>NC_043745.1:25362430-26562430 GCF_902148845.1 Salarias fasciatus
TCAGGTTGTACTGCCCTGCGAGAGTTTACAAAGAATCATTGATTTCCATTCTTCATTGTATGCAATCAATTGAGTTGTCTGCAAAATCACCTTAATGTTGTCTGTGGACACATGGTACGTCAGGTCAGATTCAAGGTGCCTCGGTGCTTTGTTCTGTGAAGAAGAGCATTTCAGCTATGCTTTTAGAAAGCGCAGCACTGCAATACGTCTGTCATATCTGGTTTACTTCAGCGAGATTGAAATGTTCTCTGTGCTCTGAAGTGCTCTTCTTTGACACGCTCTCTTATTTCCTAACACAAAGAAACAGCTCGAAAAGTATCAACAATTGTTCGACATGCAGCCTGAACGGTTTCTTATTAATTGTGCAGAGGTGCACAAAAACGTCTGCAGAGCTTCTGAACCAGCCAAAGCGCTCAGCAGACAATAGAGTTGAGGTTTGAGAATATATGAAGAAGTGTGGCCTTTAAAAACTTCGATAAAAATGATCTTTTCAGTAATTTTTCAGAAGGAAATGGAAAAAAAATCTGTCTAAAAAACATGGATCGGAAAATACAACAAACCACTGATTTAAGATTTTATCAAGCCTGTTTTAACTGCGATCTATTAGAAATGATAAAGCCATGGTGTAATTAAGTCTGATGCAGCAGCACAAGGTTTACTTTGCATAAAACATAGTATTTTTTAGCACACCACTCCCTGCCTTAACATTAGCGTTTGTCCATCTGGAGATGGAGAGTACACTCTGTGAGGACACGAGGAACCTTCGCTGCAGCCTCAGCCTGGGCGCATGCTCACTCAACATCATGCTGCCTCTTCACAAATCAAGCCTGAAATATTCCCTTGTGTTGACCTGCTCAGTTCCTTTACCTGCGTCACTGAAGTCTAAGACAAGATGCTGATTGATTGCTTTCAGCAGGGGAGCAGTGATGAAAATATCTACAGTCCAGAGAAGAGAAATAAAAAGAAGTGGAAGGATACAAACAGAGAGACAGAGGCCAGTCTTTAAAATTGTTTTTCTCTCTCTCTCTCTCTCCAAATTACCTCGGTTGACCTGAAGACGGTTATCAAAGCTCTCCCTGTGGCTTATTTGTTCTCTATTAAAGCTACAGGAATGCTGTGAATTTATAACTAAAAGGCTGTGAACTCACTTGTGGCCTTGCCATCATTGCTTACAAGTGTTTCCTCTAATTGATCTGTAATAGTCTCTGCTGCTTCTCCACTTAAAAAAAAAAAATCATCATCTTCACCTCCCGTTTTTTTTTCTTTTTTTTTTTCCTTTTCTTTTAAAGCTCTCTGAATAATCAAGAAACGTTACGTCACGGACAACCAATGTTTCCAGATATGGAAATAAACACCTCCCTGGACGTCGTCTGTGACGTGTGACTGACTGATTGAGGCTATTTCACGTCTACTCGGAACTGACGACTTGGCTTGTGCTTACTAATCAATCGAAACACTGTTACACAATAAAACCAGCAACAGACAACACGCAATGGAAGAGCAGAGCAAGACAATTAAAGGTTTCATTAGTGTTTATATTTCTCAGACTGCAAGAGAAAATTGCATCAAAAGAAAAAAAAAAAAAAAGGAAAAAGACACTTTTGTTTGTCACTTGCCTGTACGCTGAAGATAAACATGTCAGTAAACATTCCTCACAAGGTTTATAAAGTTTTCATTTGGCTTTCTGGAGGTGGTTGCTAAGACAATGCAAAATGAGACTTGAAATGAGACTCGTGGTGTGGTTTGGATTTAGCGTGGCGTTATTTTTGAGTGTTTTAGGCAGGGTTTAGTCTTAGATATGAGCACATTTTTAAAGCATGACAAGATTTTGACTGTCAAAGATTATTCAGTGGATGCAAACAATGCAAATAAAGACAGAAACGAGAAGAGACCAGGGTGATGCAAAACAAAAACTTGTCATTCCCTCATCAATGTGTTGCGGCAGAAGCTGTCTGAAGATCTGTGACCTCTAAACCAGGCATGTCAAACACATGGTAGTCGGGGGTCCAGATGGAATGGGATTGTCGGTCTCCATGAAAACTTACGGGTACTTATGCAGTACCAAAAGCAGCCACAGGGGGCAGTGTTGAGATGTGAAATGAATAAGAAATGCAGGATGCTCTAGAAGAGCAGCTGTGTGAGACCTCGAGGTGTTTAATGGACTCACGGACCAACACAACCTGCAGTGCTCACTGAAAGTTTCTCTCTCTCAACATGAACATGAGCACTACCTCCAGTTGCCTCACTCGTGGTTGCCATTGCCTTCCTTCTTTTTGCCTTTGTTGTTGTGGTCCTCTATTGCTTTAACATTTAAAGCTTGGACTAACATCAGCGGACAATCACTGACAGCCAACCAGAGTTAGCATAACGTGTGACCAGCGAAATGCTTTGTGAGCTGATGAGTGGCGCTCGTGCTTTCGGCATCTCTCCACTACCATAAAAGCAGCAGTGCTGTTTGGGAAACAGCGACTGTGATACGCTTTGCACACTTTGCTGCCCGTTTATGCAGTCAAACTGGAAAAACAACAACCTCGCCGTAGGCACGTTGACAGGGCAGCTCTTCATTAGCCTGGAAGGTCCAGATATGAAGCAGTTCAACTCCGCGTCTGAAGTGGACAGGTGGCTCGCGGAAGCAGACAGAAGGAGCTCGGCGTGAACACGCGCACACAAACAAATGCCGTTATGTTCTTTTTCTCGCTGTTCGATCTTAACGAGTACATTTCTGCAGATCTCACAGTATTTTCTCAGTCCGCGACACTCAAGTTTATCAACAAGGTCATCTATACTCTCTGAAAAAGTTACAATCATAGATTATCTTCTTATCTGGTCTTTATCGATCCCATCATGACTAATTTTGTAAGAACTTCAGAATTCTACAAACTTTAACTGAGATAAAGAGGAGTTACTTTCATTTTTGGCTTTTGGGTGAGTCAAAATTTACAATCGACTGGTCAGCTGGAATTTGGGAGAGCCGCAAAGAGTTCTGGGAACCTTGAGAATGTTTACGTTCCGGTAGCGTTTAATGAACCATTGACAGGAAGGTGTATCTGCAGCTGGGAACATTCCAATTAATTTCATTTATTCAGGAAAAAAAAATAAAAATCAAAGCTACCGGGCTCTGAGTGGAAAAAGTAATTGTAACCTAAACCAAATAACTGGTTGGGCCCATCTCAGTAGCAACAACTGAAATCAAGCATTTTATGTAACTGGCAATGAGCCTTTCACATGTCTTTAGAGCTATTTTGGTCCACTCTTGTTTGCAGAATTGTTTTAATTCAGCAACAGTGGAGAGTTTTCTGAGCATGAACGGACTTTTGAAGGTCATGCCACAACATTTCAATCCAATTCAAGTCTGGACTTTGACTAGGCCACTCCAAAATCCTCCATAGGATTCATGGTTCCGTCAATCACAGCAAGTCGTCCAGGTCCTGAAGCAGCACAGCAGTGTCTGAACCATCACATTACCATCATGTTTGAGTATTGGAATGATGATCTTTTTCTAAAATGTTGTGTAAGTTTTATGTCAGATGTAATGAGACCCACGCCTTCCGAAAATTCAACTTTTCAAAGTTTCTTTTTGAATGAGTGGTCGCTGTGCTCTCAGGGTCATTTTGTTATGCTAGCAGCTCCTGGGAAGGTTTACCACTGTTCTATGTTTTCTCCAGTTGTGTATAACGGCTCCCACCCCGGAGTCCTGAAGCTTCACAAACGGCTGTGCAACTCATTCCAGACTGACGGATCTCAATCACACTCAAGAAAAATATAAACACTTTCGTTTTTGCTCCCTTTTTCCAATGAGCTCAACTAAAAAAGCTAACATTTTTTCTATGTGCACAAAAAAGCCTACTTCTTTCAGATATTTTTCATTTTACCCTAGCTTTTGCTAGAGTAGCTTTTGCTAGGGTAAAAAAGAAAGTTAAAAAAAGGGAAAAAGGAGCATTGTCTGATTTTTATCAGACAATGCTCCTACAGCCTTATCTTCTAAATGTTTGTGCGTATAAATAACTGCGTACAAATAAGTGTGTGTGACTTAAAGTCACACACACTTTCCTTTTGCCTGCACTGATATGAATATATGAGGTGATGATCACATGAAATACTGTGAGGAATTTAATTTAACAAACTAATTACCAACTTGCATTGTGATTTGAAACATCTAAAAAAATAGATGCATTATTTATGACTCAGTCTCAGTTTAATAGTGGAAAAATAAAGATCAAATCAGCTCAGCACTTAACAAAGACGGTACTGTGAAAGCGGTTACTGTTATCGTAGCAAAATAACAGAAAAACAATAGTTTATTACAGATTACTTAATAAACAGGGACTGATGCCGGCAATACTTAATCGTGCTTGGTGTCACTCAGTATTTAGCTGATCACACGCACAACACATGCAAACTGAAGATACAATTCTCAGTTGTGAGTCATCACCAAAAAAGTTTTGAATGTTTCAAGAAATTACATTAAAAACTTCACTACACTTCTATACAAAAGCTATTTCAGCCAGTCTAGCAAGCTTATAGTGCTGCACTATTGCTGTCACCTACTGTTTGGCCTGCAGAGTGATCTTCTCTCAATCATTGTAAAGCAGAATTCACCAAGCGCTGGATTGTTCACCCACTAATCGAGAACGTGAGCTGGGTTTAGACAGGTCAGTTTTACCCTACTGATGATGTGTTGTTGCAATAGTTTGATTCCCCGCATCCCCTGTCAACACGTGGAAGTGTCCTTTAGCAAGACAGTGAAGCCCAAGTTGCTCTAAATGGATGGGTTCGGTACCTTGCATGGCAGCTTCCTCCTGTTGTGTGTGTGTGTGTGTGTACAGTTATTAACAGTGTCAAGCTCTTTGGGGGCTGTTCATGAAAAAGTGCTTTAAGTGAAATCCAATTACCATTTCAGGGTCTCGGAGGTGTTTTATATTCCCTGCAGTCGACAAAGCATGAAAAAAAGTTATTTTTTTGTATTGAAAAAAAACTGGATCCCATCCTGGCCACAGAACAATGACACAGCTTTTCACTCTTTCACTGATTATTTAAGGGGCACGGGAGGTTGACAGTCCGGTCTGCATGTGTTTTGTGGAATTGGACAAGACTCAGAATCGACCCCAAGACGTGAGAACGGATTGGGAATAAAGGTGTACCTTGACCGCTTCTACAGGCTAACTGGTCTCTTTACATACTGTGTCTGTATACTCAGTATTAACTTTGAATTTTTTTCTTTTTTTGAAAGTCAGCACTGGAGCCCACTTAAGGCCAGCACACACTACAGGATGATCGGGAAGACAGAAGCCGACAGAAGCCGACAAGGTCCGATTGTCGGGAGTATGCAAATGAGATTGGGTCCGATCTTCGTGTAGTGCGCGGTGTGTTCCGAGAGATTTTTTCCGGTCGGAGCCTCTCGGGAGGCGTCGGAAGGGGAGATCGTAGATAATGAACATGTTTAATATTTCCGATTTGCAAATCCTGTGGTGTGTGGTGCACCGATCAGCTCCGAGTCGACCTGTCCACACCCTCGGAATAGAGCTCCCTGATTGGCTGAACAGCTCCGTCTCACCGAGGTGCCGCTGCTTAAAAAAATCCACTCTCAGCTGTCAGAGCTGGAGACATGAATATATAGTACGGCTCTGGCCAGCTGTTCTTCTCTTTGCCTCTGCGCTCGCCTTTCGATGAGCTCTTCATCTGTCTACTGTAAGGACACCCTTCATGTTCAAAGTTCTCGTCCACAACATCTTCATCCGATAGATATTCGTCCGTTTTACACTAAACTGGAAGAAGAAAGTTGTTGCGTAGCCTCCGGTAGCCCCTGCCGTACTGCGCATGTGCGCGGCAGCCGTAAACAAAGCTTTCAGTTCACAGGTCAACAAAACAACAAAAACATCTATCTCGACACCGGGCTGTCGCGGAGGAGAGGCGTGAGCGGACCGTGATGAAAAACTGGTGAAACTAATGAGTTTTTGGACGATTAAAGCCGTTTTAGGAGCGGCGTTACCGATGCCCCGTCTGCTAGACGTATACGGATATCCGCCGCTCGACTTTGAATCTAAATTTCTCCCGAAGCACTGTTCGGATCAGAAAAGCCTTCTGGGTGAGTATATTGTTCGACTTCATTCTATAAACAATGTGAAAGCTGTTTAAACCGTACTTTTCCTTTACGGTCTTCCTTACAATTCCAGCAGTTCCCCGGGCTGGACTGGACTTTTCAACGGGCCAGTTTTGTCCAGCAGGTCACATGTTTTACACCCCTTGGTGACAGTTGACGTTTTCTGAATTGTATCTGTGAAAAATGTACAATTTATGTGGCCATGGCTTAAATCTTTAAAAATGTATTCTTGAATCAAAAGCTCATACAACTGGGAGGAAAAAAAAAATGCAATACACATGGGAGCCAAAATGAACAGAGTAGGAGAATTAACAGAATCCCAAAAGATGAAAATCTGAATATAAATACAATAAATACATATGTATCCAACTCAACCGGACTGCAGCTCCCATTGTACTGACACGATAGCAAACACAGCACATGGTATAATGTCAAACATGATCACAGTCTGTGTTCAGTCCCATGTAAATGTTATGTTTGCCTTTTCATTTATGCTTGGTTCCTTTTTCTCATTTATATCATTTATTCTGAGCACAACTACTGTGGCGCTTCAAGCACAGGGAAGTCATAGCAACAAGAAAAATGGTGCAGAGAATAGCGAGGCACAACATGCCACAGAAAAAAAATCCCATTAAAGACACACGTGAATATTACTCAGGTAACACAACCGTTTTCTTTTTATATATATATATATATATATCAGCAACATGTTTTTAATGTTGTTGACATGTAATTATCCTCGCTGTTCTGCAAAACTGTGTTCAGGCTAACATCAACACTCAACAGTTTGCAATGAGGTTGTACGTTCCTGAAGACATGGGAGCACGGAGGAGAGAGAAAATCCTCTCACCCTGTTGTGTGGATGCACTGCGTAGGCTGGCAGGGTCTTTTACTCAGGCTTCCAATAATATTGGTTAATTGCTAGATTTCTCTAGCCTCTCTCAACTTGCATCAGGAGTAGGCGTGGAAGAGTTTACAGCAGCGGTATATTGCTGCTGACAGAATACAGTGTTCTCTCTCCGACTCGCCCGTTCTCTCTCTCTCTCTTAATTGTCATTCCCTGCTCACAGGCACATTTCTCTGGCAGATTCCCTTGAGAGAGGTTTCCCCAGAATCTACGTAAAAGGATTCCTTCCCACGCCATGGTCTTAGGAACATCTCATTTTCATCCACCCGCGCCTTGCTCATGCACACACGCACTCCCTCTCACCCTGGCATTGAGTCCTCGTGTCTCCCTGTTCTCTCTCTCTCTCTTTCTCTCTCTCTCTCTCTCTCTCATGTTTTCATTTTCCTTTCTCTCTCTTGACTTTTTAACACCCCTCACCTCCCCTAACTTATAGATCTTCTGTGGGAGGCAGCATCTCCCTCACACTGCAGGCGTGGGCCCTTACTCTGACAAATGACATGCCGGGCCCACCAGCTTTGCGTGGGGGGGAGAAAAGCTTTAAGTTAAGAAGGAAGAATGGATTTGATTGGACAGTGAAACTCAGGGGCTGTATCTTGGCAAGCAGCATTTGATCGGGCTCACGGAAGAAGTGAGAAATACCGAGAACCGCCGTGCCATTGTACATCAAAACCTACGCGTCGTTTTAGGAAATAATGGCCACAAAACAAACTCAGCTAAAAAGTATTAAGATGTCAGCGAGGACAACTACAGATTAATGATCAAACGCTGATAAGAGTGCCGTCGTTCATCTGGTCACAGTGCAGTTTTAGGCTTCGGCTTGTGTTGATCCCTTTCGATGGATCACTTACTGGTGTTGCTCGGCTAACCGCTGGGCCAGAGAGATGGCTGTGGGATCTCGGTCTAAGGCCAGAACGGTGACTCCAGGAGCCGCGCTCAGTATTGCTTTGGTATGACCACCACCTCCAAATGTCATGTCCAGGACCACCTACATGCGAGAAGACAAGAAAAAAAAACAAAAAACAAAAAAACAACACATTCATCTCACGACAGGGATCCATATATGATTCATCAACACTGTCTTATCATCGCTGTGCAACTTTATTGTAAAAGTGTCTCACTCACACTGACATGTGCCATGTTACACCTACTCTTCTCTATTTTTCCTTTCAAGAAGTTTTTTGTTCATATTAAAATGGAAACAACCTTGTGGGAACATGTATTCAAAGATTTAAAAAAAAAAAACACACACACACACATTTTGCTCATCCAGAAGGAAGTCAGTGTACTTGAACACCAAAACATGATAGCCTTGATTCAAGTAGCAAAACTTTGCATTTTTCCACAATAAGTTTGACTTTGAAACAATGAATTGTTAGAGACGATTAACACGAGAACACTGTGTTTGAACGATGAGGGCGTGACGGTGGGTGACTTTATGATGTAGTGGTGAACGATCAAGAATACTATCAATTTGAGTTTGATATGGGGTCTTACTGCTTAGTTAAAATTGCTGATTTGGCAGACAAGTGCAAACACTGCCGTTCAAACGTGGTTTCCCGATAAACAAGCAGACCACTTCTAGATGAACTCTGACTGAAGCAGACACAGTATAAAGAGTACAGATCAACAACAACTAAATAAACCAAACACGGAATGTGACGGGCATCAAAACAGAGAGGCACTTACTGCACATATTTGTTGGTTCATGTTTTAGTTGCATCAAGTAATTCTGTCACCATGTTTTGGTTCAAGGTTAAGAATCCAAGTCTGACTTTAAAAATAAAAAAGAAGATAAACAAGAAACTAGCATGGCTAAAGGGCTGCGTTTCGTTCTGATTTGGTCAGAAATAAGGGTGTAATGAAATGATAAAACTCATGAAACAATAAGAAATACGACACATGGTTCACGATACGAAATGAAAATCCAAACAAATGACCTGATGAAGATAATCGATTTGATGAAAAGCAATTTGACAGTAAAAACTGGGTTTGCTACCAAAATAAAGAATGAAATCTGATGTTAAAATTAACAATCTCACAGTTTTTGGTTTTTTAAAATTATTTCTAGTAAATGACGATATTATAAAAAAAAAACTTTGGTCTTAGTGGTGCTTTTATACTTTTGGTTCGAATTAAGACCTAAAAAACCTGACCTTTCTGCTGCTCAGTCTCTTACCTACTGTATGCACACAAAAAAATCAAACATTATGCCATCCTCTTCCAGTCTCCTCTTTAAAATATAAAAGCTAAAGTTTACATGAAGTAACTTATGGCTAGTGCAAATAAATACCAATTCTGTTAACAGTAGAAATGCAAAAATTAAATATTCTTTAGTTTCTTCCTTATGCAGACTTGCATAAAGTTATAAAGGTTTTTGCTGCTTATCTTCAGTAAAAAATACAATACAGCCCTTTTTTCTTATTTAAACTACAATACAAACAGAAACATAAAATCTCAAAAGGTGCTTTGTTGTAACTTGTTCTTGAAATGAAAAGGAAAACAAGTCTGCTGTGAAAGATCTGGACAGACGGACATATTTTAAAGCTATTCCTGATGCGAATTGTGTAAAAGGAAAACAACATGGTTGGAATTGGTTTGACACTACATAAGGTTCACAGACACCCCACATTTATTTTAGGTGTCTCATTTTGTCATCGCCTTAATTATTCCGGTAAACATTGTGAATTTGTGTCTTTGAACGCCTGGCGTTGTCAAGTCCAAGCTGCCTTGAACGTGAACTAGGCAGCAGAGACACGGAGCTGGGAAGAGATCTTTTCTGACGAATGTCGGCCTCAAAATAAAAACTTTTGCCTCAAAACTGACTCTGCTGGTTGTATCGGCCTTAAATAGCTGAAATGGTGTTCGAGATCAATCCGTTATATGCGTCCAGAGTCTGAAATATGCGGCGTCTCTGTATGGTCAAACCATACGATATGGTACACACTTGTAGGAAAAGGAAAAATGCTGAATCGGACGGTAACGGATGAACGCCTATTACGAGCGATCATGCATATGGCGGCTTGATCAAAAACTGTTCACATATCACCCCGCACATCCAGGCCACAACAAGAATTTAACTTTTTTTTTAACTTATTGGACAGCTTCGGGCACTGGTGTATTTAGCATTTATTAACAATGCATTTCGTACAGCCACATAGCAGCGGACTGCAGACAGCATGTCGTCTGTTGTTGACGGGGGACCGCTTCTTGTAGAAGCCCGCACCGTCGCACACTGTCAGTGTGAGAGGAGCGTATGCAGGAGCGTCCATTTTCCGTCTTCCATTTTCACTGAAGTGAGAGTGTTTCCTCATTGAATCAGTTTGAATGAGTCTCACAGCGCAGCGCCCCTTCGTTTTCTTGAAGCCATTTTCAATTTCGAGTTTTATTCCGGGCGTCTTTCGATGTTGTTTCATCTTTTTTTTTTTACTTCGATAGATTTCGTGCTATGAAATTCCAATACATCCCTCCTAAAAACCAAACTAAATGCACCGAAAATGTGAAAGCAGGTAAGAAAAAATACTGTTAATTATGCAATTAACAAATAGGATTTGAAAAATTTATTGACAAAATTCATTACTTTATGTCTTTTGAACTCAGGGCAAAAGTTGACGTAAAAAAAAAGTACCAAAAACAACAAAATGAACTAAATGCTTCACTTTCCACTTCCAAAATGCTGCTGGTGGGAAATGCAGATAATCATGTGATTGAGAAAAAAAAAAAGGTGGCTGGTTGATGGCTGGAGCAAGAGAAGCTGCCCTGTTATTGAAACAATAAATCTCATCTCAACTTGACATTAACATCACCCACTAAAGTGTTTGTATTTATCGTCAATCCTATTCCAAAAGGTTTCCCCCAGATACTTCAGTTTCCTCCCACTGTCCAAAAACACGCAGGTGAGGCCAACTGGTGAACCTGAATCGCCCATAGGTGTGAATGTGAGTGTGTGTGGTTGTTTGTCCCTGTGATGGATCGGAGACCGGACCAGGTTGTTTTCTGCCCTCAATCCACAGTAAGCTGGGATTGGCTCCGGCACACTGCGACCCTTCACGGCATTGATCAGTATAGAAGATGGAAGGATGGATGGATGGATGGATGGATGGATGGATGGATGACAGACTTCTCTTTGGAATTCATTTTGACCAGTTCCTACAGTCACACAAGTGTCTCAAAACACATAAAGCCATTTAACATGAGTCAACAATTATCACTCGACTAACGTAAACCAATATAGAAAAAGTGCTCAAGCAAATTAAACTACGTTATCTCCACACACAACATCGAAACAACAGCCTAAGCAGAGAAAACACAGTCTATGGGAATCATATTATCCTTTCCAACCACATCAATTCAATCGAAGGGATTATTAAATATCAAACTGACGCAATTGGCAAATGATCGCGAGTTAACAGGAACCCTCTACAGTCATATTTTTCGATTGCAATCACTCCTGATCGTATCTGACTAGTTTACTGGATTTCACTCTTTATTTTTCTTCTCATATTGTAAAGTACAGACGGACAGTGAGTGTGTCATCCAGTCCGTATGAACACCATCAGACACATCACCTTGGATGTATTTACTCTGACGACTGTTAGAGCTGTGAATTTATGGTCTCAAAAGTTGGCTCGTTGACCGCTGGCAGAGGTGTTCGTCGTTTTAAACGCAGCTGGATCAACTGCAATATAATAAGTTGTAGCAGAATGAGAAAACCCCTCTCGGTGCTGTCGGACAGCTTATCTCAATCCCTTTTGGTAGAAACCAGAGTTCTTCAGGCTTTGCTTCATGCTCTCATAGTTACCAAACATGATGACTCTTGGAAAAAATACTGCCAGATTAAACCACCCTTATGCCTAAATAAACACAAAAAACAACAATGTGCATGCAAGTTATTTGGCTAGTGGCCCGTCTCTGATGCACTCCCGTCAGTCTACTGATCGGGATCGGCTCCAGCAAGCTGTGACCCTCACTTGGATTGATTGGTGTTTTTATGAGTCTCGTAGATGTTAAAAGCCGTCCACAGGCTGATTACAACTTGTAAAAGTCACATTTTCCATTCATCGTGCCACCTTCAATATTGTTTCAGGATTGTGGAGGGCTGGAGCTGATCCCAAAGGGTGAATATAGGGTGGACCGTGGACAGGATGCCAGTCCATCGCAGGGCCAAAACAGACACAACAACACATTCAGATGGGTGATTTGATTTCACTGAGTGATCTCTCACTCATGTTTTTGGACTGTGGGACCACTAACATCAGAAGACACATGGCTAAAATACAGACGGATGTTACAAAGAAGATTCTTTTTATTTAGTCTTTCTATTCTCTTTCTATTTAAATTCTGAAGAAAAGGCTCTGCCATGTTTACACTAAAACTGTTTCACAGCAATTTAAGGACTGCCTCTTAAGGAAAAGCTAAATTAATCTTTGCTTTGTTGCAAAGGCGAAGGCAATCATCGGATGAACTCCATGTGCTTAAAATGTACAGACATGACAGAAATAGCATGTAATTGCTAAAGATCATTTATCAATTGAATCCAGAAAAGTGAGAGAGTGTGAAAAATGTGCCTGGGAATCATTCTGCAGCATCTTTGCTGTGAGTGCTGGTGGCTGTTAACTCAGCTGTATCCATGTGGAATAACACTCACAAAGCCGAAACATCTCCTGTCCAGTCCAGACATTAATCCTTATATATTCCTTGACTGTCACTGCCAAAAAAAAAAAAAAAAAGCAAAAACACACAACCTGAATAGTCTCAGACTGTCTGAATAATTTTTGGGATTATGCTTCACTTTTTCCTTTTTCTTATATTTCTGCCCCTTGATTTATCATAATGTTAGAAAACATATGTAAAATGACACAAAAAAGGAAATGCCAGCCATTCCCCACAAAAACATTAAGCATGTCGATCGATAGTGACGTTGAAGGTGGGGTGTGTGCGTGCATGTGTGAGGGAAGAAGTGATCAATGGCGGTTCCCTCTCCTTTCCAGCGCACAGCAGCAGATGGGGAGGGGGTGTGGGCTAGTGGGATGAGTCACACGCATAATGAACTTGCCTGTTGTGCTATTCAATACAAAAAAAAAAGGAAAAGGAAAACAGAAACACAAACAGCAAAGTAGGCTGGCTTTTATCAAAACAGTCGACACAGGCAACCAGGAGACAAACTGGTCCTCTACTGGAGTCTGCTGCACTTGTCATAACAATCTTTTGTCACATCTTGAGGAAGCTGTGTCCAAAAGAACAAAGGTAAAGCTCATTTATTTTCGCTGGAGCGAGTGACAGACAGACGGCCGAAGTATGAAATCTAAATGCTGTATGTTTATTTGTACCGGCGACGCGCTGAGCAAAGACGCTGTTCGTCTTGAAGAGGGTCAGTGTTTGTTTCACCACCTTTAAACTCACACACACAACAAATGAACTCAGCTAAAAGAGAGAGACAAAAACAAATACATGCTCAGAGATTTTAAGAACAGATATTTACAAGGTCATTTCTAAGGTAAAAAAAACAAAACAAAAAAAGCATCTCGATGTTGTAAAAATGGTCTCTCTTATTCAGAAAGCCTGCTGCTTCTGCCACCAGATGGACTAAACAACTTCTTGAAAAGACTCGGTGATAATAGGTTTGGTATTTGCAATGATGATTGACACCAAACTTGGGAGTGAGTCATTCACATTGATATTTCATACAGAGGGGTGTCAGCGAGGCTCTCACCTAGACCGCGGCTCCGCGGAGAAGGCAGCGGACTGGAATTAAACCACCACACATAACGTGGGTGATTCTCAAGTCTTTAAATGCGGAAAGTGATACTTAAAATAAAAGTAACTGCTCTGCTCGGAGTACTCTTGTCCAGGCTGTGCAATATCTGCCTTTCCCAGCAGAGGGTACAGGAGAGTTAGGAGTGGTCCGAGTGGTGCAGTCCAACAGTGAGAAGCTGCAAGGTGCTATAATGCAGGACCCTTCAGCAGTCATCCCACAGCATTCTTAATAAGAGGCTTTTCTTCCCCAAAAGGAGAAGGGAAACACATTACAGACTGTCGTTAGACATGTCAAATCAAAAACATCTCTGGAGAGATTTTATGGGCACGATATGCTGTGGAGGAAAGAAAAAAAGAAGGGAAGAAAAGTGCAATTTTTACATTCATGAGACTTTTGCAAACAAAATGCAGCCCATGCGACAGTATATAATATCCCGGCCGCGTGGAAAAAGGGGCCTCATCTCAAGCTTTCTTCTGGCTGAATTCATTAGGAAAAGGGGAACAGGAACCTGAGAGAAGCCTGAGTACTCACCTAAATCCTACTTGTGACTCCCCAGCCCAGGTCAGTTACAGTGGGGGATCTAAAATGTCATTGAGGGGAGTTTTTACAGATCTTGTTACACTAACACACAGACCATTAGGGAGACAGATACACAGGTACAGGATCGCTTTTCTTGTCGCGTCCGTTGCCATGGCAAGAGTGGAGCTAACCGGTTTGCATTTCTTTCTCTGTCACACAAAGTTCATGGCGAGACGCAAGTGCGCACGAATTTGGCAGGTTTGCAGCTCGAGAGCTTGTTATGAACAGACACATGTGGAGGTTGTGATTATGTGAGAGAATTTTGGTTATGTCAGCTGCGGAGAGGAGGCAAGTGACAACATACCGAGTCTCTGCCGTCGTGCGCGTGACTCCCCGACATAAATCTTACACTTAAAACTGCAGCTTGGCTCAAATGATATCGAGATTATCTTACAATAAAATTACTTTTTAATGCCTTAACCACCTCGCTGCTGCTGCTTTAGGAACCTTCCGTCTCTCTCTGTGTCTTAAAGGAGAGCGCTGAAGTTTTATTCTCTTTCGCTTCACTCAAGTGAATGGAGTAGGTACAGCAGGTAGGAGGCGGACGTGTCCAAAACAGATGGCCAGTGAGAGCAGACGAGCTCAAAAGGCATGAAAGCTTCCCACAATTACTCTGTCGAGTGATTATGTTGATGGTGATCAGTCATGTCTGAGACGCACGCAGCCTTCTGCCTCACCTTCCTAAATTTAAAGCGGACCGCACGTACTACGTGTGGGCCGTGAGTAAGTCAGCAAGGGAGTGAATGAATGAGGGAGTGAACAAGTGACACGGGAGCACAGAAAACTTCTTCTTTTTTTTTTTTCTTTCTTTTTTGCCAGAGGGATCCTTCCAAATGCTTCTATGTGTGTTGAACTAATCTCTCTTTTGTCGAAGGAATGCTGCAGAGTTACGACAAATACTTTCATACCTCATCCGTTCAGCGCTGTTTGCACTCTCCTGGCACATGTTTAAATAAATGTACTCGAGGAGGTATTTGAGCCAGTTAAGACAAGACAAGTCTGCACGCACAAAAACAGCATTAGGTCGCCTGTCTACGAAAACACCCGTCTGAAGTTAGTAGGTCATTTCCAAACCGGGAGTGAACAAATCCTATCGGAGGCACGAACAACCTGTGAAAAAGCGCCAGGCTTTTTCAGTCTGTCAACACGTGTGCGGGACACTTTAAAGTATTTTAGAATTACTTTTTTGAAGTGTCCCTTGATGTTAGTATCGAAGTCAAAAACAGATATTAATTCTGGGAATTTTATGAAGGAAAAAGTGACCTGCTGCTTCAGAACTTTGGAGCTCACACAAGGACATTAAGTCATGGTGTTATTCCAGCGGCATGAACTTACTGTTTTTACTTATTCCAGCACAGGACTGAGCACCTATGAGAAAGATTTTTGTCTTGGACTCAGTGTTAAGAGATTGGAGGAGTTACAATTGCATATTATGTAATACATAATAGTAATTATAAGGGAGCGCCGTTCATGTGCTCCATGCTTTCACTTCTGTAAAGGTTGTTTAGTTTTGGGAGCCAGAAATGTTATGAAAGAAGATATTTGCTGAAATAATAGACTTTTTTTTTTATCTCTCTCTATACACAGATCACGAATGTATGGATAGATAACATGCACGTACAGCTAAGTGAGGCATGGCGATGGCAGTCGGACTCTGTCAACCAGCCATGCAGATGGTTAACATGTGAGTCTCACAAGTAGCACAGTTAAATGTCACCATCGCTAATGAATGGATTATTGGCCGGAAATCTGGGGCTGATATTCATAGTCCCAAAAGAATAAACTCTAATCCGGCGACTGTTATCATCTGTATTGTAGATAACATGTAATAAAATGTGTGGCGTGAAAAAAATAAATTCAGCAGTTCAAGCAACAGACGAACTAGTAAAACTAATAATTAAAAAAACATTTAAAAACAGCGAAAAAGAAAACTGCTGTGAAATAAAATCTTAACTAAAAATAGAAAGCATGGGTGGAACTGCAACTTGTTCAAACATTCCTACACACAGAATTTAAGCAGGCTGATTGGAATCTATAGGAACAGATTGTGCTATTTCTACTCAAAACAGTTCAGTTGTAAACGACACACCAAAGAGAAACAGTAAAAATATTCCAGTTCACCGTGTGTAATCATTCATCAGAGGTCTAACAACTCATCAGCAACAATCTGGTTTTGATTTATCAGAAAAAATATCACAGAGGGGATTTTGTATTGGAGCAACAGAAAAGTGAAAATTCAAATTGAACATCTTTCCCAAAGACAAAGTCTGCAGAAGAGAGGGTAGATGAAGCCCAAACACTAGCAGTAAAACATAGTATTAGAGTATTAATGTGTTGTACAACTCTGTGCAAAAAGACATGGTGAAAACATGCAGAAAAAAAATGCTGTGCAGCTTTTCATGTGCATTGAAAGTTGGGCTACATTAGAATGACCCAGTATTTGGGTTTTGATGAAACAAACTTCAGAGTTAGATGTCTTCAGCTGAAACATGTTGAACTTTCTAGGAAAAAAAAAAAAAAGCTGAAAAGGTCACAGGTCTTCTTTCTGGCCGATATTTTCACGGATTTCTAGAGACAGTCCTTTTTTGGAATGGCTGCCAAGGGACATGGGTTATGGGTAGTTCTCAGTGTCGCCACGAAGCAGAGGACACCCTGGAAAACTATCTAAACAATTTCAGGAAGCAGGCTACTCTGTTTGTCACGGTGTCTCCCCACACCATATATAGCAAATTTGAAGCACAATCCACGCTGTTATGAAACACATAGGCAGAGTTAAGTGCCTTTACCTTACTGCTTGTGTCACCTTGATTTAAGACCAGGAAAGATTCATTAAGGTTCACAAAGGCGCAGACATCTAGCAGCTTCTCAGCTACTTATGAGGAGAGAGAGAAAAAAAAAAGGGAATTAATAAAGTTGATTCGTGGAGTCTTTATAGAAGTATGTATTCCATGAACTGGAACACATATTCATCTCTAACTCTAGAAAATCACCTGCGGGTGAAGGCCAGGTCCACCCTGAACACTGCCAGACACCGTATGTACAACACTGGCCACAAGTTCGACAGTTCTTCTCATACAATGTGTTTTTGTTTATCTTCCTGTTTACATTGTAGATCCTCACTGAAGGCCTCAAAACTATGAATGTCTAAAATTTAGACTCATCAGACCAAAAGCACTGATTTCCAGTGGTCGAAAATCCATTCCCTGTGTGTTTCTTAGTCCAAACAAAGCTGTTCTGCTTGTTGCTTTCCCTTAGTTGTTTCCAGGCAGTGATCTGACCAGAAAGGCCTGAATGATGTAGAGATGTGTCTGTTACTAGAAAAGTGTGTGGCATTAACCTGCCGTTACCTTGTGATTTCTCAGACTGGCGACTTGGATGAACCTCTTCTCAGGAGAAGAGGTGAGTCTTCCTTTCTTGGGGTGGTCCTCACGAGAGCCAGTTGATGGTTTTTTGCAACTGCACTTTGGAAAACGCTCAATTTTGTTGCAATTTTCTGGAGTGACTGACTTTCAGTTCTTTAAATAATGGACTGTTGTTTTGTTTAGTTTTTTTATTGCCATAATATAAATTCTAACAGTTGTCAAATCAGGCTGCCAGCTGTGTGCCAACTTGACTTCTGCACAACACAACCGATGCTCCCAACCCAATTAAGAAGGCAAGAAATTCCACAAATGAACCCTGACAAGTCACAGCTGTGAAGTGAAAACCTTGAGCTATTTCTCACTTTTTTGTCTACTACATCATCCCACATGTGTTCATTCATAGTCTCAATGCATTTGGTAAGAATCTACAATGTAAAAAAACTTTGAATGAGAGGGTGTGTCCAATGTCATGCCTGGAAGTGTACATTTAGTAATAATGACTAATTCTTTCTTTGCATGTATCTGGAAGAATCTGAGCAGATTCTCTAGGATACGTGTCTTTATTTGTCAGGGGGGTAGAGAGAATATGAGTGAGTCTGACAAAGCTTCAAGAGTAAAAAAATGATCTTCCTGCTTTTGGCTCAGGTGGATTATTTTCAAGTATGGCATGATCGCTGTCCAGGGTGCTGATTCTGGGACCGCCAGGGGTTTGGAAGCCATCAGTGGTATTCACTGCTGCTCCTTTGAGGTGGTAAACGAGTGACGGAAAATATTTTCCCGTAGGTGTGAATGTATCAGTTTGCATTGCACAAAGCCGGGAACCCTGTGGGAATGTGCACCACAGAAGAAACACCACCCACCTTCACTGTTCTGGGGCGGTGGCAGAAACCTCACAGTCACATCAAATCAACACATCATTCGAATAATGAATAATTTGATGACTACAATTTGGGATCAGCGTGAAGAAATTACATTATGTGATGGTGACGATATCGGAAATTTGTTGGCTTAAGAAATCCTAGATTAAGCATCGGGTGATCAGGATTTAGCATCGTGGGCACATTAACTGGAAGCTGCTTTTTGAGTTAATGGTATGAAATGAGTGTATAAAGCTTTGTGTAACTTGTGTGGCTTCTGATAAATGTATCTGTCTTCACTTCAAGTTTGACACCAGAACATCATCAACCCTCTCACTTTTTCCCTTTTCTTTATTTACCTTCACACTCAGAAATGTCATGCCAGCTCTGCTTTTGCTCCATGGATACATGGGTTACACTTTTCAATATTAAAAAAAAAAAAAAAAATCTCACTGCAAAGAGGAAACCTTGGTCCCTGCCGTCCTCTACATGAGGCTCATAAAACCCATGTCAAGCATCCGCCCACTTTGAGGAGTCCTGAGAACGGCTCTCACGCCACAGCGATGGCGAGGTGATCCCTGGAGAAACGCAGCGAGCAGACACTTGTATCTTCTGGGAAACTATGAGCCAATAACTCAATATTTAGTGTATGTGGGCAACTCAATGTAACGATTCGTCTTTCAGCCATTTTACAGGCTGCATTCCTTTCCCGGAGAAGCAATCTGAAAGTGATGGTATTTGAAAAAAATATTAAATAATGTGTAATAATTCTCCCCCTTAAGAATAAATCAAAACAGTGTAAATAAGGTGGCATTTTAAAAATGTATATTTTGACCTCAGGAAATCCATTGGTGTGTACATTTCAGAGCAATTTGTGTCCACAGCATGGCTAAAGCAGCCTGGAAGCAGAGGATTACAGTCTGCATCCCAAGGTAATCATGTTATCAAGAAACAATCTGTGGTGACACAACGATGCGAACACCATTTTTGTAATTTCACCTCACATGTTCTAAACCTTTTGCAAAATGAAATGATTTACAGGGGGACAGTGAAGCATTGTTGAGATCTGATTTGGAGGCAGTGAGTGACAGCTGTGGAAGAACTGATTGGACACCGAAAGAAATAGAAAGGGAGGGACCTCTACTGCGTGCATGAGTCATCACTCTCCACCCCCACCCCCCACCCCACAGCCAAACTGTCTGTTTTTTTTTTTTCTTCTTCCTTGCAGGTTGGAGATTTACTGAGCTACATTTTCTCTGCTGAAAAGATTCTTTCTCTTTTTATGCATAAAAGTGAATGCAGACATTAACAAGAAATTTAATGGGAGAGACATCATGAGTCAAATTTGTATGTGCATTACAAGGTCCAGTGGTTGTAAAAATAAAATAAAAAATACACTACAGTCCATGCAAAATATTCTAATTGTAAATGGATGTCATTTATGTCTTGCACTAAGGTTCAATCATCAAAAGAGATGTTTCTGTACCTATGCTTGCCTGGCTTCAGGATCTAAAATGTATTTTGAAGAGCACAATTTTAGAGCCTTCAGTACTAAACTGCTATATGCAGGCTACAGCCTTACATCTGTGGTCTGCAGCTGAGGGAGCCACTTGTTTAGGATAATCAAATTAATGTTTCCCACAGTCCAGCCAGTTAGTTTGGGGTTGATAAAAAGGGCAAGCTGGTTACAGACTGTGAAATCCTCCTCATTACTCTGATTACTCTGGTCAAATCACAACTGTCTCAAACTAACCCGCACTGACCTTTATTTCTGCGCTTTATTCTACCCATCCATTTTATAAACTGCCTTAGTGGAGTTGAGGATCACGGGGTGCTGGAGTCAATCCCAGCTGAGGTTGGTTAAAAGCAGGATGCACAGCGAAGAGCTCACCACTCCGTCACTGTGACAAACGGACACCTGCAGTCAACTTAGAGGCACCAATGAACCCTGAACGAAGGAAAACCAAGCGTGCACAGGGTAGAACATGCAAACTCCACACAGAAAGGTCCAAAAACACTGACGTTGACAAGTAAATGGAGGGGGAAAACAGCACATTTTTGAAAACTCTCAGGCTTCGTTTACTTGTAGACAGACTATGCACAGTAGATAGTTGTTCTGCACATTCCCAAGCAGATGGACAGTAACAACAACGGCAGCCTCCAGAGCGGCATGACTCCCAGTCCATGTTCTCCTGGACCTTGGTAGTTTTATAGTTAACAGTCGTCTATTAATAGTAGCACAACTTGTAGTGTATCGTTCTTTGCTCGCATGTGTCTGGTTTCATTACAAAAACAACCAACAGCACCCACCAGTGGCACTCCATGAAAACTATAGAGTTTTCAGTTTTTCTGGTGTTTTCATGTAAATGGACATAATTTTTGTTGATACTGTATCTCTGTTGGCAAACTGTGCTGTCTAGTGGTCCCAAATCCATCTAGTGATACCTGTCGTTTTCTGATATATAAGATAAATAAACATGACCAGCTAAATGACAAAAAAGTGTGACTTACAGTCAGGAAAATATGGCATTTTTATTACATAGACAGATCAATCTCTCATATTAGAATAGGCGAAGTTTGACACACTCCTTCTGAGAGTCAAATAAGCACAGCATATAATATATATTAATCACGCAACATGACTATATCTTAAAGTAAAACCACACCAGTGGATTATTGTGTTATTTCGGATGAATGCACTCCGGTAAACATGACTGCCCCATTTTTCAGTGTAGGATGGGATAGACCAGCTTCTATACTTTGACTCATGTGGCACGATCAATGCGCGCTTCGAGCTTTACCAGAAACGACACGTCAGGGTGCAACGCTGCCAGTGCGCTACGCCTCAGACGAGAAGCTTCAGCTTTATGTTTCTCTCAAATCGGTGGCAAATCTGTCAAAGCAGCAACGCTGTAAAAACATACATCGCAATTGTGTTTCACAGTATTTCATGAATAATATGAATGAATGAATAAAAATGAATAAATAATATGGGCAGTGTTTGGTCTGCTGCTGTCAGGGTGAAGGCAGGTGAAATTTCAGCAACAAAAACTCTTTTATAATTAGAGGGATATCAGGGTCAGGGGAAACAGAACTAGTGAGAAAGTTGTGATTAAATTTAGGCAACAACAACTACTAGAAGACGATTGTGGAAAGATCACCTTCACAATGAAAAGAAATCACTGTAGAGTGTGGGTAGAAGAGGAGAAGCAGACCCTGCTCTCTCGGTGATAGGAAACTCTATATAGTGCCACTCCTCCCTTTGACAGTTTGCTGCCCCGTGCGTCACACTACCTATAGCTGTGGAACTGAGTGTGAACATTGGCAGTTTGAACCAACGCTGTCTTTTTTCCTCAGGAGGATCATCTCAACTCAAAATGGAAACCTCTTGTTTTCAGTTGGGCTGTCTGGGCTTTGTGTGTTGTTATTCAGACAAGCCTATTAAAGCGTAGTTGTTGGGAAACAGAAAAAAAAAGAGCTGCTAATATAGATTGCTGACTTCCGCAAGAGAGTAAAATGCCACAAACTTTGACAGAGATGTCAAAAGGCGGAATCTTTGTTTTAGCAAGTAACAAGAAAATAAGGTCAAAAACGATGTGCTGGATCTATTCAAAATGATTTCGTGCTTCATTGGTGCCCGCTCTGAAGGATTCCTCTTAAGTGTGACACTACTGTCAATACAGTGTGTCAAGGAAACAATGCAAACTATATAAAGCCAAGGAGAAAACACAAGGGAAACTGGAAAGAGGGGGTGGAATCATCTAACTATATTCACAAAATGTAAAGAAGCATCAGGAAAGATGGCTTTCTCTCCTGAAGGTGAATTTCATGGCACTAAAGGAAGACAAAAGAAGAACAGGGCCAAGTCCATTAGGGAGTGCAAAGACGAGTCAAGCTAAATGAGGGCTACATGGTGGAAGGCTTGGTAATAGGGAAAAGGCATCTAGAGGCATTTAAGAAGATGCTTCCGGTAGTTTGCAGACTGGGTTGACAATATATGAAATGAAAGGAACTAGGCAATGGGGGGGAGACTATAGAGGTGGCTTGGGGGAGGGGGCGATGCCAACAGAAAGGTTTGTAGTGCAGCACTATATACACATTTTTTTTTTTTTTGAGAAAGAAGCCTTGAGCACGTCCACGACTGATGCAAACGTTAGTCCATCCGGTGCTTTGTAGGTAGAATACCTGTCAAAAAGAAAGGTCACTGACTGCGCGGCATTTCGATGTAGTAGAACTGGATTCACCGTGGGCATATAGACACCCTTCATGCCGTTTTGTAGTTTCCTTATTGATTTTCTCAGCGTCGAAGGGAGCAATAGAGATGGTATAAGCCAATGAATCATGCAGAATTGCCCTAAGGTTGCGCTCCTGTATCGGTTCTGACAGCAAGGTCAGCATTTTTCTGTTTGGAGTGGAGGATTGTTTTACCTTCACCGGTAAACACTGAGTTACATGTCCATTCAGTGAGTCTTTTGGCTCGGTCCTGGCTCAGTCTTGTGGACTGAATAAATACGGTGACTAAAAACTTGCACACATCCACAGAGCATCCACGATCTTTGTTATATTTGCAACCATTTCTGGGACAGTTTCACTGGCTCTGCCACAAAAAAGACAGGATTCCCATTCATTGGTACAGAATAACAGATGCCGATTGGTTTGCAACCTGCTATTGTGGCATTTCAAAATTAGATTTCACAAATTAATTTTGTCACAGTTTTGTATTGTTCCAAAGTTCAAAACTGAGGTCAAAAAAAGACCAAAAGGTTGGGCTTGGAGCTGCCACTCGGACAAACGTCCATGAGGAGTTTCTGTGCTTTCAGTCTTCATCATCAGTGTTTTTTATGCTTTCAGGGGCAGCGGTCAGTCACTGGAGCCCCGGGCTGCCCGGAGGCTATGCAAGTTTGTGTCTGAGGGCCAACTCTCAGCAGGAACAGCTGACATGGCAAGACTGAAATTTACTACAACTGGCCATGCAGCCAGTGTGCATATATTTCCTCCAGGTACTCATCAGCAAAAAATGCCAAACTGGCTTCACTGAGTTGTGTATGGAGAATAAATGATGATTGAAATAATGTGCTCCGAAAAGGTTTCCTTCTAAATGCACTGTTGTCTATAAGAAGCACCCAGCAGACATTTGGAAAAACAATTTTATGCAGGAATGCTCTGGTTGAACCAAGCAAGTAGACATGGTGTATGAACAGTGAGAAATAAGCGAGGAAACCTCTGTTATCGGTTTAGGTCAGTAGTGTCATGTAGTGCTGCGCGGACATGATCTTTCCTGCCAAATTAGTCAGAAAACAGAGTAGGCAAAGAGCAGGAACTCTCCAGCTGAGAACAACAGCACTTCATCTGGATGCCGAGGGAATATAGATAATGTTGGTTATACAGATAAGGTCACTGCAACTTTGACTTTTATAAGAAAAGGTGCAACAGCAGTTTAATAAAGCTCATTGAAATGCAAGAACATATGCAGAGGAAGATCAGCGAGAGAGTCTACATCACACCAGTGTCAGCTGGAAATCAGCCACAGGACACAGGTTAATAATAGTATTAGAGGAAACTTCAAAACGGGAATGTTGATTCCAATAATTTTATCATATCTCTCAGTGATATCATTTCAGGCAAATGGAAGAAACACCTCATTAAGGACACAAATTAGCTTTGTAGAAGGACAGTCAATACATCTGAATGGTTTATTTCTGCACATTTATACACTGAAAAGAAGTGAAAACCATTTCAGAGCAACAAGAATCGACCAGAAGAAAAAAAAAAATCAAAGGCACTGCCAATAAAGATAAATGCTACCTAAATCACACCAGTAATAAATAGAAAATGACACAAGCACCAAATGTTTTGTTAAATAATTACCCTGAACATATTTATAAGAAAGACTGTTGAGATAATGTAGTTGGACCTCACACAAACACCAAATGAAGATGTGTTGCAGGAATGAGTCATCTCAATCCAGCTGTCCACAGGGCATGCATCTGATTAGCATACCCACACTCATACTCACGCACCAGGAACAAATGTAAATATTGCAATAAAACCTGCTGTAATAGTATCAATTCAGCACCGAGGATGGCTTCCAGTTTTTTTTTTTTTACCAAGTTTAGCAATATTGGATGCATGTGAATATCGAGTTGTGGATTTTCAATAATTGTTTTTAAAGCAATACGCTAAAATAATTCACAGGAATTGAATTGGCTTCTCCATTTCACCCCCTGTGTCATGCACTATTTATTTGTTATTTGATGAATGCGTCATGCAAAGAGATTTTTCTCTCTCACTTTCGTTCTTGCTCATTGCACGCTCGCACACGAGCATGCACAGACGCCTGTGCGCACAAACATATTTCGAAGGGCACCAGTGAGGAGGAAAGCTATCAACATCTGCTGAGGGTTCAACAAAGAGATCCTCTATTTGTCCAAGTAAATCGAAAGCTGAAGGATGTGGAGGACGGGACGGGCTAAAACAACTCAAAAAGGCGGCGCGGTGAGGCACCCACAAAGGAGTTGCCTGCTCAGTAAGGCTGAACGATTTGGTGCTCTGTAGACTGAGGCACCCCATTTGGCTAATGAAGTCCCAGACTGTCTTCACACCACACCCCCACCCACCGCTCCACTATGAAATGTTCTACTCATGAAAGTAATGAGGCAGGGAGGGAGAAAGACTCTTCTGGCCACTGATAACCTCAGACTAAACTTGCAACCTTACGAGACAAGGGCCTAATATCTGGCCGTCAATCAGCCCCAGCATCCCTGGCTGGAGTGTTTAATTACAAGGATCAATTATTTACCAGCCTCCTCTTTCACTACACAGTGCTCCCAAAAAAGGAGTGTAAAGAAGGAAAAAAAAAAAAAAAGAAAACGCTGGTAAGGCCCTGAAGAAGTTGTGATCACAAATTTAGTTAAGACGAGAAGGATACAATGCTTGTTCACCTTTAAACAGGCAGTTATTTAACTGGGTGCATTGTGTATGGGAGAGGACACTGTCAAAACGAGAGCCAGTGACTGGAAAACAGCTTCAGGAGGTGTTTATATAAATGAAAATACAATTTTATTGGCAAACAATTATTTTTTTGCCATCACAACCTACACTTCAGTCCAAATACCAAACTGACACATTTGAAAATATTATTACAGTCACACGTTTATAAAATGCATCCAACAAAACAACCTGAAGTTTACCACTTTAGTGTTCAAGAATGAGAAAATCATCAGGATATATTAAAATTTTAAGCGTATATATACACACACACACACACACACACACACACACACACACACACACACACACACACACACAGACAAATATACATATTTTCACACCTAGAGACCATGTAAAAACATCTTCTGAATGAAAACTAATGAGGTGAAGTGCTTCGTATTTATTCCAAAAGCTACTTCTTCACTGCAGCTGCAGAACACAAACAGCAACTTCAAGGCTTTTAACTAATTTGCAGAGACAAGCTCATATTACCCCTTTGCCCGTATTCACTACAGCACTTCACCGGTTGAGGAGTAGTTGGGAAACATCAATAAAGAAAAAAAAAAAAAGGGAGAATTTATTGAAAAGAAGAAAAAAATTCAATAAATATATTCTTCATTCCTGTCAGTTTTATAACTTGGCTTTATGTGAATTAGTTAAAAAGTTCTTATAGTCTTTCACAAAAGTGCACAGTACTATTCGTACTGTGAGCTCTGCAGTCTAAAGACTCATTTCTTACCTCAGTTTGTCCGGAATTCAGCTTTAAGACTTTAAACAAACTTTAAGAGACAAGATCATATTAACCCAATCCATGTCGCTCTTTAAAAGCTGGTACACTCTGTGCCTGATAAAAAAAAAAAAAAAAAAAAAAAAAAAGCATTCCGCTCTGTGTTAAAAGAAGGAGGGACACACTTCTTTTCCTTTTTTTTTTTTTTTTTTTTTTTTTTTTCCTGAAGGAATAATTTGCATCAAACATGACGGCTTCATTCTTCCCCTCACTCTACATCAGCTATAAATTCACAACTGTCTTTGATCCAAAAATGTCAGTTGAAACCAGCGGTAATGACACACCTACTTGGTAATTTCTCCAATGTGGAGCATTGCTTCTGTCGTCAGTGCTCTGGTCTTACAACCGAAATTACAAAAACATTGTGAAGCAGCAGCTGGTGGAGTGTTTGGTGGTCATCTATCCAGAGAACAGAGTGCCTCTTCGTGTGTCCGAATTACAGCCCGCCAAATAACCTAAATCGGAGGAGGAAGTGAAAAATGCAGCTCTCAACTAAGTCTGCTGCGGTTCGGGGACCCAACAAGCTGCAACACCTGTGATTTGTGGTTTGCTTGTTTTGGGGTATTTTTTGTGGTATATTTTCATTGTCATGATGAGTCCAGCCTGGTTTGTGCTATTTATGGCAGTCACCACCTGCTCTCTACATTAGTTTGCAATAATTTCTCTACTACTTTTATAATTTCTTCAGACTGGAGAAGTTCCTTCGGCACACTTTTATCGATTTTGGCCCATTTATTCTTGCTGTATTTGGTAAAGTGGGGAAGTGTCTACAATCGAGAACAGGTTGTTTTATCCCCTAAACAGAAAACACAGATATGCAGGTCAGATGCTGTCAATATGAAAAATAAAATGTTTCACGCTCCTAAAATTATTGAATATAGAGTGAGTGTGTGCATCTTCATGTTAGACCAAAGGAAAAAAAAAGAAAGAAAGAAAACTGCAGGGTGCAGTTTAATAAGTGACTGTCAAAGTAATTGTTCTGAACCTGTTCAAAATGAGCTCACTGCTGAAAAGAGCCGGATATTGATGTGGAAGGTGAGTTTACCATTTATGGCCTGATTAATTCCACAAGAGGGAGTGTGTTGAGGCTTAAATGTAAGAGTAGGCAGCTTGTTTCTCCTCCTGCAGCAGAGGGCTTTTCCCCTGGACTCTGAGCTGATGGCTCATTAATCTGCTCTGGAGGAGGTCCCCGACGCAAGCAACCTGTGCCAGAGGACTCCTCATAGATTGTTTTCTTTTTTGTTTTAAATCATTTATGTTTTAAAACAATATGAAGCAGGAGTTAAAGTGAAACAATTGTTACAATAAACAGATATATTTGTCATTTGTATGACTGCTATGACAGAACAGACAAGTTTAAAACCCGGACGCCTTTCTTCTTATTTTATTTATTGAATCGATATTAAATGTAATGACTTGCTGTGGTAGACAGGGAGTTCATGGTCTCAGTTTCAATACACATTTACTTTAAACTCGCCCTGTTAGCGTACTGCCAAGCTGAGTCCCTCCAGCTCTCACTGCTTCCCCCTGATGAATCTGAACGGTCACTCCCGGCGCTCAACAATGCAAAACCACAAAATGAATAAAATGATTGGAAGTTTTTTTGTTTGTTTTTTTCCTCTTCAATAAACGTGCTTTACTGCAACATGATTGATATTTATGCAGTAAAATGACGATATTCCACCCATGCCTATGAAAGTAATCCACTATTTGAATTCATTTTCATTCTACTGAAATTCATGCATGTGCGGCAGTGATTAATAAAGCTCACTTTGACTTTCAGGACATCACAGGGTAAACGCACACAGAGGGCCTTATGATTACACAAACTCACTTTCACAACTACGGCCGACTTAGAATCATTTGTCAACCTCACCTGAGAGCTTTGGCCATGGGAGAAACCCCACAGAAAATCTCAGCAGATACAGAGAACATGTAAACTCCATACAAAAAGGCCCGGCTCAGCAACAACCACTATCTATGGTACCAACAAATGTTCTTTTTAAAGAGAAAATCTCCCTTTAGATATCACTTTTGTAAGAATCCACAGAAAAAGACATTTGCCTATTCCTCCAAACAATGAGGGGTAAAAGTAACAATGACGATCGTAACAATGAATCAGAGAATCTGGAGACATTTTTGTACAAGATAAGTATCAGGAGAAAAAGATGGCCTTTATAAGCTCTTAAAAACTTGAAATTCTCCTTTGAAATTATGAACACTTTGTCCTTTTGGCTAATCATCCTGATATCAGCACACGGCTCTAAAGCCAGCATCTCTGATGGCACGTGGTGGAATTCGTGCCTATGGACAGCATACACATCTGGAGAGGCGCGATCAAGGCTGAAAAGTATGTAGAGGGTCTTGGACATCTGTTCCCGTCAAGACGACGTCTCTTTCAGGGAAGGCCTTGTATATTTCAGCATGACAATACTCGATCACATACTGCATCTATCACACCAGCATGTCTTCACAGAGGAAGAGTCCAGATGCTGAAACCGTCCTATCTGCAGTCCAGACCCTTCGCCGATGGAAAACATTCGGTGCGTCATAAAATCAAAACGCCATCAAAGAAGACCAAGGACAGTTGAGGAGTAAGAAACCTACAATAAAAAAGGAAGGAGACAGCATTCCTCTCCAAATACTCAAGCGATTAATCTCCGCAGTTCCCAGATGCTTACAGACCGTCACTAAAGGAGATCATAAATGGTTCTATCCTAACATTTTTGGGGCATGATCTTGCCATTAAATTCTCAAGAAAGGAATACATTTCATTAACCCAGTAAAATGTCTTTTAAAATGTTATTTGTGAATAAAATAAGGACTTATGTGAGTTGTAAGACACTCCTTCCTCTTTTTTTTTTTTTTTTTTAATATATTTTAAACACCACCCCGACCTTTTTCGGAGTTGAGGTTGTCTTGCTATATACGCCGCTGTAAAATTCTGCAGATGCGGTCAAGAACCAGGAGTCAGGCACTGAGCTACTAAATGGAAACAAAGCCTTTACAATCACTAGTGATGCTGTGACGCCGTTTCACACGCGGCCGAAACAATGAACGCCCTTATGAGAAACTCTGTGTCATTCCAAGAGCTGCCAAAACCAACAAAAGTCAAATTTCCTGAACAGACATATCAAAATGAAAAAAAAAAAAAAAAAGCTTTCCCCATTTTGCAACCTTGTATCCCCGCATGTGCTATTTCACTCTCTCATTTTGTAAGCTCAGTATGTGTCAAAAAAATGAATTTACCAGAGAATGAGAACTCGTGCCTTTCTCTATTTCGCTCTGGAAACAGCTTCTGACAAGCAGTCGCGTCGAGTGATAAAACAATCATTCCAAAAAGAGGATTTACGTCAACAGGAACCATAATCGGATGAATAACATATTAAATGTATCTGTTCAGGACTTGGGCCGGAACTTACAAGTCCAATTACACTAAAGGCTACAGAGTTAGAGTTAAGTCGCTGACAGATGGGTCAAAACAAAGGCAGAGTAGAAAATACACAGACTGGCTGGGGAGGTCAACAATGAAGAACCATTAGAGTCTAACATCTCGATCTGGAAATAAAGATTAAAGCTAAGGCTGATCAGAAAAATGGTTATTATTTAGGTGTAAGGTGAATGAAAAGTTTCACACTGGCACAGCAACTGGAGCCCTACTTGTCCCGGTCCCAACAGATCACCACTGCAGCTCCCTCAGAAAGGCCCCGAACCCCCAACTGCTCGGTTCACATCAGAAACGGCCTCCGCAGTGTAAAACCTGTGCCAAATCATACATGCAGCTCACATGATATGCTGTGGTGAACCCGGAGCGGAGCAGCCTAAACTCCCTCTCTCTCCCCCTCTTCCTCCTAAAATATCACTATGCGACTCTCTCCAAATACTTGGAGCATTCACAGGAACTTTGGGCGTTTGGAGCACTGAGTCCAGGGTCTGTATTTCGTATCTTCCTGCCAGAAAGTCCCCTGGTTGGTGTAGTAATACTTTTGAAAGGTTGGCAGGCTTTGGAGGTGAGGTCTGTAGTGCTGAACAGACCTGATTGGAGCAATAATTTCTGTATTGTATTTCACCCACCATGTAAAAAAAAAAAAAAAACACACTTCATGGCTGTACACCAACTGTTTTTCTCCATTGTACACTCTTGTCCCTATTGTCACTATTGGTCAGAGGGTGGATGACAGTTTTGCCTCCAACTCTTTTTTCACAAGAGCTCGTCCCCTTTCACTGTCATCTCAATGAACTCATTGACAAAGTGAGGTCCAAAACAGCACTAGCTGAACCTACTCTGTGTCTTTGAAGACAATCTAAACTGAAAGTCCCAGATACTTTTGGTCAATATGCAGCTGTGACAAAAGTTGGAGAATCGTCCAGTGTATTTCAACAAAATCTGGCAACCAAAAATACAAATTAAAGTTTCAGTTTTCTTGTTTAATTTTTTTTTTCCTACATAAATTGCGATTAAAAAAATATGTGGAATGTAAAACTAATAACTAGTTCACGGATGAATCATCAAACTTGCGCAAGTTTTTTTGCTCTTTGTTGGCTGTGGAGCCCAACAATAACATCTAGTGATGTGAAAAAGGTTGGGGAAGTGAGCTTACATCTTAGAGCTTGCTGGTTCATATCCCGCTGCCATGGGGTCGCCACAGTGGGCCCCTGAGCAAGGCCCTAAACCCCCAACTACTCAGGTTGAGCTTCATGGGTAAAGTCTGTGCCAAATCAAACATGTGATCCACTGTAGTGACCCTGTGAGGAAGTGGCCAAAATACAATCTCAGCACGAAAATATTCGAGAAAGGATGTCATTCCAAAAAATAAATAAATAAAATGCAACTTGGCTGTAATAAAGCAATGTCGTTCAAACTTTGTAAACTGGGGGCTTATTCCCCTACACTCTCAATACTCCTTGCACTTGATTGTTAAATTGCAGCATATTACTGAATAAGAAAAGCTTTGAATCGTCAGGAAAAAGTCAAGGGATCACCCAAATCATAATAAGGCATCCTGAGGGAAATCTAAAGCCAACAAGCAGCTGTCGAAATGTTTCAGTCTGACTATCCTGAGAGACGCACAGCTAGCATGGCTGCCAATCCCAAATATACACATCACAAGAAAAAAGAAAAGAAAAAAAGCTTAAACACAAGCTTTCACGCATTTTGTGGTCACTTGAAAGGTTCCTAAAAATATTCTGGAGAACAAATACAACACACTAGTGAGCGTTAGAGCCATTTTTGAAAATGAAACATATAGTGAGACAGAGCAGTGCAAATGAGCTACCTGCTCACAACGTTACAGACAGACGTCCTGTGTGGGAGGCAGCAGGGCATCGAAAGGCTCCATTTACACACTTCAGTCCAACTGCAGCGTTTGCTTTGACACCCATCAGCGCATAAGTATTCCATTCATACATACAGTCAACGAGAGCAATTACATATTCATAATTTTCTTGTTTTCACAATAACACCAAACCGTGTAAGTCATTATTTGAACATTTGTCTGATATGAGTGGCAGGTTGTCCTCCTCCCAACAGATCTGTTAGTGACACCATCATTCAACCATCACAACTTTCGGTGCTTAAATGGCAGCTCTGTCAGAAACATGTCAGATGTCAGATTGCTTGGCTGAGACTGAGGGACTGTGCAGATTTCTTAAAGTTAGATTATTTAGCTGAAATAAATGCATCCAGATCGTGTTGTGATGGTGCTACAGTTATGGAAGCGCTATCTACATATGCAAATAAATTAACAAACATCTGCAGGGGAGCAAAAGCTGAACATGATTTCTGAATGTAACAGATTTCCACAGACACTCACTCAGAGAGGTCTACAGCATGCACTCGACAAAAAATAAAATCTATCAAACTGTTTTTAATAGCATCTGATTGGCAAGCTGTCTTGGGACAGTTGGCAAATGGGCGGGCAGCGGAGGAGTTTAGAGGTGCTAAAGTTCAGGCAGGAGCGACGCAGCACCCTGTGTCCTGCCAACAGCCTTACAGTGGCGCAATTCCTGACTAAGTTGTTGACCCGTGGCCCCCACCTGCCTTGACCATGCATTATATAGGGGGGAAGGGTGGTGCATCGCTTCCCCTCCTATGCTGCCTGCCACACCAGAAGGCTTTTGACTCATGCCCATCTGTCCTGGTAGTACATACATTAAGTGAAAGCCAAGATACTGACACCCTGTCCAACTCATGTGTGTCTTTATAACAACAAGTCGTTATGTGGTGTGTGAACAGAATTCTACCTTAGCAACAAGCATCTCAGAAAAGAGAGTAATCATCAGTGAAGAGGTCATTTCTAATACCGTGGTTGTCCTCAGACTGCAGTGAAATACTATCAAGATGCTGTGAAATGCACATTTGGAGAAGGATCGCTTTACACTTTTTTGTTCTCGACACTGACAAGCAGCCAATGAAGCTAAAATCACATCCTGGCAAAGACTTCCAAGTGCTCCGACACGCAGGGACGGAATTTAAAGACATAAGAGGCAACTCTCAGTCTGAGTTTGCATGCTTGTGCCATCGCCACAGCAACCAAGGCAGACTGGGCAACAATGCCTGAAAATACAAATATGACCTAATCACTTGCAAATATCAGCATTGACAGTCAGTCTAGGCATTCAATTTAGTCACACATCGGATTTGCCTACAGTCTGAACACATTCTAGGGGTTCTAATAGGGAAATACACTGGTGGGTAAAAACACTGCATCTGAACTACTGATGAAACACATTGAAAAGAGCTGAAAATACACAATCAAAATCATTTGGCCTGAATGAATATTTGACATATTGCAAAAAGCAACAATTTGAAAAGCTTGTACAGATGAAAAAGGTGCACACATACCTGCCCTGCTTGGATGTCTAAGTAATGAAGCACCTCTTTGAGCATAACGGGTGTGTGAGGGGGTTTTTCAGGTGAAACAGCAGACATTTCTTCAGACGTGTCCTCAGAACCACGACCGGCGAGCGAAGAGAGCGGGCTGAACTTGAATGTCCTCCATGCTCTCCACAGAGCTAGATTTGTTTTCTTTATCGCTGGGCTGGAGTGCAGAGGCATGTGAAAAACCATGATCTATAGGGGGAAAAAAACAGGAAGAAAATGATGAGATAACAGAAGCAGAGAGATAATGTGTCGTACCCGATCGATCGAGAGGAATAATAGGAATAATAATAAAAGCAGAAAATGAGTGAGCATTTTAATGCGAATATGGACCAGGTTCCAAAATGTTGGAACAATCTACATACTTTAGATTAAAAGCAGAATGCAATATTAAGAACAATAAAACATATTTTAATCACTGAATTTGATGGCAGCAACACATTAAAAAAAGTGGTGAGAACATCATTCTTGCCTTTGTCCAGCATCACCTCCCATTATACAAATTTTTCTAAAATGTTGGAAGACACATTTTCTCATTCTTGTCTAAAATTCAATTGTCATTGCTGAACAATTCTGAGAATTCATGGCAGTAGTTTCAGATTTGCTTAACAAAATACCTCAAAATACCTCTATTGAAATTACTTCGTTGTTTGTTCAAGATTTTTACTAAAAATTTTGCACGGTAACCTACCTCTGTTAGATTGTCAAGAACAAAAAGAATTCTGGTTGTGGGGGTAGGCATGTGAACGTAAAAGTCTTAATTCATATAGGCATTGAAATCGATATGATATTGAAATTGGCATTGGCTCCAGTGTAATATCACACATTTTACTATCATAGAACCCGTCTGCTGCCCAAACACTGAACTGCTTCCTCTTGGTCTCAAGCCATGGTTGTCATTTGCAACGTGAGTTCTTCCGCACCATCATGGTGGATGTTTATGTCCATCCCTCTAATCCTGCACCTGCCTGCAGCACTTATCCACACCCACAACAGCAGCCTAGTTGCAGACTCAACACCGGAGTGCTTTCATTGTCACCTCGAGTGACTCCAACCACATTTCACGACATCAACTATGATAAAGTATTTCTATTCTATTTCTCTGTATGTTCCCCAATCTCAATAGAAATGTCTGAAAGCAAATATACATCTTTAAATAATGCATTAATTCCTGACATGTCACTAGATTTATTTTTAGCCTTGCCAACGCATGCAATTGTTATTGAAATCCCTGAATATCTGACCACCACCCCCTCCCCCTCCGGCCACCTCTATCCTGGGTACGCCCCTACCCATGATCATCATTGCTGAAGAAGGCTAGCTGCAAGCTAGAACGTGTGGGGAAGGGTCACGTCGGCGTAACCTCAAAGCAACAGGTTGTCAAATATTAGGTTTTATGATCATGATGATGATTATGATTTAATGTATCAAAACACACGCCATCATTGGTAACGCCAATGTTAATCCGATAACAACGCAAAACCAGAGTTTAGATGTGTAGCAGGTTAGCTAAAAACACCAGCTCATGGAGCAAACGTGGAGCACTGGATGTTACGTATGCTCACGCCTAGCTACACGTCGCGGATGTGTTTAGCATGACACCTGTTGGGAAACATGTGATGTCTTCAGGCCGTCATTGTCATCTGTGTGTGTTCATTATAAGACATCAGAAGGTGGTCAGTTTCTCCACTATGACACAGCGCAGCGTTGTAGTTGATGTTGCTGCAATGCCACCATGTTGGATGAAGGCGCGCTGTCAGCTACACGGGTTTCAAAGGACTGGACACTATGGGATATAAAATAATACAACCAGCTCCCATGTAGAACGGTCACACATGATGTACTGATGCTGTGAATCGTGTCTACACCCCCGGAAAATTAGCTGTATCTTACCGTAGTGTAGCACGTCGTGGCTCCACCTTCAGCTGCAGCAGCACGCCTATTGCGTCACCCCGGTCCGCCCAGCGCGAGGCGGCTCTCCTCCAATCAGCTGCGACCCAGCCGCACGGCTCGTGTTTGAAAATATTGGCGCTTGCCGTGCTACCAGCCACTATTTAATCGTTGCTAACGAGTTTATTTAACATAAAACGAACCATTCGTGGCTCATTGGAAAACATTACGGTGGTAATGAAAGACAACCTTGACTGTTGAAAAGGTAAGGGGAAACTGAGAACGACGTTTATCGAGACAATAGAGTTGACTGACTGTTTAGAGCTGGGCGTGTGCTAAGCTAGCTGCAGGCGTTAGCTAGCCTAGCCTTGTTAACGTCATCTCATCATAATGACTGCTTCAGATGGAATGCTTAGGCTATTTATCCCTTTTATAATGACTTGAAAGTTATGGATTAATGCATGTAGTTCAACAATTGACTGCACCGCTGCGGTGCGATAAGAGCTATCAGCTGCTGTGGTCTTGGTTCTTTGCCGGCGTTGTCATAAATGAGCAGTGTGCAGGTACTGAACATAAAATAATACACACACCCACCACACAGCCATTGCATTACGGATGTGCAAATGTATACATCCAACTTTCTTACCACGTTAAAACATAAGATGCCAACCCTACTTTTAATATTTGTATGCGGGTATTATGACACAAAAGACAGTGTGCTTTGTTGTAGTTTTGTCTTTTCAGTTGGTTTCTCTGTCAAGTCACCCTTGTTTACTTGAGATTAATTATTTCGACTTTTAAAGCTTTTCAAATGCTTTTGTTTTTCCTTTTTGAAAAACCCCGACTAGAGGTTCCATAATACTCAACTTCATCCAACTGATTCAGACCTCAGATGATGGATATGAAGGTAGCATCACTGTCCAGATGACCAGTCCATCACATGTCAACCAAAGAGAGACAGACCATGAAACACTCACCTTCACATCTACAGAGTAATTTGCAGGCACCAATTGATGTCAAATTAGACTTTTAGACTGTAGGAAGAAAACTGGAGCTCTCAGAGAAAGCCTATGCAGTCACAATGAAAACATGCAACCGCCACATGGAAAGACCCAAGCTGAAACCAGACTGGAACCGGGAAAAGTGAGGGTGCTAATCACTGTCCCACTGTGCAGCCCTGGTTATTCCAAGTCCATTTAAATCTATGACACAGGTGAATTCGTTGAGAGCAGACTCCTGGGAAAGACATGAAGAGAAGGCCCCTCTCTAATGCAGAGAGATGAATATATCTGTTATCAAAATATATCTATGTTCTTCTCATCATTGCAGAAGCATGAATCACTTAGCACCTTTGCCTCAGAAAGAATGCCTTGGGTTTAAATCCAGGCATGACTTTTCAGTGTGGGGTTTGTATGTGCTTGCTGTTTATCGGTTTTCTCTGGGTACTCCTGTTTTCCCCCACAGTCCAAACAACATGGCGACTTTAAACTGCTCGGAGTGTGTGTATGTGTGCCTGTGTGCCCTATGATGGACCTCTTCAAGTGTACTTTTCTTTAGCTCAGTGTTAGCTGTATTGAGTTCCCTGTGACCAAAAAATGGATAAAGCAGCATAAAAGGTGGATGGATTTCAGGGGCCGGACAGCGTACACCTCGGGCAGGTCATTAGTCCATTAAAGAGCCAAGACAGAAAAACACACAATCATTCAGACCTACAGCATGTTCAAAGTAACCAGTAGAAGCAATCATTTGAACTGCTTGAGGAACTGCTTGGAGTTCCCCCAAAAAAATCCCATGCAGGCACAGGTAGAACATGGAAACTACACAAAGAAAGCTCCACTACTGCTTTTGTGGTCCTTCTTTATGGAGTTGTCATTAATTTGTTTTTCTTTTTTCAGTCATTTTTTACGTCACTTGTTCATGTATTGTGTTTGTTTGTTTTTTTATTTTTTTGCCCTTCCTTTTTTTCCCTGGAAGCTTGTTTCTGTGGTCATTTTCTTTGTAGATTTATTTCAACTTTCGTTCATGAGATGCTTTGGTAATTGTTTTTGGTATCTTTGTAGCACTTGTTATGTATTTCAATGAAGTCATTTTCACTGAGGGCCTGTGCCTGGTACGCCCAGTGAGTAATCTTTCTGTGATCACTTAGAATAAACAACCATGATAGGATGCAGTGACAGCATTTTAATATGTATGAATATGTTGCCGAATCCTTTCAAATAAATTCCACATAATGACAGCATTTTGAATTTTATCTTAACTATAAAGAGTTTCATCCCAGGCTTGTCTGTTCATACCTGTTCATGATTCATGATGATGTGGTCATGTGAGAGGTACACCGCAGTGTTTATTCAGTGGCACCTACATGCAGGGCCGGCTCCAGGCATAGGCGAACTAGGCGGCCGCCTCGGGCGCAGTGTACGGGAGCGGGGGGGGGGGGGCGCCGTGGCCATGCGAGCACCGCTTGGCACTTTGCAATGTATAAAATACTGCTAACACTTCTTCGTCTGTGTGTGTTTTGCAGCAACGCCTCAGTCTGTGCAAGAGGGACCACAATGGCAAACGATGTGTGCAGCCATGTGAAGGTGGTTGTTCGGGTGAGACCGACCAGCGACCGGGAAAAGCGTGAAAACTGTCGAAATGTGGTCCAGGTCGTTGATGGTCAGATGCTCATATTTGACCCCAAGGAGGAAGAGCCATGTTTCGGATCACAGAGAGTACGGAACAGAAACCTAAACAAAAGGGCAAACAAAGACCTGAAGTTTGTTTTTGATCACGTCTTTGGCGAGAACGCCACTCAGGTTGACATTTTTGAAAATACCATGAAGGTCGTGTTGGATAGTGTCATGAATGGATTCAACTGCACAGGTAACTAAAGATCAAACGTGTTGATACGATCACATGACATGTGCTTCCCTCATATGCTTTCGTATGTCAATTTCAGCTGAATATGTGATGAATATCAACACTGTATTTATAGTTTTTTATTTTGCTGTAGTCTCAAAATGCCTCACAGTAGGGTTAAAATACTCTAACTGTAGAAATTGTATGTAAGGTTGTACCATACGGTGGTGAGCTTAGCCCTATTATCAAGTATTGTCTCCGGGAGTGAGCCTTGACACCAGATCCCAGCTCTGGCACTCTAAAATGTGACTTAAAATATAACAGCCCCACTGTTATTAAAGGGAGTGGAGACATTTGCAAATCTGTGTTTTACTGCTAGATGACATCAATTGAAGCAATGGTTAATACAGACTGCTGATGTTTAAAACTGACCGTGCTTCAACTGAACTTTACTACTTCACCAAATGTCATAGAATTGTATTTGATTCAGGGGAAGAGTCTACTCAGTGGCTCATTTTCACTGGGGACAACTCAGCGAGTGACTGTACTGTTCTTACTTTTTACACCATGTACCTTTGCTACCACAGGATTTGAACCATGGTCCTCCTGCTTTTGGGATCAAGGCCAAAGGCAATGCGCAACTAGGGGGAACTGATTCAATCTGATTAGCCTGTCAACTTGAAGGGGTTTATGCAATAATATGCACATTAGGTCCATTTCATAATAAAGACTGACAAACACTTTTTTATTCACAATAACTAGAGTCACCTAAAAAGCACTTGTGAGCTTCCAGGTCTCATTTTGACCCTTTGTAGGTCACTCCTCTAAATGACGATCCAAGAGTGCCCTCATGGTGTAAATATTTGCTTTTGTGTCAATTATGTCACTTGTATCATAAAGTCTGCTAAATAAATAAACTGACCGCACACATTTTAGGATTTCCCACCCTAAAATCTCTAAACTGCATGATTTACTCACTGCATTTCTAGAAAAGATTGTCTTCATGTTATTGACACAGTATTTGTTGGAATGTGCTGCTGCTGATCTTGACCAGGACACTCTTGTAAAAGAGATTTTTAATCTCGCTGAGGTTTCCTCAGCTATATAAAATAGATTAAAAATATTGAACACAATTGTTGTACAATATGATGCATTATATGTAAAGAAAAAAAAACCTCAATATGACACACTATTAGGCGGATTTATTTCTAGAAATGCTCTTATAGTCTTTTGCACCAATTTTAGGTGGAGTTCATAGTTGGTGAGGAGGAGATACATTACCAAATCTACCTGACAAAGAACGGCTACTGTTACTTTTAAAGCTGTGCCTTTTCCAAAGACAGGCCCTTGCTGTATTTGTTGCTGTGATGAGTGTTCTTGCTGTTTGTACATATTTTCCTTTTGGTCTCTTCTTGTCTGGTTTCAGTGTTTGCCTACGGGGCTACTGGAGCAGGAAAGACACACACCATGCTGGGCTCTCAGGACGACCCAGGGGTCATGTATCGCACAATGACAGAGCTGTTCAACCGCATGGATGATGCCAAGGATGAGAAAGAGTTTACTGTCGCATTCTCATATCTTGAGGTGATCAGATCAGTATTTCTGTTTTTTTGTCTTTATTGTCGTCACTCTCAGTATTAGTGCCCAACTTGTTGGTTTTTTTTTTTTTTTTTTTTTTTTTTTTATATGCCAGAGTGATTTTCATACTTTTGCAGTGTGATATTTATGTATAACCCACACTTCTGGCTCTTCTCGGTGCATGACGGTGTTTTGCACATTCGTGTTTACTTTGATCGTAACACTTCAGAGCTTTCGCAGTGTCACCTCGTCTTTTTCAAAAAGCTTTAACCCAGTCATGCTTTTTTTGTTTATCGGCTTTGCTGCAGCTGACTGTTGTACCTGCTGTCTATTCACAGGTTTACAATGAACAGATCAGAGACTTGTTGGCCAATGCCGGCCCTCTCGCCGTCAGAGAAGATGGGTCTAAAGGAGTGGTTGTTCAGGGCCTCACACTGCATAAGGTTAGTAGCACATTCAAGTTATAAATACCCTTTTTATTATTGCACAAAATACTGGTGTCATTGCATTTAATTTATTGCACATGGGTCTAATTTAGGTTGCCCTCACTTATTTCTGCAAATTGAATGGCATTGCTTTTTTTATCCCCAAGTTATTTTATTCTTTATACAGGGTCTTATAAAAGAAAAAACTACAAGAAAATTGATTCCAGCCATGCTGTTGTTTAGGAATTGTCCTTGGCCTTGTATGCTGAAATGACAGGAATTTGGGAAAAATAAGAGAACACTTAATTATAGAGTACTTACTTCAAATGAGTGCTTTTTGTTTCTATAATTATGCGCACAAAGTGACATAAGTGTTTATATTATTCACCCAATTCCATGGCGATTCAACGATATTTTTGGTTTTCTTGTGGAGCAGTTCATTAAATTCTTTAAAATAAAATGAATCTATCAGAGGATTCTCTCCATTCTGAGGGTTACTGCCTTACTGTTGAGCTTCTGTGGTGTACACATTCTCTGGCAGTTTCAAATGGAGTTCTTTACTGTGACAAACACAAACACCACCACACATGTTCTTCTCCTTATTATTATTTTTTTTTTTATGCAGCCCAAATCTGCTGAGCACATTCTCGAGGCTTTGGATTCTGGCAATCGAAACAGGACCCAGCATCCCACTGATATGAATGCCACATCTTCCAGATCTCATGCAGTGTTTCAGGTATTCTAACCCGTTTTTGATTGATAAATCCCACTGAACAACGGTGCAGCAGTGTCATCACTTAATGCAGACAACGTAAAAGCTCAGTCAATGTTTACGCTCATCAAATTCAAGTGGGTGGGTACTTTACCTACAAGTTTTTTCCAAGAGTAAATATGTGTTCGTTAGAATCTCATTTGGCGACAATGAATCCCAGTTTGGCTCTTGACAGCTTTATGTTCTCTCCTCTAGATATATTTGAGGCAGCAGGACAAAACTGCTAGCCTCAATCCAAACGTCTGCATTGCCAAAATGAGCCTGATTGACTTGGCGGGCTCCGAGAGAGCCAGCGCCACCAACGCCAAAGGGGCACGCCTACGTGAAGGCGCGAACATCAACCGCTCCCTCCTCGCACTCGGAAACGTTATCAATACTCTTGCTGACCCAAAGGTGAGTTCGCTCCAGTTTGTGTACTGTACAGCAAAGTGCTATTTATATTATTCTTTGAAAAAAAAAAAAAAAGAATTTAGATGAATTACTCACTTCTGACTTGCTGTAAATGACGTGGTCACTTTCCAATAACTCAAAATGTTTACTGCATTGCTTACACAAGCCACATTATCATCTCCGTCTTGCATAATAAAGTGAATTTAGAGGGAAAATGAACCCAGATCAATTGGATCAAAGTAATATCAATCCATGTTGATAAGAATGAATTTTGTATCCATATCAGTTCCACATTACTGCGCCAGTCTGTGTCACAAACACTCTCTCCATTTTCCAAGATCGCCCTGCCCCAGCTGCCCACTGATTCTTAGAAAGCCGCCTCTTTTTTTCTGGTAATCAGGGGGCAAAGCATAAGGATCAGAAAGTGGGAACGTAGTCTCCCTTTGAATATTAAATACTGTTGTTATGGAGCAATCTCCGAAACATCTCCATGGCAGCTGGCAGTTAAAGTTACTGATCGCTTCACAAAAACATAACGGTGAAATTAGTGTCGTCTGCCGGCTCTCGTAATTATCAGAATCTGAAATTATGAATACTCAGAAAAAGTCTCCGTGTTGGCAGAGAGAGACACACACACACACCCACACACACACACAGATCGCAGCTTCTGTTGGAAAAAAAGTTTTAGCTGGTTGACAGGTGAGTTGCATATGTTGTCATAAACGTATAACATGGCCAAATAAAGTAAATTTTGGTCATAAACTATGGTGAAATGTTTTTCTTATGTTCACGATTGCAAATAGTTGTCATTTATTGATATAATGTGCTTGACAGAATATTATGTTGGTAGGTATGTGAAGTTGACCACTAGCCTCCATATGAAACGGAGAGCCTGGGAAGTGGAGACTCAACCCAGTATTTGGGTATTATTTCATTCTAGTTGCATACATTAACCTGTCAAGCAGCGTTCTCGTTTTACACACCAGTCTCAAGGGATGAGAAGCAAGCAGGCCGCATTGCATTTAGGAAGTGCTGTGCTCGTGTACGCGGCCATGTTGAAATACGATCCGTCTTCCACAGGTTTGCTTCACCCTTCGGGTAGAGCTGTGTTGGTTCCTGGGAGCCGTCCAGTAGGTGCTGGAGCCCGACCACCGCCAATTTTTGAGCGTCGCAGTCATGGGCTCTCAGTTTGACCCGCTCGGGTCCCGACGCCCACCGTTTCCTTCCCAGTGATTGTTGCTGCTCCAGTGTTTACTGCTGGCAGACAAGGAATCCATGTTGTTTACAGGAAAGAATGTCCCCACTTGTGTCTGGGCTGACATGCCATCGGTTTGCGCGAGAAGAATGTCTGCTACGTCTTGTTTGAGCAGTTCAGTGTGTCATCTTCATGCTTTGCCGCACAGAGGTTTTTGTTGTAAGTTGTTTGCCCTAGGCAATGTTCAAACCAATGCAGAAACATTTGACGACACACCAGTTCTTGGCCTTCTTCCACACAAGACCAGTGTTTCCCGCCTATGAAAGGGGCTTTCTGAACCCGTCGTTAAACACGGGCGCATTCGATATTGCCAGTCGTGCTCAACAGTGTAGAAAGGGGAAAACTGGGCTTTTTGAGAGTGCTGTTATGTGGTTGTTAACATTTCTTAGATGCGGTCATGTTCCTTGCAGCTATGCATATGGAACGGACTTTCTGTGCTGCCTCATATTGGGTTAATAGTTTTGAAATAATACTGAGTATCGGATCGCCAAGCTCATGCTCCGAAACTACTGTTTCACATCGTTAATGAGTAGCGTTTATGACATTTGTGCTAATTGCTATTTTATGCTCATGGAGTTGTCTTACAAGAGAAGCAGAGAGATATGTCCAGTGGAATTTAATTGTGGTCTGAGACGATAATTAAAAAGAAAGCACTACTGCTTGTGTCACCATGGTGCAGTGAGTTCACAGTCAGCTGAGGATAAAACTTCTGCCTCATTTTACTGTGAAATATCGCACAGCGATGGGATAGTGGATGCTTTGATATAGCAGCACTGAGCTTTATGTTTGGCACATATGTAACTCCAACAGATAGAAGAAGGGAAAAAAAAGAAGGAAGGAAAAAAAAGTGGGGTGGTTGATGTTTGCCAGCTGAAAGATTTTGAACTGGAGATTTACTGAACTCTCTGGTCGTTTTTGACCTCAAGGTGGACGACAAGTTTAAAGAAAAACATCTGGAACTGCCACTAATGATTTGTAGCTGCATTACCCACGTCTCATTTACACAAGTGCAGGCCCGTCCATTCACCTTCAGGCAGCAGAGGATCATCTCACGCTGAATCTTTGACAGATTCATCACAATGGATCACAGTAATGGAGTCCAAACAAACAGAGCTTCGGTTTTCCTTTTATAGTTATTTACTTTCAGATTACGACTCTGACATAGCTTTGAATGCTTGCTTAAAATGGCGACTTTCCCAAATGGCACAGTTACCCTGACACTCCCCGGACCTGACATGAACTACAGCTAAGATCTTTGAATCCAGATGTAGACTTAGGGTATTTCCAGGCAGAAGTGCAGGCACAACTGCGATCCCCAAAAGAGATCATTTTTCACTCCTTTGCAAACTTATCTTTAATGCGACTCTCTGCAATCCCAAAGCCCACGAGACTGTGACTCACCTAAGCAGCTGTAGTTTGTCTAATGCCGTTATTGGTGGCTGAGCCGTGTTCGCCGACCAGCTGCAGAGAGACCTCAGCTCTTGAATGAATGCTCCACACTGAATTTTTGTTCCCTGTTCGGTTTATTGGTCCCCACCAAAACAGTGTGCTGTTACTAAGCTTCTCTTGTGGAGCACGTCCAGATGTAGAATGCATGTTACGGCGCTACTCACATTTGTGGTTACTCCTCCATGTACTGCAGAAGAAACATACTTTTCCATTTTTTTTATTTTGATTCATGTCTTGTTTTGTTATAATTTGCCAATTTTGGGATTCTGCATTTGTTCGTTTAAAACTTTCATTGGTTAAACTTGCCAAGTACATTGAAACCTCAAGAATTTTTTTTTCTTGTGTTGTTCCAAGTAACTTGTCTGCGTGTGCTTTAAGGGAATCCAAGACCATTTTTTGGACTGATGCTAAATTTTTCGTCTGTTTCAGAGTAAGAAAACTCACATACCATACAGGGACAGCAAGCTGACGAGGATACTCAAAGACTCCTTGGGAGGCAACTGCAGGACGGTCATGATTGCCAACATCAGCCCCTCGTCACTGTCTTATGACGACACCCACAACACGCTTAAGTATGCCAACAGAGCCAAGGAAATTAAGTCGTCGGTTAGTAATCAAACATCATATTGTTTTCCGATGAGTGTAATCTAACACTTGTCATTGTTGGATGGTCATTTTGCTAAATCTTTGCAAATAACTAATTTTGTGTCAATACTTTTGCTCGTCAGCTGAAGAGTAATGTTGTCAGCCTGGACAGTCACATCGGCCAATATGCAGTGATATGTGAGAAGCAACGGCAAGAGGTATTGTTAAACAACACAAAAATAACTTTTTTTTCCTACCTTGAACTTTTTACCTTCAGCGTTCGCTCAACGGTCTTTGGTTTATTTCAGACTAATGTCTGTTATATTTCCCCCCTCCCTATTTTTAAAGATTCTCCAGTTAAAGCAAAAACTAAAGGAGTACGAGTCGAAGAACAACACGTCGGATGCTTTGAACACGACTTCTTCCCAGAAACAAGCAGAGTTCAAAAGGTAAGCATGTACACGAGCAGGATTTAGAGTCTTACCGCATGTCAACTGTTTCTCTTTGTATCATAAACCTTTTTTATTGTACGCCAGTCTAATTGGAATTGTGACACCGATTCAGTCTCCGAACATGTTGCCTGCGTTTACTGAGGCATTGTGTGATGAAGACAAGTGCTGTGGTTCTGGTTCTCCATAATTACCAAGGAAGGGGTCAGGCTCTGTAAGCTGGCGATGCATCGTGGGTGAGGTCGTAAAGTTAAGGAGTATTTTCCAGTCAATGCTATTTTGTTGCTTTCACCTCTCTTTTTTCTTTTTCATGCAATTGAATTTGCAGAGCTAAAGATTCTGTTTTGTGGAGTGTGTACGGAGTATTGTCAAATGATTGAAAGTCATCTGATTCTAAGGTTTAGTAAGGATGCTGACTCAAAATATATAGTAGGTGGCAAATCTCAATGTGTTCACACAAGTGAATGTATTATCTGCAGATGTGATTATATCTGTCAGTAAGTGCTGATAGCTGTTTTTGCAGGGGGTGCTGTGTATTTTTGGTCATTCCCGTTTCCCTTTTTAAATATGCCGATGTTATGGATCGGTTATGGCATTGCTGTAGTTTGTATGAGCATAAAAATCTCAGTTTAAATGTGGAGTTTGACTGGTGATGAGAGCAGCCAGGTCTGCATCGGCCTTTTTTTAATTGGCTGGGTCAGGCCGTGTAATCACGAAGGCTTTTCCAATTTATCGTATTTTTTTTTTTTTTTTATTATTATTTATGTACTGTATTTTTTGGCAGTCATGTTAGAAAACTATTAGTTAATTATGTTTTGAGCACGGAGTCTGTTAAATCAGCTCAATACTGTGAAGTCATATAAGGTCACCTGATTCAAGTTTTTTTTTTTTTTTTTTTTTTTTTTTTTTACAGTGTCGGATAATATATTGTCATGAGCAGCATAGTCAGTAATGCCGTTCTATATAGACCTTTTCTCATCATTTCATGAATGTAAATGTCTTAATGCAGGCTGGTTTTTTTTTTTTACTGTAGGGTCAACTAGTACATCGTGCAGATTGGCGGCGGGGGGAAAGGATTTAAACTAAAATCTAAATTATAAGTCGGTTGCCTAGTGAACAGATTTATATACTTGCAAAATAATCAGCAAACCTTTACTTTCATTGTTGTCGAACAGGTGGCTATTTCAGTGGATTAGAACAAGTAGCCATTAGTTAGTTGGCGCCGTCTTCTCCGTGGACTGTCCCCGGCTCTTTCTGGGGTTTCTCGGGGCATCTCTGGTCCAAACGGGATTTATAATCCCCACAGCATGCCCGGGGTGTGCCTCAGGGTCTTCTGAGCTCAACTTGCCTGCGTCGCCTCCATCTGAGGCATCGGGCGGCGCATCCTAAACACATTCTCCTCAGCTTGATCCTCTCAGGGTAAAGGCGTGAATCGTTAACCTTGAGCAGAATCCCCAGCAACATCGTGAGGGGGGGAAATGCGTTCCGTCTCATTTTCTTTATGGTGTCGCTGTTTCTGTGACTGTTCTGTTGTCATCATTAAACTCGGTTTGTCATTTCAGTTTAACATACCACATAACAGTTAAATTTCACGGAGCTTATGTACATGAACCAAAGATTTTTGGCTTCCTCCTGCTCTGTCAGGTGTTTGTTCTCAAATGAAACTACACCATCATTTAATAGCAGCTCATTATAAGTTCAGTCGTGGCTTTGCTGTTGAAGGTTATGGCTCAAAGTTAGCTGAGCTAAATGTTTGTTACAGAAAAAAATAAAGCGAAGGAAAAAAAATCCTGGCATCACCCAGGAAAATACTTTATGTTCATGGTTTGGGGTGCCTTAAAATGGTTTGTTTGGAATATTTTTAACGGTGAGCTATAATGACGGCGGAGCGGTGATGGTAAAAAGTGTTTATTTAGCTCTTCTCCACAAACATAATCCCCAAGTTCAAATGTAGTTTTTAACCAGGAGCAGCACTTTCAAGGTCTCACGCATGAAAAATGTTTGCGAAAATAGAAGCAACGCAACCTTTTTTTTGCCTGTAGCACTTCTGCAAACTCAGAATGGTAACACAATGTCGGTGTAGGTATCATTAGTTGAAAAAGGCAGCTGCTGTTTGTTTATGTGCTTGTGCTGCCGTGTGCATATACTCGTTACCCGGCGCATTAGTGGACTCCGTGACAAGCAACCTGCAGAGAATCGTCCAAAAAAAAAAACAGATTGTCGAAAAGTGACAATTATACATGGCTACTAAATTGTTAATGTGAGTCTGGATCAATTCCCATAACTTGGTGTTATTCCCATGTCTCAGGTTTTGTTTTTCTTGTTTTACTTTGCAAAGACTTACTTGTTTACTTTCCATTAAACACTGTCCTGTGAATGAGGTTTTCAGGCCTCCTGGAAAAATTCTCTTTTCCTGGAAACCAGTGAATCCTTGAAAGGGACGTCATGCTGCACTTTTAGGTATAACAAGATGTCTTAATACCGATCATCCCCACTTCTCTATCAAAGTGAATAACAGTTTTCTCCAAACGACTGATAAAACACCATCTTGTAACATTTGTTTGAAATGTATGTAGACAAGGATATTATTACTGTACAACCTAAATTTAGTTTGATTTTACATGCATTGCTGCCATTTATTCTATTAATAGCAATGTTATTTGTTGATAGGAACTGACAATTTTGCATTGGGGATGAAAACATGTCACTGAGGGAATTCATTTTTCTGTTTGATCTGCCATGAAATGCTGTAGATTTTCATAAACACAACAAACTGCCAGAGTTTGTATGAGCTTCACATTCTTACTTAAAGGAGGAGTTTAAATAATGATGAGGACAGCTAAGCCTCAAGTAGCCTTTTTTAATTCATTACATTTCCAGATTCCTTATATTTTCCTTTAGATCTCTTCGCTCCGTCCTAGCCGGTGGTCTTTTAAGGCACGGAGTGGCATCTGTCAGGGTATTTGGGTTGGGGGCGGGGGGACAAGGAAAAGCTGAATGAGTCTGACTCCCACACACTTCATTCACTGGCATCAGAATTCACAACTCGCACAGTGAGAGGCTCTGAATAGAAGCTGCACGCTTCTCACGCTATTAAAAATTCAGCAGTCTAGCAAGGCCACGACGTCTCCTACGTCACCGGAGTTACATTGAAGAGTGCAGTCACATTTCAGCGACAGCTCTCCAGCCTTATTTACCTGCATGCCTCTCCTGTCTTTCCCTCCTGCTTTAACTCAACGAGACAGCCACTTGCATCCAATCTGAGTATCGCCTCAACTCTATTCCAGGAATATGTATATACATCAGAAAGCTAAGAATATCTTTCTGGCTCAGCGTGAACGGATGAGGCATCTTGTGGAAGCCGCAGATCACGAGAAAAGTTATAGCTTTGACTGAATAATCGAGACCTGGCTTCCACTGCGGTAATTTATATGAATAAACAAACATATTGTAATAAAAATACTTTATAGTATAATCACAGTATTGGATATATCACTGCATTGAGCTAAATATAATAGGGCGAGAATTTTTTTATATATTACTTGACCTTTTAGGATGTGTTAAATACTTGATCAAGTGGGCTGCGAGGAGCTCTTGGCACAGCAATATTATAAAATCTGCCCCTTATATGTGGCACAGCAGCTTATAATCACATTTGGCTTGAATCCCTGTGGTGATGGTGCTGTTTTTATTGCATTACATTATACTAAGAGGTGTTTCTAATATTGTGTCCCCACTCATGTATGTGAATCAGAGTGGACAAACACCCTGTCAGTATAATGCAGTCCAAAACAACACCACAGCAGCCACTGGAAATAACCATAAAATGACTGTTTCAATGAAAATTGTGTTTACTTGCATTTACCACCACATGCTCTCTTTTTTTTTGGTTTTTAAGCGTTTTTTTAATAGTCACATTCATTCTAGCGGTTTCACTGAATTGAAAGCATAATTAGGGAAAATTGAAGGGAAAAAAATATTTATTTTTCAGAGACAGAGGGTAACTAATTGCAAAAGAGTGTTATTAAATAGAAAAAAAGTCGTATTAAGAAGTTTGACATGTTAATGCAGTGCTTGTTGGAAAACATCCCTCCCTCCCTCCCTTCCTCCCTCCCTCCAGGGTGTCAGAAGCGCTGCAGCGAATCTTCTCAAGCCGAGCCCAAATCAGGCAAGAACAGCTGGATCTGGAGAGACAACTGAAGGAGAATGAGCTGCGCCAGCGCTACAGCGAGGAGGACAACCTGCAGGTCCAACACTTCTGTGCCAAAGAGAAGACGGAGAAGGTAGCTGATGCTTACACTGCGATCCACAGATTCCATCATCCCCGCAGAAAAACAGCTGCTGAGTCATCATTTCACTTCTCTGCTCTCTATAGTTGTCTTAGCCCCTCATTTACGCCACAACAGGACAGGGTCACCGCTCATCAGCGCCTTACTGTTCTCTGCCATTTTAGTCCCAGGGTTGGTCCCAGCTGCATGTGCCATTTAAAGTATAAAAAGTCAGTTCTCAAGCATTGTAGGGAGGAAAGTTTGCACTGTCATGCAAAACCAAGTAAACTATGCAAAATATGGTTATTTTTAAAAATGCCTAATGGTAGAGAATGCTCTTTTAAACTCTAATTTTAATAAAGCCACTTTGCTGCGTTTGTGTCAAGTTGACTATGAGTGACAACAGAGTCCATTGAGGACAGGTGTCCAGTCCATCACAGGACAGATATTCACACACACTGAGAGAAAACCAGAATACCCAGAAAAAATCTGCACGCAGAAGGGATTCGAACCAGAGAGCTTCTTGTTAAAGTCAAGCGTGTTCACCACACTGTGGCCTCAGAAGCAGTCAGAACAGTCTATTTCCTCACTTTTGCTGATATATTCAACATGCTTTTTACGGACTGTTTAAAAATATTGCTCATGCTGATACCTCTGTTCGTATTTTTCTCTCCTTTAATATACCATAAAATATCAATGCTTTCCGTTTCATACAGCCATTAACACACAGGTTTCACGGTTCTTGTCAACAGGCCACGTGTAAGTTCGAGCGTAAGATCGCCAGCTTGCGCACCCAGCAGCAGCACATTTGTAAACGCCTGAAGGAAGCAGAGGCACGTTTCCTGGAGAATGACGGCTTGCTTCATCGTGTCGAGAACGAGATGAAGCTGCTGAAGTCCAACGATCAGACTTCAGAGGTGTGTGGCTTCTTTCTGTTTTGTTGTGCTTTTTTTTTTTTTTAAGCTAGTAAAAAGTTCCTGTTCTATTCCACATATAAAATTTGAATGACTCCATCTTTTAATGTAGCTATAAATTTGGGTCGGCCGTGTTGTAACTTCTAATTATTCCATCAAGCTGATTCTGCAACCTTACCGTCTTTTGGTGATGTTTAAAAACAAACGCAACATATTAACGTGGCAGCCGATCCCTACGGGTAAATGGTGGGTAACGCTAAACAGACAATCCCTTGATGTGGAGTCCAATGTCGAGGAGAAACTTTACAGTGTGGGTTACATCCATCAAAACTCAATGCTTGGTGTTTTTTGTTTGTTTATTTTGGAAGGTAGGCTGAGTCTCTTCTGGTGTCGTGACTGTCTTTGTTTTCTTCCCATCTGTTCTCTCAGTAATTAGAACCGTGCTCATTTTATTTCTCCAGCTCACTCGTGGATCACTGAAGAGAATAAATCAATACCCTTTACTCATCCCTCACACAGCAGCCAGTTACCTAAAACCATGTCCATGTTATTTTTTTCTTCTTTATCCTTTCTTCCAGGAACTGACCCAGAACTGTGACGCACCTCCCGGTCAAATGTTCTCTCTGCTGTTGTTTCGTAGTTTCTTTACGTCAGAGCCCCCACCGCCCCGCATCCCCTCACACCGAGTAGACAGCTTTCCTGATGAAACATGGAGGAACACACGTTCTTTCCCATAGCCTGACCCTTCAGCCATCTTTCCCCCCTCTGATTGTGTCCAACGCAGCGCTAATTAAGGCCACTGTTAAATTAAAATGGCTGTTTTCTCGCCGCTGCTCTCTGACCTCTCCTCCTCCCCACATTCAGGTGTTAGAGAAGGACCTGCGTTGCCACAGACTGGAGCTGGAGGTGAGCGACCTCAAACAGCACATCAAGCAGATGGTGGAGCTCACCGCGGTGCAGGATCAGGAGAACAAACGCATGCAGAAGTAGGTTGACCCACAATTTCTTTCGATTTACTTGAGTGAATTGTGACCGTTGGTGTACCTGAAGAAACCGCTCTTCACATCAGATTAATCCTGCCTCCCTGCTGCCCTGGACCTTGGATTTCTGAGCTGTTTAGTTTTGTGGAGCAGGAAAATAATAAACGTGACCCCCGCTTTACATCCCGAGGGTCCGCCGGGGCAGCTTGACTGACCCAGAGTGTTGTTTTCAGTGACTTATTACCATAAACAATATTTCAACACGGTTTTGACAGAAAATCTGCGTTCTCCTCCTCTGCTACAGCATCTCCATTTCTATGACCCTAAAGATTTGTTGTTTACATGATCATTGGAATAACTGATCACTCCAGAAATCAGTTACTAATCGGATTTTCCATGTAGATGTGAACGGCCTCGGTGTGGCTTGTGTAGATGAATTCCTGCTGTCATGGCAATGTTTTGATAAACCGGACGCTACAAATGGTTTTGTCCAGTGAAGTGACATCCTCCTAAGATGCAGGTCTCAGAGTCATTTTTCCATCGCCTTTCAGAATGATGAACATCTTGCTGCCGGCCTACAGTCGGCATTACTCGTCACTGTGCGAGTCCGGGCTGGCCACGGCAGTCGATGAGAAGGAGAACCAGGAGCTGGAGCACCTGGTGCTGAGGGAGAGGGGCGTGGTGTGGGCCGACCAGGAAGATGCGGGACAGCAGCAGAAGAGTGACGTGAACAAAGCAAACACACAGGCCGCAAACGAGGCCGGAAGAGTCGGGGTCCACAGCGATCTGGCGCCTGTCCTGTCCTTCTCCTATCTGCTGTACCACCAGAGCAGCCCCTGCAGTAAGTCGTCTTGCTCCTGTCATCTTCTCCTTTCAGCAGCTGTCAGTTCCTGTGAAGATATCAGTTACAAATACCATTTTAATTTTCCAGATTTTTTTTCTCTTACGCTATGCACATTGCTTCAGTACTACAATGTAATTTCTCATGACCTGACTGGAAACATGTCGGTCCACCAGAGGGGGAAAAAATGGAAATACAGGAAGACCCGGCCACATGACCACAAGATGCTTGACTCACTCCAACAATGAGACGATGCGATAATGGATGTTTGCCGTTATTGAGGATGTGTCTGGATTGTTAACGAGCGCCGTCCATGACACACCACTGTCTCTTATTTATTTTTGAGAATATGAGAAAAACATCCCAGACATGCGTTCATCAGTCTGTATCGATTCGAAATAAATATAGACGGCCAACAGTTTTATGTGACTGCCGCTCATCGTAATAAACCCAGCACAGTCATTTAATCGAGCGCATCTGACGGCAGGAAAAAAAAGGACATGTGACTCTCATCGAGTGTCAGTTTGCAAAAAGCAGGCTCTCGGCTGACAGCTTGAAGTGTTCCACATCATGCGTGCTGTGTTTGTTTAGCGATGGATGAATTCAGCCGACAGACATTTGATGGAATCGACTGCAGGTTATAGGAAAAACTCCAGACTCCTTAAGGTTCTCAAAGAAGTAGTCCAACTACAAACAGTTTCAGTGTTTTGACTGTTTAAAGAAACCTGCTGAGTTCGGTGTGGCCTTTCGTGACATGAGTGAGGAAGAATAGGTGAGAGGTTATCGGGTTAAATCACATTCACTAAAATGTATCTTTTACTGAGACTGAACTTATTTTTCATGTCTTTACCATTTTTGTTGTAAATATGAAAAATTAAGATGCTTATTTGTCTTTCATGTAATTAAATGTGCATTATATTACGCTGTAGGTTCTCCGTTCGTCTCATCTCACCAGTCTTTCTAACAAACACATCTACTGTCCTCACATGTGTCAACTTGTGACATCTGGATGGACATTTTTACAACACTGTTAAATCTGAAATCAGGTCTCCCCCCTGTAAGCTCGCTCAATGAGGCCCAGCGCTGTTTGGCGTCCGTCCAGGTCCGGAGTGTGTTGTGGGACCCACGAGACCATGCAGTTCATTTTTTACTGTCATCTCTGCATGACCCGGCAGCACCAGGCCCTCATGACAGACAGTGGAGCCTGAACCGACGCCGGCCAACAACAGGCACTTACCATGATGGTGTCTGCTGTTTGTCTGGCAGCAGAGTCGACACCTGTTCCTCTGCTCACTTGTTTCAAAATCCATTACATTTAGTAATTATTTGAGTATTTTTTTTTCCCCCGACCTCTGGTTGACATTTAATACGATTTACTGACATTAATTCAAAGGATTTGATGACTTCCGAATACAGCTATTAGTGTCAGCATCCTGTGGGTTATAATTTAAACTCTGAAAGATTTTAGGACGTTCACAGAAGAGCCAGAGCACTGCTGAGTTGACTCGGTCTAAAGGGAATTCATTATGAATAAAAACGTTTTCCAGCCAAAGTTTTCTTCTGATTTCACATCTCTACCTCATTCACTGTGCGTCATGTCTTGGCTTGTATAAATCTTTCTTTCTTTTATTTTTATGTTCTACATTATCCAGATCGCTTGTCAGAAGGAAGTTTGTGTAACTGACTGAACCTCTGTACAGTCTGCACAATAAAAATCTAATCAAGGGCTGCTTTGAAGTTTTTACCTTCAATGATTTTGTGTTTTTTTTTTTTTTTTATGTCAGACAGAAAATATTTCCATTAAAATTTCAACTGACTTTTGGCTGACTTTAAAACTCAGGCTGGACTTTTGTGACAAAGTGACATCTCTCTCTGAGAAATCCACCTAAAGATTACGAGCTTGTCGATCTCTTTTTTTCCCCTCGGTCGCACGTGTGATAATGTTGCGTCTCCTCCTATACTTTTCCATCCTCAGGTGCCGAGAGACGCACAAAACTCACGTCGCTGAGCAACGCCGCTCCATCGCCGAGAGGTAAATGGACTCTCCTCTCGCCCCGGTCTTGCTAACATACTGTAGTCATTAATCTGAAACCCCAGCATACCTATTAATCCCACCAACCCCTCAATCATTCACTTATCCACTCTCACCTTGTCACCTTTCACTCCCTCCATCACGTTTACGCAAACGCGCTTTTAAGAGACAGTTCTGCGCTTTATTGAGGCAGAACACACAGTTCATAAAGTGGCTGAACTGCCATATAAATTTGAAATCGTTGCGCGTATGCCTAAATTTTTACTTTGCCATGTTGTTTTTATTTGCCAAACAGGTTTTTCGCCGTTTAGCTATAAAGAACTTGTTCAGAGTAGTAAAATACACAATAAAAAACAGACATGTAATATAATTTGATTTATCGTCGTGCTGCAGACATTCGGTGCAGGCCAAAAAAACTGAATAATGAAATGATGTGAGTACTCACAACCGGTTTTATAGAGGGAATTCTGTACATGGAAAGCCTTTGGGGGAAATGTAACACAAAAAAAAAAAAACCTTGGTGAAATATGGCCGATCAAATTGGCTGTAATGACATGTACTGCAGGTGGTCTACATTTCATTGAAACATATTGTGGGAAATGTAACTTTTGAAGAAAATACTTCTGCCAGATGACCAGAGCTCCTTGAATGGAAATGAAATACGAAAGCACCGGGGAGTTTGTCACCGCTGCTATTAAATTTCCCTGCAACTGATTGTAATAAGTGAACTCTAATAGAGCGTTTGGTTTTGAACGTTTGTCTGACATTCATTTAAAAAAAAAAAAAAAAAAAGGCGTGCTCTCTGCGCGCGCCGTCCTTCTGACCACTGTTTATACACTACCCCCGAAGCCAGTTGTTTTATTGTTTTTCCATTCAGTCATTCATTGTTTTTCACTTTTCCTTGCCGATCTGCATGTGTCAGCGCCTCCAAATGCTCTAATTGTTTTTGCGACGCTCCGCTTTGAATTTAAACAAATAACATTAAATGGTTTTTCTTGGCCCGCGCTCAGTTTAATGCCGCATTTGACACGCCCGCAGTAAAACTTCAAGTGGATGTGGTTTATGAAAAACACTAATAAAAACACTTTTCCTTCCACTAATGCAATAATGCCCGATATATTAATCCCTCTTATTAACAATAAAGTTATTTAGGCACATAAAACAGCGCAGTGATCCACGCCCTCACTCAGACTCGGCTTTTAGACGCAGAGGGAAGCTTTTACAGTGTCGCTTCAGCAGCGGTGGACTCAGCTGTCCACCATTCTCTCCAAATGTCCCTGAAATAAAAACACTGATGTGAACACTATGGTCGTCATAGCTACATAAAATGTTTGGGAGTGAGACGCCGTCATATTCCCTCGTTCAACGGCACCGTTACAGACGTCCGTCCCCTTTTCAAAGTTAAAATGAGCAACTTTTGGCACTGAGGCATTACAGAAACACGCCATGGCGTCACAGGATCCTCCCCGCCCTGCTTCACTGCTACTGCTGCAGCTGTGAAACGTAACGATTTTTTCAAAGTCACGGCCCTCACAAAATCACTTGAGTCACAAAAATAAATCCTTCTACGTCGATTGGGAAGTCTAAAACATTCACATAATTCCAACGTTTTGTTCACGTTCAAGCAGCTGGTGAAAATATCTTTTGCAGTTTGCCACATGGAGAAGAAAGATGTGTGTGATGGGAAGTACAGCGGTGTAAAACAGGAGTATCTGGTGGTGACGGTGCCGATCGGCATTTCCTGAACTCCGCTGTTCGATGTCACCCTGTAACACAGCGATGTGGCCGTGTTATATAGCCGGAAATCCAGAGTTACCAGTCCACCAATTATATTCCTCCTGCATTACGTTTCTCTCCGGTCACCTGCACAGCCGCTAATCAAAATCTGCCCGTGATCCACATTCAGTGCTGCAGTCATTTGACCTTTTTCGCACTGGTGTCACACTCCTTTTAGCCGAGGGGCCACACAGGAACACGTCCAATTAGATCTCAAGTGAAATGAACTGGGAAATTTCAGATAGTTCCCTTTGTGTTAGTGCAAAGTCCAACATGAAAAAGTCCCTTGAAGCCCTTTAAAAAAAAAAAAAAAAGAAAAATCAAGTCACTTCAACGTCATGTAAATTTTAATGACGCACACACAGAGAGAAAATGAGTCACACTCACATTTACACTTACAGGCTGTTTAAAGTATCCAATTAACTTTGGACGGTGGGGGGAAATCTGAGCTCACACACAGGGAGAACATAGTAAAGAGGAGGCAAATTTAATAGAACAGCAAATTATGCTTCTCCGCTTTAATGAGCGTGCACACGCTGATGTGTTCACCTTGAAATGAACTGTCGCAGTCAGTTCAACTGACACCTGTTTAAAAAAGCGCTTAAAATAACCACCATCCTGCCATCACATGCAGCATCATTAATTCATCCATTTTTACAACCTGGTTTCCAGGCTGTGAACTCGAGAGATGGGCGGCCACGTGTGGCCTGCAGGCCGCCATTTTCCCACCTTGGTTTCTTACCTTTTTATACAACAGCCTCTTTTAAAACTGAAGCTACAATAACAGAAATGATTACAATAGGCAGGAATCCTTGAAAACAGCAGCTTCATTTATTCAGCCCATAAATAACTGCCTCCGCTTTACGGCTCTGCCATTGTTGGCATCATGCAGTCACAGTCTTCTTCTGTCTCCTACCGTGCATATACTCTTGAATCATGCACTCACTGAGTCACACTTGCTTCCCGTCCATTTTAAATTTCATTCACCTGCGACCGGCTGTACATGCATGTCACACATGCACAGGAGGCACAGCTTCCTGCTGCGTTATAACCTGCGCAGCATCATTCCTCAGTGGTAATTGTTCGGAGCTGAAGCGGCAGGAGTGCTCCAGTGAAGCCGGGCCTTTATTTAGCATTCAGACAAACTCCTCTGATGTTGCCCTGATGCTGTTTGTCAGTCCCTGACTGCTTCCTCAGCTCTTAATGGTAGTCACTGCAGCATGTTATGAGAAATAGCTCCACCCTGCAGCTCGCGAAGCCAATCAGATTGCATTGGTTTTTACAGAGGGTTGTAGTTTTGAAAAAGCATTAACTCTTTGCGGGCTGCAGTATAACAGCACATCACACAATAGAGAGCACAATGAAGGATCATTTCACCGTTTACTGTTGATTATTCACATGCATTCATTCAGGTTCAGGGTTTTCTTCAGAGCTCTGTCACCACATCCAATAAATCTTTTTTTTTTTTTTTTCCTTTTTTTTCTGTTACGGCTTAAATCTCTAAAATCATTCATCTTATCTTTCCCCTCCTGTTTTCAGCCCTGCCTTTTGCTTCAAGCATCTGTTAGTTTGGCTTTTTCCTCCATTCTGCCTTTCCTTCCCTCCCGCCCTGTAATGTGTTCTCTCTCTCTCTCCCTCGCCCTCTCTCTCTCTCTCTCTCTCTCTGTCTAGCGTCTAACCCTCCCAATCCCTCTTGAGCTTCATTCATGAAAATGCAGATCCACAGCAGGGCAGGAAAAAACGTCAACAGACGTAAACTCCCCTGCTCCACCAACCAGAAAAGGCGCACTATAAAAAACAGGCAGCAGCAACCAGGCGACCCTAATTCAGTGCAGCCTCCACCAGAAATAGCAACTCATGCATGTATTAATCCCCTACAAGCCAAAAATATGTGATTGAAGGAACTCTGCTGCCATTTATTGCTGGGGACAACTCCTCTGCCACCGAAAAGGGCTATTTATCACCAGCTCTTCACATGGTGTGCCGTCTGAGGTCTGACTCACATTTGCTTAATATTGCATTTGATATTTCTGGAAATGTACAAATCAGTCATTCACCTTTGCGTTCAGTGTTCCCACTTCCTTTATGTTCTGGCATTTTTCCTTTTTAGCCTCCTCCCTAACCCGCGCCACACCTCTGCAGGAAATGCCATGAATGTAATAGTGCTCCTAATGCGATGCAGACACTGCTATTGAACCTCCGTCTGCTTTTCCACCTGCGTGTTTCTCTCTCGGCCGTTTTCGAATGGACCCTGACAATGTGATTTCAAGATTTACTGCATAAACTGTAATGTATCATTTAGTATATACATGCATTTAAATATTTTCATCCAGATTGAGTTGGACAGGAGCTGGATACTAAGGGTTAGTTAATTAATTCCAAACATAGGGCTTATGTATGCATATGTTAACGTTTAATAATGCAAAATCAGTTTTTTAGGGGTTGAACTGTTATTTGCTTTGGTAACTTTTTAATTAATGAATTTATTATGTTCAAATAAAGCAAGTTAGTTTGAAAACATCTGTTTGAAGGATTCCAGGGTTTTTATAAAGACCCACCAGATTTTCAATAGAAACAAAACTGGCACAAGAAAAAGTTATTTGTTTCACTGAATGTGAATCTCAACAGCCATCGTGATATAATATGAAGAACCATTAAACATCCACCGTCCGGCAACGCAAAATGACAGGGGGGAAGTTTAACCCAACATACTGAACTCCAAGTTGCTTCAGAAAGAGCTCAATCAACATCTCCTTCACCCCGCTAAAGCTGTAACAATGTGCTATATGAGTAATATTTGCTCAATATGTTGGAGAACATATTTGCTTGCCGTGGTAGTACATCAATTGACCACAACTTTTCACCTCTTCAAATGTAACAAAATCTCAAAAATTGGGAAAAACACGCCGTGTCCAAACCGTGCTTTTAAAAAAAACAGTGACATTAATGTTTAAAAAAAAAATAAATAAATGAAATGCTACAGAGGAGAATTAGGTTGGTGAAGATGAATGATTTTCTATGTTAAGTCCCACAAATGCAGTTGGATGGCGCAGCCTTGCTAGCTAATATTAGCTCGCTGGACACTGCTTTAGGGCACATTTGTCAGCCCTGGATCTTTCATCCCCTGGTACTCCCGGGAAGGGTGCATCTTCGGATTAAGGGAGCAACAAGCTAAGTACTCGATGATATATGAACAAAAACTGACTCATTTTATTTTTAGTTCTGCCCAAAACAGCACCTACATCCCCTTCTTTGCTTTTTAAAAACCCGGCTGTATGCTACTCGCTTTCTGGGATATTTATAAAACACTGCCGAGAGAAACGGGGCACGTCACAGCTCCATTCTGACTTTGTAAACTTTGTGTTTGTATACGCAGGAAGCAGGCTGCAATGTTTAATTATGTTGTGACGCCACTTTGGTGTAACTTTAAGAAACCGTTCATTTCAGTTCTCAACACTCACACTGAAGTGGGAGTAATGTGTCCCTGCATAGGCTCAAAAAAATACTCTGCCTTTATTGTTTTTCGAAGACTAAAAATAGGTCAAATGCTAAAGTCCAGAAAATGATGCAGAGGTCTGCTGGCGAAAAAACAAGCTCATTTAGTTGCTAAGAGTTTATCACGTCATTGGCACAAACTCCCCCAGCGGAGAAACAACACAGCCGAACGATAAGACTATCTTTTTGAACTTAAATGATAACAGCTGCAGAGGTGATGTTCATTTTGTCAGCAAACACCGGAGTTGCAAACTGACATGGAGCGTTTGCTGCCGTGCAACATCCTACGTCTTGTGTCAACACCGACAACATCCGGAGCAATAATCACTGCGTACACCAGGAGCAGATAAAAGCCCAAAGCAGAATACAGGGGCGTTTCCATCTTTGATTTATGGGAGTGTTTTATGTTTGATTTGTCTCATCTGTGCTTTGCAAATATTTGAGGTTGGATAAGGAAGCTTAATTAATATTGTTATCTACCTATATGAAACCAATTATCACCGCACAGTTGCTCCTGAGGGTTCGGGAAATCCTTCAATTCAGAGGTATTGCTCAGTTAGATGCAGTGTTTCTGACAAAATAAGGATCAGTCAAAGTTGTGATACAGGTGTGTTCATCAGTAATGAGAAACCCAGAAGTACATTCAGTGCCTGTCAAGGTAGGTTTATTTGTACGGCGCCGTTCATACACACACAAAGTAGTTCAAAGAACTTCACAACGGCAAAGAAATATGTACAATTAATTTATGAATTAATTATAAAATTAGAATTGTCTAATTAAAACAAGATATGAAGAATTTAAAAGCCTTTGAAAGACCAAAGGCGATGAAAACAGGAGAAAAAATAGTGAAAAAATTTCGCATGAACTTAATGGAAACATATTTTCACTTTGCACTCTTCTGATTGGTATTCGTTTCTGTTCGAAGACTCTTGATCCTCCACTTTTAACCAATGTGAAGACAAGATTCAGAAGTGCAAATGCAGAGATCTGTTTGGTGGAAAATCACTGAAATTGAACTGACGTGGACAGAAAATGCACCTCCTGTGACAGTCCTTGGCGGTTCATCGTCGTTTCAAGCAACTTGGTTTTGAAACTCCTCGGCACCATTCATGTCATTTTCACCTCGTGTGTTTTTGCAGGTGCAGCGCTGCAAATGGAGGCATCCCGCAAACCGCCTCCTAAAATGCCCATCAGGAGGAACCTGTCGGCGTCACTCCCACCGTCGACTCCTCAGACCGCCGCCGGGGCCCACACGTTCGAGGAGGGCGTGTTGCCCATCCAATGCACGCCACAGTCTGCTCAGAAGGACGCCCGGTCCCGGCTGCTGGGCTGCTCCAGCGCCAGGGACCCCAATCTGACCATCGACGTGCTGGACGACGACGAACAGCCTGCCTGCAACACCACCATCACACTGGGCTTCGACAGTCCGTGTCAAGCGCCGCAGTCCTCAGATGTCTCCAGACCAAGTCGACCTCTCCAACCCGCCAAGGCCAGTGAGAGGAATCAGACGCCTTCCAACAGGTGAGAGATTATTACCTCCCTTTTTTTTAAAACATTTGTTTTTTTTTGGCTGGCTGTGGCCGAGTTGGTCCTTCTGTCCTGTGGCTGGAGGTTCGATCGCACACCTCCCTCCGTCCTTCATCGCAACACTGGAGTGCCAGACTCGATGCCAGTTGACTGTAGGGGACGGCAGTTTACTCCCTGAATATTTTCCATGTCATGGGAAAACACACACTAGCACGTTTATATTGTTACCTTTTCGTCAATCTGATTGATTTGATCCTGTTTTAGGACCAGATCGCTCAGTTTACATGAACACTGAATAAATTAATTGGAGCGTTGTGCCGGTTTTCACACACACAAAGATGTGAACCAGTTCGTTTGATTGGATCAATCCCATGATGCTTTGCGCAGTGTCATTTGCGACATGTGAACAGAATCCCAGATGGAATTAACTAGAGTGATTACTGATCCGGCGTGCGCACGTAGTCCCGTCATGAAGTGTTTATATGGTGCACATGCAATCAGGTTGGCATTTAATGTGATTACTTTCGGTAAACATAACCACAGCTCCTCATCCTTCTGGAGTGACTGATTGACCTCAGATGAATGTTGCACACCTGGTAGTCATCATTGAGTCGTTGGGACTTTGTGCAGATCTTCGCCATGAGCCGTTCATTAAATTCAGGTGTGTTGGAGCAGGAGGAGGTTGAGAACCTGCAGGACAGGAATGCCCGCCCCTGCACCAATACGCTGCCCCGACTTCATCACCTCCTCCACTGTTTGACCAGCTCGCCTCTCTTTTCTTCGCACATTGATCTGGGTGTTTGGGAGACGATAGATCTTTACACGTTCCTACTTTTGTTTTCCAAAATGAACGAGTTGCATTAACACAGTTAAAGCCACACTCTTTCTGCCTCCTGAGCATCTTCCAGCTCCACCTTGGGCGACCTCTGCCCAGGCAGCTGCCACTCATCCACCCCGAATCGCTCCTCCACCGCTTCCAGAGTGACGCACCAAGCTGTCAAGTTTCTTCCTCCGATTTCTCTGTTTTGTCATTTACAATGGCCTCGTACAGAGAAACGGTTTCAATGGTAAAGCTTTTCCTTGCTGTCTAAATGCGGCCGTGTCCCTTTGAGGTTTGAGCGCTCCCGGTCCAGGACAACGCTGTCCTCAGGTGCTAAGTGCTCTCCTGAAGTCTGGATTAACGCCCATCGTCAGAATTTGAGGACAAACAAAGTCGTGGCGCCACAATGTGTTTGTTGGGTTTCACTGCGGGCCTGAAGCACTCCGGTTTTGTTTGTGGAAGAGTTTCACAGTTTGAAGGGGATGAGTTTTCATTTTGAGGTTGGTGGACGAACAAATTTATCCAACAAAGAAAAGGATTCCCGCGATGTGCCGCCGCCGCCATCCGTCGACATGACGGCAGCGCTCAGCTCAGCTGACTTAAGCCCCACGACCCAATGTTCCAGTCTAGAAACCTGCTGCCGGGGAGAACACTTATCCCATTTGCTCTCTGGTCTCCATCTCGCTTTGAATAGGGTTTGGAGGATTTACCACTTTTGGATGGTTTAGCTCCCGTCCGGACTGAGCGCTCCGACAGCCGCCGGAGGGGCAACTTTTCAGACAGTTTTGAAACATTTTGTGCAACGGCTCGAGAGATTCCCCCTGTTATTTCCCAGAATGCAGTCTTTCTAATTAAGTACCTCACATAATTGTTGTGGCACCAGTTCCAGTTTCCCCCCGTGAAGCTGACTTATAAAAATGTATGTTAGATTAACTTTGGTTTGTGGTGTGTGGCTGCCGTGTTTCCAGCGGTCCGTCCAGTATTGTCTCCAAATGTTTAGAGAGGTGCAGCCATAACATTATGACCACCAGCTGATTACCATCTCACTCCAGTTAGTGGATCGTGCACACTCTTGTTTTATGTTCAGTGGCCAACATGCTCAATTAAAATTATTAGAGTAAGATATTGTCGCTGTGCATCAGCAGCAAGAAAGCATTTTCATTTAAGAAAAACAAAAATCCAGGAGCACTCCGTTCCTCCTTTATTTCCTGCCCGTGGAAATTGTTCGGATTTATTCAAGAGAACATAATTTGCATACCCAAATTTCCGAGCGCTGGCGCATTTCAATGTTACATCGGCTGTCCGGTTCAGGTCAACTCACACACAATGCCGTCGCTTGCTTGGCTTGTTTTGTTTGTTTTGTCGTCCGATTTTGAACGTTGTTTTTTTTTTTTGAAGTCCAGACAGTAACTCAAAGTTTTGCTGTGCAGGCAGCAGGGGCCTCCGCTGCAGGACGTGAGGCGAGCCAACCCCACCTACATGGACATGACGTCCGCAGCGCAAGGAAAGCGGAAAATACACAAGTAATTCATTCATTCATTCATTCATTTTCTGCCGCTTTATCCCTTTCGGGGTCGCGGGTGGCTGGAGCCGATCCCAGCTGCTGTGGGCGAAGGCAGGGTACACCCTGGACAGTTCGCCAGTCTGTCGCAGGGCTGACATATATAGACAAACAACCATTCACTCACACATTCATACCTAGGGGCAATTTAGGGTGATCAATTAACCTACCATGCATGTTTTTGGACACAAGTAATGTTTTCTGCTTTTTGTGTTTATGTCCATTCTGTCTGAGAGCTTCTCTGAGGGGGGAAAAAAACCTCTTTGACCATTCGAAACCTGCGTAGAACAACGATTGTGTGTTCTGCGAATAGCCTCTCTATTTTTGAATCCCGGCCTTTGGCCGAGCAGAGTCGTCTGTGGACGTTGCATTTCTCTATTTAATTGTTTTGCTGTTCTGTTTTGATGGTATTATATTGTCCTGTAAAGTACTTCGGCTTAAATGTGCCATATAAATAAACCTGACGTTGACGACACGATGTCATCTGTTGCAGCAGCGTCAGTGAGGCCGTCCCTCAGGGTCTCCCTGGACCCAAGCGAATTAGGAGAGACCCCACGGTGGTCCAGAGGCCCGTCAGAGTGCAACGGTTTGCTGGTAGGCGTCACAATTTAGTTTAAAAAGAATGAAATCTTTATTAGTTACGGCGATTTAAAAAAACGCTCGAGTGTGGTTTTGATGAGTCCTGACTCCAGACCCCGTTTCCCCGTCAGGCTCGGAGAACTTCCCCGGCCGAGTCGTGAGGAGCATCTCTGAGCAAAATCTCAACTTCATGGAGCCTCACAAATCCAGGTCCATCTTCTACAGGACGACTCAACAGTTCAAACGAGTCAAGAAGCACATGTGACGCCGCCGTCCACTTTCGTCTCACTGAAATAAAACAACGGAGAAGCTTTGTTTCAGTTTGTGTTTTTATTCAGTTTCACTCCGAAATAAATTATACTAGATTGTGTTTCAGTTCTCGTCAGTTTCTATGCTTTGTTCTTTTTTTTTTTTTTTTTTTAGATTGTAAAGTTCCTTTTTCAGTTGTGCTGCACACACTAACATGAAAAAACGAAAATAGATCTCCATGTCCTGTGGATATTTGGTGTTTCGTGAACAGTATGCACTGAAAACTATTTCCACTGTGATTGTCTTGTAAATGAGTGTAATTCACAGGGCAGCTGATGAAGCGGCTCCTCTCCGAGCCGATTCTTTTATTCTCTTGTCTATATTGTACAGTTGACAACAAGCAAGCTATAGATATCCCCTAATAAAACATGCTTGTCACAAAATCTGTGGCTGTTTTTTAATAAAGAGTTCCCTTTCCAAAATGTAATATTTTGGTGTTGCGCGTGAATCTTTTCCTGAATGGACTTTCCGTTACGAGATGTTCTCGCACCAAATAGGTGACGGCGGACGGGCTCGAAGGAGGCGCAAACTACTGTGGCAAGACAAATTGAACCGACCCGGCGGTGACTCAACTTCCCCACTGTCGTCCCGTCGTAAAAAGGAACCATTTTGAGAAAGTGAGGGACTCGTGATTTATGAGACGCTGCTTGTCTACGGTAAATATTAGATTTCAGTGTGTTTCGAACACATCCGATCTTTCATGGTTGGAGTTTGTTTTTTTTTTGATATTACAATTTCTAATTAGGCTGCAAAAGAAAAAAAAAATCTTGGAAATATTAAAAACCTCTGATAATAAAAACATTTTTTTTAATGAGAAGCTTTTCATCTGAAATACCTGGTAAATTATTACTCAGTCTGCCACTAATGGGACACTAATGGTTTTCATTTTAATTAATCGTAATATCAATCTACATTTTCTATTTCTCATCAGGACTCGGTCGCAGAAATTTATGCAAATAATTTCTCCCAGGAAATGTCATCCTGATGACCCCCAGGTTTTCCTGCTGTGCTCAATACGCTCCCTGGCAGATGATTTGTGGAATAAATAAACCTTAATCATTGAGGATATATTTGTGAACTCTTTCTTAAAGAACTATATGAGCGAGGAGCTGGAGTCTTTCTGGTTTGTATTTACGAGCTCATTTTAATTCTATTTTTTTTTAAAGCTCCCTTCAGTCCTATCCAGGTATTGCTAATGGTGGATGATTTTTTTTTTTTTTTTTTGAGTGAATCGTGGTATATTTTATTTCTAATAAATAGACAAATTCAATATTTTTTTTTTATAATCTAACGTAAATAAGACCCCTTTCCAATGAAACACAAGTAAATGCAGTTTGTACACAGGATGAATTTATCTAATTGAAGTTTTAGACAGAACCACTTGTGTTTCCCTAAAACAAGTTACCATACTGCAGACCTAATCATATCTGTTTTTGACACGTCTTTCTGTACAACATCATTTATCATGGTTACCAACAAAAATATATTTATTGGTGAAAGAGAAAAAAAAAACTACTAGTTTGATCACGTGACCTACAGGAAGTAGGAAACCGTTTTGGAGGAAACGTGCCAGGCGAAAGGTAAATTATATTCCTGTCTAATTCACCTTTTATTTTGAGCGTCACAGTGTTTAATTGTTGTAGAGAAGCATTTTTAGGTCATACTGAATTATCTTGAATCTTTTAATCAATGAATCTATGAAATACTTTTTTTTTAGTCTCCCTCTGTGGTTGACTTGTTCATCACAAAGGTGAAAACATCTTATGTTGATTCAACAGATCTTTCTCCAGATGAAATGATGAAATTCTTTAAACTTTTTGCACTGTAGTGGTTAGATGTAGGTGTCTCTGTCCATGAATCTGACAGGAAGCCACAAGATCAGAGAGCATGTGGTTGGCTGGAATGTGCAATCAGAAGAAAAAAGTTGGCAGATCATTGATATTATTGCACCTTAAAGGCAGAAAACAGCTTCAGGGATTGTATTTTCTTCCTGCAGTTATCAAGTGTGCAAAGAAAATATGGAAGTTTAACTTTGTGACTTTCTCCAGATGCAGTTAATAAACTTTTTTCCACTAGGAAAGAGGGGGGGGGGGGGGGGGGAGTGTCTGGAGTCCAGTCCCCTCTGTCCCAGCAGTGGAAAAACAAACTTCCAACACTCAGCTGAAGAAATCTCTGCACAGAGGAACGGACAGTATGGTGAAAAGAGGAGGAAAGCTCTCCTGTATGGCCCTTCTTCAGCTGTCTGCTGGCATCAGGAGCTCCTCACCTCCTGATGCTGTTGGCACATGGATCCTCAGACGCCTCATCGGGTGAGTGCTTCTGTCAGATGGTCTTTTCTAACACACCGTCAGGGGAGAGTGGGACATTCATGGACCTGCACATGTGAATAGTTTCAATCAGCTAACAGGAGTGGATTATATCAGTAACTTTGAATTTTGTGAATGAAAACTCTTAGAATATTCACTTTTTCATTGTTACTATTAATTCTCATGTTCTTATACATCCACTCAATATACCTGAAGGCACTGTATGAACACCTCTTTCAAATATTAAAACACTTTTTGGGCTTTTCTCTCTGTGATTTTGCTGAGAGTTTCCAGAAACTGGCTTTTTAAACAAATTATTCTATTTAAAAATGAAGTTAAAAAAAAAAGAAAGAAGAAGCTCCTGGATCCATCAGGAGGGTGGGACCTCATTGCTCCGTCTGGAGAGAACCAGACTTGTCACTTTGAATTCCGTCTTGCAACTTTCAGTGGCACAGCATTCAGTGTGATCTTTATTTTTAGCTCAGGGGCTCAATGCATATATCAGCACTGTACTGCGCAAGCACTGACACCCTCTCATGCTCTCATTCACAAGAATCTCTTCATTGTGTGTGTATGTGTGTGTGTGTGTGAGAGAGAGAGAGAGAGAGAGAGAGAGAGAGAGAGAGAGAAAGAGAGAGGGGTGGGGGGGAGTGTGTGTGCGCACACAAGGAGGCAGGTCTTGGCTAAAGTTTATTAACTTTCTCTTAGCCAATGGGGTGCTTTGTGCGTTTTTCCTGCTGACCAATGGGACAGATTGAGAGGTTGGAGGTGGGTGTTGCTTAGCAACTGCAGGTAGAATCTCAGATCATGTCGGACCCATTGTTTTATCTTCCCTCCCTGAGAGACATTACATGCTACGCGTTGTCATTTGTTAGTAAAAAAAAAAAAACAACACACACACACACACACACACACACACACACACACACACACCCCTGTGCAAATGCGTCACAAAGTTGTTAACTCTATTTTTGTATTGTTAAACAAAGATCACAGTGACTCTTATGCCATCCTGCCCTCAGGACACAGCACTTTTTGTTGTTGTTGTTGTTGTTGTTGTTGCTGCTGACTGATTGTCATCATGTTACTACATGCAGCCCGTCTTCATTTCCATCAGCAAGTTACCGGAGCACATATGAGGGAATTTTAATTCCATTATTTTTATTTTCTGCTCCTCGTTATGGAGATAATAACCTTCAGTGAGTCTCATGCAGAGTCAGAGATGAGTGATTAGAGGCGCAAACAACAGACGAGGCTGCTCAAAACAAAGATGCTGCACATTGATGGAACATCAGCTCTTCTCTTTTGAAGCATTTGCAACATTTAACCTGCCACGCCTCCGGACGGCGGCACATTTCAGCACACACGGCTCACTGGCAATCAGCTCGGCTGTTTATTGCGGTTCTGTCTGAAGAAGCACCGAGTGAAAATGAGATTGTGTTTTTTTTTTTTTTTTTTCCTTTGCAAAGAGGTGCACGGACAGTGGGAGAAGAAGCACAGACTGCGACGTATAAAGTGTACGATGATCTCTGCGTCAATGTTCCTGACTCCCACAAGGCCACACTTCACAGCTGTGAACTTTTGCTCCCCTGTCTAATTAGATGACCCGATATCTTAAAGCAATATGTCAGAGTGGAGCAACTCGTGAAGAGCCAAGCGTCCTTTCACCGCTAATAGTGGCGCTTGTCGGCTTTTGTTTTGTTTGGGTTTTTTTTTTTTACCTCTGTTATCCTTGGGAATAAAAGTATGTGTGTGTGGATGTGCACAGTTTGACTCATGTTGATGTGAATATTTCAAAATATTGAAACGTTTCTCAGAAGCAACCTTGGTTTTTATTATTTAATCTCCTCCGCTCTCCTCATTTGAGGGACATTGACGTGTTTGCAGATATTTGAATTGGGGGGGGGGGGGGGGGGGGGGAAGGGAAGATCCGCTGACAGTGTTTGCTATTAATAGGAATACAGTTTCACAAGTTGGAATTTTAGGTGAAAAACATGGACGAAAGCGAAAAACACAACAGCTCCTGTTCGTCCTGTTCGTCCTGCCGTCCCGTGACGCTGGATGCAAATATTTAAATGGGGTTTATGGAAATTCCTGGGATGCAGCCTGGTTTGGCATGTAAAACAGGACCGCGGAGATTGTTGTTTACAGCACCGATATTTGTGTCCAGTAAATCCCACTCACACACGAGAGGGAACAAACTGGACCGAGACGCGAAACCGAGTGTGATTGTTCGGCCAAGCCCAGGTATAGATCCGGGGGAGATACTTGGGTCCGTAAAGCAGGTGGATCTGTAGGAGGTAGGCCCTCTTCTGATCACTTTACTTCTTTATTTTTGATATTTAAACTGGTCTCTTTTTAACCGGCTGTATAAGAAGCTGAAATGTTCGATCCACAAGAGTCAATCACCTGACTTCACACAAAAATACCGACAATAAAAAGAGAGATTTCTCTGAAACGGACGCGTTATGAGCACGGTCGTCCTGGCTTGGTGCTGACGTGTGCCTGTTTCCGTGCGCGGGAGAAGGACGGATAACCAGGAGCTTTTGCTTGACTTTGTAAAAAACACGAGGCCGTGTGGAGCTTCGGTAACAACCGACGTCCGTCCTCAAGGACGCAGTACTGCTACATACAGAAAGGCAGAGAAATCACAGAAAAGCAGATGGAGCACAATGTGATTTTGCACTTCCTGTCGAAGGAAGAAAACCAAACGGTGCATTATTCCAGCATCACGGCTGCGGGAGACATTTATCTGATAACCCAGCGATCCATAGATCTGGTTACATGTTGGTCGCCCTCGTTTTTCACCCGGCGGTTCGGGAGACGCTCCGCGCTTTAATCTCCGCCTTGCGTTTTTGTCCGCAAACAAATTTCGCGAGGGAAACAGATGTGGCAGCAAAATACCTGGATCCCTTTATCAACGCACAGCTGACTGTTGACAGGACCCTGAGCGGCGCGGCAAGGCGCGGCGGCAGCGGGCGGGGAGGGGGGGTGGGGGGGATGGGCGAGATTTACAGTTTCCTTTACCAGGTAATGTCTCCTGTTGTGAAACAATGTGACAGAAAATCAGTACATCTGTGATGGCTCAGCAGTGTTCTCTGCCCCTCGACGGTCTCCTCCAGGAGCTCATCCCGAGCCCACCTCAGACGTACCGCATGTAGCCCGCGGATGACTCATCCCCGGGAGGATGAGCTGTGCGCTCGCAGGTAGCCTTGCAAATAAACATTCCACCATTTGCGGAGTCTAACTGAAGCACTTTGCTGACTTCAAGTCTGATCCCACAGACTTTGCAAATACAGACCCCGACAGAACCCCCCCCCCCCCTTCTGTTTTCACGCACACGGTGTCAAACGTCTCCACCCGCGGTAATATCTCCCCTCTGTGTCACACACACACAGACACACGCCACCGCTGCTCACACCAAATCACACACCAAACACCAAGACGCATGTTCAGGCTCCAGATTTTTTTTTTTTTTTTTTTTTTTTGTCATTTTGTTTATTGAAACAGCAAATTTGTCATCATTGCAGCAATTGCCATGGAGACAGGGTTAAGTCCCAAACCTACTGGTATTACACAGTGCATGAGTGTGTGCTCATTACCGTTCGCCGCAACTTCCAGGAAAGGCTGCACACTGAGCGCGCGTGTGGCTCCACCTCCTCGGCATGGCGAGGGAATATGCGGACATTCAAATGATCTTTGATTCCCAGCAGTCTGTTGCACCTGTTCCCTTCAAACGTCCTGTAAAATCCTCCCCTGATCCTCATTTAGTTTGCAGCGCCCCGCCGCTCTGTCGTCTTTACTCCAGCTGTTTACCTTATAAAGTTTGTCGCTAATGAGGGGGATTTCTCTCTCAGCGTGATGAAACGGCTTCCGTTAATGCGTCTATAAGAGCTTTGTCTGTGTTCTTTGACGTAAATTGGACTATATTAGTCCTTGTGGTGAAATTTTTTGCCCTCTTTCTCGCTCCGGCGTTCTTACTTGAGAACGAGACTTCACTTTGGCGTTACGCGAAGATGTAACTTTTTCAGATTGTGTTTGTCAAAAACAAGCCTTTAACTGCTTCCAGCCTTTATTTGTTGCCACATCCGTCCAAACGTCTTCCAAACCCGATTGGTACGAGTTGGAGGTGCGGAGCGTCCGAGCCCATTCCAGCTGAGAGCGGGCAAAAGGCCAGGCGCGGCGTGGACAGAACCGGAAACAAAAGGAGTGATTAAAGCTTATCACAGTGCGTTGGATCCAGATTAATCTGTACAGAGCAAAATTAGGATTATAACCTCGTGCCTTCATAATCCACAGTGAAAACGGGCGGGGGAAAAAAAGCGTAGCATGAAATCCTACTGATACAGTTCTTACAGCCAACTTTACAGCAGAGTACTCCTTCGTCTTTACGTCCTTCCTGCTTTTGTTTTGGATATTCTAATGAAGAGGACACTCGTTCCACTCTCCATTGTCTTCACGCTTCAAGAAGCTTCAAGAGAAGCAGAGATGAGTCTTGAAATCGGCATCAAGACTCCAGTTTTAAAGAACCTGGTGTGAAAACACCGTGACAGCCTTTCAACTACCTGAAATTGTTACTTTGAAAGCGAAAAGTAAATATTAGAAATCTGTGCTGTGACTCTTCAGCTTCTTCTCGTTCGTCTTGCTGTCCGTAGTTTGGGATTCCCCCGATGCAGAGAATTATTTTTGGCTACTTTGGAAACAGCAGCCAGGCAGACCATTAGGTGAAGAAGGCAGAGTTTAAGCAGCCGCCCTCCTCTGACTTCCTGCGGCGTCGGCTCCCTTCTCCGTCCCAACATCCTGTTTCATTTTGCAACTTTTTTACCGGGGCCTAATTGGTTTTGTTTGAAATGAAGTTGGAGCCGCGGCCGTGTTCCGCCCACTCAGGTGTTTTCGCCGGCTTCTCCTGATGAGCCCTCCTCTCCGGGCTGTGTGTGTGTGGGCGTGGACACACTGTGCATCGCCGCTGCAGCACCGCTGCACCTGTCTCCGGCTGCACGATATCAGAACTTCCAACTTTTAGCCTAATGATGATCATAAAAATGATGATATTAAAGCTCGTGTGGTCAGCTCAGACTTTGGAGAAGCTACAAGTCAATAATGTGTCTCATCTTCTCTTTTTTTTTTTTCTGTTTTCTTTTAGGAGCTCTTCTTTTTCTTCCTCACACAGAAATATAATTCACCTCCTATTTCAATGGTAGGTGTTCATTATTCCTTCAGTTTGCTCTTTGAAAAAGGTTTTTTTTCTCCTGTGAGTTTAGAGTTACTAGTTTGGGCAGTAGAAATATGTTATACTTCATAATTATTATTTGGAAGAAAGTGTTACTTTAATTGTTAATCTCTTTCAGAATCGCTCATTCTGATCAATATTTATTGGTTCTGAAAAAAGCTCTGTTCAGGGTTGTTTTTGGTTTCTGAATCCTGGTTGAACTGAAAAGAAACACAGAATTTTAGTGAAAGAGGTAATCTCTTGCATAGGAAAGTATCCATTCCCAGCATGCATTTGTCACGTTTTCCCCCCTTTTTCTTTTGTTTTTAGAATATTTACTGCTCGTACATGTTTGAAACGGGAGGTGACGGTGTTTGTCATTGTGAAGATTAAAAACGTCCAGACTTAATTAGCCCGGCCAGCTGCAGAAAAGTAGAATCTTTAATGAAGTTAAATGAATGAAAAAGCATTCATTTCCCTTCGGTTGACGTCTTCTGCGTGGCTGAAGGCTGAGGCGTTTTCAGGATTATAAAATGGACTTCCTCTAATAAACACTGTGTTCACTGATTAGTAACAGGGAAGCAAATCATATTGAAGCACTAACTTCTTCAAAAAGAGTCAGTTTTCTTTTTGCTCTATAGTATCACATTGTTTAAATGGTCTAATTTCAAATTAGAGCATTTAGATTCAGATTTCAAGTGTTCAAATGGCCTTCCTACTGACAGATTTATTCCATTCTCACCACTTTCTCTCCGTGAAGTTTCTCATTTCACACTGTTTAGATGAGTGATGAAAAATTCTGTTGTAAAATACAGTGAAATTTCAAAAGGTTTTCTTTAATTGTTCCATTATGGATGTTATTACAAACCCATCCTGACCACATGGCTTTGGGGCTCACTGTTGTCTGCTACTCTTAAAAAAATCTGTTTAGGGTAACAAAAAAAAAAAAAAAAAAAAAAAATGCGTTGGGCCAGAATGCAGCCTTTTCTGGGCTAATTTTGGCCTGTGGGCCTTATGTTGAGCACCCTTGGTTTAAGTCTATTTTTCCCCAGTTTCTATTCCTGCTCACCGTCATCTGAATTCAGGATGAAAGCAATAAAGTTATTTTCACTGGTAACGACTTTATCGTCAGTAACTAGTGAAGCAGTCGCGGTGGAGCCGACTTTCAGGGACGTATCGCTGTTTTGGGAAATCATTCAAAGCCTTATTGAGTACAGAGTGAGGGTTTATTATTGGCTATTCACTTCTGTTTTCTAAAAGTGGCTAAAACAATTCCTCTGGCGTGTTTCTTGAAGCACAGCACATTGTAAATAGGTTCGTGTTAAAGTCGGTTTTGAATCCAGGTAAATCTGGACCGAGTGCTGGACTGTAATCTGCAGCACTTCAAAAATCAACAAAAAGAGAGTGTTTTACAAGTATGACTATGCTTTTTGCGTCTTTCTTTTTTCACTGATGGGAAACCACCGATGAGTTTACAGTTGGCATGTAGTGTTCGTTTTAGCTGTGAATCTTCTTTTGGGAAAACCACATTTACAGCGTCTCTTTGCTGAAAGTGTGAGTTTGCGTTTACCTGTGGTCTCCCCATCAGAGAGTCAGAGTTGAGCGAATGTTCTGCAAATTAATCCCATTCAGCAGTTTCTCACTTTTGTGACGAATAATGAATTCACAGTTTTGAACGGCGCTGTGCCGTTTTGGGTTTTCCATACACATGTCAACATAAACACTCTTCTAGTTTAGTTCAGTTCACTGTAATTTCATTGAAGAGTCTTCTGTAATACTTGAGCTGAGTAACTTTTAACCTTTTAACAGTGTTACAGAAGTGAATTTAGCATTTATTTCATATTCACGTGGGGTTTTCGTACGTCTCTGCAGTTTGACATAATCACAAAAGCCGTACAAAAAGTGTACATTCAGTTGTTGATCTATAAACAATCTAAAATACTACAATGTGATATCAATTGCATTGAAACAAAAAACTACAAACACCCAAAAAAAAAAAAGGCTCATTCTATTCAGCAGCTGCTAAATGTTCCAGTCGGAGATGCCAGCTCCACAAGGTTAACCTGACTGATTGAGCAAAGAGGATTGTTTTTAAATGTGTATTTGTTGGCCGCATGAATGAAAAGCCCTCGAAGCCAGAAAGAAAGATTCAGCATCGTCGTTAATTGGAAAATGGGAAATGGTTTTGTTATTCTTTCACTCTGGAACAGACCATGTGTGTTCACCTACAAGGGCATCACGCATGGTCTTCTCCAAAACATGAAATCCACGTCACCGAAAAAAATCCAAACCTCCATTTTTTTAAATGTTGCTGGAAGAAACTCCAAAATTCTCAAGGTAAACAGAAATGATGTCAAAAAAATTCAAAACACGCTGAGATCCCGCTGATATTCTGGGAGACTTAAATTCAACAAGGCGTTGTGGCGGTGACTATAAACAGCCAGAAAGTTAAACTGTGATCATGTTAGTTTTCAGGAGAGTTCTCATGGCAGTGTGATGCCAGCCTCGTGCACACCCGCTTAAATGAAGTGTTACCATGGATATAGCTGTATGTGGGCTGGATTTCTGCAGATAGAGGTTAATTAAATTTTCTCCTGCCTACCTTCGCCTTTAATTTTAAAAACTTGAGAAGGAAAAAAAAAAAAACCTTGCACCTGCTTTTTGGAAGATGGGAAGGGGTAACAAAAAAAAAAAGAGAGAGAGAAAGGAATTCACTTGAAACCAGCGTTTGGTAAGTGTATGGACTTAGTGCGGAAGGCGCCACTAGCCACGCTTTTCATATCTCCTCCCACTTTCTGCGTGTTCCTCCTTCGCACACATGTCAGGGAGAGAGAGAGAGAGAGAGAGAGAGAGAGAGAGAGCGAGCCCTCACACACAGGGCTCCTCTGTCAAAGGACAGGAAGCTGCTCTTCCAGGCCAGAGCGTCTGTTTGATAAATAACACGCGTGTCTCCGGGCGCACAATGCATCTCAAAGACACGAAATGTGGCCCTTCGTCTTTGTCTCTCCGACACACATACTGTGCGCAGCCACACGCACGCACGCACGCACACACACACACACACACACACACACACACACACACACACACACACACACACACACACACACACACGTTGGTTCATGCATACTGTACGCACCAACACTCGGTCTCTCTTTTTCACCCTATCTTTCTTTCTCCAATGATTAAAAAACAATATCCAGCTTATAACTGCAAGTTAGGCAGACACCCACACTCATTTGCAGTGAAAGGCAAATGACCCTGGTGATGAGTCATTGCATTCACTCAGAGATTTTTTTTTCTTTTTTTCTTTTTTTTTTTTTTTTCCAACACACTGAAATCTTAAGGCAGAGTGAAGCCCTGGCTCTCACTATTGTGTCTCTCAGCAGATTCAGGTGTAGCTTGACATTTTCCTCAAACATATTTTCAACAAAATCCTGCGAAAATAGTGCGTGAGGGTCAATAAACACGCCGCACAGTCAGAGTATGATTTCTCGGCCACGCCCGCATGCTGGGTCTCACAATTAGGAAGCTGGTGGAGGTCGGCTGATAGGAAAACGCTTGATAAGGAGAAGAAGATGGAGAATCGGTGCGTTGTGGAGTCCTTCAGCCGGTGTGGACGTGGTGGAAGACGGCAAATATTATTATTCAGCGCTCTGCCGCATGTCTGCTCCCACTCAAGGAAAATCCTGACATACTCAAGTAAATGGGACATTTCACAGATACATGTGTAATAAATATGCTTCAGTAGATTGGTATTAACAGTAAATAAACAAGAATATCTCACCAGACTGGCTCAAATATTCACTTGTTTCCTGAACTATAACATAACAAACAACCAAAAGAAGTAGTCAAGAAAAATGAAGCATGAAAGACCAAATATAGTTATGAAGCAACATAACAACCAAAGTTGAAATACAGAATATCTGAACAGCAAATTAATGAAGCAAATTTACAGAAAACATGCATCAACAGGTAAAACACAGGGACTGTGTCAGCAGGGGGTCTTCTCACTGTCTGAGTCCAGGGCCCTCTTCTCTCACGGTCCGCCCCTGCTTTATATGAAACACTGTCTCTTTTGTGTTCAGCTCAGATTCATCTTTGCAGACATTTCTGTTTCACCCATTTGTGAAAACAGTGAAGAATAGAATTATTTTTAATTGAGGGAATAGTTAGTAAAGCTTTATTCTGTTTTTTTACTTTGTCTTTTTCCTTGTATTTTGTTTGTGTGTGTGTGTGTGTGTGCCACTGTCAGTGTCAGTGTCATGTTTACACTACATCAACGTCTGTTTTTTTTAAATTAGATTTTAACACGATGAGTGACATCAAGACGTTGATACATGCATGAGTACAGTTTATTTTAGGAGAATAAAAAGGGTGAAGGTGAGAGATATTTAAAAAAAAAAAAGGGGCAACCAAAGGTCACAAACTTCTCTCTTAATGGTGAAACGCGTCCAGTTTGTCTGACCACAGTGTGTGCAAGACTGGAAAAAAAAAAAAAAAGACAACGGAATGAACCTGAGACTCATTTTTGGGCATTAGGCCTGAGGGCTGCAAGTGTTATCTGGCTGCATCAAGTTTACTTTGTTTAAGAAAAGAAAGAATAGTGGAGTGTATGGGGGAGGGGGTGTAACGGGAGTCTTTAACAGCCAGTAAAAGGGACTGAAAGGATTTTGATCCAGTGATATTATATATCTGTGCTGGTCAGGGCAGACAAAAGCACACAGCAAACCACCAGAGAGCAAAGCATGTCATCTGAATAGTATGTCTTCTTTGCACTGTTGTACATCCAAAGGCTTTGTGCGCCTGAATTTGGTTGGTAGAAGGCACAAAGGAGGCAGTTTGTTCACCCCTGACAAGTGTGCTTTTATTTGCGGCGGCCCTTTGATGTATAGAGAAACTTTGGCTGGGATATCCCTCGCAGAGAAATACACAAGAAATCCCACTCCTTTGTATTATCCCAAACAATTCCCTCACCATTCACTGCAAGGCTTTTATTCCCTTTAAGACCTTTATTTTAAACTTTGTGCCTACTGTCTGTCTGTCAACTGTAATGGGGTATCCTGTCTGACTTTGGCGGATAAAGGGTGGGATGGCCTGTGGGCATCGGCACGTTATCGCTTCGATTAGCGCGACGACTGGACCCACGCAGGACTAATGTGCCAGGCTTTGTGTTTAAAAATAGCTAAATTAACTGGGTTGTCTATACAGTCAAGACCCAGTAAACTTTACTCGCCATTTAAATGAGCATAAAATTGACACAACAATTGGACAACAAATAAAGGGCTAAAAGTGAAGAAATTCCTGAAATTTTCTGACATTTTTTTCATTATCCCTTATGTAATCATATTTATGACCTCCATTCATGTTATATACTGCTTCATGAAGCTCAGCTAGGAGAGGGGCTCGAGCCAGTCCCAGCTGACAGTGGGTGAAGAACGGTACGGAACGCACTGCACAGTCTGCTGGTTCATCGCAGGACAAGCAGAGAAGCAGGCACACGTCCTGCACTTCAGAGCCAGATGTTTGGTTTTAGACGGCAGAAGGTAGCCAGATCAGAGACAAGGTAGAACTTGCAAACTCAGGAAAACCCTTAACACCCAACCTGAATCCCATCTCACAATACATCCTTGTTATTTCTGCATTTGTTAAATATCGCTTTAATCTTGGGGGGAAAAAAAAAAAAAATGCAAGCTCACATTTCTTGCAGACTCTTTAATTTTTCATTATTGATGTTGTGATTTTCTAAGAGGAACTGTACAATCAGGACTTTTATTTTCAGAACAGCAGCTTGTCCAAGTTGGTGTCGCGTCGCATTTTTTTTTCTAATTGTGGTGTTAAAAATCTCTTTATTTGGACGACAACAAAACGCTTCATTCTTGATCTGTGAAGTGTCAGTGTTTTTTTGTAGCGTGCGAATCCAAACTCGACTAAAATCTGCAAGCTTGCGCAGACGAGGTGAGGAGAAGCGCCCGTGCGCTCACACCTGAGAGCTGCCCGGCGGGCTGCCACAAAGTGTTACACCGCCGTCGCCCAACAGTTGGGACTCCGCTCCACGCAGCACCGCTCCGATGGCCGCCGTCGAGGCTGAGCGCGGCGTGTTGCTTCCCCACGCAGCTTTCGTCAGTCAGCCCGGGGATTTGAACTGCCAGCTTCCAAGTCACGAGCCTCCACCTCCTCTGCAGGCTGCCGCCACTGTCTTTTTACATCAGACGACCGGTGAGAGCGCTAAAACTCTTGACCTCTCCATTTCTGGGCGCCCACAAGTGCTTAAGCAGATAAAGATTATATTCATCACGTAGACAGTTTAGTATGGGGGTCAGAAATAAGGCTTTTACATAAAAACAGGGGGGGGGGGGGGGGGGGGGGGGGGGGACAGTTTTGTTTTAAGGCCACAGTAATGCTGATATGAGGTTACTGACCTTCGGTGGCTGTATGCTTTAAGTGGGCTTACCCTGGATTTCACAGCAAGGTATTTGGTGGTTAAACTGGAAACCTAAACATTGCATTATTCTAAAAAAAAAAAAAAAAAAAAAAACTGCACCTCTAAAAATAAAAGCAGCCTACATTTTCTTAAGTGAAAGAAGGTGTTTGAGTTCTCTATATCCAGTTCAGAAATCTCTCACAAGGTCAACACCACGCGCTGCTTCAGTCCACCTCACCGGTGTCCGACTGAATCACGCCAAGTGAATATCTGAGCTCGCCATCTACCACCTACCTCCTGAGTATGCACGCAGCTCCGCTCCGGAGTGAGTTCCATACATCTGCAAACTATAAAATACCCACATATTTTATTGTCGCAGTGGTCTTCTCTGTCTTTTTTTTTTTTTTTTTTTTTTGTCGCTGTTGTTGTCGTTGCATTCCAGCATGTCTGAAATCCTTCTCTACGTGAAGTTCAGGGTGGCATGCGGACAGGAATGAATGTTAATGCCCAGAACCGTGCGATCGGTGTGAACCGCCACGCACTGAACACAGACACTGATTCCATTGTTTCTCTTTTCCTCGTAGAGTTCGGAAGGAGAACTGAAAAGGCGAGGCAATCATGAAATGTGAACATCTGCGTCGACATGTGCTACATATATGTGCTGCATCGAAGGTCAGTGCCTTGGACTTCTACCGTGCGATATTTGGCTGGTCATAAAGAGGCTACCATTTGCAGGGTTTGCTGTGCATGCAAAATTTCAGGTCACTACCACTGGGAACCAATAACGCCTTTGGCTAAGCAACAAGATGCAAATATATCTATTCAAATTCGCACCACTCCATGCACACTTGTGCTTACACAAATACTCACACACAGTCTCATTGCATCAGGCTACAGAATTAAAATACATTGCATTCATTTCAGTCATGAATAAGTCACGGCCCTGGAGCAATATTTTGATCTGAGACAACTCTGGATCCATATGTCTGTGTTTGCCTCTCTTGTTCGCCAAAAGAGGAGACATATCTAACATATTCTGGATCATTTAAATCCAAAGTGGAGCGCTTATACCCTCCCGATCGCCTGCTGTAGCTTGGCGGTCCAGTGACAGGGCCCAGATTGCCCGTCTCAACCCAGGCAGTCATAAAGATAATGGCGGACAGGCAGCTTCCTCCACTCTGGGCTGTTGAGCAGACGGAGGTTAGTCAGAGTTAGGAGATCAATGCAGTTATGTGTCACGCCCAGGGGTCCACGTTTCTCCCCCCAGGCACTAAAGACAGGGTTTACATAGGCACCCGGTGTTTAACCGGTAAAATGTGGTTGTGGGGAGACGGATGATGCTGTACGCAGTAAAGACAGATGGAAATCAAGCGTTCAGTGACACTCCGGCACACTCGGTTCAATTTCAGCCTGCCGAACCACTGGGGCAACCCAAATATCCGTCATCCTGACACTGTCCGTCACACTATACATAGAACGGCGAAAATTAGCACAAACGCAGGGGCTCGCCATCAGTGTGAAGTATGGTGACAGCGGGGCGATTATTTACGGGCTGCATTGCTTTCTGAAGACCTGAGCTGTGAGTCACCGGCCGGGCCGGATAATTAATTCCTCACTGTACACAAATATTCTGAAGCTCCGCTGAATGACAGACGTACGCCCCATTTCCATCGGGGTGACGGCCGTGAGCTATTTTGACTGGTTTATTACAAAATTACTGTGTATTATTTTTTGAAGAACTTCATTTTTAATCAAGAAAACACTTATTTTTACACTCCAATCTTTATTTCTGAAAACTACACTTTGTTTGACCAGTAATGTACAAATATAAGAGACGAGAGGTTCAGTAGTTTGATTTAATGATGTGTAATCAGAGAATTTGTCAGTTTTACGTCTCTTTGTTTGGCTCAGAGATCAACTTCCTGTAGATACAAAGGGTGGGGGGATCTGACAGTAAGAGATAACCTGCCATCAGCAGGCCTTCTATTTTTAACAGCAGGTACTAGTAACACATGACGTGGGGCTCTTGTTATCAATATTTATGGAACAAAGATTAAGACCGAGTCATGATACACACAGTGCCGACTGGATCCACCCTGGTTTAATAGTTGTCATCACGGTGAGGGGGAGGGCGGCGCTCACAGACTCAGAATTTTAGGCTGGCACTCTGCGTTTTACTAATGATTCCTGAGACCAGACAGGGTCCAGATGTGATTAGTAGATGTAAACAGGACAGTGTGATCACTACAGTGTGAGAATGGCTTCAACAATCTTTGTTTTTTTTTCTTGTTTTTTTTAAGTTGGAGGGCAGTTTTAATGGGAAGAGTGTTGGCAGTGACTCAGGAAGGGTTGGATCTGATCACACGTTAAAGACGGGCTGAAACTTCTTGAAGTGACAAAGTCTGGCAAACACAGAGTGGCACTGAGAAGCTTTTGGTGTGTTTCCTCAATCCGCTTCACGTCAGAATGGAACTCAGTGTTGGACTTTCTTGAAAAAAAAAAAAAAAAAAAAACCCAAAAAAACACCTGTAACAGTGCACATTTATCACACCGGTGCAAGCCCACCGGCCGCACCGTGCCTTGAAAACACTCCCTCTGCCGAAATGTGCTCCACTCAAAACGCTTTAAAGTTCCACGAGTGAGCTCAAAAGAGGTGAAGTGTCTTGGCAGACCACAGAGCAAAATGCCATGCAGTCATATGCAGCCCAGGGGATGAAGCGATTGATCTGTGACCTCGGACTCCGCCATAAGATATTGTGGTGAAGAGTGCGGGGGAGGGCACGGCTAGTGGAAAAGGGACGAGCATGAGTCAGTAACGGAGTCTGCGAAAAGCTGTGGGAGCAGAGGAAGTGTTAACAACATCACAAGTAGGAGCAAGTCAAGTTACCACGTCAGGAAGCGAAAAGGGCCGGCAGTAGGATGATGGTAGGAGCCGGAGAGGTGATGGGACACACACGACACACACGTCCTAATCATTTAATCATGCGAGCTGATTCAAAAAGGGGGGAATGTTCATCCACGTCCGGCTGAAACGTGTTACCACTCTCTTTACATCACTGCCTTTTTATCAGACGGCTGTAATGAGTAGCCCTGGTGTGAAAAGCCTACCAGGGCTGAGATCAAGGATAATAAGCTATGTGTGACTCTCAAGTCCGGCACTTGTTGCCTGCACGGTACATGAAAAATGACATATTTATCACCAAGTAGCGTTAGTCATCTAAAAAATGCCACTAATTTTATGTGATTATGCCATCTTGTGTCTTCCAGGCAGAAATGTATTGACATGAATTGTAAAGGCTATATGTTTTGTTGTTTTTTTTGTTTTGTTTTTTTTGTTTTTTTGTTTTTTTGGGGGGGGGCACTGCTTCTAGAAGCAGGTTGACATTATACATGCAGTCACACCAAAATAAGCTGTAACACCCCCCTCCCTTCAAAAAAAAAAAAAAAAAAGACTGAAGTTTAGAACAATATTGACAAGTAGCACCGATTTAAATGAAAGATGTAGCTACTTCCCAGTGAGTCATAAACATTGAATGTTCAAATCAGTGCCTGTCACAAGTCCAGGAAAAGAGTTGACATTGTTATGGCGTTGCCCCCCCCCCTCCCCCTCCCCCCCATGAATCCAGAGTCGCAGGTCTGAAAGCATCGAGTTTCCTAAAACACTTTGATGAGCGTGCTTTTTTTTTTTTTATTCCTTATATATATTTTTTTTCCTTCCTCCCTCCTGTTTTGTGAGAGAAAGTCCACGAGGCGTTTTGTCAGATTGCTGCTATTGTCTCTTTGCAGACGCACGCCTACAGGTTTCAATAACGCGCCACCCTTGCGGCGTGATTTCCATAAACTGTGACAAAAAAAGTAATTTATACCACAAGAATGACACTTTTCTTACACGCACGCTAGAAAGTTTGGGATGCTGGCAAAGAGTCAGGCAAATATCACCTATTACTCATGTTACTTAGTACATTTGGGGCTTCACTTGCAAGCACAGCGCTTCGTCACTGCATAACAATCAGATGGCTGAGTGTTGGCAGTGCAACTGATGGAATTTTACTGAAAACAGATTTCGCCTTTGAACTCCCAGATATCCCTGATCGAAAAGTATCATCCCCGACTTTAGCCGCGGTGGTCGCTTCTCCCGGTGTGAATATACGCCTCTCCAGGACGTGGATTAACTTTTTTTGATTCGTGTTTTCAGCTTTTGGGGGGGAGAAGGAAAAAAAAAAAAAAGCAAAAACAAAGGTATAATCTCAATAATATCGCAGCACTTCAACAGAATTTGACAACGTAAGTATAAATGAGTGGATGGTCCAGGTGAAAGGCGGAGGGGGGGGGTCTTTCTTTCTTCTTTCTTCTTTCTTTCTTTCTTTCTTTCTTTCTTTCTTCTTCTTCTTTCTTTCTCTTTTTTTTTTAAGCAGCAACAAGTTCCTGGCCAACTTGACAGGCAGGCACAGGGGCTGGAAATGTGTTGTTTAGTAAAACCCGCTCGTCCGCGTTACAATAATCTAAATGACCAGTGGTGCGGATGCGTAACGGGCCTATGGCCCCACGCCAAAGAGGGAGTTAACAACGTTAGAAAAAAAAAAAAAACCAAACACACAAAACAAACACACAACGAGCACGTGAATATGGTTATGTCTCCGAAGTTTTATGCCTCTGTCATTGTTCCCGGTGGCTGATTTTCCAGATTCGCTGCGATCTGTCGGGAACTAGTACCCCCATAAACTTGTGCTGCCGTCGCTTATTTCATCACGTAAGACCCCTAAATGGCGTTGTTCCGGGCGAGGGGTGTTACGTATATCTGAACGAGCTTCCCTGACAAGCCGGGGCTTCTTGATATTTGTCTTGATTGTAGAGCCACCAAAGGTGTTGCTGCCTAAGAGAGTTTAAGCACGCCGATATTGCAAAGGGTTATTAGATTCATAAGTCAGCGAAGTGGTGGGCGATCTACTGAGCACAGCAGAAGTTCTCATATGATGACTTCAAACAAGACACATTACCTACCAGCATCTGTTGGAGTGAGTGGATTTAAGACACTTCTATCTCCAGGACAGCGTAGGGGGAAAATGGTAAGTAGGAATGGAAACACACAGCATATAAGGGATGATGATTACCAGTAAATAGTCGTGCTTGCTGTTGAGTCTGGCAGCGCATTGCTGGAAGGGTTGGACTCAGTGGCTACTTGAGAAACTCAGTGCCGAGCCCCATGTCTTATGAGGCTGATGTGGAGAGAGCTTGTGTGAAAAAGACAGTGTGGCATTTCTCTGCTCAGGATATGCCGGTACAGTGAGAGGGGTAAGGAAATATTACCTTGTGTCTGCGCGCTGTGTGTGGATGTGATGTGGGCTTTACAGACTGTCTTGGATTGCTGTGTTGCTTGCTGGCAGTGGAGGGCTTTATATTTTATGCATGTATGTGTTCTTCTGGAGTGCGGTGCCCGTGTGTGTGTGTGTGTGTGTGCGTGTGTGTGTTTTTTTTTCTCGTATATTCTTTAAACACACAGACACACACATGCACACGAGCAACATGTGCCACTTACCTGTGACACTTGTCATATAAGCATGACATTAGGGACAAACGGGGCTGAGCATCAGCGTTGTTACTTTGCAATTCGGCGTTAGAGTGTAGCCTTTCTTTCTTGCTTTCTTTCTTTCTTTCTTTCTTTCTTTTGAGGCGACCGCACACTGGAGTGAACCGGCGTTTGTCATATAGGCGCTGTTATCCTGGAAGGAAATGTCCGACCAATATGTGATCAAATATTAACAGGACTGGTTTGGCAAGGGGTGGGAAAATACACGTGACAAGACGCGGGGAAGCAGCAGAGTGGAGAAAAAAAAAAAGCAGTCTAAAGTGGGCACTCAAACAAAAGTATATAGATATTTTCTTGCCCCCTCATAGTTACCCTGGCTGTGTTATGCTTTCAGCACGTTGGACAGAGGCACCGGAGTCGTGCATGGACTAAAACGCCGAGTGGACGCCAACTCTCTTTCTCTCTTTTCCCAGCCCCCCTTTGCCAAACCTGGGATTGTTTTTTCAACTTTTGGTAAGCTTATTCTGAAGGAGCCTGTGGTCTGTAATCGGGAAATAAACGGGATTCTAAAGAGAGAGAGAGAAAGAGGAGAGAGAGAGAAAAAAACAGTTTGTTTAAAAAAAACAAGAGAGAGAGAGAGAGAGAGAGAGAGAGAGAGGAGGCAGAGAGAAAGGCGCTTTGCCATTAGAGGAGCTCGTGCTTTAAAATGTGTTTTTTGTAGAGCACTGTGAAAGTTGAAATGTTAGGGCGTCTGGTCTTTTGCACACCACATTCTCGGTACCTATAAGCCCCCCCACACTGCGTTAAACTTTGGGACATGCAAGTCTTGGTCACGGAGATCTAACCACGCACATAGTGGTTGTCAGCCCTTGTAAAGGTAAGAGCACAATCCATTGTTTTCATGTCAATCTTCCTCCTCTTCTTCTTCTTCCTCTTTTTTTTTTTTTTATAAAAGAAATTCTTGTCTTGACGGGCTTCTCCTGGCTTCTCTCAATATGAACTTCGGCTTTTAAACTACAGCATGCAGCCTTTCGCTTGTGTGTTTAATTGTGGACATCAGTGACTGAAATAACTCCGAAAAGAAATCCGATCCGGGGGACCAAACGCCTCGTATGCCTTTAAAATTCAAGTTATATCCCGACATTACCGGCGCCTGCACATTCACATTGGCTTTGAGTCGTGTGAAACGCTTCAGCCGGGACTCGTTTTCGTGCTTGGGTTTTTTTCCTCTCTCTCTCCCTCTCTCTCTCTCTACAAAGAGAGTTTTTTTTTTTTTTTTTGCGTTTTTGGAGTTTCCGAACACTGCCTGCTGCAACATAATTTGCGTAATCGTTGCGTTGTGCCTAATCATGCTCCCGATATGGGACTTAAGACGCTGCAGTGATCCTTCCAGCCCGAGTACTGATGCTGGTGCATTTCATCAAATTGTCAGGGAAAAGCATCCATCCTCTATCTATCTATCTATCTATTCATCTATCTATCTATTTATCTATCTATCTATCTATCTATCTATCTATCTATCTATCTATCTATCTATCTATCTATCTATCTATCCATCTATCTATCTATCGCTTATTTTTCTTGTTTGGTCTGCTGCATTCATGTTTTGTCTTGATGTCAAACCCTCTGGATTTGTTATCGACCAAAATAGCCCTACTCTTTACCCCCCCCCCTCCCCACCTCCACCACAGCCCCCTCCCTCCACCCCCCCTCCCCCCTCCTCCCGTCATCGCCATCAATCACTTGTGTTTTTACTACGACCCGCTCACGGTTTCAATTCATAAGGTGCTTTCACTTCACCTGCTACCCTACCCCCTCTTTTGTCTGTACACGGCTCTGTGGCGACCTGTCAAGACTACCAGTGAATAATAAAAAAAAAAAAAAAAAAGTGGGGGTGGGGGGGGGTTATGTTGAGAAACGAGTAATTAATTCTAGATTGTTGGGAATGGTGTGATTTCCCGGGCTCGGTTACGCAGGACAAATTGTGATATTATTCCTGTGTAAATAAAATTAAATGAAGATGGGCGTGGTCTGAGTCCGTCCACTGACAGATGTTATGGCTGAATGTGATGGAGAGAGATGAGATGGCTTGATATTCAATTGTTCGGAAAGCATCTATTTTTTTTTCTTCCTCATCGTCCCCCCCATCCCCCCCCCCCCCCCCCACCCCCCCCCCCCCCCCCCCCCCCCCCCCCCCCCCCCCCCCCATGTTTTATTCTGATTTAAAGTCACGCGTCAAAATCACTCATGCCTGCTGTTAGATTGAGGCGTTCATCGCGCCAAACTGCTGTGGGATTTTATTTCTCTGTTCTCCTGAAGGACTTGTAGCCTCAAAATTCGTCTCGCACCGATGCAGAAGCGGTGGATATTGTCTATTTCCCCCCCTCTCCCTCTCTCTCTCTCTCTCTACATCCTTCACTCATCCACTCCCCTCTCTCCCCCTTCACTCGGCTTCTTCTTCTTCTGCTTTTTTTTTTTTTCCTTTGGTCAAAGATTTAGATTTGTGATCCAAGACGAAACAATTGCATGGCAAAAACATCAGGAAGAGAGAGAAAAGCCCCAACGCCCACTGCAGTCCTGTTTAATCAAGATTCCTCATGCATGCTGCATTTTTCGTATAAATACTCCAATGCGAATGCATCCAGTCAATCCCTGATTGCATTTGAATCACGGGACTTTTTTTTTTTTTTCCGGCAACGTTTTCGGTCATTTTTCCACCCAGCAATGTAATGTGTGCTGATCGGTTTTCGGCGTTATTACAACCTATTACTCCTCATTTTACGAGACACTGAAACCTAAGTAGATCATCTTACTTATTATCCGCCTGCCCGACATTCATAAAAACGCGTCTTTAATGACGACTGCGTCGCAAACATAATAATCTGCAATATACCACCGAGCAATCGATTGCAGGAATTATGGCAGATCAGGAATTTATCTTACGAACTGATAGTCGTTTTTTAAAGAAGTAGAAAATTTCCTTTCGCATTTTGCTGTCGGTGGATTTCAGCTTTTATTATCATCATTATTATTGCACCATCTCTGTATTTGTTTGTAAATTTAATATTTCATTTGCGGGATATCTATTTTCTGGCCATGTAGCAGTATTTTTTATTTTTATTTTATTTTATTTATTTTTTTCTACTGAGACGTGGGATTATGGTGTGGGCGTGGGCGTGCTGGGTGGAGGAGGAGGGATGAGCGGAGGCGGGTTAGGAGGGGTTGTGGGGTGGCACGACACACTTTGTATGTATGAAGGTTTTTTTATAGCACTTTTTCTGCAATGTACGTCAGCGGATCAGTCCATAAATGGGGCTGCGTGCGCTGTGTGCGGGCGTGCGCCGGCTGCGCGCGCGCCCCTGTGTGCGTGCGTGTGGTTATCTTTACCGAGAATCTCCCTCTCTCTCTCGCTCTCTCTCTCTCTCTCTCTGCACTCTCAGCTCTGCAGAGTGAGGTGGGGCGTCAATAACAAACCTGATGGTAGGTTTTCATTGCAAAAAAAAAAAATCAGATGAAATTCTTTCGGTAGGCCTGTTTTAATTTTTTTTTACGAAATAATACGTGCAAGATGCAGAAATAATCATCCGTGCAGCTAATGTTTCTCTCGTTTCATTTTTTTTTTTTCATTTGGTAAATGTTGGCCTTTGTGTGTGTCGGTTTTTTTTTTCTTTCTTTCTTTCTCTCCGTTGCGATCAATTCAGGAAGCTAAAGGGATTTGACGAAATCTGGTTTTAAATTAATGACGCTGAAATTTCTTTTATAGAAACACCGGGTGTTTTCTTCCAGATGCATCCCGGTTTCGGGATCGCGCCGGCTACTCTGCCCCGAAACGCTTTCATTCATGAAATGCAATAACTTGCCTCATTGTCCGAGCCGGGGTGTAAATCATAAACAGGCTATTGATTATTTTGGGTGAGAGGTGGCGGAAATCTCGGCTCACGGCTCGTCGGACGTCACGATATATTTAGAGCGAAAATTAATCATCTTAATCATTATGGAAATGTAGGCTACATCGCGCGCCACCGCCGCCATCGCCGCGATTGCTTTAGTCACCACACCATCATCTTCATCACCGACACCTTCGTCCAATTAGCAGGCTTGTTTAAACAAGTTCTGGCAGGAGGCGAAGTCTGGAGCCTGTTTCTTTTTTTTTTTCTTTCTTCTTTTTTTTTCCTCCAAACCTTTAATTATCCGCGATTCCGTCATTCAGGGGCGTTTTTCATCGATAAAGCCCACGATCGGTTATTAATACACCGGGAATGTGGTTATTCTTACTCTAAAGATATTTTACATGTCGGACCATTGCGGGAGACGAAGATTCACGATGCTCTCTGTGCGTGCGTGTGTGTGTGTGTGTGTGTGTGTGTGTGTGTGTGTGTGTGTGTGTGTGTGTGTGTGTGTGTGTGTGTGTGTGTGTGCGCGCGCGCGTGTGAGCGGAAATGTTCGATCATTCCAGCAAAGCATTCAAGTGTGCCTCTCAGCATGTGAACATGCAGCACTGGATTCAAGCAACTTCCACAAACAATAAAACACGGGTTTGTGCTGCCTGGATGATGTGAACCCAGAATCAGTGGATAAAGTTATGAGATGAATGGAGACGGTCTCATTCTCTCTTTAATTTTGAGATTTAAAATCTCTTTTGGCTGCTTTTGGTGGTGGGCTAGCCGGCTCCTTGAGTGATACTGTTGGCGTGGAAGCCTCCAAACTTTAAATTCTGACATTTTCACATGGTTCGGTGGCGTGATGCGTGGTTTCTTTCATTTCACATTGAACCATGTTGGAGCGAATAAACGAGACAGACAGAGGCGGTCATTATAGGAATAAGGCATCAGCTGTACAAGGGTGTGGAGGGAGGAGTGTATATATGAGGCTTAGAGGACGAGTGTGCTGTCTGCCTGATGATTACATTAAAGGTTATTGTCATCACAGGAGGGATGACATTAACTTCTCACTCCAACATCTGATTAAAAGAGGCCTGCGCTCGGTTCGTGTGTTTACCAATTTAGACTTTCTCCCAACTGTTGTGGAGCCCGTCCCTCCGCCACTTTGACGTCACCCCCGCCTCATAACGAAATGTTTTCTCAGCTGACGCGTTCGCTCCTCCAGGAGGAATGCAATTTCGCTTTGATCAAAATACCCTCGTCGCCTTCCTTTATCCCCCGTGAAAATGACATTTCACAAAATGTCACTTCGTCCGCGCTGCACGGTTCTCCTCCTGCACAAGGAGGCATAATTCCAGTTGTTAAGTGAAGCTTTCGGCAGTGCGGACCTGTCAGCATCGTGCTGCATTAGGCAAGAGAAGCCTTGAAAGGTTATACAAGTGTGTCGTGTTGTCAGCTCCCGTGGTTGTTTCTTTTTACTGCTGCACAAACAGCAAACAACACAAAAAAAAGAGAGAGAGAGAGAAAATGTTGTGAGCGGGGGAAAATGTGAGGAGAGAGCGATCCTTCTGCAAATTACATGTGTTTATCCATGGATGTGGTGTGGTAATGGAAACCTGAAGAAATTTGCTACATGGCATGCGTGGACATGGGACCGCATCCCCACACCTCGGATGGTTTGAAGTCATTGTTCCTGCCGCCGAAATCTTAAACCTTTAGAAATCTAACACCTCAGTCTCAGTGAAATAGTGGTTTAGCAGTTTTCACAATGACTCCTGGTCGTCTTTTAACAGGCCACTGCTGTCCTTCTGTTTGATGCTCAACTGGATGACTCAAAAGGATTTTAACACTCCTCACAGCTCACCCCCCCCCCCCTTTTTTTTCCCACAGTTATTAGAAATTGTATTTGTTTCATTCAGAAATCCAGCCTCTTTGCTGCCTGGGACACATGCGGACCAGAGTGACTTCTCTTGATACGCCACCTTCGCTTGTGCTGTATTTGCAGAAATGAGAGAGACCATGTTGTTGTTTTTTGCTCTTCTAATGAGATGCCAAGTGATTTATTTATGAATTACTTTGTTTGGAACAGCCCCCTTGTGCAGTGTGCATTTTTTTAATCCTCTTCGGAGTCATGTCGCTCAGTGATTGCTGATGCAACTCTTTGTCATCCAGAGTTTGCCCTCACCTCCTGTGAGCCTTCGGGGAGGGCTATATCTATCTTGGCATGTCCCTGGGTGTGTTGGAGGTGGGAGTGACTCATTAAGCAGGTGTGAGCATCCACTCCCATACTGCTACATGCCAAACAAGAGCTTTCCAGCTCATAAGCTCGTGCAGGGAAGAATCATGATGGCAATATAGCAAACACATCACAATAAATCTTTGCACTGGACCAGGGCCAAGTCACTGGGATAATGAGCTGCTATTTCTCCATTATGCTCACTCTTGTATTCATCAGAGGTGGAATTTCCAAGCGTTCATCACCCTTTGAAAGGCTGCGCCTCCACTGACATCTTTATTTGAATTCTACATTATAAAAGGAATGAATTGTTCCCAGTTTGTTCCTGATGAGGGGAAACAGAGTATCAAGGAGCAAAGTGGCGTTATTGTCTGCGGATGCTCTCTGTGTATAATTTAAACAGGTTTGTTTGGCTGACATTTGATTATAATAACCTGTGAAAGCTGGTTACTACACTGCAGAGCACTTGCAGGGGAGTCATCCATCTGTCGAGGGGACGGCTCACTTTAAGACGAGAAGAAGCAGGATGTCTCAATAAGTTCACGTTTTTTTTTTAGTAGCCTCCGCTGACTGTCAGCATCCAAATTCCAAAAAGAGTGTGACATCCCTCAGGTTCCACATCAATAATGCAGGAAACAGGCTTGGGTAATATAAAATAGATTAAATGCTGGAATAACGCAGACAAATACTTAGGACTCCTTCACTTGAGCCTTTTTTTTTTTATAATGTGACTCACCCCTCTATCTGCAGACCTGCACAAGAAATGATTATTTATAATTCTCCGAATGTCTAATTTTACACAAATAGGCCATCTCGAAATGGCACGCTGTGTATCACGACTTGGTGTAGACGCACTGTTACGCAAAGCCCTTCAAAAAAAACAAAACATGCCACTTCTTTAAGCCGTGTGAAAAAAAAGAGAAGGGAATACGGAAGAGGTGAGGCTTCGTTTGTGCTTTGTATACTGCCAGACATTATGGATGCAGGCTGCGCGGCGTGCGGACGAACAAAAAGCACATAATGCTGACTGAACGCGCATTAATAGTTCCGCCTCGGGGCTGTTTAAACAGGAGTTTGGTGGCGACCAGTCAGCCGGCGGCAGGTCACATGTTGCAGCGTCATTGTGTAGTAAAGTTACTGTAGTTGCAAAGAGGCTCCTCATTTCAGCTCCAGAGGTCTCTCTCCCTCTCTCGCTCTCTCTCTCTCCCGCTCTCTCTCTCTCTCTCTGCCTCTCTCTCTCACCCGCAGCGGCGGTTCAGCATGCGACAACTTCACTTCCAGACGATCTCCAAAGGAGCCGCGGCGCGCAGCCATGGGAGTGCATTACCTCCGCCATGCAATTTCCACCATCAATAATTTAATCTATTTGCTCCAAAGCTGAAGAGATATCCCGAAGCTTTGTTGGAGAGAACAGAGAGGAAAGAGAAAAAGAAGAAAGAAAGAAAGAAAAACAAGAACGCTTAAAGTAAATTACTCAGGGAGTTGTCCTAAACATCCCAGATGACACTGCTGTCCTGTTGAATGGTCTGTTTTACGACTGGGCAGTGAAAGGTACGTCTGCTCCTTCTCACACAACTTATTTTGAACACTTTTCGTATTTGCTTTGATGCTGCTTTTGATTTGAAAACAAAAAAAAAGACAGCTTGGCGTGTCTGTGTGTGTATGTGTGTGCGCTCGCGCGCGTGTGTTGGTGGGGGTGGGGGGGGGGTGAGGAGGAGAAGGTGGAGGATGAAGAGGAAAGGGAGGGAGGGGGTTAAAAGTAGCTCGATCAAGTCCGGTTATCCTGCGAACAGACATCGGCGCAGGCCGAGAGGGGATATGTGTAACCTTATCCTCCCGTTCATTAATAAAAAACGGAGTTATTATGTTGATTGGGTTTCCAGTGGAGAGCACCAGCTCAGCAGATGTAATCTCCAAAGAGAGAGAGAGAGAGAGAGAAAGAAAACGCTGTTGTTTCATTATTGGAGCAGCTTTCTGGTCATTAGCAGCTTTTTTTTTTCTATCCACCCTCCAGAGTAGCAAAGTGGAAACAATCCAGCGTGCGTCTGTATGAAATCAGCCGCGTTTGGACATTTTTACAACTTTACGCGCATAAACAGCGCCAATAAACTCTTAACTTCGGGGTGTTCGTCTAGGTTCGCTAATCCAACCACAGACCGTCCACCATAAGTAAGAAAACAACAACTGCAGACAGTTTCTGGTCCTGTTGTTTTGGAGGGGGGAAAACTTTGATGAACTCATTAAGACTTTATAGGAAACCCGAGACCTAAACGGCCAGCTCCGGCGGCCAACACACGCCGCTGGGTCGACTCTTTGGGGCTTGCATGCGCGTGTCGATGAACTTCTGAGAATAAACACGGATTAATCCAAAATCCGCTTTATGGAGTGGTGGAAAACTGGCTCTTTTGTGACAGCTACTCGTGAAGGGATCTGGTTCAACAATTATTGGTGGAATCATAGCGGCGTGCGCAAAGGGTCGAGTGACTAGATGATGGTTTAATGATGAAGTTTCCCTCCCCAAAAAATGAAAATTAGGGCCAGGTTTTTTTAGTTAGAATCGTGACTCAATGGCGCACAAGTGAAGTTCATAGCAGATTGTAGTTACGCACAACATAACTGTCTGTGCGCCCTGGAAAAAACACTGTCTGCCTGCCTGCCTGCCTGTCTGTCTGTCTTTCTGTCTGCCTGTCTGTCTCTCTCTGTCTTCAGAAGGGAAGAGGATAGGGAGCTCTTCCTATTTCACGGTCTCATGCGCCCTCTCGTGTTCAATGCTGGGAACTCCTGCGCAGCTCGCCGCTGGTGTCGTTTCAGTAGTTTGTGCCAGTGCTGGTGATTCATGAGATAAAATAAACTGTGCATTCGGCTCCCCCTTTAGAGCACTTTTGACTAAATGAAGAGATTATCACATTTATGGATGATTCATTCATGGTTTTCTAGCTCTGTGGTTCTCGGTTGCCTTCAGTTGTCCACTGCTGCACACCCAGTGAGGGAGGGAGGCAGCAGCTCATTTGGGTAACATAAATCACTCAGCAGGTATTTGAATGCTGGGTTTTCTGTGGCAGTGGCTGGGGCTGGCCTGGAGGACAAATATAATCCGTAGTGATGATCATCTATTACCAAACGTGCTCCGAGGCTGCGTCAGATTAAAAACAGATCTCAAGGAAGCAAGCTTCCACATGTGTCTGCCATTACAAGCACCGGCTCAATTAAATCCAAATTCCTGTGTTAACTGTAGCATTGTGGTGCACAAGGGGGCTTCGGGTGAGCGTTTACAAATTATCCGCGGTGCTCTTTTTGGTTCCAATTTGTACATTCTGGCTTTGTGTGCTTTATATGTCGAATGTGACAAAACGTGTTGCGAGGTAAATAGCTCCGGCCCACACGCTTCTGGAGGAATTGAACAAAGACGGAAGCCCACAAGGGAGCAGTGGTAGAGGCAGAGAACAAATGTTGCTATAGGTCACGCTTTTCCATTCAAATGTCTTGAGCACATGTTCATTTCTCCCGCTCGCGGCTCCTTTCCCTCTGTAATGGCTTATAAGATATCATGCACGCCTGTTACGAAAAGATGGAGCCATAAAGTGTGTTGACATGTGCAGGGAGGCTGGGGAGCATTGCTGAATGTGTAATAATACTAGCCATGCTAGTCCTTTCATGCTTTAGAGAAACTTTTCAGCGTCTGTCAAAGCAGGCATTTATCACTTTAATCCCCACCTGGCACACAGAATAAATGCGAGGGTAAGTTACATATCCCTGCCATACAGCCGCGCTCTCAAAGCAGACGAACAGGTGGTCATCTGGAGATGTCCAAGCCAAACAGTTGACAGAGTCCACAGGCTCACCTGCTCCCATTGTTCAGGGTGTTTCATGCCCTAGGTGCGTTGTCCTGAATAAAAAGCGTGTTTGAGCAGCAGTTATTGCGGGTTTTGTTTCCCTCGACCTCATATTATTGGCTCAGTACTTAGTGTTTTATGCTTATGTTACCGTGCATTACATGAAAGTTGGATTTATTTTATAGGATTTCATCAAACAATGAATTTCAAACAACACAAGGAGAATAAACCGCTTTTTTTTTTTTAAGCAAACATATTGTCAGAAAGCTAGTCTGCAGGCTCCTTCAAAAGAAAAGCCGTTTTATTCCTCTCTTGCTTCATTATTCATGCTCATTATGTTAACACTCGAGCCACTTCTTTTATTAACTGCGAAATCCACATAAAATGTTCCTTCGCTAGATGTATAAAACAGCAGCAAACCAAACATTTGTCACATTTAGCCTCCAGCAGATATAAGCCAGAGATTCTCCGCCGGTCCCATAGCAATTAAATGATTCATTGGCTTTATCGCGTTTTAACAGGATGTTGATTGAGAGCATAAGCCATATTGATTGTCCTGATGGAAACAGGAAATCACAGAGATAGAAATAAAATCATCTGTTGTTCCCGGTGTGAGGATACCCGGGGAACGGCATGCAATTGCACAATGTTGAGTGGCATTACCCCCAGCAACCTCCTCCCCTCCATCCTCTCCCCTATGGAGACCTGGAAGAGACGTCATCTGTGGTTGTTATGCTGCGAAATGACGCTGGCACTCTCTCCACCCCCTGCTACTGCAATATTACCCCTGTGGTCTGTTACGGAAGATGCAGCACTCTTCGTCTGCACCATTTCCAGCATGAAGTTTGACGCCTAACAGTAATCAGCCCTCTTCCTTCATTTCCCTCATGTGGAAGTGGAACCATTTGAGGCACGATGCTGATAATAATATCAGCCTAAATGCATCCTACACATAAAGCCGGTGACTGGCCCGAATCCCGTAAACCTACGTGATTTTCAGTGCTGGGAAGCCTCGCAGGAAAAAAGAAACCGTGTTCTTGGAAGCAACACCTTCACACTAGTGGTGGGATAAGAATCCTGCTTCTGAGCAGTTATTAGCAAATTATTACTAGTATTTTCATGACATATGGAGGATTATCTCTTTATGTTTGGCTTTGTTCTCATAGTTGTTTTAGTTGCTGAGAGGAAAAATACCCTCATCTCAGTGAAAACACATAGAAGCCAGCCCCTCCCCATGCCCTCCCTCTCACACACACACTCACACACTCAGGAGGAGGACGTCACTGAGCTCGGGGAATGAGTGGCTCATTAAGAAGAAGGATGTGATATTCTGAATAGAGACTGTGAGACTCCCAGCACGTCTATTTTTAGAGCAGATATCTCTATGGCAGTCACGGCGGTGTCGGTTAATTGCAGCCACAGCCCCAGATACCAATTAAGAATGAAACAAATGCTTTTAAGGTGGGGTTTTGCTCCTCCCTACTGTAAAGGTCCTCCTCGTGTCCATTCAGAGTGGAGGCAGGAGTGTGTTTGCTCGGCGTGTTTTCCTGTGTCAGGCTGGGACATGCGGAGTGCAGTCAAAGCCTCAGCCAGGCTATTTTTAAATGAGCCCCTGTGGAAAGCAAGATCTAGTTTTTCTTGCATGTTTTTCTTTTTTTTCTTTTTTTTTTTTTTTCTTGCATTATGGTTGCCTTCTTCATATCTCAGGCTGTTGGATGTCCACCAGCTCATTGATTTGCTGTGAATCTTAGAGCTTCTCAGAGGTAAGAGTTTGCAGATGTGCTCCGAAACTTTGGTCATTAAGGATGTGTGCGCGGTGTCCCGGCGACTCGTGCCTCATTGCGGCTGTTTGTTAACCCTGGCGAGCGCTCGGCTTCTCTTTCGCTCTGATACTGTGCAGGCAGGATGACACATCCCTCTGTCATACACTTTCCTCATGACATCCTGTTAATTCATCCTGCAGTGCTTTCTCTCTCTCTCTCTCCCTCCCTCTCTCTCTCTCTCTCTCTCTGTCTCTCTCTCTCTCTTCCTCTCTCCATTTACCAAATTCAAGCAGTGTCCCTTTACAAACCCCGGTTCCCATTCATAACTATAAGCTCTGCTGTGTAACCCAGATCAGGGTTTTGTTTCTTTTTTTTTTGGTAATAATAATAACAATAGCTCTAACGTCGGTGTTTATCAGAACAAACACAAGCGAAGCGTTTCCCACTCAGTCGGTCAGAGCTTCACGAAGCTCCTGAAAGTGTTGACACTCATGTTAGCGTGGCAATGTCGTGGACGACGTTACAGAAGATAATGCGACAGCGTGAATTCACGGCCACATTTTGCCATTTCTTTTTGTTCGCTCCGACTTTCCTGGAGCTGAAAAATGTATCCCATCTTTCAATTTTTCAATGTCGGGTTCAGAAATCCAGGTAACTACCAGACGCAGTGGGTCTTCTGTGAAGTATAAAGTCATAAGGGGGAGGCATGAGCTTTCAAAAGGGATAAGACAATTACTCAGGCAGCCAGAGATGAATGACAGCTTTGGCCATTATAAAATACTCCACGTCTGCACACTCAGGAACAAACTGTGCAGGTTAACACAACAGTAACATAAAAAAACAAAAGCGCATGAATAATAACGAGCCTTGTAATGATGTTTTGACATCTATTTGTGTAATCTTATCTTTTGTAATAAGCAGCCCCTCTGATGCTCAGCACAGCTTTTGTGCATTGCTGCCAACAAATAGGAATCGAAGCCAGACCTCACATAGGAACAGAATGATTACAGTTTGCAAACAATTTGAAAACACCGATGACACAGTGCCAATATCAGTTTAATAAAAACATGCTGCGATTGTATCAAAGCTACTGGCTCGCTCTACAAAGAGTGGAGGAGAGGTGTAGATGGTGCAGTTTGGATCAAGGATAAGCTAACTTTATAGAAAATGCTCTTTGATTAATGGTGTTGTCTCCTCTCTCTCTCTCTCCGTCCTTTCCCCATGTTTTCTCTCTCTCTCTCTCCCTCTCCAGTTCCACCAGGTTAGAAGAGTGATGACCATCCTGTTCCTTACTATGGTTATTTCATACTTCAGTTGCATGAGAGCTGCGCCCCTGAGAGATGCCCCGGGCATGCGGGGCCATCGGACGGAAGGCTACTTGGGCGCCGCCGCGACGGCCGCACGGGGCCACGGGACTCCACAGAGTGGCGGCGGGCCGGGCCAGCGCGTGGAACTGCCCTCGCTCACAGACACGTTTGAGCAAGTGATAGAGGAGCTACTGGAAGTGGATGGCGAGGCGGCGCAGCTGGGACAGGGGGCCGATAAGAGCCAGGGAGGTGGGGGCCCGTCGTCCGTGGTCGCCCCGGAGACCAAGGATGTCGACCTGTACGACTCGCGGGTGATGATCAGCAACCAAGTGCCTTTGGAGCCGCCGTTGCTCTTTCTTCTGGAGGAATACAAAAACTATCTGGACGCCGCCAACATGTCCATGAGGGTGCGGCGACACTCCGACCCCTCGCGGCGCGGAGAGCTCAGCGTGTGTGACAGTATTAGCCAGTGGGTGACGGCTGTGGATAAAAAGACGGCGATAGACATGTCTGGGCAGACAGTTACCGTCATGGAAAAGGTCCCCGTCCCCAATGGCCAACTGAAGCAATACTTTTATGAGACCAAATGCGGCTCCTCGGGGTACACGAAGGAGGGCTGCAGAGGAATAGACAAGCGGCATTATAATTCCCAATGCAGGACAACCCAGTCCTACGTGCGAGCGCTCACCATGGATAGCAAAAAGAAGATCGGCTGGCGGTTTATAAGGATAGACACTTCATGTGTATGCACATTGACCATTAAAAGAGGGAGATAGTGTATAAAATGTATAGATTTTATTGAAGAGTTTAAAAAAGAGAATAAAGAGAAAATATCTATTTGTATATATACATAACAGGGTAAATTATTCCGTCAAATGAAAATTTTATGGACTGCATGTAAAAAAAGATGAAGTTTATACAGTAAAAGTGATACTACAGTCTATTTATTGAACATATTCATGACCTTGTAAACAATTAAAAAAAATCTGATCAGTCATTTGCGCCCAGTTTAAATTACTATATCACGTTTCTCAAGACATTGTGACTTGTTTACGTTGCCAAGAAAACGGAGGGAAAAAAAAAGAAAAAGAAAACGAGGCAAGGAATGAGAGGACCGTTCCATCTTCAAAAGCTTGCATGCTGCTTCAATTGTGAATTGAGAAATTCTCCACTGACAAAAAAAAAAGGATACAATGCTGACCGACAAAAAAGAAAAAAAAAATTCAGTTTACATTCTCAGCAGAAAACAATCTTCTCTCGAGTAAGTTATCTGTTTACTGTTCTAAACTTCTCAAGGTAATGTTGGAATTACATACTATGTCAAGGTGCTGTTGTCAAAGCTTTGCTGTTTATTTTTTTATCCCCACCAGAGGAAAAGATATATTTAAAAAAAATTATATATATATATATATATATATATATATATATATATATATATATATATATATATATATATATATATATATATAATGACATGTTTCTGGGTTAATATTATTCATTTTGTATGTTGTGAAGTTGTTTGCAATATTAAACTGAAATATTTGAAGAAATAAAAATGACTATAGGCAACTGAAAAACCAAAATCAATGTCGGTAAAATTTCAACAGCAATAAACTTTATCGTGCAGACGGGCAGGCAGGGAGGAGGTCGGGCAGACACATCTGCACACATCTGCACGGCACAAACTGCCACATCTGTGAACATCAAAAGCACGAGATGACTGTTACAAACAAATTGCTTCCTAAACACCGGCGGAGCTGGTTTTTCAGGCACGTCGTGAGTAGCAGACGAGCCGACGTGCTGGAATCCCGTGGAGTGGGTGGGAGGAACGCCGCTCTCCGTGTTGCTCAACAGTTTTAAGAGGGAAAAAGTGGGAGAAACCACTTCCCGCTAACCACCAAGCACACTATTCAAACCCAGGTCTGTGTTGCTCTGGCACTTTGGTGTTTACGCACACACACAGGTGTCCAGACATGCACTCCGGCTGCACATGTGGCGCTTCACAGTTACAAGAAGTTAGCATCAAGAGAAAAACCGGGGCCTCCCGAGTCTGACGGTGATGGATTCAGCCGCTCACACACTTGTGTACGTTGAGAATCCGCGGCCAACTTTTCTCTTGGAGGTGGTGCTAATCCCAACTGTAAGTCCGCCACAGGAGAACAATGAGTGAGGACTTTATGCAGCTGCACAGCCACTCAGATTAGAGGGAAAAGCCATTCTCTGTAACTGTTTTGGCATCTGGGTTAAGAGTCTGCTGAGGCTTTATATCAATATTCCCTCAGGCAGATCATAACTCAGTCCATTACATGGTGAAAACCCTTGTTTGCCAAGTCTAGACGCCACAGTTTAAGGTCGTAGTTGAATAACAATAAAATGTGTTCGACATTTTTAATCTCAGCATCATAAAACATTTCAACGTTTACCCAGAAGAGGACGTTCATCCAGAAATAGAAGGTACTCATGCATTTGAAAGCAGATGCAAACTTCCCTCTGAAGCGTCACGCCGCTCATCTTTGTAACCACTGCAACCTGAAGGTAAGTGTGTCCTCTAAAGACAACCAGGCTCAGCATTTTCTGAATGAAGATAGATTTTCACTCCCGAACAAAGAAGAGATGCTCCGCTTTCTTCTCCATTCATCCAGAAGGTCCTGATGAAGACGCTGTGAGTAAACGGACGAGGCTCCACTTCCAACAAAACACACCAAGTTTTTTCCGTCACAGTTGAACAAACATGAAAATAAGCAACAACTAAACACTAAACACAATTGGTTTACCTTCAGGATACTTCAGTAAATTCGAGCACTTGCACATCTTTAGCTTGGAGGACAACGAATCAAACAGACTGGGATGCATTTCAGATCAGGTATTCTGATCTGCTCCATTTATAATGAATAGGAGCCAGGAGCTATTTTTGTTTGACAAAGGTTAAGTAATAGAAAAGTGCCATCAGCCAATCACAGGCTCACTACAGGAGCGGATAAAGAGACTCTGAAATCACCAGTTGTCTCTGAGCCAGGCTGAAGCAGCCCATGTTTACAGAAAAGGCCAGCCAATATAGTCTCCCCTGATCATAAATCATGCATGGGAATAGATCTTACAATATAATGTGCCATAACTTGGAGCCAGGATTGTAACTAAATAAAGAAAACAAGGGAAGAAAAAAATAGAAACAATGAGCCTATTGTATTAAAGAAAAAGAACAAAGCTGCATTTCAAAAGTGTGTCTTGCTTATATCACTGCAGGTATTTTTTTTTCCATTTATTTATACACACACGATTGCATAAATATGTGTTTGAGCTCAGCTGTCAGGGGAAGCTGTGTTTCCTCACCGACAGGGGTGTGGTCAGAAGTGATTCATACTCCAAGTTTGAGGCCACAGACAGCAGTGCAGCAGCACATTTCTCTGCTCTCAGCGCGATGCAGCCTCACACCAGGCGAGGGCGCTGCCGAGGCGCTTCTTCTGCTGCTGCTCTGTGTGACCTTCCCACCGGACATCAGGTCCCCCATCCTATCACAAAGGTCAAGTGGATGGAGCTTTACTTTATTGCTACAAACTTTTTATTGGATGAAGACCCGCAAGCAGGCACAACACCAGTCTCCAAAAGTAGATCCCTTTCTACGTTTTAAACATAAGAATAAAATCATCTTGAACGTTTAACATGATGATTTAAGGACAGTGTAAAGTTCATGAGAACTAACTTTGTAAGAAAGGAATATAAATCGATTGCTTCCTTGCATTTACTTCCATACATGTGCATAAGAATGAATAATTTAAAATTACATTTTAACGCACAGTCAGAGAAAGTACAAACTAACAAAACAGTTGCGGGTAAAGTTTTGAAAGTAAAATCCAAATTTTACTCCTCAGAAATTTTTAAGTTTTCTTCCAAAAGAAGAATGTGTTTTTAGACGTCCAACGCAATAATGAATAAAATAATGAATAAAATAAAAAAATAAATAAATAAATGTGACGCATGCGGAGCGGTTCTGGGACGTTCAGGGGCTCCTCTTATAAATGTAAGATTCAGCTTGAGGGCCTCCAGAAATCAAGAAAAACGTCTAATACATCCACATATACCATCACAAATTTAGGAAAGGTTTTAAAATTACAGAAATAAAAGGTCAGTCGAAAGTAAAGCAAACATCGCGAGAGTCATCAACTCATCATTAACTCATCATCATCCTCGGGTGGTCCGTTTTACACGGTGTACCTGAACGCGTCGTGACACTGGCAGCTAGCCTAGCCGGCTAACTTTGCTAATCTGATTTATCGTCTCAGTTAAGCGCCCGTAACGTTAGCCAGGATTACTAAATTTGGTTTTACATATCTCGCCGTTTAACGCAATAATATCTACCATCGAATATCCAATTGCTGCAAGAAATGGCATCGCTTGGAGAGCCTGTGCGGCTGGAAAGAGGTAAAGTTAATTAGCTAGCTAGCTGCAGCTTCTGAATATTTGTAGTGATATGAGACATTAGCTTGTTAGCTAGCATTAGCTCTCTGCACTCGATGAATTATTTGTAAGTGAATATCGAGAGTTAAATCGTATTGTACTGTATCGCTGATCTTCACTGAATGGCAGATGTTTCACCGACTATAGAGTTTGAGTTATGTTTTAGTGGTCATCGCTATTAGAGCAACATTCGTGTGCTTTGCTTGCTAGCTAACTGGCTAATATGACAACACTCACAAAGTAACCCGGCAGGTTTGAACAAATGATTTAAAAAAAAGACTTTACTGATCGCGTCGCTTCGTTGTGATCTCTACAGATGAAACACGTTTTATTTTGAATAGTTTACATTCTTGGCTGGTGTCTCATCAAATCATCAAATGCTAATCAAATATTTAATAACATCCACGTTAACTTAGGCCAACGAACAAGCAACCTGCACATAAAGAAACGTCCCTGCAGTACATTTAGAGATAAAAACCAAATAAATGGCTTCAACCTACAGTCTGTAAGTGTGATCAGATTCGGCCACAATTAAACAGTTAAACATTACAGTGGGATGACATCCGACCTTTCTTATGGAGAGATATTGTGAAAGTGCTTTGGTAGAGTAATTGATAATTGATTTCCTTTGCTTTCCACAGGCTGAGCCTGATCCATAGTTTGTTGCTGAGATTCACACAACCTCCGTGTTATTTATTCTCTGAACAAGATGACAGAACAACGCTGAGCTTCAGAATACAAAAGCTCGTCTCCTTTATTACTTCTGGACCCTGGGAAAATGGGCAGACAGTAGCAGCGACCAGATTGCACACATATAGGTTATTCTGTGTGATCTGCGTTTTTAGATACAGTGCATTTCCCCCCATTTCATTTCTTGGAGCCTGCTTGAACTTTTTGGAGTCAGTGGGGAGGCGTGCCTCTGCTGTACCCTATTAAGTTCATAAAGTGTTGGCACTAAGCAGAAGTTAGTTTTATGCTCCTTAGGGTGAAGGAAATGATCAGATTTGCTCTCCTGGCCAGAGCTCTTGATATTGTCAGAGTGATTTTTCTCATATATATACAGTGCTCATTAGTATTTATAAACTGAATAAATATTGTGTAATTTATTACATTTAAGACATGAATTAGGGCTGTCACATATCTGCATGGGTACAGACTGAGGACTGGTATTCATGTGCCCTGATAGCTTTGTTCATGTTGTTGACAGACATCAACCGTGCCATTGAACTACTGGATAAGCTTCAGAGGACAGGGGAGGTGCCCCCCCAGAAGCTGCAGGCACTGCAGAGGGTCTTACAGAGTGAATTCTGTAACGCTGTCAGAGAAGTGAGTCAACGCTGCTGTTTTTCTACAGTTCATGTTCATCTTGTAACTCGAAACTGCAGTTTGAAACAATCACCCTGTGTTCACCTGTCCTCAGGTTTATGAACATGTGTATGAAACTGTGGACATCAACAGCAGCCCTGAAGTCCGGGCCAATGCCACAGCCAAGGTAGAATCACTAGTAGTTTCAGAGCTTTTATTTATTTATTTATTTATTTTTATGATTATTATCGTTATTATTATTATTATTTTGCATATTACAGGGACTTAACATCAACACTCGTCTCATTTTTAGGCTACGGTGGCAGCTTTTGCAGCAAGTGAGGGACACTCGCATCCACGTGTGGTGGAACTTCCCAAGACGGAAGAAGGCCTGGGCTTCAACATAATGGGCGGGAAGGAGCAAAACTCCCCGATTTACATCTCACGGATCATCCCAGGAGGCATCGCCGACCGACACGGGGGCCTGAAAAGAGGCGACCAGCTCCTGTCTGTCAACGGAGTGGTACGTTTGGTCTTCTATCAAAGACAGTCACATCTGTGACTCATCCAACACGTAGACATTCAACAGAGCATCAGTTTCATCCTATATGCAGACATTTACAGTAGAGAAGAAGCGAAATATTTTATTGAAATTCTCATTCTATTGTATCCAAGCGTTAGTCAATCTTTATTTCAATAATGAACAAACGGGGACTTACTGAGGGGAGCTACAGAGAAACACTAAAGACAGGGAGATGCATGTAAAGGACAAGAAGTAGAGAATAAAAACAAACGCTAAATAATAAAACATAATAGTAAAGTTTTAGAATATTCAAAGTCTAAATATCCAAAAGAAAATATTGGTTAACCTGAAGTTCACCACCTGAAGACCCAGAGTGGCAAAATTCGAGTGAGCAAATTTATCTTCATCATTCTCAGGTAATTGAAGAAGAAAAAAAACATTTGAGGACTCTTCTTGTGATTTTCCTCATAAACTCACCACATCCTAGAAAATTAAACTGAACTGAGGTGGCTCATGAACTGTTATCGGTTGAGAATTCAATCAGGTCAAATTAGTGACCGCAAAGCCAGACAACCTCTCATAGTTTAATGCTCCTGGTTTCAGTTTCCTCTGACCGGAGCTGGGCTTGGGTCTCCCATGTTGTGGGTCATCGGTAAGAAGTTAGCAGCTGTGGAGCACGAAGCAGTAGCAGCGAAGCTGCAGGCGAACATGAAGCCGGCAGTCACTTTTCCATCAGTGCACCGTGAGGCCGAGGGTGCAGCGCCTTGGATCAGCTTCACAATCAAACTGATTTACTGCGACTTTAAGTGCCTGGTGGAGAGAGAGACATCAGATGATTTGACTCAAACGTGGCTTGACTAAGCCGTTCCAGATCCCGTTGTTGGTCTTGGCGATGTCTTCATCATAACGACCGACAGGACTCGTCAATCAGGCGAGACGAGGGGGCCGCGGAGTCTGCATCAGCAACAGGTGGAGTAATAACATCAAAAGCTGTTGCAAAGTCTGTACACCAGACGCAGAGATGCCGATGATTCGAAGCACATTTCTAAATCCATCACGAACAACTTCAAGAACTGCAGGCCGATCCGTGTCACGTTTCCCTGATATGAACATCGCTGCAAATCTGTACAGAGATCTTAAATAAGATTTGAGACAGGTGGAAAAAGTTTGCAGCATGAGGTGAACTGTTTGGGGAAAGTGTGTGAAGGGAAATAAATGGGAAAAAATAAAGACAAAAAAACCTTCAAGTCTGAGTAATAATATCTATCTCCATGTGGGTTAATAAGTTTTGACTCTTCCCAAATAATTGTACCTTTTTTCATAAGGTCATTTAGAAGTAGATTACAGCTTAATTTTTCTTTTCTCCTGTATCACCTCCTGGGTCAATGAAATAATGTAATTTGTCACATCTAATGAAGCACTACTGCACTAGATTCCTACGCACCGAGTAGATATACGGGCCTGAGGTTACAGAATGTGTGAAGAAGGCTTAGTGAGCGTTACGATGCTAGGTTTTTTTTTTGTTTGTTTGTTTTTTTCTGTTATCCTTTCATTTGACCTGTATTTACGTGAGTAACCTCATTGAGAAACATGTTTTCTTTTTTTTTTTCTTTTCCCCCCACTCACAGGAGAAGGACTTTAAAACTCACATAACTTTACATAAAGCTACACAGATATCTTGGAGACAAGCTTGGTGTCTGTTTTGGGCAACAGAAATAGCACTGTGGTCTGAGAGAGCACATTTCAAATCACACAGACCTCGACAACATCGTTTTCACGGATAGATGTTATTGTTGAAACACAACATGTCACCTTTAAAGCTCTTGCCCGGAGTTTTGACAGAATGAGTTTTTTTTTAATCCAACATCTCGAGGTTCCTTCCCTCCCTCTGCTTTCATGAGCGACCAAGCCACGCCGATTTAATTGTGCACGTGCATTACCCGAGAGTTGAAAATGAGAGCCTCTGAGTCCTTCAGCATCCTACATGTTTAGCTGTTTACGGTGGATGTTCAGCAGACAGTGGATATATCCGAAGTAAGCGCGGCGGCTGCTGCGTAGCTAACTCTCCTCTAGCTGGGCGAGTGCGCGCGCGTGCTCTCTGGCTGCGCGCACACGTTGATTGACAGCATGACAAAGCGGAAGCTCGAAATCTATTGGCTGAAGCTGACCGGCGCTTTTTCGGATAACATGGGGGTCTATGAGACGAAGGTGGAGCTCATAAATAAATTTTTATATTGCTTTATTTTAATATTATAGTATCGAACCAGACTAACACATTTAAACTCGGTTAAAAAAATGATACATACATTGGAAACGAACGGAAACTCCGAACACCAGCTTTAATGATCATCCCGACGTTGAACCAGAATTGTGCAACCTCTCATATTGAACTTGTTGCCTCCCAGGAGGATGAACATGTCTGCAGAAATGCGTTCAACATGTTTATTAGGCTGTAAAGATTTGCACAGTTGTTTTTAGTCAAAACCAGTGAATGTAAATGTACTTTTATTTATTTATTTATTTATTTTTGGGCCTAAAATAAAACTCTGCAGGGCGTCTTTAAGACTCCTACGCATGAACGTTCATCGGCAGTGGCTGTTGCTTTCTATGCTTGGGTGGTTTTAAATTCCAGCACCAGGAAAAAACAATCATCCTTTTGACTCTCCCTCATAAAAAAAAATTCTAAATTACAACCCGTTATACGGTAAGTTGAACCAGGTTGCCGAAGCGCACGTTGGAACCCAGTTCGCTCCAGCTACCTATAAAACCCTGAGGTCATTGTTTATTCCAGAGATTACTACGTATCCCGTTGATCCCGTGCTTAACGCTCGCCGGCGGTACAGTAAATTCCATGCAGATCGATGTATAAAAACTGTACGAATGTGGGTTTTTTTAGTTTTTTTTTTGTTTTGTTTTTTTTGTCTGCCAGAACCTCACGGCGCGTTTCTGTGTGTGTTTCAGAGTGTTGAAGGCGAGCACCACGAGAAAGCGGTGGAGCTCCTCAAAGCAGCTCAGGGCACGGTGAAGCTGGTAGTAAGGTACACCCCCAAAGTCCTGGAGGAGATGGAGTCACGCTTTGAGAAAATGAGGTCGGCGAAGCGCCGGCAACAGAACAACTATCCTCAGTAGGATTCGGCGGCGCCGATGCCCAGCTCCCATGTCTCTCTCTCTCTCTCTCTCTCTCTCTCTCTCTCTCTCTCACTCTCTCCTCCTTGAGCCTTCTGGCCATCTGTTCTGGTCTCTTTTCTTATCTCCCTGCTCACAAAAATACACAAGTCTAGTTTTGAGTTCCTCCTCACACACTCTGCATGTTGTGCTTTGACCCATTTCTGTAGCATTTTTTTGTTTTTTTTAATATTTATCATGGTTACTGTACTGGACACTTGGAACACTACGATGATTGTGATTATCAGCATGTGTCACGCCGTGTGCATTATTTTTTTCAATTGACAATTTGAATGCAATTTTGAGTACTTTTGAGATAAACAATACAAACAATACGACTGGACAGGCAGTGTTTTTAATGGTTTGGTCACTACCGAGTGCCTCAGGGCAAACACATCTACACCACTCGTTATTTTTAAAGTAGAATCGAAGGCAAACGCCGAAAGATGCCGTTTATTGCAGCATGTATGTTCAGAGTGGAGAAGCTTTGGGGAATTTAATGAGAGATTTTGTTTATTTGAGAGATAAAATAACTCCTGCAAGGTCACTTCAAAACAAAAGCGGTGGATTGTTTTTAAGACTTTTGTTTGGTTTTTTTTTCCCCCTCTTTCTCTGGGTTTACCCTCCAAGGTCTCCAACGTCATGTCGTGCTATAAAAAGCCCAGCAGCTACTGTAAGTGATGTAATGGGGTCTCAGCAACTTGTGAACTAGCTCGCTGCCACAGTAGAGATGGGTTGTTTTTGTTTTCCTCCACTTTCATTAAGACATTTAAACCTTGACTGTAAACTCCGTCAGCCTGACCAGACGAAACCTGTTCGTCTGTTTTGTCGGGAATGTGCTCAATATCACTTTTTTTTTCTCCCCCTTTTGTCAGGTTACTTAATTAGAAGCCGGTTATGTAACGTGTCTTTGATCTTGCAGAAAAACTGCTTGTAGGTATTGTTTGCATCACTGTGCAACTCTACGTGAATTTAATTCAGATGTTTATTCTATCAGCTGATCTCTGATCGTTAGATTAACTTTTTATTTTCTAAAAGAAGAAAAAAAAAAGAAGCCAACTTGAATTTTCTTCACTCCTTTTATGTCCATATTCTGTTTCTGGTTTCAACAGTAATGAGGACCTCATGCTGTCAGCTCATTTACATTTTCTATCTGCTTTGAATATTGTGTTACTCACTTTTTATTTTTTATTTTCTTGATAGAGCTGGATCTTGAAATTCTTCATTTCATCCTGTTAATCGGTTACTTTCAGTTAACAAGCATAACATTGGTGTTTGGTCGAGACACACTGACAATATTTATTACTAAAACAATACTTTCTACATTTCAATAATTTACAGCAATAATTTCTACATTTTTACAAGAGATTTAATGCAACACTCATGCTGTTCTAATTGTTTTTTCTTCATGAAAGTCAACATGATAATGGTACTTTATATGTGATCTGCAGATTACACATCGCCTTCAAATAAGAATCATGACAGGCATGTAATTACTGTCAAACTCGGTTTGTTCTGGGTCGGTTTCAGTCGTCTTCTGTGTGCTGTATATGTAGATTTACACATCCTCATGTGACACATGGGAGTATTTTCTTGTTTGCATGTTCAGCTATCATCAAGAAACTTTGATATTTTTATCTCAGTTAATGAACAGAGAAGCCTATAATGTGTCTGCAGAGCCACTTTTAGCTTAATTCAATATTTATTTACTTTTTGTTTCACTTGTAAGAGTATTTAAAACACAATTTGAGGATTTAAAGTTGTCTATTGTTGAAGGGAAGTTTCTTCTTGTCACTTTACAATTGGCTGAAAACTCATTCTCTGTGACTCGCAAGTTAATATCCCCAAATAAGTCAGCTAGGAGTTTGTACCTTTTTGATTTAGTAATATTTGTCAATCTATTCTGCAGTGTTAATACCAGCTACAATCATTTTGATTGATTACACGTGATTGCAGGTTCACTGCTCGATGCCACATTGATCTTTACAAGACTTCTAGTCTGCAGGGTAAATGAAGAGGACTCAATTATCAAATGTATTGATCAGAAAAAAATCTAGAACAAGTTTATTTTTTAGATATTTATTGATTGTAGATGTATTTAGCATAATGTAAAGTAGGCTTTAGCTTGGTAAGCCATATTACCGTCCAGTCTCAGGATCCACTCGCAGCGTAGAGACAGGAGCGTAGTGACGAAGATGAAATGACGAAATGTAGAAGTCCGGCAGACATCCGGTGGGTCGTCCACTTGCTACCTTGACAAACCTATTCAAACATCAGTCCTGGTCAGGGTTTTTTATTTTTGTTTTTTTGAATCAAAGCTTCTGAAAATGGGTCACAGTTTGTTTTCCTCTGCAGCTGCGTTTGTTACTTAGTTTCTCCACAGGAGCGGTTTCCATTTGTTGTTTCACCTGCAACACAGGTTGAATCAGAATGACACCAGTTTCTCCAGCAAACCGATAAGAGATCATTTAAAAACAATTATTAAAGTTTGTCATATTTTAGCAGGGAATTATAATTTAAGAACAGATCTCTCCAGCACTTCACTGACCGCTGTCAGGAGTATAAATCCAGAAATGCCATCAGATCTGCAGTGATGGCCTCCAGTTCCTTTTTTCTCACTCCAAAATCCATGGACTTGTCAGAGTCTTCACTTGAATGTCTGGTGTACCTGCAGCCCGTCGTTTTATTGAATCGTATGCTTTTCTTTTTTAACATGACGCTTTAAATATTGCAAGAGAAAATATGATACACGCTGAGCACACTGGCCGATTGTCTTTCGTGGGTGTGCTCCCCGTCATTAAAACCGCTGAAGTGTGTGGGACAAAGCATAAAAACACAACCACAAAGCAGTGCTGCAAAAAGTGAATGCAAATCAATTATCTATGCAAGGTCGTGTAGAAACTTTGAAAATAATCCACATTGGTGCAAAGTGGCTTCGATTTGACTGCAGAATGTTCCTATAAATGACTTATTTTGATGTAATGTTAACATTTTGGAACCACTGCGTTTTGCCTGCAATGGAGACTCACAGCATTTCGATCCGACATTTACAAAGTTTGCTACTGTAATGCTTTTCATACTGACCACCGTCAATTAGCCGCAGTGAAAACCTACATATTAACCTTGCTATCCAATTAAACCCTGTCGAGATACCGCGGAAGAACAGCCGTCAACCGTTTGTTTTACGCTTCCCTATTCAGCATTTAAAGGCAGCCCTGATGGAGGTGCAAGCGTGAATGAATGCTTATTGTTTTTGTCAAAAGCAAGCTGATAAGAATGGAACAAACACTTCATTAGTTAATTAAATCGGCTATAGATGGTTTTCAAAGTGTGAGGCTGACCACCAGAGGAAACGTAGAAATATAAACCATTCAATTTATTGCAGATGAAATAGGCTGTGTGTGTGTGTGTCTCCATCCTCCCACACTTTGAAAACCTCCCATCTACACAATAGCATTGTTCTCTCCTGTGCTACACTTGAAAATGCTAAATAGAGAGATTTAAAGTGACGTGTTGCCCGGTAGACTTGCCTGAACGTGTGGTTAGTAATAGACCAATACGACGAGAAACCTTTAGAGGAGCTAGGATGTATATAAAAGTCCTAATAAACTGTAAAGTTTGTCCCTTAATTGTTTTACCTGACATTAGCTGTCTAGCTTCTCACATGGCGATCTGTCACTACTCACACACGTGCACACACACACTTGTATAGTGAATCAGGAAAGCGTATAACGAGACCTGGTGTTGATATTGCACAGTCACACTCTCCACTGAATGTCACCGACCGTCGTCTGACTTGGTTGCAAACTTTTTTGTGACGTAACGCTTCAACTTTCTACCCGTTTTCTTGTCTGTATATTGGAATGGTCAATAGAGTATTTTTTATAACGGTTTTTTTTTTCCTTTTGATATTTTTCTCAATTTTTATAAGTGATTTTTTCCTAAAAATCGATACCGAGGAATGATTGGTACTTCCATTTTCACTGTGTACCAGGGCCGTGTCGGCTCGGCCCCTCCCGGAAAGCTCTCCTCCATCGGCTGCATCTTTTCCGAGGTCCGGACCGACTGCTTTTCTTTCTAAGACCAAGACCAAACTTGCAACATTTGTGGGAATTTTGATAATGTTTGGAAACGTTTTAGTCGGTGCTTATTTAAGATTAATGCCTGTAGAGACTGTGTTGTGTTATTTTTGTGTTTTCCGATTTGTCATCTAATTTTACTGTGTTACATGATGTGGAATGTAAAACGTTGTGACGTAGAACATAATACTAGTTAAATTTAAAGCTCATTAAACTGTGCTCACATTTATGACTTTCATATGTCTTCTTGACTGTCTTTTAAACACGACTTTTTTTTCCCCCAATTTTGATGTTCTGAAGTTGCTAGCCGCGGCACAAGATATTAAATGAGCAAAATTCAAACATAAGAGCAGCATCTCGCATAAATGAATATTATCACTGATCAGTTTATCTATAAAAACCGTTCACTTCCTCAGGGTTAAAATAGATAATAATCCTTTATGCTCTTCAGTTGTGAAGAGCCTGAGATCATCTGAATTCCTGATAGTTCGTCACAGTAGCTGTTCGAAACCTGCGGCTCAGGACCCTCATCAAGGACGTGATAGGTTGCGCTGTAGAGTAGTGGTGAGCTCCCTCACCTCACGGTGAGGAAAATCCCCGGTTCCACTCTGATTGGAGGCTCGTCTGTGTAGTTTGAATATTCTCACCCTCTCCCTCCCACAGTCCCAAAACGTTTCCAATTAATATAATCAAAGGGAAGATAACATCATCAAAAAACAGTTATTTATCGTTGCAGTTGTTCAAAAGTTCCTTCAAAGCACACACGAAAGAGTAAAGTTTAATTTTTAAAAACAAACTAGTTATCTATGAAGTGAATAAACTCATTTAATCTGTCCAGCAAGATACTTTTTAGGACTTTTGACAGTCTGATGGCCAGTCATTACCCGGCCTGCCAACTTTCCCAGCTTTAGACTTAATGACTGGCACTAGCAGAACAGACAGCATGGAGTCTGGGAGGGAGCCACGGATCATAAAAAGCAGTAAAACAGATAGCAAGGAGAGAAACTACTCTCACACTGCCATATTTAAGGCATTTTGCCTGTAATATAAACCACTTGTGTAGTTAAAAAGGTAGAAAAAATATGATTCTAAGTGCATCTCTTGCTGTTGAATACAGGTTTTGTGCCAAACATTTACGACGTGTCTGTTCTTATTTAACGCAGCCCCCACTCTTCAAAATAAGAGTCATGTCTGACACACGCAAATACACACACACACACACACACACTACAAAGCTATACTTGATGTTGGATGAATGAAAAAATGTCAGGGGTGACCCGAGGGTGAACTCTCACACTCATCTGTTCAAATAATTTTCTGACAAATCTGACACACACTCTGCTTGACGTCATTGACGGCGTCCGGCACCAGTGTTGCTTTCCAGCCCGGCGCTCCGTCTCTCACCGTCTGGACGGAGTAACCGGCAGCCAGGAGGGATGGAAACTGTGATTAAAGTACCGCGGCACTTTTTCGATAACCGGCGCAAACAGTTGTGCTATTTTAACCATCAAAGGAAATATTCAAATGACACACGCACTTTGCAACAGGGAGGAGCAACTCTGGGTATTTTTAGGGTCACATAATGTTCTGATCGCGTAGTGAAGCGGTTCGCTCTTCCACCTCGCAGTGAGAAAAACCCCGGTTTGAGTTTCATCGTCATGGATTTTCTGGATTCCTCCCACTGTCCGCAATCATGCATTTGGGGGGAAAATAAAATAAAATCAGAGAAACGCCTATGAACAAGAAGAACATGCAAACTCACAGAGAAAGGCCTGGACCTCTGTCTGTCACCTCCATTGTTCTCCTTCCGCTCCCTGATCTGTGAGCCAGGAAAAGCACAGGTGTTACTAATAACACTAACGACGGCTCCACTCCAGTAATTACTGTCAGGCTGGAGTAATTATTGCACCTGTGTTGGTGTTTACATCCCCAAACCCTGGTAACTCGTGTCCTCAATGTGGGTGATTTCCTCTAATAAATGCTGCTGTTTTGTTTTTTGTTTTTTAAAATCTGAATTCTTGAAGTTTCAGGATTGTAGCACCCTCAATAAACCTTTCCCCTCCTGAATGTAAACTGAGCTTTTCCACACATCCACACACGCCGTGGCCATCTACGAGCAGCTCTCAGCGGTGAATCGGGAGGCTGTTTGCCTGGAGACGAACGGCGCACGTGACAGCGATTCATTAGAGCTGGTAGTTCACACACTCCGGCTTGAGACCACAGCACAGCTGCTGGCTTCTCGCGGCGTCGACGCCATCCACTTGCAGACTCTCTCATGTGCGGAGGCTTCACTTCGTCTTCTCTGGCACGCAAAATCAATCACACCCAGGAGCAGGAGCAAGCACAGCAGCGGGAGCCGAGCGAGAAGCAGGAGGCCAAACAGGATCAGGAGCCAAAGCAGCAGCAGACGAGGAGCAAAGAAATTGATTCATGTTGAGCACAAGAGGGAAAAAAAAAAAGAAAAAAAAAAAAGGCCACGATCAGAAGAAGCTGGCAAATCGGTGTACTGTAGTACCACAAAAGCACATAGATTTAGTAAAAGATATGTTTTTTATTTGGCAGATATGCATTTGTTGACACGTATCTTGGAGGCAATAATTCTGATAATGTTGGATGGCCTGATTATACTGCCAACAGCAACATGCATTCATGGAAGAAGAGTTAAATATGTGAGGTGCGACGATAAATAAATAGAGATACCAATGCCAAACGTAGTTTGAGCACTTTATTTGTTACATAAACAAATAATTAGATGAGAACCCTGTCCAATGATAACAGTTTGTGATTGTACATCACATACAGTTTGTGTATGATTGTAACCAGAAGACAAAATGAAGCAGCCTGAACTGCGTGTTTGAACTGTGACCTTTTTGGTTTAACATTCAAAATGTCTTTACTATATTAGTAAGACTTTAATTTTTCTCAAAAAATAAAAAAAAAATTCTGAATGAAAAAAGACTGGAATAAAAGAAAAACTAGTTATACCTGACAGGTAGTCCATGTCTCATTTAAAGGCGTTTTCCATGTGCACGTCCAAGAATAACCCACATGGAAATGAGCACATTGACTAACAATTCAAGTGAGACTTTTCTCTGTGGTTCATAGTTTCTCAATAAAGGCTTTCCACAGCAGTCAGTCCAGCAAAATAAATTACTTCAGATCAGTTTCAAAAACCTGGCAGTGTATTTCATTTGTTCTGTTCAAAAAGAAAAAAAAATCAATGTCTATTGTCATTTATATGTGTATCTACAGTATTTATCTCTACAGTCATCCTAAAGTGTGAAGACAGCCCACGCATATATGTGATAAAACTACCTACAATAATTTCCAGCAAGAATTCTTTGTATTTTCAATACTTTACAGAAGGTGTTTTTAAAAGGAGAAAACTCATCTGTCCCAAGATGTGGTCTGTCTGTGTTACTCAAATAATCATATCCCTCTATAATCTATCGGCAGTTGTGTTTGGATGTTTTGTTGGCATCTCTTCCAATGAAAAACATGTGAAGAAAAAAATGAAAACCAGTCCTTGCTGTAATCACTTAGCGCCCCCTATCGGCCGGTTCCTCCAGACACTTCACAAAAGCCTGCTCTGGGTTTTCATGGAGGATTACACAGTTTTATGAGTAGATCACAATCTTACTTTAGAACAAAATGAAGCGAAAATTGAGAACAGCTTTTCCTCTCAGAATAAAACCACAATGACTCACCCTTGCTTCACGAGGCATGAGTGAATTATTTACATTTATCCAGTGTTTATGATGGAAAGCCTGACCCTGTAAACGTGTCCTATCAGGGACATGCTCTATGTTTAAAGAGTGGAATGATTAACATTTGTTACCGAGATTTATGGTGATTTATACTTTCTTTGCGTTGGTGAGAACTCCGGATGAACTTTTTATTGTGCCTTTAAAAAGTTGGCACATTCGCTGCAGCCCCCCTCCGGAGCAGAAGGTGCTGATCCACTGTCGCCAGCCTCGGCTTGACGCTGCAGAAGAAGAAAGTTTACTTCCGCCTCGCTCCGGGGACGTAGCTTCCTTTCTTTCCGTGCTAACCACGAAGTGAACACGCGCTTCTCCGTCTGCTTCACGTGAGTGTCTTTTTAATGAAAATAACGTAGCAATCACCAAGAAAACAACTTTACTTATGATCCAGATCAACCCACCATCTTTATCGGTTGCATAAGCATCCCAGTGAAGTCCACTTTTAGTGAATTAACAGGGTTTGACGGACGCTTTAGCACAGGCTAAGCTAACGGGTGGTAGCGCGAGCGAGCAACACGCCGCCGCGCTGGAATCTTTTCCTTCTCTCTCCACAATGTTTTAAGGCTTGTATTTTTTTTAATTTAACAACCACATATTTCTCTATAAGATAAATATCCAAGCAGATGTATGAGTTGGACTGTGCTGAGATTTATTAATGGCAGCAAAGAGTCCAGCGTACAGTAGATCGTAATCTGTTCTGTCAGACCTCTTGTTAGAAACGGCATTACTTTGGCGACTCGATCATGTTTGTATTACTTGATAAGTATCCATTTCTATAAGTTGAGCAGATTCCGTAGACGGGCTTAATTCAAGTTTCCATTGCAGTAACTATATTTCAATAGATGAAATGTCAGTTGTTTGTAGTTATGGGTTGATTTGAACTATTCAGCTGTGTTAATTCTCTGCATTTTCTGTGGCTTTCAGTATGCGTTACGTTGCTGCTTACCTCCTCGCTGCCCTGGGCGGAAACGAGAGCCCGGCGGCCGGTGACATCAAGAAGATCCTGGAGAGTGTTGGCATCGAAGCTGATGACACGCGGCTGGAGAAGGTAAAGAGCAGCCCTCTGTCCTCCTGTGGTTTGGCTTCTCCAGCACGTGTCTGGCATGGCTTAGCTCTCTTCTGGTTGCTACACACCTGATTGCAATGAAAGGCTCCTTATTGATAATTTATTGCGACCCTGGTGATGGCATAACGTTTATACAATCGGAAGAATGACATTCTTTGTATTTGTTATATGTATGTGAATTGGAGCTCTGGTGATTACGTTTCTCTGTGTGAGATGAATAAATTCTTCACAACTTGACACTCTACCTTTGATGTAAATATACATGATTTCATCCTCAGGTGATCTCTGAGCTCCAGGGCAAGAATGTGAACGATGTGATTGCCAGCGGTGAGTTTGATGTTCAGTTTTTTTCCCTCATGTTTGTTTCTAAGTGTTGTAATTGATAGTGATTGTTATAGTTTTGGTGTAGGTAGCAGATGAAATTACTTTACCGTTGAACTGTTGTGACTCTTCAGTTTGAATGAGAACCAAATCCAGGCAGGCTACATTTTGTGTCACAGATGATGTCTTCTAATTCACATTTACTACCAGTGTACATTGTTGTAAATGTACGCTTTTATTTGTCCTCAAACTCAAATTTGATAGGCTGTGATTACAGCATAAGTGTGAAAGAGGCATTTACAGACAATGCAGGTTTATTTGAAAATACTGTGATATTGTCAATACACCAAGACTAAATGTTTGTTCTGACTCAATAGGCTCTTCTGATTTTGATCCTTTTCAAATTGATTAATTCCAAATTTGAAATGATTGCTTTGAAAAGTTTTAATATATCAGGTTATTTTGGATGTTGATGTACAAAAACTCCTTGATCATTTGTAAGTTAAAAATAAAGCATAATTTCAACCATCACTTTATTATGAATATAATGTTCAGTAAGTGAAACGAGTCTCAACTTCAGTGAACTTGATGTGAGGAAAAAGTGAATTCAATCTAAAGATTGTTGGCAAACTAAATTGCCTGGTCAGCTGTAATAGTTGCTCAGTGTTTGTGACCTGCCTTGTTCCTGACTGCTGAGTGTGAATGTTCCCACTTGAGCTTTAATGTCTGCCAAATGTCTCCTCAGGCTATGGTAAGCTGGCCAGCATGCCGGCAGGTGGAGCCGTAGCCGTTGCCAGCTCTGCAGCTGGTGGCGCAGGCGGAGACGCAGCTCCCGCTGCAGGTGAGCATCGCTACTTAGCACCCAGTTCATTAGCATCAGGACCGCTTGGCACACGGTGTAAACCGCAGACTTTACCTCCAGGTTATATAGTTCATGTTCAGGTTTTGTTTTAGGATTGTTTTAGAAAGACCGGATGTGTTAGATGCTGTGAAGTGTTAATGCTCACTGCAGTAACTGGGACATTTGAGGAAATTGATATAATCAGCAGAAAATAATCCCGAGTTGTTTTGTTTTTCAGCTGAGGAGAAGAAGGAGGAGAAGAAAGAAGAGTCCGAGGAGTCTGATGACGACATGGGATTCGGCCTGTTCGACTAATCTGTTCAAAACAGGAATAAATGTTGTTTTAAAAAAAACCCAGTTTCCGTTTGTATTACTTTTTTTTTTCCGTTACTGTTATTGTTGATATACAACTCGTTCAAATTTACTTTTCACGTTTTTCCAAGAATAAAGTGCATCACATAGAAAGAAGATCAAATTGAACTGCAGTTGGAGTCAGAAGTTCATGTTTCTCTGGAACTCAAGATGAGTTTGAGAGTTCAGTTAAATTAGTTAAGAACTTAGTTGAAGTACTTGACAAGTATAATCCACAAAACCGTGGGTGTTGCTCAATTACAACCATGACTTTGGGGGCTTAGGGTTAAATATGATTTTGAGACAGTTTTTTGAGCAACCCAAAAAAAAAGGGATGCTTTTACAATTCTCAGTTGCTTTGGTGTATTTCTCACATTTTTTTACATTTACACAACACTGCAATTCTCAAAAAAGTTAGTACAAACCACAAAACGTAGTTGATGAGCAGCAAAAGTGTCACTTGCTCAGAATGGACAGTTCATTCCTCAAAAACAAGTTTTTGTGTGGAAGTGTCAGTGTCATCAAATGAAAAGTCCTGACACTGAACTGGTTAAGTCAAATGGCTTTCACTCAGCAAGTGTTTTCCAATAAAAAAAGAATCTGATCTTGGTAACGCAACCTGAAAATGCTCAGTACAGCACTATATACCATTTACAGCCGTTTGGAATCTTCACTTAAGTTTTTAGTGAGGTAACTGAGTACAAGATAAGAGTGACTATTCAGCATTTGCAAGTAGAGTTCATCCTGACCAACATGACATAAGCAAAATGATCATGTTATAAAACAGCAGGGAGCTGTATGAAAGCAGCTGATGCATGTCCAGAAGCATTTGTAATTTGTTGGAACTGCTACCATGATGTGTACAAATGACTGGATGCTGAGGAGGTTGAACTAACTGTTGTGCAGATGTTTAATAGTAATGTGAGGAATGCACAAAGGAAACAGGAAATGTTAGAGCAACAAATTAGAGCAGATCATGTGTGGGTAATATCTTTTTTGTCCTCCAGGGGTCAGTATTAAGTCCAAAATGTTAGAAAATCCTTTACAAAAAAAGTACAATTTGTTCTGTTCCCAACTTAAAAGTGTAATGTTCTGGTAGTGAACTGTCTGTTGAATAATTGGGCAGATGGATCAGAGATCCAGTGGAATAGTTTGAAGTAAAACCATTGTCCAAATTCAGTTGGGTAAAACTGCTTCAGAGGCCTCATCTCTCTGAAGCTTAATGCTCATGATTCTAGTTGAGTTCAAAGAAATGCTAAAGCAAACCACAATATGAAACTCTTTAAATCAAAGTGAAATAAAACACAAAATGAAAAAGGTGGAAGTCTATTTTGCCAAGCACTTTAAAGAGCACAGCGAATTTGAACACAAGTATTGACGTGAAGAAAAAGGTATTTCACACTCTGAACAATGATGTGTTACCACATTTTTTTTTTTTTTTTTTTTTTATTACCACATTCAATCAAGTTTCTTATTTAACTCTGTAAACTCTGCTTTTTGATTCATGGTATCAAATGGTATTAAATAAAATCAGCCTTTGTTTAGACAAATACATCCTGCTAAGCTCCACGGTCTGTTTTTGAAGGACGACCTGGCAACTCAATGCCAAAAACAAATCATCTCGATCAGAAATCATGACTTTCAAACACTGAAACTTGAATATGTAAAATAATTCACCATAAAATACAAATCAAGCAAGTCTTTTAGAGAACTATTAATCATCAGGAGGTTAAAAATATGACCACCACCACGTGACCCATAAGTTTTTATGTGATATTGTTCAAAAAACATTGAAGTCATCATCTCCAAGGTGACGCCGAGCTCACACGAGAGGAACCAGACACTTTTCATGTCCCTCTTCGTTACGTACAGTGGAGAGATTTCGTAATTCAGTTATTCCCTTCTGTATGTTTGTTGTGTTGTTGGTACTTTAAAGATTTTTTTTAATTTATCAAACAACTATTTTTTTTTTTTTTTATGTCTGATGGTGGATGGAGGGTATTTCAAGGAGAAGCCTCCTCAGCCTCCAAAACTTTAGAAATGAGTGTATAAAAACAGAAGCCCACCTAACTGTTGTCTCCCTTAGAAAATGATGTTCTAGTCAGCATTTCTTTCAGCATTTGCTCAATTGTTAAGTCAGTTTTCAGATCGATGACGTACTTCCTGATACCTCACACTACCCTTGAGGAAGCTGCTGATTCTGACATTTCTCAACAGCAGTGATTCCTGGGATTTCACAATGTGTGTCCCGAGTGCATTTCCAGGCTGACGAGGCGTGACAGATGGAGAAAGCAGGTGGGGGTTTGTCATGACCTCTTAAATGTTTTTGAACATTGTGGATGGGACTTTGAAGCACAGACCTTAGTGTGTGTGTTTTTTTTTTGTTTCGTTTTTTTTAAGAACAGATGAAATATACAGGATTGCAATTTTCGAAGACACTTTCAAATCCATGTCAGAATAGCATCATGTGGCAAAAAAGATGGTCATTTTCATGGAATGGAAGGTATCCCTCCCACAGGGCTTTGACACTGATACTTTGGGCACATGTGCTCTCAAATGTGTTCACTGAAACAATAAAAAGACAGACTGATGACACAGCTGCTCTCCAAAAGAAGGGTGTAAGTCATTCAATGTGTTTAAGTCTTCCCCATGGTGGTCTGTTGGTGTTTGAGACAGGAACAGAAGGAAGCTGACAGAGACAGAAGCAGCCTGGGTTACTAAACAGAGCCATATCCTACCAGGAGTCAACCGAGGATAGATCTAAGCCAAAGAGAGTGCATTCATGGGCAACATCTGTCACCAGATCTGTTTCCACAGGTCATTGACACCTAATGCAATGAAATAACACTGGCCCAGCTTAATTATTTACTTTATATATTTTGTGTAAGTGAATTGATGTTCATATTATATTAATATATTCTACTTTCAATTTCTTTATCACCATAAAAACTGTCTATATCAGCATGATGTTTGCCCTTTGTTGGACCTGATACCCTTCTTTACATTTGATATTCTTCTCCATATCTAATATACTTCCTGCACTCATCAGGGTTTTTTTTATAATTGCTTTAATTTCTTATTTTTATCTTATCCTCTTCTAATGTAACAGTGCAGTTTACAGATATATAGAGATAAGATATTATTAACAATATTTAACAATATTTTTGTTAGATAAAATTTGTTCTGTTCAAGAAAAGAGCGAATTGAGAGACGTTAATGATTAGCGAACGTAACCACGTCACTATGGACACGCCCCTTCGCTGACTGACGTCACGTTTCCTATTTATTGACACGGAGGCCACATCTGCCCCATCAGACTGTGTCGCTTTTCGGGACGGTGAAGGTTACCTGCTTCAACAGTGTTTGAACGGCAACCTTTTAACTGTCTCCCAACTCTTCAGGACGCGGACACTCGGCTTTGATCGCTCAGCTTTACCGTCGAGCTGCTCGCACGTAAAAACCATCCGCTCGCCGAAGCCTCTCCAGACGCGCACTTAGCTAGCTTCCAGGCTAACCGTTTGTTTTGCTAACTACGCCGCGAGCTGCGATCTCCTCATCGGAAGACCCTGCCGCTGAGACCAGGTAAGAATGACCCGCCGACCTCCTCACGTGTGTGTAATGAAACGAGAACACCGTTAACGGGAACTGCGGCCTGTGTGTAGCAGTGTGGCGCTGTACGGGTTGTTTATCACCTTGTAATCGTGCGCGTGGCCTTGGCGCAGTTGTCTCCCCACGCCGTGCGCATTGTTTTCTTAACAAACACGAAACGTTACCAAATGTAGATACTCTTTTCAGCTGTTACTGCCACCCGTTCTTTTGTTTAATAAAACAGGAACCATTTCTTTCCTTATTCTTTTTAACCCATATTTCGTATGCACGATCAATCCGTGTGTTTATGGAGCAATCGGTCTTCCCTGAAGATGACAATGGGTTTTAAAATAACATTCTCTGGCCAATCCGTCTCTGAGTTGAAACAACTGTTTAAATAGTTAAATACCTTTGAGTACTTTTGTATGTAGAGCTGCACTTTTAAGTGGTTATTCACTGCATGATCACGTTTTATGTAACCCATCCAGTTTGTCGACCTACTTTTCAAGTGAGTTTTTTTTTTTTTATTTGTTTGTTTGTTTCAGAAACATGAGTTCCCAAGTGAGACAAAACTTCCATCAGGACTGCGAAGCTGCAATCAACAGGCAGATCAACCTGGAGCTGTATGCTTCCTACGTCTACTTGTCCATGGTAAGAGTCCAACATGTGGGCAGAGGGGTGATGATGCAGCAGAGTCCAGAATGAGCAGCTGTGGATGGAAAAATCCACAAACAAGGCAATTGTAAATGCAGGAAGAAGTGGTTAGAGAAAGGAGGAAATGTCTATGCCCATTGTTTTCTTTTTTTTTTTTTTGAGAAGTAATTTTATTTGCTTCATTGAATTCCTTGTTATGCAACTGATCTGCTGAGTGTTTGGAGAAAGCACGCGAGAAGTGTGGATGAACTTGTTAAATAGCCTATTACATCTATCATAAAGCCACCAGTGGAAAAGCTGGTCCACTTCATGTGATTGGACTGAGTTTAATGGTGTGACTCTGTAATGACACACAGGTTGGAAGTTTCCAGATTTTCTACTGAGGACAGAGTAATATCCTCCTTTGAGAACAGTATACCTCATCAACTCAGTGTTGGCCAACAAGCTTAAAGTTTCTTAATGTTGGGATTTTATCTGTGTACCCAATTTGCTTCTGCTTCATGGATATGGATTCATTCTGAAAGCATTGTTTTCTCATTTCTCTCACAGGGTTACTATTTTGACCGGGATGATCAGGCATTGCACAACTTTGCCAAGTTCTTCCGTAATCAGTCGCATGAGGAACGCGAACACGCCGAGAAGCTGATGAAACTTCAGAACCAGAGGGGAGGAAGGATCTTCCTCCAGGACATCAGGGTATGAGCTTTGCGGCAATAATTATGTTTGAACCCTTCACTGGGTGCATCGCTGTTGGTCCCGGGCTATCTTCAGACTGGGAGGGTGGTACTGAGTTGAGGAGATACGGTGGGGTGTGAGTGTGCTCTGCTTCTTATCTGTTGCTGACACTCGTCTACAACCCCCGTAGCTCAGGTGAAGCGTTAAACTGTAAAACAGTCCCAAGAGATGTGGTCCAGTCTTATCTTTCCCCCCCACTTTGTGTCTGACTTGCTGTTTTCGACCTGCTTGTGTTTTGCAGAAGCCCGACCGGGATGAGTGGGGCAGTGGTGTGGAGGCTCTTGAATGTGCACTGCAGCTTGAGAAGACCGTGAACCAGTCACTGCTGGACCTGCACAAGCTCTGCTCGGATCACAACGACCCACACGTGAGTGTTAACCTCACAACCAAACCATTGGGGATCATTTCGTCACTAGTTGTCTTTACTTTCGCCATACAGCTCAACCGTTTGACCCGAGCTGTAAATCTTCCCTGTAATCTAGCTGATTTTAAAAGATAACACAAACGCTCTGTGTTTTTAAAGTGCTCCTGATTGATTGAACTCTTGTGTCGTTTCAGTTGTGCGACTTCATCGAGACCCACTACCTGGACGAGCAGGTCAAGTCCATCAAAGAACTGGGAGACTGGGTGACCAACCTGCGCAAGATGGGCGCTCCTCAGAACGGCATGGCCGAGTACCTGTTTGACAAACACACCCTGGGCAAAGAAAGCAGCTAAATTGTATTCACGCGAGCTTTCAATGTATATTTGTGTCTTGCTTTCAAATGTTTTGAGAATATAAAGCCATCTGCATGATACCGCCCAGTTATTTGAACTCGTTTTCATCTTGTAGCCGTTTTCGCATCACACGAGGATAAAGCCTCGCTGGTTGTCAAACTTAACTCACCCAGCTCCCCTATTAGCTATGCTCATGTCTTCACTACATATTAAGCTGTGCCTGCTGCCAGGGCTTGTTTATCTGACCAAATAAAACTGAAACCTCTGGATTCTGACTTCTGTGTTTTCGCCCATCTGTTGCCAAAACCGCTTTGATCTAAATTGAGGAACATGACTGAAATATACAAAAACTCCTCAGTTACACTTCCCTTTTAGAGGGAAACATAACTGATCTGTCAGCTGATGGATGAATGTAACAATGAGAGCAGAGTGAAATGAGCCTTTATGATTTATCTATTTTTGTTTCCTGTTTTTGAAGGTGAAACTAACGGTGTGAACACACCATGCAAATCACTGTTTATCTGAGAGTTGAACATAATGACAGTCTTTACTCGAAGCCTGGGATCTTTGGGAAATGGTGACCGAATGTCCCTAATAAGCAGCTTGATGGGAAACTAATCTGTCAGAGTCTTAAGTTTGGAGGCTGTTGTGACGTCGGTAAAGTGTTTCCAAATATGAGCTTCTGAAGTCGCAAAGATTTTGTTTCCCAGACAGGTTAAGTAAGTAAAAAGGAATTTCTAGCTTATACAGTTCACCTTTATTTACGCATATTAAGCATTATTTAGGTGAGTGCGTCGAGTTTAAAGCAGTTTTTGTTTTTCAGGGACACGATGAACCCAGCATTACAAATGAGTCTCCCTTCATCGCTGATGCTTCAGCAGAAATCAATTTATTCAAATGTAACTTTCAGCTTTATTACATTTATTGTATTGTAAGCAGTAAAGTATGTTATGCCTTGACCGTAGGAAATAAGGTATTTCATAAAATGTTTCTTTGATGGTGTGTTTGCACCATTTAGGCAAGGCAATAAAGAACTTTACCAAAAAAATACTTCAAAAGCAATTAAGAATTTTAATCTTCAATGATCAAGGTTCAGTTTTTCACATGAATGATGCTCATTTCATGTATTTGTTGGGAATGAACATCAGATGTTTTATATTTTATTGAAATAACTAACATTTTTTAATTTCACCTTTTATACAGATACAAAATATCTATTTTATAGCATAAAACAGTGGTTTAAAAAAAGATTAAAGGTCAGTTTTGTCATTGCAAGCATTACAATGTAATTAAAAATGAATTCTTTTATGTTGCAGTCAAGCTCACACCAGTTATTTTTGTCATTGCAGTGTTCAAATCCTCTGCTTTTAATGTGTTCTGAGCCATTGACTTGGAATTTGAAAATGAAGCTGAACAACAAAGCTTTTTTTTTTTTTTTTAAGAAAAAAAAATTGCTTAAAAAAACATCAAAAATCATGCAAGTGCTGTTGCTGGCTATAGCTTTTCTTTGTAAATAATAATGTACCTTTTCTTTATCAACAGCACCATCTGTAGCAGAGTCACTTTACCTTTATACTGACTTTCAAGGCACATTTCTCAAACAAAGTAAATAGGATTTACTCTTTCGCAATCTGTCTTCTAAACAAACACACAGTACTCTGCTCGTCCAGAAAAATAAAGTCCTTTAAAAAATGGAAAATAAAGGCATGAATATTATTTCTAGATGTCAGAAGAGAGTTAATGTTGATGACAATGAGTAAACTAAGAAGTGATGTGAGTCATTCTTTTTTTTGTTTTTGTTTTAGGAGATCACAGCAAATTGAACTCATGTATGCAAATACACACTGAGAGGAAACTCAAATGCTCACAGGTGTTCACTCAATACAATCTATGAGAAAAACACATCACAGAAAAATTTATTTACCAGGTAAAATTGTCAAAAACAACATTGGCACGAAGCCACAGGAACTTCTTTTTTTTTAAATTATTTTTTTATGGAGAACGGAAAGAGCTGCGCTCAGCACCGAGTTGATCAGGAGCCAGCTGTGGTCAGGCTCAGGCCTCTTCGAGCTCCACCAGCACACCGTCACAATCTTTAGGGTGAAGGAACATGACAGGTTTCCCATGAGCACCTATCCTGGGCTCAGCGGAGAGAGTCCTGATGTTCTTGGCTTTCAGGTCAGAAATCGCAGCGTTTATGTCGTCCACCTGCAACCCAGAGAAAACCGTGGTTAAAAATTCACCTCAGTTCGTTGCACAATCTGGACTGTATAGAAACTCTGCTGTGTTGGCAGACTGGGTCCAACGTGGTTCTACAATGGCAGGAATGCTTTAAAGCATATTCTGAAGGGTTGGTTCAAAGTTTGAATAAAGTTTCAATAATTTTGAGATTGACTGTGGCTGTAGTTTTGTAGTTTTTGGGGCAAACGACAGGAATCAAACATCATCAAAACCTTAAACAAATTTCACACTGTTGCGCATTTAACTTCACTAATGTGACTTTCCTTGGCGTTTTCTGAAACGCATGTAAATAATTCCAAATTCGTATGAGGATGGCATGTATTCAAGGGAGAAGAAGAGGCTCTCTGTCTGAAACATGGTTACATGATAAAATTTCAACAAGACATTGAAAATTTATACTGACAAAAAAAAATCATTGCATATGTGTTCTTTATCTCTATTCAAATTCCATATTTATGGAAATATAGAACCAAAAACATAATTTATTGTATTAATCAAAGAAATGTATCAGAAGATATTCAATAATTTATTCTCACACACAAAAACACATAGAATTTCGGCAACATTATATTTCAGAAGTACACTTTTTGTCACATATGTAAATGTATGGCACTATTTGGTGGATTAAATTTTAGTAAGGACCCAGTGTCTTTGTTCTGCTTCATTTGGACAGATCCTATCAGAATTCACTTTTTAATATTTCATGGTAGAAAATGCACGTGTAGGAACTTAAAATTAGAATTAAAGTGGAGCATTTTGGCCTACTGCCATGCCTCACAGGAAAACAGATATCCTGGTTGGACAGGTCAGCCGGGTGGATTGTGGAGGCTCACGGTCATGTATCCACAAAGCAAAGCCATTATTAATGGAATCAGTAACATGACTCACCTACATTCTCAAATGACAAAGTGCTGCACTGTCATGGTCACATGACGGTGTCGCTCACAAGAACTGTCTCACCTCAATGCAGATGTGGTGCATCCCTCCAGACTTGTTCTTCTGTAAGAAGCCAGATATGGGGCTCTTCTCCCCGAGAGGATGGAGCAGCTCCAGCTTGGTGTTTCCCAGCTCTACAAACACTGTGTAGACGCCATGCTCAGGCAGGGGCACCTTGTCGCTCACTGTGGCTCCCAGCACGTCTCGGTACAGAGCTGTAGCCTTCTCTATATCAGGAACAGCAATGGCAATGTGGTTGAGCCTCCCCAGTTTCCACACAGACCCGGGAACTCCCTGATGAAGCGCCGCAGTGGTTGAGAGTGCCCTCACTAGTGTGACTCGAGAGCATCTGGAGAGGCCAGCTAAGAGAAGAGCAAAATTAAAATACAGTAAGATGAGCTGATGGTGCACTGGTTCAGTGAATCAGTAAAAAGAAACAACTATGACACACAGCTCTGCATGTCTGAACAATGTCTACACATTCTTGGATGTGTATGTGGGGGTTTTCTTGTGGTGTTCTGGCCCTCTCCATGTAGTTTATTCTGCTTTTACCCCACTGTCAGCTGAGGCTGCCTTCTGCTACTCACAACGTTAACCCAGATAAGACAAGTATAAAATAAATGGTACCCAAAGGATCCCAGTGAGCTGGGATCAGCTCAAGCACCCCAGACCCTGTACAGGAATAGTGTAAAAGACGGATGGATGAGAACAGACTAGATGCTATAGGAGGTATTTTGTACCATCTTGTGGAACAAGCTGGCATTACATAAGACCAGTGCGATTTCATGTGGAAAAAAAATATGAGCACCGATGCTATTGGATTTTAATTTGACATTGTGTTTGTATTGTTTGTTTGTTTGTTTTCCCAATCAAACTAAAACTAACATGCTATGCACCGCTTTGCTAAACCATTTAATAAATTCACCAACAACATGACTCTGGGACACTGTTGAGTCTCTCCTAGTTCTGAAATAACAAAAAAAGTCCGTAGAGATGAACCATGTTCAGTTAAGTTGCATTTAAACAGCGACGCGTGTGAAAGAAATTGTATTTCTGATCAAATGCGACTTTAGAGATTATGATCAGTCCTGTTTTTCAAAGACACAACGATTCCAGTGGTTTGACCACCAGTTCAACGCATCTCTGCATTCATTAACCAAAAGGTAAAAAAGAGGCTCGATATTTTCATTAAAATGACTTTGCATCACTGTTTTAAAGTAAGTTTGACACAAGCACCAACACAACACATGTACGTGATGTAACATTATGTTCTCATTTTGTAGTTCCGCACTGCTTCTGCAGACAAAACAAATTAGGCTATGAATAAATATATGGCAGGAAAATACAAAGTGATAAAGCGTAGATTCTGTGGTTAAACAACGATCGGCACAAACTAACCTGCAACCTTCAGCACTGCGGACGCCATGTTCGTATGTGGGAACCAAAGTGCTGCTGCCCAGAGTTTCTAGAGGGACCTGTTTTCATGAGGGACACAGTGCACACATGTGAGGGAGAAGCCAACATGGCTAGCGGAGAGTTCAGCAGTGTGCTGGAAGACTGTGTCAACAAAATACACGCCAACACAGCACAGCCAGAGAACTTTCTGAGGTGAGTGTTTGTTATTTTTGTTTTGTGTTTTTAAAAATGTTTAAAAGCCGTAAGTTTTTGAAAAAGCGATTTAGCTAATCGAGCTAAAGCTAACAGTAGCAGTATATAGCCCACACTTTCATTGGCAATAATCAATCATATAAACGGTTTCAGACTATATTTATCTTTTACCGACTTGAGGTTCCCTCTTCATTCCACCTTGTAATCAATCGTGTTTATTTTAAAAACATGCAACCAAAGTAAAATGTACGGTACATTTCTGCAAAGAAGTGTTTCACTCAACCCTCTACGAACACGTCAATGTTTCGATTTTGTTTACTACTTTTTTAAAGGCGAGTGCATTGAATGCTTAGTCCAACAATTCTGTGTTGTTAAAGTTGTTCTGCATGGATATATTTCTGTGGCTGAAACTAAAAAAGTTTAATGTTCATATGTAAGGCCAGTTGAGTGAGGTGATTTTTCTGAGTCGTCTTAGCCAATCAGAAATCCTCAACACCAAATACTACATGAGTGCAAAGCTAGCACAAGAAAGCATAATATCATGTTAAAATAGTAAAACAAACTAAGTACCTAAAAGGTACAAGGCAAACGGGTGTCGAGTTATTTCCTAATTCCTTCACATCAAATAAAAATAGAAAAATGCCAGTGCTATGCCAGTGTTGAAATATATGAAAATAAGGGTCAAATAAATGGCAGAATGCAAAATTACCACATAAAGCTCACAATTAATTGAGAAAAATTATGAGACATCGAACACAAGTGTGTTCCTGAAATCAAATCAAAATCATGCATGCCCGATCACACATGTCAAACAGCTAGAGTGACCATTAAATATTGCAGAAGTTGCATCATTATGGATCCATACAGCTTGATTGCTGTAAGAGTTCATGCTCGATTTTATTTTATTTGAGAACTTAAGCCTCTATGAGCTGTCAAGCCAATATTGTTGTGAAAAGAAAGTAACCGGTACCCTGTAAACTACATTGCGCTCTTGCATTCAGCCATTGTTGAATGGACAAATAAATATAAAAGAGTCATCGTCTTTTTTGATTCTACATCCAATTCAATTGCATTTTTCCTCTCTGCAGCCTCCAGGATGAAGTGGCAGCTGATTTCACATCACTCACCAAGACGCTGTACGACCTCCACAAAGCTCAGGAGCCTGCACATTATAAAGGCAGCCCGCTGGCTCAGCTGGTTGTGGAGAACTTCGACGAAGAGCAAATCTGGCAGGAGTTAGAGCTGCAGAACAAAGCTGTCCTCAAACGCTTTAGAGATGCCATTAATGAGGCTCAGTCGGACAAGACATTAACGGTTCTTGAAGAGGAAGAGGAGAAGGAGGAGGAAGAGGAAGAAGAAAGTGGTCATGATGAGGAAGGAGCAACAGATGATGTCGATGAAGATCAAGATGAGGAATCTCCCAGACAGTCGAAGAAGAAGGCTTCACAGCCAGAGGATTACTCGGAAGAGGACTCGGATTTAGATTTTGATGTGGACGCTCTGGAGAAACAGAGGAAGGTGGAAAGAAAAGGCTCCAGAACAAAAGTGGTTCCCTCTGAGGTCGATGATCAGTTTTTCAAACTCTCAGAGATGGAAACGTTTCTCGACGATATGGATAAGCGGGAAGGAAAGAAAGATGAGGATCAAGATAACATTGACTATTTTCAAGATCTGCCCTCTGATGAGGATGAGGATCTTGACCTCGAACAGATAATTTCATCCAAAAAACAGAAGAAAAGTTCGGTATGCAATTCGCTCCATGATTCTGCTTCCTTTATGGGGTCGGGCAGGGATGTGAAAATGAGGAGTAAGTTGACTTTTGTTTATTTTGACAGATTAAGAGCTCCAGGAATCTCAAGTACAAGGACTTCTTTGATGCTGTGGATGGTGAAACGGCCAAAAGACCCGAAGAGTCAGATGGAGATGATGACAGCATGGATGAAGGCCAGAATGACGGTGAAGAAGAAATGGATGATGAAGAAGGCGATTATGATGATGAAGAGGAGACTGACGATGAGTGAGTATGATCAGAATGATGTAATGTGTGTCATTTTGTGTGGGGTAGACATATTTGTTTGATTCCAGCATGTTTATCCTTTTTTTTTTCCCCTCTTTCCCCTCTTTTTTAGTCACCCAGCAGCAAGTCGATCCAAGGCGTCTGATAAGAAGGTGACCTTCAATCTGTCGGAGGATGAAGACAGTGAGGGAGAGGACGTGGAGGATATACTTGGAGGAAAAAGTTCAAGCTCTGCAAAGTCTGAAGTGAAGTCGTCATTCGAGAAACGGCAAGAAAAGGTAACTAGGTTCCCTTTTCCCCCTTTTTTAAATTTATATTAGAGCAGACGTTTCTCATATGAAATTATATCTTAAAGTGAGATTTGTCCTCATTTGTTACATGTTCACCGCAAAGTTTCTTTTTTTCTCTGAATAAAGGTAAAGTGGCAGAGTAGCGCACACAGTGATCAGTCTAGGACATATAGGACTTTTATTTTGATGCAGAACAGGAGAGCAAAGGATGTAAACTTAAAGCCATATGAGAGCTTTAACAAATATGAAATTTTGAATATGAAATTTTGTTCTTTTTAGAAATAATTTCTAAGTATTGGAGTGGTTGTGCATCTTCCCTTTCTTTGCTGGAATGTGATGCACAGCGTAGTTCAGTCTGTGTCTGGGCTTTTTTGCATCGAGTCAGTCAGGCTGCATGCACATTTACCTCATAAGGTATTTTCCCTCCACTTGCTTGCCAACCAGAACAAGCAAACGGCCTGCAGGCCAGAACTGGGACCTGCAGGGGTCATGGGATAACGGGTCAAAGACAATTTTACAGCCCTTAAATCAAACTAGATCTCTTATTCTGGTAATAAAAGGGTTAAGATGTCTGAAAAGGATTCACAGGTTTGACCCTCGAACTGGCATCTGTTCATATTCTTCAATAATTTCCCCTGATTTTGTTCTCACCTGCAGATGTCGGAGAAGATTCAGCAGCTGGAGAGCGCCGCTCTGGGAGAGAAGCCCTGGCAGCTGTCTGGAGAAGTGACGGCACAAACCCGTCCGGAGAACAGCATGCTTGAGGTGGATGTGGACTTCGAGCAGGCCTCCAGGATGGGTGAGAGGCTCCTCTGAGTTTGTGCTCTGCAGCAGTGTGTCAGCGAATTCACATTTTTAGTACATCTGCTGTCTCGAAGCTTTCATTACGTTCATACACACCCTCGTGCATCGGTGGCGCTATGGAAGGTGCTTTGACCTCTATTGTGATCTGCTCTTACAAATGATCATAGCTGTAGATATGCGGTCATGTTAACGTTTGATTGGTAACTTAAAATCAGTGTTTCTCAACTGGTGGGTGGGTCGCAAACCCATTCTCCGTCTTTGCCGGGGGGAAAAAATAAAATTCAGGGAAAAAAAATCCTGACGGTCCACTCACACTCCCCCCTGTAATGCAGGTCCAGTCTCACCATTTCACACCACAGAAGTTTGTTTTGATATGCTTATTGAGCCTGGAGGAATGTATGCATGACTGGGACCATATGAGATCGGTGTTTTTGATGGCAGGCTGGAAAAGCCTCTCCAGTTGTGGTGCAGCGCTGTGATGAGCACAGCTCTTCTTATATCTGTGAATGTTTCTTCACGGCTCTGTTCTGCTGAACACACTGAACACTGAGCTTTGTCGACTAAAACTTCAGCCTTTGGGAATCTTGTCAGGAGAAAAAAAAAAAAAACATCCCTGGTTCTCCCATTAATTCCTCCGAACTTAGTATTACAACAAACATTAAAGTGAGAGCCGCCTCATTTACTGACTGATCAGAGAATCAAAAGAAAAGGAAACTTCAGAGACTTTAGTGTTTTGAAATTACACTTTTTGTTTAATTATTTGGAATCTGTGTATAAATAGTGGTAATGAAGAGATATTGTTTCTTCATGGTGTTGGTTTTGTTTGACTCGGTGAGTGTAGATTTTCAGCTAAATCTACATAAATATAGCTTCTTTTTTTTTTTCCCAAAAAAATCTCAGTAGTTACCGGTATATAGTAGTAGCATGAAAACATCAAGTGAATCTGTTCATGAAATGTCCTGGTTGTTGTGTTGCATTGTTCTGATTAATGCTTGAATAAGTGACTGAATAGTTTTAGTAGAGCTCTGTTATTTATTCACTGCTAGAAGACTCAGCTAAAGCTTCATGTTTTGAGCCTTTTGAAATTACTTCTCAGTAGTTTGACTTTTTCATGCCCATTGAAACACTGAATTTGTAAAAAAAAAAAAAAAAATGCAGAACTTGCTTAAGTAAAGAGTTTTGGTTTAAATTAAAGTGCAGCTAAGACAATATTTCATTTTCTCTCACGCTGTCACTTGCTAGACGTTTTGTTTTATCAGGGAACTTGGTTTTTGTGTTGACATACTGTGGGTTTTTCTGTTTGTCTATCTCAAGTTGTAATTGCACTGACTGATGTTGGGTCCCGAGTCGGACCAGTTGAGAACCACCGCTTCAAATCAGATAAAATGTAGCTTCATCTGATTTGTCCAGCTTCCTCCCATGGCCCAGAAAGAGCCTGTGAGGTTAATTGGTCGCCCTAAATTGCCTCGAGGTGTGAATGTGAGTGTGTGTGGTTGCCCCTCCATGTTTTGGTCCTGTGATGGACTGGCAACCTGACCAGAGTGGACCCTGCCCTGACTAGAGGTCGACCGATAGATCGGTTGGTCGATATTTTTGGCCGATAGATGGACTTTTTTCAACATTGGCATCAGCTGATGTTTATATATAAAAAAAAAAAAAAAGCCGATTTTTTGATCAGGTACCCGTATGGCCAGCTGCCGGTCCTGATGGAAGGACAGAGTGGAACTGTGGAGCGGTATATCCCCAAGAGATACAGTAGGTGGCGGTATGCACCTAAGTTGTTGGTTGCCACCCACTGATATTCCAAAGTAGAAGAAGAAGGACTGAGGGGAGTGAGCCCAGGCTAGACTGTGCTCCTAATCTGCTTACTAAAACAAATGGTTAGAGATTTGTCTTGGCAAGAAAGAATATGCAATGTTGATTTAGCCTTTAAAAGTCTTTACTGGGTCATTATCAAACTGTAAAAGTCAGCCGTTTGACTTTCAGTGTCAGGCTAAAGCGTGCATCATGCATGCAAGTTTATTACCATATAACTTAACTATATAGCAAGGCTTTAAAGAAATACTCCGAAGATTTTGGACCCACGCCCTTTCCCTATCATTGACAAAGTCAGACAAGCTCATAAATACCTTTTTTGTGTCTCTGCGTCCAGTGGCTGGTTTTTTGTGTGGGTTTTCTTTAAAGATTTGTCATGCTTAACTGCACTAAGTCTTAATTTATTAGCTTTTGGAAGTGTTCTTTTTATTCTGAGATAACGTTTATCTTTGATACTTGAATGAGCAATTTGCACTAAAACCACTTTTCTGTTTACAGTTTGATGGGGTAGTGTGCTTTGCACTGTGGTCGTTGATACCTGAAGTCAGGATGCTTGAATCAACAATTTGCACTGAAATCACTTTTCAGGTTACTTTGTGATTCTATATTTTTATTTTATAAAGTTTAAGTGTTTTTGAAAAAAACTTTGAAATAGTTTAGGTATTTGCACTGAAACAAAATGTCACTCAGGTTACTTTTTGGATATTATTGTACTTTCTGTGTTCAGTTTAAGTTGAAATAAATGTTAAGGAATTCTACTATTGTAATTTTTAACATACACGTTTATACTTTTAGTGGCTCAATTGTGTTTCATAATCAATATATTTTTTTTCATATATATAAGCATATCGGCCTTGAATATCGGTTTCCAAAATTGGCCTTAGATATCAGCCATCGGCTGAATTAAAAAAAAAAAAAAAAAAAAAAAATCGGCATCGGCCTTTGAAAATCCCATATCGGTCGACCTCTGGCCCTGACCCATGAGCAGCTGGGATTGGCTCCAGCACCCTGCCACCCTGAAAAGAATAAATGGCAGAGGAAATGAAATGAATTAAAAAATGTTTGTTTTTCAGCTCCTGCGATTACAGAGGAAACGACTCTCCAGCTGGAAGATATAATCAAACAGAGAATTAAGGACCAGGTTTGTCTCCAATGCTTCAGTTTCATATTGATTTAAAAATGCAAAGCATTGGGGAATTTACTACTTTTCACTTGTTTCTTGAAGGTGTTCGATGACGTGGTCCGTAAGGAGAAACCTAAAGAAGAAGTATTTGAGTACAAGAAGAGATTAACTTTGGACCATGAGAAGAGCAAGCAGAGTCTCGCCGAAATCTATGAGCAAGAATACATCAAACAGTCTCAGGTTGGATTTCTGTCCTGTTTTTCTTTCTTTTCTTTTTTTTTAATCTCTGCTCTAATAAAGGTACACCTCTACTGTATCTGATTTTTCCCTCTGTTTTGTTTCTCATTTCAGGTCAAGGCTGAAGAAGAGGAAAACCCTGCCCATGTAGAAATCCAAAAGCTTATGGACACGCTCTTCCTCAAGTTGGATGCTCTTTCCAATTTCCACTTCACACCGAAACCAGTGAGTTTTGTCTTCTTTAGCTGAGGGACATCGATCATGCCTTAAAAAGAAATGATCATGAAGAAAGATTAGTGATGTCAGTCACCTGAGTGAAGGTGGTGGAACTGACCATTTTATTCAGGTTCAGACGGATATTCATGACGTCTTAGATTGTAGTCTGGAGTTTCTGATGGAAGCTCTGCTCTCTGTCTGCAGCCGGTTCCTGAGGTCAAAGTGGTCTCGAACTTACCCACCATCACCATGGAGGAGGTGGCTCCAGTCGGCACCAGCGACGCTACGCTGCTGGCTCCAGAGGAAATCAAGGTTTGCCACTGATTCATAAGCAAATGTCAGTTTGATGTTGACGTCAAGAGAGGCAGAGTGTCTCACAGTACCGTCCTCTGTGTGAAGGAGAAGAACAAAGCAGGGGAGATCCTGGGCGAAACCGAGAAGACGGCCACGGACAAAAAGCGCGAGAGACGCAAGAAGAAGAAGACGAAGCACCTGAAGATCAAGGAGAAGGAAAGGAGGCAGAAACTGAAAGAGGCCAGCGCGCCCGGCGAGAACAAAAAGCCATCGAAGGCCGAAATGACAGAGAACCTGAAGAAACTCACCAAAGGAGGCAAAGCCACAATACTCAAGGTGAGCGTCTTATCTGCTGTTGTTGTGCTCAGGTCTTTCTACATCATTGTGATTAAGTCTTAAGTAATCATTTATGTGTGTCGACACAAGATCAGCATTAAAAAGAATTTACAAAACATAGCAGCATCCCTGATGAATGATCCAAAAACCCAGAATGCCTGGAGAACAAGCACAGATTCCCTGTGATGGCAGCCTGTTTCAGATCCTGCTGTCGCTTCATTTAAACCCACACAGTTCACATTATGTGAAGATCGGCGATCTGTAGAGCGACAAAATCACTCACACAACCCCTTTGTTCTTTGGTGGGCTACGAGGCCTTCCTGCTGGTATTACATGACGGATGTAATGGCTATGTAATGCAGAGCCCTCTTAAATTTCTTACAAAGCACTGGATTATGTGTCACATGTTCATAAACTCTGCTTTGCCATTAAAGTACCTTTACCATTACACATGACAAATCCAAAGGACTTCCTGTTAAACCCGGTCCGAACACAGATACTTGTCCCTGAGTAGGTGCATGAATGAAATGAATGAGGGGATGTCTCGGAATTTTTGCGACTTAACCCAGAAAAGACTGAGATTAGTGTTTTCAGCCCCAAAGAATAAAGATGAAAGGTCAGCGCTCATCTTGACTCCATGTCACTCGGGACATCATATCTGGGTGTAATTATGAAACTTGAAACTTGTTCATCAGCAGACTGAGTTATGATAACGTTGGTGAGGATTCTGGATGAGCTACACTTAAATCTGCAAACACACGGTTAGATTTTGAAAGGTTATTTTGTTTTTATGATAAAAATGTTCCAAGAAGAAACTTTCAAAATCTAATCTAATTGTAAAAGTGTGTTTACAGGGTAAGTCTAGCTCATCCAGAGTCGTCACCAACACAAAGGGCGGAGCACATTATGCATATCCTTCATGCATATTTCTTTAAGAATACATCATGGATAAATAAAACAGCTGATGGCACAGGTAGAACCGGTCCTTGATCAGCTGAATCATTACCTGCATATTCCCGTCACAGGCCAGTTTCTGTCGAGGGAATTCCCTGCCTCAGTTCCGTGCCACACCTTTCAATCCCAAAATAAACAATGCATGGACCGTTAGATAATGCTTTCAGAGTACCTGCGGTGACTCAGCTCACACACTGTGTTTTGGTTGCAGGACGAGGGAAAAGACAAGGCTCTGCGGTCCTCTCAAGCCTTCTTCTCACAGCTCCAGGACCAGGTCAAAAGTCAGATCAAGAGTGCAAAGGACCAATCGTCCAAGAAGAAGAAAAGCAAAGAGCTTTCAGTCAGCAAGCTGAAGTTGTAACTGTGGTGGTGCAGAGCGGACAGTCAACTGTCTTTGTACAGATTTTTTACAAGAAATATATTAAATCTGAATATCCTTATGAAATGTTTCCGTTTTCATTAAGCGTGCCGAATGTGTTCCCACTTGATTCACAGACCTGTTAGAAGACACATTTGACACATTTTTTTTTTTTGTCCAGGTGAGGCTTTAGGCGGCTGGCACCGACTACAAGCACAACAGCTTCCCAGAGTACCTGGTGAAAACACAACCATGCACAAGTACAATAAGTAAACAGTATACTTTAATGCAGAGGTCAGCCACATGGTACCCTGTACATCACCCGAAGGGAATCATGATGTGACTTGGAAATGTGAGATTTAATTGCTCTTATTGGGAGGCTTAAGTTGATTTCACCAGATGACTCGTCTTAAAATGAATATCTAAGAAAGCCCAGCAGTCACTTCCCACACACTGAGTGACACAACACAGTATTTCACCATAATTGGCACAATTTGGTGGGTTTCCTGTATTTTCAAAGCACAAAATTTTTATCAAAGGCAGATCATATCTAAAAATGACTTTCAATATATTGTGATGAAGCTATCGGTCTCTTTGTGGGAGTTGCCTCCGATTGTCGTGATGATGAGTTGCTGTTGTTTAAGCCTGTGTAGCTTCAAAGTATAACCAGTTCCATTTTAACAATGCTGAGGTTCTATTTTGAATCTTCATGTTTTGCGCTGATGACTGAAACGTCCTCTTACCAGGTTTTTCGATTTTGCAGATGAGCAGATTTTAAGGTGCTTTTCCTTGCACTTAAATATCTAAACTGTTTTTCTCTCCGTTTGCCCTGTGGAAGCCTCAGGACTGGGCCACTTGGTGAAGCAATGGTAAATGCGTTTGCCTGGCCTTTCTGAATGGTGTTTGCATGTTCTCCCGGCGTGTGTGGGTTTTCTCTGGATACTCTGGTTTTTCTCCCATGTTTTACTTGCCCATTGTCAACTGGGATTGGCTCCAGCAACGCTGTGACTATGAGTTGAATAAAGGAGTATAACAGAAGGATGAGCTAATGATTTTGCAGCACTTTTTGCTATATATTCAATTTCATAAATAGAATTATAAGTAGTAGAAGTGCAAAAACTACGCAATGAACATTTTTTTTTCTAAACGTTCAAAGTTTGAGTAACTCTGAATTGTTTTCCTGAGTACATTTTCTCTATATCGTAACCAAAAAAAGACCATCATTCTGCTGTCTTCTTTTACATGTCTCCATGGAAGCAGGAAGTGTTTTAAGTGGTCAAAACAGTCCTTTAACAGGAAAAGTAATTTACAAACAGCCCGATACACAATAAGATTCTTGACTGTTTCGCATCAAAGTAGTCCCAAATGAGGACTATTTCTCAAATGTAATTAAAGAAGATAAACACTTACGTCATATGGTGTCATGTGAAAATGTGTTCCTGTGTACTGCGTGACACCTGTCTGGCCACGCCCCCTTCTGGCAAAAATCCCCATGACGTCACTCGGACTGGTTGCGGAAGTAAACCAGGCGACGGAACAAACACGAACCCAAATTAGTTGGAAGTGTAACGCCGTCTCGCATCTTGTAGGTAAGTCTCCGCGGGCTTTTTGACTGTCGATGTGTTTAAAATACTTGCGGTTCTAAAGAGGGCTTCTATTTGATCGGTTGTTTTGAATAAGTTTTTTGTTTTTTTTTTGCGCTAACATCAGTAGCTCAGGCGCGTGCTAGCAAAGCGAACGGTAGCTAGCACTCTAGTTAATTCACACACCGCATTGGGTTTTGTAATCGCGATTAACGGTCAGGTCACGGTGAAATAACTCTATAGATGACCGAGACGTGAAGAAATGGACAGCTGAGTTCAAAGTAGCACGGCTCGCTCCTCTCAGCCCAGCTGTCGGTGGAGTCGGCTAAAGAAGCTAACTGCTGCGAAGGTTTCCTGAACAGGCTGATTTAGTGTTTAATGTATCTTTTATTTATGTTGTGTTTCTGTAAAGTAAATCTGATGAGTCACTCGGTCCTGTGGGCAGGTCCTGCTCACATGATGAGGTGACTCAGTGGATCAGAGGTGGGGATGAGGGTATGGCCTCTATAATTTTGCTGTAAGTGTCCTGCTCCTCTTTACAGACAGCTAGGTATCATGGTGGGATTCAAAGCAGAGAGGCTAAGAGTCAACCTCCGGCTGGTCATCAACCGCCTCAAACTTCTGGAGAAAAAGAAAAGTGAGTCCTGGAGCTGAATACAAAGAACACTTTGTCTGAACTGAGACCTTGTTTGTGAATTATGTTTCCATTCATACCACTAATTACTGTCCTGTCTGCCCTGCTCCCATTAACTCATTTGAAATGTAGCTGAGCTTGCTCAGAAGGCAAGGAAGGAGATTGCTGATTACTTGTCATCGGGGAAAGATGAGCGCGCTCGTATCCGTGTGGAGCACATCATCAGGGAGGACTATCTGGTGGAGGCCATGGAGATCCTGGAGCTTTACTGCGACCTGCTGCTGGCTCGCTTCGGCCTCATTCAGTCTATGAAGTGAGTATTTTAAACACAGGTATCAAAATTGAATTCCTGCGGGCTTTTGTGGTCCTGGAACAATCACCAGTCTGTCATTTATGCCATAGCTTGATCCCATGTAGACAGATAGATGTGTGTGTGTGAGAAGCAGACTTGACATGAGGTAATGATTATTATTCATCAAATACCTACAAAGAGTTTAACATATGAGCTTCACCTTACTGGCACTCGGTCTGTTTTCAAATTGACCTACTGTAAATGTTTGATGTATTTTAAGGCCCTCTTTAGGTTTTCTTTAAAGTATATTTCATACCTTCTGCTGTTCATCTTCATTGCGACGTGAGGCTTTGCTTGGTTGTAGTCTCATACTAATTGGACTTCAGAATAACTTCCATGCCCCGATCAGCTCTTAATACTTTTTAATTTACTCCGTAAGATGCATGGCAGCAATCTTTTGACAGTAGTTTTATTGATGTCAACATAAATATTAGTTTTTGCTTATGTTTTGCATTTAAAGCACCACCTTCTCTATTTTATTGGGGAAAAAAAGCCAGATTATGTTTTTACTGGCTTTATTTTTAGACGATCTTAAACGTAATTTTGGAACTTTAAAACTGTACTCACCCATTGTACGTGTGTATGTCTAAATCTTTGGGCTTTTAAAAACCTCATTCCTGTCACGCTACCTAGGGAACTCGATCCAGGCCTACAGGAAGCCGTGTCAACACTCATTTGGGCAACACCTCGTCTCCAGTCGGAAGTGAACGAGCTAAAAATTGTAAGTAATTTCTTGATAGAATGCCAATGTAGAATGCTTTTTCTTCTTGTCAGATTATTGTTGACCGGCTTGTTTTTAAATCTGTTTTCAGGTGTGTGATCAGCTTTGTGCAAAGTACAGCAAGGAGTACGGCAAGCTATGCAGGACAAACCAGATCGGCACTGTCAATGACAGGGTAGGAGTTTTGTTTTTTCAAACCATTTCTGATAACTCTGTTAAAGATTGCATGAATGAGTGTAATGATCTGTTTGTGTGTTTCCTTGTGTATAGCTGATGCACAAACTGAGTGTGGAGGCTCCTCCCAAGATTCTGGTGGAGCGCTACCTGATCGAGATCGCCAAGAACTATAATGTGCCGTATGAACCTGACGCCATGGTGCGGGTAAGCATCGAAGAATCCGTCGTCCAATCAGCATGAAGGATGAGATCACCGACTCCTGTTGATTTTATCACTCACTATAACCCACCACTGGTTCTTCACAGCCTGAGGTGTGTGTCGGAGAGGAGGCGGACCTGATCGACGTGAACCATGACAAGAAGTCTGGAGGTGGAGGCGGTGGAGGTTTCACTGCTCCTGCTGCTGCCATGCCCATGGCCATGCCTATGCCTATGCCCATGCCTATGCCAACACCCTTCAACTACCCACCTCCCAAAGGAGCTGTAAGTGATCAGTTTTACTTTTCTCTGATGTCTAAAAAAATTCCAACAATAGAGCTTTCTTTACAGTGTTTGCTAGACTTCTGCAGTACAATGTCCAATGAGAAAACACAGCTCCTTTTACATGCTCAGTCACAAATGCAATAGGTGTGAAATGTTGAGCTTTATTTAGAGGAAAAAGGGGCAAAAGTGCTTGTATTGTGATTCTTACTTGGTATGGAGTGAAGGCTGTGAAATTGATACGTCTGTAACTGTAATTGTCCATCTCTGTTTTCCTCCAGGAACCGTTTAATGCTCCCATTGGAAACTACAACAGCTTCCAGCACCCAATGGGTGGAGGGCAGCCCCCTCAGCTGCCTACTTCTCCCCCTACATACGAGTCTGTAAGTGACTGACCCCCCTCCCATCATGCCCCCTTCCTGTTCCCAAAGATGGACAGACGGACAGGGCAGGGCACCACTCAGGGAAGAGCTGTTTATTCGGCTTATTCACTGTTGTCTGTCCTCTTGACACTTTGATGGAATCTCTCAAGAGTCGAGCTCAGAGTCTGCTTCACTCGCATGGGTGCAGGTGGTCTGAAGTGGTGCTGCTTTAACACACTAACTGTTGCCTGATCTGTTGCTCTGCAACCAGACAGAAAGCAGGAAGTAACAGGGCTCACGCAGCCGAAAGCGATCAGACTTATTACTTCTGAATGAGACGGTGATGGTTTCTTTAAGATTCACTGACAGTTTCCTCTTTCTGTGATATTTACTACTATATTTTTAAAACTACCCACTAACACACCTGTCATATCAATTCATATCACTGAGACGTATGTTGTCTGTTTCAGATTGAGGACTTTTCTGACAATACTGTTCCTTCCCAGACTGTAGGTGAGTTCTACCAGCAATCCCCTCCGGTGACAGATCGTACACATTATCCATCCAGAAATCCTGCTGAAATATTTGGCTCTTAGGATCAGTTGGCAGTGGGTTTTTTTTCTTCGCTCATTTGGTCAACTTGAAGTTCATTCAGAATTTCTGTTGATTACCACAGTTAATAATTTCCCATTAAGGGGGAAAAAAAGAAGGTTTTCTTCTTAGTAACTACACAGATGGTAATGTTTTTTTCTGCTTTGGTTAAATCTCAAAGTCGTTTTGCAGTTTGACGTTTCTTTTGAGTACTACTAGTGGCAGAAAAATATAGTCAAATTATAGATGTGTCCTTGAAAAATGACTGAAGTCATTCGTCTGCTTGCTCATATAAAATCACTGCTGCTATTTTTAGCTGTTGCATACACCTCCAGACATTCAGTTCCATAAATTATGCATGTCTGCCTCTACAGGTCCGGGCCCTTCGTCTCGCATGTTTGACAGCAACGCTCTCCCAGAACTCCCCTCTGTTCCCGACACACTCCCCACGTCCTCCTTCGGCGGAAACACCACCACTTCGGATGACATCGACTTTGACGACTTGACGCGGCGGTTCGAGGAGCTGAAGAAGAAGAGTTAATTGAGATGCCCCCCGGTCCATATACTCACACACACAAACACACTTACACTCACAGTTCCAACACCTACACAAATCAACAAACGGAAAGAGTTCAAGACTCAGAATCAGATTTGGATCTCTCTCCTCCCCCTTTTGCAGTGACGTAACTTTCCATAGATAATCCACGAATATGTATCTTACCTCATTTATGGCCTCTCATGACCTGCTTACTGAAGGTGTGGACGCTCATTAACCCATCTAAGAACTGTCCTTTCTTTCCACGATTCCAGAGATTGTGGCATGTTTTAATTTCTTTCTATCTGACAAATGATATAAATTGTTCTATACAACCATGTTAGTGTTGAGCCTTGTTCACTCCTCGTCATTTAAGTTCGCACTGACTTTTCATTTCCCCCCCCCCATTCGTCTATAATGAACCGCGTCACCGTGTAGATTTTCATCATTGTTTTTGCTGGGGTTGTGGCTCTGACTAATATTTACTGTACATGCCTTGATTTTTCTTTGCGCACGCTGTGATCTCTGCCACTGTGTCGCTCAGTCCCGCGTCAGACTGGTCGAACGGGCCTGACGGGCCGTTCCACACCGGTGGGTGAAACGGGCGTTCACACGTCGTGAAGTCACCATACTGCTTCGGAGGCGGGGCTCCAACACCCAGCAGTGGTTTCCTTAAAGCTACAGGAGACAGCCAGAAGCCATATTTTCAGTGTGTTGGCAGGCATGCAGTTTTGTCACTGTGGAATCAACAGTTTCAAAGTTTAGATTTCAATTTGCTGAGTTTCTCAAACTTTTTCAGTTGTATCCATATCAGATTAAGCATGCATATTTTAAAACTTTTCATCTGTTGCGGCGGTGTGATGGGACACAGATGTAACGTGACAGAGAAAGTGTATGGATGTGTGTAATATAATACTTTTAAGATAATCTAGGTAGGCTTATCTCCAGGACTGATTTAAGTGTGCAGCTCAATAAGTCTGGAAGAAGGAAGGTGTTCAATATTTGACAAATCTGTTTTCTACACAGTTTCTCCAAATATTTTTTTTTCCTTTTGAATGTCAGTTTTACCAAACATCTGCACTTTTGTAACTCTTAAGTTAATTTACAAGGAAAATCCTGTGTGACAGAAGCAGCCACGTGACAGCCTGATTTGATTCGATGTAAATCTGAACCCCAGAGCTCGTGTGTGTGTGTGTGTGTGTGTGTGTGTGTGTGTGTGTGTGTGTGTGTGTGTGTGTGTGTGTGTGTGTGTGTGTGTGTGTGTGTGTGTGTGTGTGTGTGTGTGTGTGTGTGTGTGTGTGTGTGTGTGTGTGTGTGTGTGTGTGTGTGTGTGTGTGTGTGTGTGTGTGTGTGTGTGTGTGTGTGTGTGTGTGTGTGTGTGTGTGTGTGTGTGTGTGTGTGTGTGTGTGTGTCGTTGTCTGTGGTTCATGTGCATGAGACTCAAACTGTTTGTGCACCACTGCGTTTGCCTTAGATCTCATCTCTCATCAGAGGCCTTCCTAGTCTGTACCAGGATGTAGTTTTTGTTACCCATCAAGACTGGAAACATGTCTCAGTTCAATCGAATTACAGTCCACTCTAAAATAGCTCTCACTGTATCGGACTATCTTTTAAAGCATTTCCTTTGTGATCTGGATGAAATAGTCTGCGCTGGCAGTGGAGGTGAATGGTTGGCGTGGGGAATCTGAGTGGGGGGGGGGTTTGTTTTCTCGTGGACGTGATGTCCGTAACCCGACCACACCCAGCTCTGCTCGAATAACAAGCCGGCCCTGGAGGTGCTCTGACAAGTTTTCCACCTGGGCGACAGAGACACAGTTCATTAAAAAGTTTTCCATGTATTCAATCGAGTAGAGCGAGGTAATTTTAACACTACACAGACTGTGATCTGCTCGCCGGCTTCTCTTCTTGTGACTGGTTCATGATAAACATTTGGACGCAGAATTGTGTCTTGTTGCAAAGCTTTCTCTTTTTCCCTGGTGTATACTAAAAGAGTTTAATAAAGGACTATTTGAAACTTGAACACTGGTAAAGTCTTTCACATGAAGTGCTTCCATTCCATTCTTTCAACTTTAACCTAGTTTTACACGCTGTAATGACACGTAGTTACCAGTAGATGTCGCCAGTGTAAAGCAGGTAAAAACTGAGAAGACTCTTACTAGATGTTTGTATTATTCAACACAGAAACATTTTGTATGTTGAAGTTTCTGTGATAAATAGCAACAAGACAACAGAGAAATTTATACATCTATAAAAGAATCTTGAAACCATTCCTGATACGCTCAGATAGCCAGAGCAAATGCTATACATGCATGTAATGCGCTCTCTTTATAGTCTTCATGGAGCTTTATTTTGAATCAGTTAAAGTTTAGATATGTTACTTTCATTGTGCTTCTTTTTGCAGATCAGAAAGCAGAGCACCCATCATTCTTGTGCCGGCATCACTGGCCTATTTTTCTGTTTACGATTTCAAACACTATTTTATATTACATTTCTATTTTATTCTCTGTTTTGGTTTCAACCAGGCCTCCAGTATGGAATTTCATACCACATCATGTAACGTGCACCGGTATGACAATTAAAATTCCTTGGCATGAACAAACACAAAACTCTCCCTGTGTCAACCTTACAGAGAAGGCAACATTTCTTTGGATCATTAGAAGCAGTTATGCTTTGAACCCAGGTTTTTACTTTGTGTTGCATCTTCACAGTTATTTTCTCTGAGCTTCAGAGATGATAACAAATTCCTCTGTTTTGTCCTAATTGAAATGGGGGGGGGGGGGGAATTCTCACATTGAAGGTTTGATGTCTAAAGTACAGTTAAAAATGAAGAACAGCTGGCCCTGGATCTTCAGACTACTTGGCATTGCAGTCAGCACAGGTATGAGCGTGTATACAATTTATCCTGATGTGCATCTGTTATTTGAGAATGACAGCACTCTCTAGTATTATTGGCTGCAAAATGCCATTATTAGTTATTATTCAGTATCCTGTCTAATCTTTCTCAACTTTTTGTTCCTCCCTCATTAAACCAGAGGTGTTCAAACTACAAACCACAAAGCACCTGGAGCTCCTGCTCCAACGGTTTTCACATTACAATGGTAAATAACCCACATGTGAAACTGGCTATTCGAAGTTTTGTTGGTGGTTTTTAACAAAACGAGATAGTTAAAGAAAAAAAAGTGTTGCTAACTTAAAGGTGCATTAAGGAGTTTTACAACCTTAAAAATACTTATTTTCCACCATAAATATGTTACACATTTTCAATGATGTGTACAATGTGCCCTGACATATTCATTACAAGTACCGCTAACAGCGCTAAATTGTCACTTGAAAGTTGCAGTGCCGGTCCGACACCAGAGTTTTTTTGGGGAGAATTTGAAAGGAATGACGTAATGCGCGCTCCGGCTGGTTAGGTTTCATTTTGTCCGCCATTACTCCGCCAGATGCTTAGTGAGCAACAACTGAGCAGGATCTTCCAGAAAGTAAGAAAAGACTGGCTTCTAGCACTGCCACAGCTCCAGCACAGACTCCACCAGGTAAAAGAAACTTAAATCTTACTTGAGCGCTACTAAACGAGCGAAGACGGAGTCCCCCTCTTCCTTGCACGGGAGCCACAGGGACGAGTTTTTCACTAAGTTGCATTACACCCAAGGCCTGCAGGGGCCGCTGTTTTGCATAAAACGTGCAAACTCCTTAAGGCACCTTTAAAGGAATAGTGGACTATTTTCTTGAAAAGATGAAGCTTTACTCGCTTTTCGAAAAACGCGCATGCACCAGACCATCCTACCTGCACTAGTACTGCTTCTCCCGAGGAAACACCTATCAAATGTCGGAAGCGTGCGAGCGCGAGCCCATCTTCCCCAGGCGTGCACGGCTCTGTTGACAGTTTCTGCGATCGGCCTCGCTCATAAAGCTTATTTTCTGAAACAGTTGCAGTTTCATTATGTCAGACTCGCCATCGGTAAGTACTAGCTGAAACCGAAGCTCACAGGCTACATAAACACTCTGATTGCGCATGCGCAATAAGTAGAACCTTATTGGGAGCGAGCACGTACAACGGCTTTACGAAAGCCGCTCAGCAGAATGATTGACAAACAGAACCACCAGTTATTTTGATGATCCACCCGGAACTCAAAGCAAATAGAACATCCTCCATTACACCTGAATGTAATATTACAAATTAAAGGGCAGAAATAACAGAACCAAAGAAACACAAGACAGTGAGTGCAGAACGTTTTCTTCATGTTCCTGTCTTGGTCTATTTTTCTGTTTGTGGTTCTTGGACAAAACTGTCTGATAAGCATTAAATCTTTCGGTCATTGTAAAAACTGAAAAGTGAAACTTTAGAAGTAATATGAACGGTCTTCAAGTCTGAAAAGGCACATTTTCTGACTGACTGAACACAACTCTCAAAGCAAGGGGGGGTAAAACTAGCCCCATTTAGGCCAAAAGTGGTGTACAGTAAGTGCATGCACCTTTACAGGAATGAAAACAGGTTTTGTTTTTGTTTCTATGTAGTATTACAACTGATAAACAGATGCCGTCTTCTATGCTGCTTCATCCATCTTCATGCTTCATCAAGCAGTGTCACTCAGGAAAACACAACAGATACAGTCACATTCACACATGAAGAGAATTTAGAGTAAAATTCTTGTTTATTATTTGGAGTAAACATGGGTACAGTTTGTGGACACTACACTCCCAGAGCTGGATTCAAACTGGGGATATTCGCACTAGAAATGCAAACCACCTCACCATCACGTGACACACAAGTCATCCGATGAAGCAATTTGAATACAAAGTCTGGTAAGTTCCGTGTTGAATTATTGTTTAAGTAAGTTATATGATCAACCATTAAAAACACAAGAGACTTAAACTCTTGGTTTTAGCTTGGTGTATTTGTAATAAGAAATAGATGAAAAAAATACTGCAAATGAGCAGAAGTAAGCCAAATATCCATTGACTGTATCTGTTTGTATTATTTTGTCAATCATTCCTGTGAAGAATGTCATTTGTATATATGTATTTACAATCAAAATATTCTTTTTGAAGTATAACTTCGTATATTCTGACAAGGTATACAGATGTTTATCAAAGGATAAATTACATTTGGAAGCCTAAATTCACTATTTATTTCATTAATCTCAGCTGAAATCCTTATTCGATTTCCTGATGTATCTTTGCAGGCATAATGCTGCAATGAATGTTAGAACACACGCCTCATAACCTGCTGAGTTATCTGCAGTCTGGGTTGGACTTGAGGACAGAGTTTGCATGTTTTCTCAGTAGGCTGTCCTTCCTAAGTACCACTACATCCATGTGAGGTTAATGTTTAACCCTAAGGCAGCTGCGACTCTATGTGAGTGTCTGTCAGTGTTAACCCTGACTGGCGACCTTTCCGGGGCCCCTGACCTCACCTTTGGCCACAGCTGAATAAAGTGATAAAGAAGATTTTTGAATGTATTTGATGCCATATTTCCCTCACAACCTTTCAAGCAAGTTAACTGATTAGTCTGTACAGAAAAAAAAGAACCAGATTTAAATACAATATTTTGCAAACTCTCTGCATTTTAACTTTTACCTGGTTTGTCATTCTGTATTTTAGTTTGTATTTTAGCATTTGTTTTATCTGGAAAGCATGAACTCTCACCACCTTCTGCAGATTTTAACAGAGATCTCTTTATTCAAACACACACGTCATACATACAGCAAAGTTTCAGAACGCCAGCCATCAAATGAATCTTTGTGGATTAAATAGACATACAGATGACTGAAGTTGAGATATTAAAATATCTGCGAAGCTGCTTGTAGTTGCAAACCACGCGCAAAAATCGAACGCAGTTAGTTCTGTTTCATGAATCTTTCAGGGAGGGGGATCTCAAATCTCACAGTAGCAGACGTGAATGATAAAAAGACATGACATGCACTCTCAGCACATATTACAGTGATGGAGGCGATCAATAAACCATTAGCTCTCATATGTACAATTACATAAAGGCTTCTTCGTCATTCTCTACAAGGGAAAGTCTGTGTTCGGGTACAATTAATGGCTGGCAGTGATGGGAAGCTGTGCTGACAGCAACACGCTGCGGCTTTTAGGAGCTTTGGAATGCTGATCATATCAATATTTCCAAAGTTTCTGACTGCAAATTATTGTCTGTTAGCATAAGTGTTCGGAGACCACTTTGTCTTAATGCTCAAACAAAGAACAAAGTGCAACTCTGGGTTTCTTGTTAGATGAGGGAGAAGAACATCAATGTTTCATTTGAAATAATTACGCAACACGTGAACACAAAGAAAAGTATTGAACAGATTATCTAAATATGAAAATATATTTTACAATCATGTATCCTAATCTATAACTGTCATTATGATGGAAATGTTTCTCACAGTTTAAGGCATCTAAATGCACCAATCAATCTAAAATATTCAAACATAAACCAAATGATTAATCTCTCCATAGCTGAACAAAACTACTTTTGTGTATACATATGTAAATATAGTGCAAGTAGATTATCCTGGTAAAAGGTGTTAATAATATGATACCCTATATGAAAAGTGGATCTGCAGGAAAAAACCTGGGAGTCAGGGATTAATTCACAGCATGTTTTTTTTTCCTGTATCAGAAGAAATCATGAAAAAGATTAAGAAAAAGCAGGCGAGGTGGCTCCTCTTACAATGTGAAAACTACAGTAGAAAGCATTCATTCATGCATTCATTTAAACCACCTGAGCTGCCAAAGCGTGCATGGAGTGTATAGGAGTGTTCCAGGAGTGAGGGTGTTGGGGAGGTGCGGGCGAAGGCGGCGTCCTCACAGCATGCGGCCGGCGTACTGCTTACACTTCTCCTGCTGACCTGTTGAACGGAGGAAACATGGCCGTCAGCCTCACAGTGCCTCACTTCCCTCATGACAGGAGGAGGAGTGCGTGACTCCACACAGAACAAAGAAATCAAGTTTTCATGCACTCACTTTTATGCAAAACCTCAATTTGAAATAAAATATAAATGAAATATTTGACACTACAAATCTTTTTTTTTCTTTAAAAAGAAATGTGGAGCTTATGAGAGGGCTACAGGCAGTTTTTATCTCTTACATTTAGAGCTTTTCAATATTTTTCTGTTTTGACTGCACAACCTTACTGAAATCAAGGTTCTGTGAACTCTAAAATATAGAATATATCAGCTTTAAGGATTATGACTAATACATAACAGAACATATTAATATTTCCTTTGCACCCGCTCACAGTACGCCGCACTGCAACGCTGAGTAGAAGAATTAAAGAGGATTTTTGTACACCCAAATGAATTATGGCCTCTGAAGGGCTGTGTGAAGTGTTCTTACTGAGAAGCACTTGCTCGACTTCTTCAGTCTCCTCCACAGCAACTGGTTTCAGCAGCAGAGCGAAGACCACTGCGATGCCAATCACCTGTGAGCCGAAACAAGCCACAGCCAATCACCAATGACTGAACACAGAGAATTATTGGGAGGAATCCAAACAGAAGATTAGTGAAATAATTAATTAATTAAATACAAAATAGAAATATTTGACTCATTCCTTTAATACTGATGCAGGTCTCTCATTCTCAAGATCAAGACCGAATATGATGCTCTGCCGCTTGAAACCATCAGTTTTCCACCTTTACGCACCTTGAGAGGCTGCAGTATGAAGATGCTCTGGAAGAGGGAGAGGCCCAGAGACATGACCCACTTGATGGACTTCTCTTTGCCGTATTGAAAGCCGTACAGCAGAGTGAAGAAAGTGGACACTCCGCTGATGGACAGCAGCAGGAACCAGCCCACGAACACAAACCACCAGGGCAGCCAGCAGCTCATGGACCTCTTCTTCCTCTTCACCGGAGGTGGGCTGAAACCGCAGGACGGAAAACACACTGTATGAAAGCAATCTGATCAGATATTCGTAGTTTTTGTGCGAGCGTGAGCGCTGACCAGGTGGTCAAGTGGCTGCTGAAGACCATCTCAGTCTTGCGCACCAGTAAGTTGGCAAGACTGAAGATCTTCTGATGCTCCTCCATGCTTGAGAAGTGCTTGACATCCAGCTTCTCCAAAGACATGAGGAGGTGGCAGAGCCCCGCCAGGAGGAACCTGGTGCTGTGCACCAAGTGGGGGTCGCTCTCGGTTTCTCCTGAAACACCAATCAGAACAAAACAATGTATCTCTGTGCAGCAGAGAGACACTCAGATCTGCAGCTTGCAGACTTGAGTCTCTTTTTTCACTACCTTGCATAGCTTGAACAAATGTATTCACTCTGTCCAAGCAATTGAGAAGATCAGCGGTGGACTGCAGGCTGCTCATCTCTAGAGCCTTGTTTCTTGGACTTTTGCTCATCATCGAAATGACCTCGTCTGTCTCCTAAAGGACCAAACAACCACAAGGCAGAAAGAGAACATTATATAAAAGTAAAACAAGGTCAGAACAAACAAAAGCACTTTAAGTAAACACTCAAAAAAATGTCACACAGAGCTATGACACTGAAAACACACTTTCAGAATGGCCGGCACAGTCACTGCAGGTGGTCCTAATTCTGCCTCTTCATTTTTAGGCTTTGAGATCACGCGCGGACGGATGCTTCGGAAGATGGTGATGATGAGGATGTTGATAGGGAACATGAGGAGGCCGCTCTCCACCCCGACAATGACCTCCTGCCAGGTGATCTGCATTGAACCTGGGCGGATTTAAAAGAAGGAACACAGAAAGTGTTTGTGGCCAGTCGGAAGTGAAAAGGATTTCAGTCTGTAGTGTCTAAATTACAGCGTCTGGATGTTGAGCTCAGTTATGCTGTTTCTGACCCGCCATGGAAGGCGTGATCAGTGTGTTTCCCATTGTTGTACAGCCAAAAACTTTTTTTTCCAAGCATAAAGCAGAGCACACATTTACCTTCTGTGGCTCACAGACCTTTCTGTAACTGTAACCATTAGATGTGAGTGTCTGACTGTCTGTCCCTCCATGTTTAATCACCAACTGAGAAGATCACTCCTGAGTCTTTGTCCACGGGAAGGTTCCAGAAGGCGATGTTGATGGCCATGGTGCAAAGCAGCAGGCTCATGCAGCATGAAACCCTCTGGGCGCGCGTGAACGGACTCCGTGAGGGCGGATCCACGATGGACACCCAGATGTGTTCGTCCCTGAAGCCAGTCGTCGTTCTGCTCTGGAAAATGTTTCTGACAGGAAAGGACAGGAATGCGCAAGATTGCTAAACGTTTGTCGCAAATTACCCCACGAGCTGAACGATTTGTGTCAGAAGTACAAAAGGAGCTGGACTCTGACCTGAAGCTGGCGATCTCGTTGTTCTTGGCGGCGTTGAAGGTTTTCTTGGTCATCCCGTCTCCTCGGTCGACGCTCAGCCAACACCCACAGAGGAAGTGCCACACAAGTCTTGTTTGAAGATCTTGGATGGTCACCTTATTGATATACCTTTAATTTTTTTATCAAGTGAGACACATGAAAGAAACAAAACTGACTGATTAAACAGATGATAAGATGGAGTGTAACCTGCCCTCATAGTTAGCTGGGGTTGGCTCCAGCGCCCCCTTCCCTGCACAGGATTAAGAGCAATAGAAGATGGATGTGATACTGCATTGGTTATTCCTTAACCGTTACAGTATCTCACTGGAAACACAGCTGCTTAAAGCATTTTGTGCTCTTCAGACCATAATCCTATGTTGAAGTGCCGCTCAAGTCTTTTCTCACTCGTGTCTGTAACACGTTATGTCTTTATATCCGCCATGCAGAGGCTGCTATGACGTAACTGATTATAATTCTTTTTTAGTGGTTATCATGCTCATACATAGATCCGATCCGTGTTCAAGTGAGCTTATCAGACACTGAAGCACATTAATAAAGATGGCCACCTGATATTTAGCCACATGATGTGATGAGGCTTTTTGAAGTGCGTCACTGTGCGAAAGGAAACAAGCTGTACTACGGAGAGTCGAGTTAAATCAATCCATTCAAAAATGCAATGGATGCAGGAGATGCTCAGCTTCACCATGACGGGTTTCCTCCAGAGTTGTCGTGCTGCAGCCGGAGGCTTTGGATGTCGCCCAGAGGGAAGGGTGTGGAAAGCACAAACATATCAACAGATCCTCTCTCGAACAAGGGCTTGTCGGGATCTGCGAGGTTGTATATACGGCTCTCTCCCTCTGAGCCAATCAGCATCACCGTGACCTGCAAGATTGAAAGAGTAAATTGATAAAACAGCACTGCATTTTCACATGATTAATCCTGACAGACCAGGCTTATCGCTGAGTGTGTAACCTTGGCATCATTACTGTAGGGTAATTTTCCAACGTAGGCTGTCCTGGAAAATTCATCAGTTCAATCACAGGGACTGCACGACCACTGTCACACAGGCAGTTTTCCAACCACAAATTAACCACAAGTTCCTGTTTTTGGATTATGGGAGGAAACCCGAGTGCTCATGCAAACACAAGGAAAACTGCTAGCCCATGATACGCTTTTAAAAAGACCACAAAATACGCCTTTTGATAAGTTAACATTTTGTTGTTTAGTTATGTATTTTACTCCACATAACCTTACAAAATGTAATTACTGAAAATGCTCATCCAGTCATTTTCATGAAATCATGTCCTGTTTTTCTATCACTGCTTGGGATATTGGGAGGCTGACTCTGGAATTATGATGCATTCAAATACCAGTGGGAAGTTCCAACATTACAAACTTGAAAGATTGTCCAAAAAAACATACATCAACATATTGTTCATTGAAGTTTGGATACAGGGCTGTGTGTTTAAAGAACATTTATAGAGTTAATCTATTTATCACTGTTTTTCTCCTTTAGTTTCTTGTGTTTTTTTCTGACTGGTTTCAGGCTCCTTGTTCCCTCCTCACGTATGATTGCTGCTCCCCATCCTGATTTCTTTCACCTCTGCCTGAGTGTGTGATTGTCTTCACCTGGTGATTTGGTATATACTGAACTTTCCTGTGAGTGTCTTGTTAGCTGGTTAGTCTGTGTTCCGGTATGTGTTGCGCTTTGGTGACTCAGCTTGGGTTCCTGTGATCTTGTGGACTTTATTTTTGGAATTAAATATGAATTTCTGTTCCACCTGAGGCAGAGTCTGACTTATCCTCTTCTGACCTCTCATCTCAAATGCATGGCAGTACTCTGTCTTCTACTCTTCTTCTATTAATCTGATTTCTGTTCCTTCCAAATGTCATCTGGGACCTCTACGATCAGCATCATTAGTTCAGATAAAACCCCCATACAGTCACATCTTAAATTAACCATAAATTAACAAAAACTTAACCATTTCAGACCCTTCAGACTTTCAGAGGAGACTTACGTTGGCAGAAGTCCCAGCATTCTTTCGGTGGCCTGTTTGGAAACTGATCAGATAGTTGTACTGAGAACCAGGGTGATTGTCCTCCGCTAGAGTCAGCTTCCTCTGTCAGCACAACAAAAACATCCCATTCACTGTGATAAAAACCTCACAAAACACCTGCTTTGTGGAAACTGTCCGCTGACCTTATGACGTGCCCTGCGGTCCGCGTAGCAGGCCCATATCAGGGTGATCAGGTAGAGACCAAAGAAAGCACACAGCAGGGCCAGAACCACGTAGTTCTGGTTCACCGTGGCAAACAGCTCCGTTGTGCGAGATATGTCAACGTGGTTTGGCATCACGAAGAAGGAGCTCCCAAAGAGGGTGAGGTGGTTACACAGACACTGCGTTGACTCCGGGGTGCTTTTGTCTCCCACCTAAGATCACAGAGACGCACGGGTGACTCTCGCGCTCGGGAGGATGACGCCACATGAAGAGTAACCAGAGTTTAATCCTACCATGCAGCCGTCGACGCTCCACACCTCCTTGACTTCGTCCCAGTACAGACACTTGGTCATGAAGGCCGTTATCTCCAGAATCAAACCCGGCTCCCATTTGGAGTTGTCGAGCTTGGCATCGACGTGCCAGATCCCAGGAGTGTACTGTAGCATTTCTGGAGTTATCTTCCAGCGATAGGCCTCTGAAGCAAGAATCAACAGAACACATGAATTCATATTAAAAAATAAAACCAGTCACAGCAGAGTGAAGCTGACCCTCAGTTTGCCTCTCAGAGGTTTGAGCAGTCTGAAACTAACAACCACCAGGACCTGCAGCTACTGTCCTGTTTGTTATTTCATCGATCAGCATTTTAAATTTGGTTGCTCTGGGATGGAATATTTCTGAATGCACAGTAATAATATAACACTAACAATGCCACGATATTTAGTATATATAGCTGTGGAAGCAGCAGCGACCTGCGTGGGTCACGACAGTGGTGTTTCTGGAAAATTTGGGGGCGTCTGGTGTCCCAAAGGTCAGGTTGAGATGAAGGGACACGTTGAGGCTGGGCTTCACGCTGAAGAAGATGGTCGTATTGGCATCGGAGACGTTCATCACAGTCACAGATTTGGTGTTTTCCTTCAGAACAACAGACTTGCTGCTCATCGACAAGGAAGCGTTAGGACGAGGCAGGAAGATCTGCAGGAAATGAAGAGTCACAACTTAAAGAAAGACACTGGACATGAGTTTGATTGATAGAGGAGGTCAGCGATGCAAAGCAAAACATTATATAAATATAGGACTGATTTCATGACAAATCTACAAGGGAATTAATTTTTGTGACGTGTAATACTAACGTTGCTATAATATATGAATTTGAGCTTCTTGGCATGAATAATAATGTCTTAATCTTCTTAATTGGCATTCCCTAAAAGTACAGAACTTAGTCATGTGTATCCAGCCTTTGAAAGTAAATGAGTAAGAAAATTGTTGGTTGGAGCTCATAGATGGTGATTCAATATTTTATTTTCTTCACTGCTGCTCAGGTCTATGATTCAGTAAGGGAAGACTGCTTATTTCTGATTAAAAAAAAGAAAACAACAACAAACATTTGGTTTATTCAAGATGCACCTTTAAATATTAGAGAAGCTTTAGAAACAGCATGATGGGTGCATAAAATTGATTTTGTATCTAGAAATAGTTTATTTTCTAAACATTTTAGAAACAGTTATGTTTTTAGATGCTCATCACTGCCAGTTCTGCTGCTACAGCCTGCCAAATGTCATGTACTCATAAAGATGGTGTCTTATTATTGACTGTTTTTTGCCTTTTTCATGAGAATAAGTTTGAGTTTGTACAGTCATGTGTTACTGTTTCTGTGAGTTTGCTGCTTTCAAAGGAGCAGTAACTGAGAAACACTGTAACATTGACCGGTATGTCCATCATATCTGCTGTTGTAGCATCTTAAATGCGTCATGAAAGAGAACAAGGTTGTATTTCTCGTGTCAGCTGTACCTCAATCCTATCTGTCAGACCCGTCAACCTGATGTCTGTTTTTCCATCGCTGAGTTGAACATTGCACAAAGTTCCTGTTATGTTTTCAGAAGATGGATGGGGATTGTTTCTGAACGTGGAAACCTGAGTTTCAGGATAAAAACAGGATAAAATCAGCTGAAGAGGTTGTGGATGACGACAAAGACGCAGTCATAAAAGATGGTTACACACGCCGACCTGAGCGGTGACTTTGGAGAAGTCTTTTAGGTGTGAACTGAGCGCTGAAGATGGTGGAAACTTGACAACTTCACCTTCATTTTTTGAGCCAAGCACCAGGTCTCCAATCTCTTCAGGCGGTTTGCTAAAAGAGGGAAATCCAGTGCAAATAGCATAAATGATGGTTGAGTCGCTCTACCTTTCTTCATGTCATGTGACCTGTTGAAAGTGGGATTTGAAGCTGGGTCTCCCACAATCAAGGTCAAGATTCAACCCAATGAATTAAATGATGGATCCAATCAAAATAACATAATAATCTCTTTTAAAGAAAAAAACAAAACAGAGAACAAAACAAATACTGACCTGGTTTGATAGATGGTGCCTGATGGGTGCTGAAAGACAATCAATTCTGAGATTTCTTCACCGATCAAGAGAGAAATTTCCCGAAAAATCTCAAAGATTCTCTCAAACAAAGGCTGAAAGAGATGATAGTGATGTTATCTAACTGTCAGAGCCGCAACAACTTCACAAGCATCTGTTCGACATTGCAGCTGATATAGACAGGGGAACGTACAACTGGATTTGGGTTTTCTTCTTTGTCGCATTTTTTCAACGAGAGAAGCAAGATGCCAGTGCTGCAGTTGATGATGTGGTTGATGGTATAGTTGTTACTGATAGCAAACTTTGAGGTCAGATTTTTCGTGCCTTCCAGCAAGTACTTGATAAAGTCGTCCTGTCAGGGGAAAAGTACACGCATTTTAGAAACAATTAAAGATGTAAATAATGCAACGAGGATTAGGTGATCGTTCTCCCATGCTCTCCAAACTGAATTTACTCACCCTGTTGTCATTTGTTGGTTCACCTACTGTCAACTCCATCCTCCGCAGCTCTTTGTCTGCTTCCTGTTTATGAAAAAAAAAAAAAGTCACTTCTTCATCTTTTATAAGGGACCGATAACAGCCTGTATGTGAAATGAAGGAGGTCTCGCTCACATAGAGAAGTTTGTGGATGTTGTTGACATTCGCACCCATGACAGAAACGGCCCTCCTGAGTCCTGAAATCAAAGTGTATTTGCTTGTTTGAGACGTTCACAGATACACACGTTCGCTGCTGGGAGATGTTTGAATGGAACTTACGAGATCTGGTTTTGTGACTGAAGGCCATTGATTTCTGTAAATAAATAAAGAAAGAAAATAAAACCAACCATGAAGATTAAATGCAGAGGTTTGTGTGTGTTTTTTTCTTTTCTTTAAATTGTTTCACTCACATTTGCCTTTGGTGGAGACTGCGCAGCTTCAAAACAAAAAGAACGGTTTTGACAGACACAGTGGTTAAACACAAAACTAATGAGGTAATAAACTTCATGTAGTGAGGGTTTCTAAGCAGGGATAAGGAAGGGGAACATACCGTGGGTGCAGAGGAAGCCTCGTTTCTGGTTGCAGGCCGACTTTGTGACACGAAGAGGATTCAGCTTCATGAAGGGGCAGAGGTCGTCTGAAAATGCATCAGTGCCCGTTACAAAAACAAAGAGATTATGCAGGCACACACAAACACATGCCAGTAGCGTGAAAAAGACACCCACACCCATCAACAACTACCGCATCCATCCATCTTCTTCACTGTTTTATCCAACTCAGCTTCTCAGCAGAAAAGGCAGAATACATCCTGGATGGTGCTCCAGTTCATCACAGAGAGATATACAGTCACAAATCGGTCAGCAGTTAACCTCATATGTTCATCTTTTGTTTTTGGCTGTGGACCAAGAGAGATCCGACCCACACACACAGGGAGAACATGCAAACTTGGCATCTTGGTCCTCCCTTTTCCTCCCTCAGTCCACAACCATATTGTGGGGCTAATTGGCGGCTATAAGCGTGACTCCGTCTTTCCGTGTTTTTGTGCAATCCCCCCCGTGATGGACTGCTGATCTGTCCAGGTGTATGATCTTCCTTTGCCTAAAGTCAGCTGGGATTGACGCCAGGGCCTCGCAATACTGAGTTTAAAAAAAAGTGGCTGAAATATGGAAGGATTGGATGGACTGTAATTTATTAGGAAAACAATTGCTTTGTGCATCCTATTATGTTTCTAAAGGTTTAAAGGGCAAATGACCTCGTATGATAATACTGTATCTGCATTTCTGTTTTATCCTCGAAACAAACCATTCAATATTCCTGAAAGAAAAGTACAAAACTTATCACTCTTCTAAAGAAATGACACATGCCACTGTATATAACGAGTCAACTGGATTGTAAGAGCTTTTTTCAGGATGTCCAGTGAAAATTTGATCCAATTTGGTGATCCATTTTCGATATTACTTAAATTGAGTACAATTTATTGAGGTAACAGTTTCCAAATGATTTTATTTATATGAAGACTTTAGTGTTTATTTGTATTGACGGACTTCAAAATGCCGAAATACTAGTTTTGAAAGTGTCTTTAAAAGCACACAGTTGTGAATCCGTCTAATTTGAATGTGTTTTAAGGAGTGCCTGATTAAGGGTTTTATGAACTACAAGCAATCACGAGATAAAAATTATTAAAGGGACGCATGAAAGTTAAACAAGAGGAGATTAATTCACTTAAAAACGTGTACACTTGTTGCCTGTTTTGTCCTATCTAATCAGTGATTTATGTTTTGACCAGCAGATGCAACTATTTGTCATGTTTGAGTACTTTGGAGGTGAGACTGGAAATTTTAACATGTTTGGTATTTTCATCCTGATTACAATTACAAATGGACATTGCTATGTTTGTCTTATTTTTTTCATTTGAAAGTACATTTCAGAGACGCCTTCCTTGAAGCAAATATTCAAATTCAGATTGTGCTGGTACTTAAACAAACAAAAATCAAAACAAACTGAGCCTCGTTTGGTTCACCAGAAACCAGCTGCCGCCTTCGATTAAAAGTTGTGATCAAATATTTCAATGCTCATGTAAGGCTGTTTCTTTTCACTGAATAATTTCAAAGAATTAAAAAACTTTTTTCTCTCTCTCTCTTTTGAAGTATACCTTTTTTTGTTGCCAGTTTTTGTGTGAATAGATAAAACAAACTTGACACCAAACTTCCACAATTCCAGACTTCAAAATAAATGTAACATTTTACTAACCTGCTGTAGATTCCTCTTCACTTCCTTGGATGTCCTCTCCCAGCCACCAGGTGAAGTTGCTGGTGTTTTTCTTGCTGCTGATGTTGTTCAGGAAAACTTTGATGGGTTCATTGGTCACCTTCAGGAGCTCCCCTCCTTGCATTTCACAGCTGCTCTTGGCTTGGGACCAGGTTTTCAAATCTCTGATAAACTCAAAGCAGACATCTTCCAATTTAAATTCACATCTTGTAGAAAAATCAGGACAACCCACTGTAGTCTCAGGTACAAATAAAAGTCCAGCTGAAATCCACAAAAAGAGAGATGTTTGAAGGAATGGACCCATTTTAATTGTTGTTTAAAGAGCCAAGAAACACACAGTACTGCCTGGGCTGGAGCTGGAGCAGCTACTGAGCAAAAATACTGGGATCTCTCACAGGGAAATGAAGGCGCTTTCTCCAGAAAAACTCTGCATATCTTCTCAATACATTAGGGAAATCATTAGAGACACTCAAACAAGATGCAAAGTAAAGGAATCACTTGGCGTCACCAAGATGACCTTCTGGCTGAGACAAGGACACATTTTACCTTTTTACTCGCATTAAACACAACAACAACAAGACATTATGTATGTGTCTGACTGTTTATATAGGGATTTTGCGTAGTTGTCCTGGGTATCCCACAACACTCATTCCGTCATGTAGAGACCAAAATGCTTGAGATAATTTTAATCATTGTTACAGAAAACAGATTTTGTTGTTTCGGCATGAAAAGGATGTTGTCCCACCCATTAATACAAATTACACCATGGTTATCAAACAATCAGTGCAAAACAATGATAGATAGTGAATGAAATATATACATAGATAATAGAATAGAAAAAATACATTTTCAAATGTGAACATGTGAATGTGCAGCTTGTTGAGTTTAGTCTCTGTTCTACAAAAAATAGATTTCAGAATCACTCCACTGGTCTAGAAATGTCTGCATGTTTTAGACCTAAAATACATCTAATTTCTTCAGTAATGTTACGATGTACGGAGATGTCTGACACCGTCTGGATCCTTCCTTATGCTCTTTTTTTTTTTTTTTTTTTTAATCATTGCGTGAACTTCAGCTCCTCTACGTCATTACGTCATTGTTCCACTCCGCCCCGTGAAGTCTCGCGAGAAGATAGAGAGGAAGCCGGGAACACGCGCGTTTGTGTAACATGTGAGGAAACGCTCAGAACGTCCTTTAATGCAATGACAAAACTGTGTCCATGGCGGCACGATTGAAGGTAACAACAGAGACCATGTGGCATGTTTTGTTTCAGGACGTTAAACCGTTTTACGAAGCGCCACCGCGACTTTCTGGCTCCCGTCCGTATCTGTTTGTGAACTATGTTGATTCTGAGGAAGCTGTGGAGCATCTGTGTGTTGACCTCTCAGTCATCAGTCCTCACCAGCTTAGTGCATGTTTGTAATGAAGGTAGTGTTCGATAAACCCTGAGACAGATGGTTGGGTTCAGATGGGGTTTTCAGATTTCTTTCGATGGTGATGTGACTCTCAGGAGCCAAAAGTGAATGTTTTTTAAGAGTCTATCTATAAAATCTACAATATCTTGGCTTTATAGCTTATACACAAAATAATGTGTAGTGGTCTTTGTTTGTGACGACTTATTGTGTTAACTAGTGGAACTGCTTTTATTGATGATCAGTAAGAGGTAATTACTTTAAAGATCCACACAGCCAAAAGCTGAACGGTATTTGGGTCTCTTAAAGGACTCACTAAAATGCGTACTGCCGTGTTACATGGTTATAGCAGAATTTGTTCTTTTGCTATGATGATAATGTATTAGAAATGTTTCATACCTTGTGCACCAATCCTCCAAATGATCTTCCAGGTTTGTATAAATGAGGGTTGCAGGGTCGCTAATAAGCTCGTATTGGAGAAGGGGAGCAACAAAAAAAGAGCTCAACCTCACCTACACACACACAAATCAAACACACACCGATTTTAAGATTAAAATCATCATAGCTGCACTAACTGATTTTATTATTTAGGGTTGGCCTTGCATACTTCAGCTTCCTCTCACAAGGCAAATGCATGTATATTTGAACTAATGTCTCTGAGATACAGATGATTTGATTAAGTCTTCCAAAGAGACCGTTCCATCTCAGATATTCTCTGACCTGTCGGCGCCCGAAAAACTCAAGGGCAATCACTTGTTTATGAATTACTTTGGTTCAAGGGTACATGTTCTCATTTCATGTGTGATTTTTCTGGACGCTTCCATGCATTCTTTCTCACTATTAACAAAATAATTCAAGAGGCGGCGGTCAGCACATTCGAGTTGGTGTGGGAACTGGGTCCATTTTGATATTCTGATAACTTTAATTGAATCATTTGTGGTTTAATCACACCGGGGTGTGACCGCTGTGACCTTTTTCATGCTTTTGGTAACAGAAACAGCTGAAAGAAGCCGTGAAGGTAATCAGCTCGGGAAGCCTTCTCTTTGCTTCCTACCTCACTGTGATTGGAGATGAGCGTTTCTATGCCAACCAGCTGATGCCCATGCTGCAGAGGATTGTGGGTGCCGAGACAGCACACGTGTTAGCGGTGAAGATGATCGGCCTGGGTCTGGTTCCTCTGAACCGCTACCAGGACCCTGCTGAGTTGGTAATTGTGCCGCTATGTTTTTTTCCCCCAGTGAAGTCGCTGTTGATGGTAAATATCTGAATGATAAAAGACGTCGGCTGTGTTCTTCATTTTTTTTCTACAGGAAGTAAACGTCCTTGGACTAAAGTTCAGAAATCCTGTTGGCATAGCAGCGGGCTTTGACAAACACGGGGAAGCTGTTGACGGCCTGTACAAGCTGGGCTTTGGCTTCGTTGAGGTGGGGACGATCACGCCCAAACCTCAGGAGGGGAACCCCAAACCACGCGTGTTTCGGCTCACAGCTGATCACGCTATAATTAACAGGTGAGTTTGGGAAGGGTGGATTTTTGTCAGTGCTCAAGCTGATATAGATAGATAAAGTTATTTGCCTGAGTGTTTTCCCATTTATGTCGTGCAAACACTTTTATCTGATTAGATCCCTGTCCAGTTGAAGTAATCAGATGTGTGTGGGGGGGTGGGGGGGGGTGGGTGATGTTTGTTTTCCCATGTTAGTGGCACTGCAAGTTTCACTCAGAACATCCTCCGTTCGAACTGTTGGGTCACAGGATGCTGCAGCTCATCCCAGGGACATTTAGTACCACCATCAGAAAAATACAACCATACACTCTGGGATTTCAATTAACAATTTAAAAATACAAAAAAATATTGAACTGTTTTGAACTTCTGGTTAAAAAACAAGGCAGCCACAGGGAGAGGATTCAGTTGCAGTATAGCACAGTATTTAACTATACTGCTATCACTGATCATTGTTGTATCCTTAGAGCAAATATGTAATACTTAATGAAAACATTCCACTTTTATACGTTAAAGAATTCGGTTGAATCCTATTGACTAACCAACGTTACTTTCAGCACCTTAAAAAATGAAGAAAGCAAAATTGCCTCAAGTGAAAAATAAACAGTATCTTCCTGTGAGCAGAATGCTGATTGCTCTAATTTGAAATAACGTGTATACTTCCAACAGCCAAAATCCCATTAAATATTAATTTAAGCTAAGAAAGAAATGATTAGTAATGTTGTCATATTTATGTTATGTATGGTTTTTCTGGAGAACCTGAAGATGCACAGTAACCAATAAACCATCGAGATTTCAGCCTATTGTGACATTTTATCTAACATAATATGAATTCTGTTTAAGATGGGATGGAAAGTCTTCTAGTGCAGAAGCAACGTTAGATCGTCATTGCTGATTGTTCGTGTGTGTGTGTGTGTGTCTGTGTCTGTGTGTGTGTGTGTGTGTGTGTGTGTGTGTGTGTGTGTGTGTGTGTGTAGGTATGGATTCAACAGCTGTGGTTTGGCGGAAGCACAAATGAGACTGAAAGCAAGGGAAGAAATACAGCAGGACAAAAGTAAAGGTTAGAAAACTTGTTTTCATAATATTCTGTTTGTTCAGTAAGAAAGTTATCTGCAGGAAATCAGATTCAGCTGAACAGAACCTGAACGCAGTGAGTTTGTTTTTTTGGGTTTTATTGCTGCAGCACATTGACGGCGCTGTAACAGTCGGTCTGCTTGTGACGGGGAACCTAGCAGGAAACAGTGCATGAGGTTAAATGCTTCATTTCTGCTCCACATTAATCCATTTTAATGATCTTGACCTGTCCTTGCCTCAAGTTTTATTGTGTGCACGCTTGCTTCCAGCCCATTTGGAACATCAGCTTCCTCTTCCCCGGCTGAGTCATGTGTCTGATGACGTTCTCTGTGTTTATGTTTGTCTGAACCCTCCTGTGTGTGTGTGTGTGTGTGTGTGTGTTTATAGCTGGCCTTCCCCTGGGCATCAACCTGGGGAAGAACAAGCTGTCCCGGGACGCAGGGGCGGATTACCTGGAGGGGGTGAGAGTGCTGGGCCCGCTGGCCGACTACCTGGTGGTCAACGTCAGCAGTCCCAACACGCCGGGTCTCCGGGACCTGCAGGGCAAGGCGGAGCTCCGCCAGCTTTTACACTCGGTAGGACATCCGTGCAACTTATGTCAGTGAGAAAGTTTCACTAAGATCAACACCAAGTTCTGAATTATTATTGGAGAAACAGGAGTCCATCACTGTATTTCATCATTTATTAATTCTTTATAATCCTCGTTGAAGTAAACATCTCATGCAGGTCTTCATAACTTCATGTTGAGCCGCTTCAGGCTCGGACTTATATCACACCGTCTGGGTCTGAGACCAGTAACGGATCAGTCCAGCCTCTACCGTCTCTAGTTTCTGCAGTCGATATCAGCTTTGAGCCGCAGACTCTTCTTGGTACTTTTTGATACATGTTGTTCTCACTTTGGCTTCCGCAGCTGTAGCACAGCCCCCCCTGTGAGCAGCAGCAAATGCTGTTTTCCCTCCAAGCAAAAGGAGAGATGAGTCAAGGACGGGGTTAATAAATGCTTCGGAGCCGTGAAAACATATGTGAGAAAGCACTGCATCCTTTCAGCTGAGAGCATCTGTGAGATTTAGGTCATGATGCTGCAGACAAGTCGGTGTAGAAGATTCTCTGTTGAGCAGATTTACAAACTCTCCATCGGAGATGTTAAAAATGATTTGAGGAGCTGGATTCAGTTCTTGTTGAGTTTTAAATCAGTGCTGTTGTTGTTGTTTTTTTGGTTTGTTTTTTGTGTGTCCCGGATCCTCCTCAAACTGCTGCTTAGGCTGCAAAGACAACATTACAAACATTACAGTCAAGACAAACTAGTGCAACAGTTTCAAACATCCATATGAATTCTAGAAAAGTGTTATTATACACACACACACACAGGATTTTCCAGGTTGGGAACCACTTTATTGTCATCATTATTATTATTGTTATTATTATTACACATTTTTTTTACTGGGATGTTCCTACTAAGCATGAGGTTTGAACAGCATTACCATCGCTCTGTCTGAGACTCTCTCTGCTCACGTCTGTAAAACCTGCTCAGGTGCTGAAGGAGCGCGATTCCCTGCAGGAGGAGCGTAAACCTCCGGTCCTCGTGAAGATCGCCCCGGATCTCACTGCCCAGGACAAACAGGACATCGCTGACGTGGTCACAGAGGTCAGAAAGGATCTGTATTTTCACCAAATGTGCATTTTCCCAGCAAATGCACAATTCCTGCTGTTGCTTTTAAAGTTTCTTTTCATTTCTTGTTTCACGTGCTTCACTTTAGCAGTAAAAAGTCCCACTTATTTTTTTCAATTTCAGATGTATTCGTAACGCCATCTAGTTATTATATTGCAGATGGATTGACTGGTTTGTAAAGAATGAAATGTGTAATGATAAACATAGTTGTTTTTTCGCTGTTGAAAGCAGAATTCAAGTCGTTGTCTTCATTTTCTGCTGTGGTGTGCAAATCACATGAGACATCGTTGTCACATGTCTTCATGCAAAGTGAACAAACTTTGTGAGGGAGCAGCAGACACTAGTCTGACAGACTGACGAGTCAAAACAACCAAAGCCTCATGAAAATGAACTCCTGAGATGTTCATCCCGCATCCGGCTGTTTAGGTGACGTTTGAATGTGTCTTTACTGCACTTCCAGTTAGTTTAAAGTGATAAAAACAGAATTGGACCAGGAAAAAACTATTTAAAAATGTGTGTGATAATATAAAATTGTTTAAACTGCTTGCAAATGGATTATTTTTAGAAGCTGATTAGATGTCACTGCAAATATCAGAACTTCTTTTGTAAAAAATAAAGTTATCAGTGTTCATGAAAATTGGGGAATTTAACGTTTCACTCCAATCATAATGTAAATAAACAGCTGATTTTTGTGTTTTGTTGTGCTTGAACACACTGTGTCTCAGCTGATTGGTTTTATTGGTTGATTTATTTCAACTTTTTGTTATTTTTTTTTTTTATGGAAAGCGTCTTAGGATCGCCGTCGTCTCTGGTAACTTTAATCGCTGCTGCTGTATTTGTGCTCGCTGAGGCGAGCAGGAGGCACACCTTGATGGAAGAGACGTTAAAGAGGGGGAAGAAAGCAAATACTAGCAGCGCTACATTTCCTCTGTCACAGCGCACCTCACATTAGAGGTCTGAAAGTCAAGATTTACTCATCCGCGTGTATCAGTCGTGCTTTTATTTTCCAGGTCGCCAACCCTTTCTGTCTTTGCTGTTGTGTCTGTTCTGCGAGTGCAGCTGGGAGTTGACGGCTTAATGGTGTCCAACACCACCGTGTCCAGACCAGAAACCCTTCAGGACCCGCATCGTTCTGAGGCTGGCGGGTTAAGTGGGCAGCCCCTCAAAGACCTCTCCACCAGCACCGTCAGCGAAATGTACAACCTCACCAAAGGTACAGAACTCAAACACACACGGCCCACCATAGTTTCAGTATCAACCACGTTAAAGCGTGTCTTGTTTCTTGATTATATTGCAGGTAAAGTACCAATTATTGGAATAGGAGGTGTGGCGAATGGGCAGGACGCCATGGACAAGATCCGAGCCGGCGCTTCTCTGGTCCAGCTCTACACCGCCTTCGCCTATCAGGGTCCGCCGGTGGTCACCAAAATAAAGCGAGAATTGGAGCAACTTCTCAAGTGAGTATGAGGGTGCATTGAAATTAGCAGCATGGAAAATGGCAGGGTTTTCCTATAGTTTCCACATTTGATGTATTTTGGTGTCCTTTGAAATGCCGACTGGAGTTATGTTCAGAAAGCTAGAAGTAATGAGAAAAAAAAATGCCAAAAAAAATCAGTTGAGCAGAGTAAATGAAGAAAGTAAACCAGTGATTTACAAGACGGAATACCAGGTAAAGCCAGAACTGGTTCTGATGGTCATGATATAATACAGATATTTTGTTGAAGTTATAACTATGGAGCAAAAGAAGGACAGATTATTTTAGTTTATAGCACACATTCCACAAATAGTGTTCCTGTTTTCCGAGATAAAAAAAAACAAAAAAACTCCACAGTTTTTTCCAATGTGCTCCCTTAAACCACTGACTTTTATATGGTTGCAGTTTTCATGACTTTAACAGGGAAAAGAAGAAGAAGAACAGGTCTGAGAACGGGGAGTCATTCTATGTTTTGTTCTACTACATCCTGTAATGCAAAAAACACAGCAGAGGGGTGTGAGAAACAGATGAACAGGCCGTATGGTTAAACGTCAGGGTTGAGCAATGAACAGCGACGTGAGGCTGACGATCCAGCTACAGGTGCTGAACGCTGCTGTTAGCAAGTTGTTGAAAGGCTTTAAAATGCTGCACCTCAAGAGCTGTGGGATGTCAGGGAGGATGAGGGTCTCTGGGAGGAGCAGACAGCCGGTGCACAACACCGGCGAGGACACTGCGGCCTGGATGGACGACATTCAGCAAAGTTGTGTCCGTGTCCTGTTTCCTTTATTAAAAAAAAAAAAAGAGGAGCTGTCTGAATCCATGTATTTGTATTATTTTTTATTTTACAAAATAAGTCTCGCGACTTTTTCCACTCCTGTACTCCTGGTACTTCACTTCTTATCCGTATTTCAAATGGTGTCCCTCTGTCTGTCTGAGCAGAGATCAAGGCTTCAGCAGCGTGTCGGAGGCCGTGGGCGCTGACCACCGGGCAACAGACGGTCTCGCTCAGAAACAGAGCTCGATGTAAAACACGACGGTCGATAACGCCGGACCCTCGGAGGACGCAGCGGCACCCGGAGATGTCATCTCCTCTGACGTGGCAACATGACAGTCAGTTTATCCCGAATTGTGATGAAAGCATGAGTCCATCCATACGTCTTTATTTTCAGGGCTTTTACTTTTATGTGTATGACGATGCATCGTCACTGAAGAAGCTGAGGTCTCTGACTCGATTTCAGACGGGAATATTTTGTTACAGTGTAACAGCAGTTAGTCTTTCTGATGCATTTTAACAACAATGTACTTGAACTTTTTAATGCAGCTGCCACCTGAAGTCATTTTTAAAGATCAGTACAAACATTTTTCTTTGTGCGTGTTAAGGAAATAATCTTTGATGCCGAATGGTAAATAAATGGAAAAAACTTTATGTTATACTCCTCTGTGGAATTTATTAAGGCTTAAACATGCATCAAAATGATTTGCCGTCTCTAAAAACAGGATCTGTGCTTGGGTGAGCGGCAAGAAATTTCAGATTAAAAGCATATTAAAGATGGAACTGTTCAGAAATCCAGTCACACTTGTTAACTGCTCATGTGTTGAGTATCCAGTTCATGTGGCTTCCACACTGCGACTAAGCCTGTTTGTGAGCGATCATGAAGAACGCCGAGTTCCAGAAGAGCCCTGAGCAACATTTGCATGCATGTGTTTTAAAGATCGGAAATGTCATGGCTGATTATTTTTTTGATTCAAAATACATCATGACATCGATGGACAAAAGGAAGCTGCACGCAAATTCTTCGAGGGATCCTGCATGCAAATGTTTCTGGGCAAGGAGTACGGCTGAAATGTTGACCGGGACAGCAGCCTTAAAGCTGAAAAGAAGCCGATCAGCTGCGACCTGACTGATGGGCCCTGATTTGTTTTAACTATGAGAATATTTAATCCTGCAGATGACGCTTTAATACTTTATTTGAGATATTCAAAGTATTGTTATTGAACTTAAAACACACAGTTGCTTTTCTTTTTTGAAGTTGGCGTTGTCCATGAGTGAAAGCACTTTTAGCGGCCACCGTCCTGATCCTCACTGTGACAGAGATCCCAGCTCAGAGTCAAGTTCAGGAACTGACAGACAGCAATAAACCTCAAAATCATGTTGTTTTTTTTTCTTTACTGTGGAAGGAAACAGGTGCTCGCCTGCATCGGAACACTCCACACAGAAATACCCCCGACTGGACTTGAACCACACCCGTCTTGGTGTGAGGCTACCGTGCCAAACGATACAACGTAATAATTCATTTGTAATGAAATGTGTGTTGGCATTTTGCACATTATCTGAAAAGCTGGTTCTCAGATCACACACCCATTGTGTTTATTTTTCTGTTCTAATGAAAAATAAAAACTTAGTGTAATTTATTCCACTTGTTTCCAGAGCACACATTTGATTTCATTTTCGTAGAGACAGCATCACTTTCCAAGAAAAAGTATATTTTTGAAAGCAACGCCTTTGTGAACCTCTTTCTTGGTGGTGTTTCCTGGTCGTCTTGGTCCGCTGCTGGTTTTGCCATCATCTTTGGCTTCTCCTCACTCATTGACACTCTGTTAACCTGTCATAACGCCGCCTGCCACTCCCAGAATAGACGACAGTCATCGGAGGCTGCGGCTCCGGGAGGATCAGCTGTGAGCCGCCGAGCGTCGTCCTTCCGCCTCTCCTGAGGCTGAGTCTAGACCGGCTCGGATCAGATGTGTGTGGCGTTACAGACGGAGAGGAAGTGGCTCGGCCTGGATCCCACATGAGAAAATCTTTAAAACTGTTGGCCACTTAAATGTAGGGTTTCCTCTCATATCACGCTGATCATAGCCAGGAGGCAGCGCTCACCTTTACTGAACTCTGTCAGCTGCTGTTTCTGCTGATGACACACACACACACACACACACACACGCGCACACATATGTGCATAGCTTCACAATTCCCATTATAAAGACTTCACTACTCAAGCACTGTTTTTCAGTTGCATCAAGTTGTGAAGCTGTGAACCAAAACCAAAGATTAACCGTCAATTCAGATCTCATTGATTCAAACATCTGAACTTGTGAAAGAAAAATGAAAGGAGGAACAACTAAAGGAACATTTTGCAAATACATAAGTGAAACATTATGACAACAGGTCAGCAACACGCCTTGCGTCTGTGAAGGGAGTGTTCTATTAGGACAGATCTTTTAGTTTTCACAGAATGAAAGCTGGTTGAAGATTCTTACAACATGCTGTATGAAGCAGTATTTCTGTTTGTCTTGTTGTGGGATTCTTTTTATAAACCAAGACAAAATATTTTAGGCACATAAAGTATTGGGGTCCTGATCTCGGAGAAGCCTGTCTGAATTATTCATTCATTAATTTTCCTAGCTGCTTGTCCTTTTCAGGGTCGCCGGGAGCTGGAGTCAATCTGAATTAGCTTATAGAGAGATGATATTTTTTGTTATGTAACACACACAGGAGGTACGTATGTTTTTAATGTAAAAGCAGCAATGTGATGAGATGCTGGTCAGCCATCATTCAATTCCCAAAGGATGAAACAGTGGTGAAGCTGCTGTTTTACAACAACCATTTCCAAATCGTGCGAGACGTTCAGTTCGGTTGATCAGGCTCGTTCAGTTATGTGATCTCTTGTCTGACGTCATTTCTTCTTTCTGAACTACACATTTAAAGGTGAAGTCTGTCACTCCATTCAAAATTCACAGGAACAAATCTGACAGCCTACATCCGAAATATTATCCATATTCCATTTTATGCACTATATTTGTAATCTTTATGAGGCTTCTTTTATGTCACTCCAACCTTCAGAATTGGGATTGTGTATCGGTGACATATGCGATCATTCGGTTTGTTTTCTGGTTTATTCTCCTTCTGAGTCGCGGGGGGGCAGAGCCATTGAATCATGGTATAATCCAGAAAGAGACTGTTGGACATCTTAAAGGACTTCTGTAGGAGGACAAGGACTGAGAGATGGGTCAATGGTTTCAAAACTAGTCAGGCTTGAATGTTAGAAGGGGAGAAACTGGTTTCATGGTTCATCTGTCAGCTTCAAGGGCGCAACGTAAAGCTTCCCCTTGAACACAGATGAAGCTCTCCATAGTAGACAGAGTTTCTTATAAAACAGATTACAGGTACAGCGATGGCCTTTATTGACTTCTATTATATCAAAAATTATACGACTTCATCATGATTTTTATCATCATGTCTCTTTTTTTAATGTGCGATAAGTATTAAGTGACAAACGCTAAAAGTCATGCATTAGTATAATCTACCACAGAAAAATGTTTTCCCGTTATTCTCAGTAAGTTATAAGTTATTATCTCAGTTATTATCCTAAGCGTTAGCTGAAACTTTAAAACAGTCACCAGTATGCTCAGTTCCTTGAACCTGGAAAAATAATGCCTCAATAAGCTGGAACTAAATCAGGCTTTCTGAGAACAACATGTAAGTTTCCACATTTTGATGTATTTGAAGGCACAATTAAGACTTTTTTTATTGTTTGAAAGACCCATCTGCATATTTTTAGTTTATCTTAGCCATTTCTTCCACCAGCAGGCGCTACACCCTAGTTCTGTGTCACAGACAAAAACGTCCTGTGTCCCAAACAAAAACAAAACTTTACGAATGACTGATCAGCGTACTCAGACCAAACTGAAGCCGGTGTGGCAATATCAAACACCTAAATAACTGACGTAGCTTCAGCTGAACTGAATGAATGAGTTATCTGTGACTGACTCACACACTACTGACAGTAAATGGCAAAAAGTCTTTGAGGGTTTTGATGTCGCAGCCTGGAGCTCACTGGCAGAAAAAGTTAAGACCAGACCCTCTTTCACTTTTAAAATATTATTAAATATAATTTGTTAGGAAAGAGGAGAGCAAGCGATCTAAAACAACAACACCAGTCTGAAAAGAGTGGAAATCCATTCCTCATAACTAAAGATTAAATGGTTTTCTGAAAGAGGCTTATACAAATCAATAGAACAGTAAATTCAGACAAACAGAAAACCTGCAGCGGTCTGCCAAAGACTCAAAATTGGTGTAAGCTCTTGAAGATGAGCGTGACGGCAGAGGGAAGCTCAGCACTGGAATGAGTTCAGAGCGAGACGTGAAAGCCTGCAGAGGACCGGAGAGCTGTTCAGGAAACCAGTCAAGCTACTGGAGGGAGGAGAAGAGCTTCTCACAGATCCAGCTGAACACATCAACCATAATAACCTGCATGCTGATGTACCCGCTTTGAGTGTTAATCTAATTTTCTTCCAAAAGCACATCTTCATGTGTAACATTCTGTAAATGAGTATATTTATGCATCCATCTGTCTTTCGCTGCGTTCATAGCAGCACATGTGTTATTTTACAGTGCAGAGAACTTGCGATGCCGTTTTTATGGAATTATTCCCATTTGACAAGGTCAGGCACCTTTTTGTTTTACACAGGACTGTCTGAAAGGTGTTTTTTTTAAAGGAACTATATCACTCTTGCTCAATTTGAAATGATGTGTGGACTGCTCAGAAAGCACCAAATGCCATCAAATGCTGAAATGATGATCATGTTTCCTAAAAGGCTGCGCATGATTTTAACTCAGCATCTGAATGAGGTTTATATGTGCATTCAAAACACAAATCATTTAAAACATTACAGGGAGAGTCATGCATGGTTAACACAGGGCCCTGTGTTTTCTGCGATATGAAAACTGCATACAGATCCAGTCAAAGAATAAAGCACATAAATTCTATTTACTTGAAAACACATTTACATCGCTGTTATCTGTTACAGCCAAGCCCTTCACAACAGGAAGGGCTGCAGCGAGACTCTACTAGGAACTTCACATTCAGCTTGCTTGTGGGCCGACGAGACCAGAAAAGAGAGATCACATCAAGTCATGTAAGAACTTATGTCTGCATTTGGCTTTTTTTTTTTTATTATTATTACTATTTTGATGGAAAATTTTACAAAATTGGGATCTAATAACATTACATTTATCAGTCATTTGTCTAATGCTGCTGACATTTAATGCTTTTACTAACATATTTAGAAATTCACCCTATATGGTCTTAGTACTAGTTTACCCTGCCTGTTGCCCAATTTTGGCTTTCGGCCTCAGCTTCAACAACCACGTGTGTATGTGTGGGAAAAAGGGCACACTTCCAGTAACTATTTTATGGAAACGCTCATTTTCATTTTTTTCCTTTTTAGAATTGCTTGTAAGTCCAAATGTTACAAATTAACATTCTGAAGTAACTGCACAAGATGTTAAACAATAATCGTAGCAGACTAGTTTTACTACATATTTCTAAATGAAGAAGAACAGTTGCTTTTTATTTAGTAAGGATCCCATCGGCTGTTAACGCTACTATCTTATGATGTTAAGTGACGTTTGAGAAATGTAAAAGACATTATGTGAGAGGAAAGGTGGGGGTTCATCCTCCCACATTTGGTAAATACAATCAATAAATTTCTTTAATATTGTGACGCTTCATATCAAGAATTGCCAGTTCCTCTGGGTGAGACGCTTGTGCAGATGCAACAGCTGAAAACACTCTGAAGTTATAAAATACACTTTAAACTGGCAGATGAACAGAGCTATTGTTGAGACGTCCCAGACATGAATGGATGATGGGGACTTATTGAGGAAAAACAGGCCGAGCTGTTTCTGAATGGACAGTAAAGCTGACATGGTTACCTAAGCTGGAGGCGGCAGGTGCTGTCCGAGGTGTTTGTTTACCGTAAGATGTAGGGAAAGCAATGGCAGCTGTGAGCCTGTCAGCGCAGGTCAACCAGAAATGTTCTTGAAAAAATCTCAGTGCTGACGTAACCTCACTTCAATCTTTCTCGCAGTAAATCAAAAAACAAGTACAAACTCTATAGAAAAGGAAGGTTTCTCAGAATGGATTCAATATGCTGCTGTAACATAGATTTGTTGCAGACATGAATGAAGGAGCCAGAAAATGTTATTCCATGTTTCATCCTGTGGGAGAATAATGCTACTTTTAACACGCCAACAAACCCACATTGGTGAGTTTCTTGTAACTTCAGCCTCACCACACCCTGCTCAGCTTTCAAACACCATCGCACCTCATGCAAAGTAGGGCTGTGCTGCATGGACATGATCAGGTTCCAGCACTGGGCACAGTTGTCCAGCTTCACAGGGTCAGTCTACAAAAAGAAAGGAATGAAGAGTACAAAGGCTAAAAATCAGAGTGCTTCTATAGACATGAACCTGCTGGAGTGTTTCCTGTGTGCAGTGTTGAGTGAATGTGAAGTTCACAGACCTGCCTCCTCCTCCTGCAGATGGATGTTATGAAAGCTGCAGAAGCCTCTGGCTACAGGAAGTCACAGGTGTGATGGACGCAGGCAGAGTCATACGGCAGACACGACCCTGCCCAAGCTGATTACGGCTGATGGCTGGCCCTGTGTACATACAGCACTGAAAAGAGGCAGCAGGCTGGGAACAGCAAATGCTGCGTGTTCCCCATTAAACATACTAAATGTATTTTTTTCCCCCGAATGTTACACTGAAATCAACCAAAAAAAAAAACAAACAAAAAAACACATCTTTGATGAACTGAAAACAGATTTGCATTTAAAACCAATATTTGAAGTTGTTTGTGATATTACAGTAAGGTTACAGGAAGTTCAGGTGTTTAAATGCAAACAGTCCTGTTATGTACAGTACTGAATTATTAATATTTTACACATCATCGTCTTTCACCGTGTTGGCCGTCCTTGTGATTCATTTCTTTGTTTATGTCCCCTGTACATTTGGAAACATATTGCATATCGCTTTTAAATACTACAAAGTGAATTTAAATTTTGTCAAATTTACCAGCAAATATATTAAATGTTAAGAAACACGACAAGGCAAACAGTTGCAAGCAAAAAAAAGTTGGGGATTTGCTCAAATTTAAGAAGTCAGGGTTTATAAATGTGTTATTTATGACTGAAAACGCCTTAAAATCCTCACCTTTCAGCTCTTTAATCAGGACGGTGTAGTTTCTGTTAGTAATACCTGCAAACAGCTCTGACATACAGAATAATCCTTCATGCCAAACGTTAAAAATCATTACTTTTCTTTTTTATTACTGCAAATATTGGGGTTTTACTGTTTCTATTTTTTCACAGAGTGCTGCAGTTGTGTATGGTTTTATATAACTCCCAGTTCCCGTGCAGTAAGCAAATGCCCACTCCCTGTCAGCCATGCTGTAAAGCCATATGGGACTTCAGCTCTCATCAGCTCAAGACAGCGTGAAGCAAAGCAGCCTGCAATACATCAGCGACAACCATCATTCAGCCCTGTCTGTCTCTGCGTTTTATATTTAATCCCAGCATGTATACATTAAAATTCATAAAATGTACACAAATGTGCTCATAAAGGAACGTGTGTGTTCATATGCACGTTGACTGCAGTGTATATCAGCGCTGCATTTAGTATTTGCTGGAATGGATGCCACAGACTTATGATAAATGTTTAAACCTCCAAACTTTTTAAGGACTGGCTACCTCTGATCTCCCCGAGAGCAATAGCTGTTGTAATATATGCCACCTTTACTGAAAGAGTGAAACTGCTGTGATAAATATTACAGAGCAACCTCTCTGCATGAGGACAGGCCGCAGTGACAGGAACACTCAACTTAAGTGCAATAGTGAGTTTATTGAGGAGACTTTGGATGAACCGTGCAGATGTGTGTATTTATAGCTGACATCGTCAGCAGAGACTTCAGGTGCGTCTGACACCACGCCGACCGCCGCGGAACTCAGCCGAGGCTGGATTTGCTGGGCGGGAGGCATGACAGAGGCCACGCTGTGATTATGGCTGAAGAATCTAGATGATTCATGGTGATGGAGCCATTGTTTCTCAGATCTCAACAGAGATCCTGACAAAACCTGTTCATACCAGCCTCACCCTTTTACAGTTTTAGAAAAAGGACTTTTATTTTTATTCTTTATTTTGTTATTTTATTCCACATTTGCACTTCTGCTTCCATTTTGCTGACACCCAAAGCAAAAAGCCCAAAAAACAGGACAGCTGGTTTACAGACTGCATTATCTGCTTTAGTATATTGTTAGTTTTCTGGAACAAGTTCAGTAGGCCGATGCCGCCCGATCTCTTTAGGTTCAACAAAACAAGTATAGGTTTACATTATGCAACTGCCATTCAGACATCAGACAGGTGATAATGAGAGCAACATTCGTGTGAAACCTTCCAGCTCAGTTGGTATGAGGTGGAAACCCAAGTCAAAAGTTACGCAGAGCTCCGCAGAGGCTCATTGGGCCGGTGCTGTGAGAAAGGGACACAGACAGTCAATGCTAAACATCTTTCTATGTTTTTTTTTTTTTTTTTTTTTTTTAAATAATCAGTGGATTAAAGGAAATTATATTACTGCTGTATCTGGATTGCAAACAGCAATTATGAAGTAGAATTTTTGAGAATTCACTTCAGACAAGTCAATAAGTTTACTGTGTCCAGATTTTTTGGTTTTTGTATATCTTTATTTATTTTTTTGGTCCATATTTTCAACAAATTCATCATCACCATGAAATCAAAATATTAATTTTTAGAAAGGTCACGCTTATTTTCAAGTGTAATATGTAATTAGTTTATTCATTATTACAGTCAAATGGTGTTCACCCGACGAAATAATCTTTTTTTTGGCTTTTCAGTCACTTCAGTTTGGGATCATGTGGCCCATCTGCACCTGCTACTATTTAGAGCAACCTCTAGTGGCCGGATGAATTATTACAGGAACAATGCAAACGGGAGAGGATTGTGGATGAGAGTAGCTTTCATTTATTCCAGTAGTAATTCAGTCTCAATACCAGACTGGTCTTAAATTTCACACACTATATATATAATATAGAAGCAATGTTGATACTGCTATCAAAATGACGATATTGAATGATAAGATAATGTTTATTACTGTTTACATGGCAATGTATTTGTGAATTATGCAGGTCGGTGTTTTTTTTTTTTATATACCTAAAATTCTACAATTCTACAATTTCATTCAGCAGACGCTTTTGTCCAAAGCGACGTACAACACAAGCAAGAATACAGACATAAGAAAGAAAGACCTGTATCTCTTTCTGAAACGGCTCCTCCACCTTTCAGGTATTCTGAGTGGTTCAGCGTCATATTACAGGTCAGTTTGACTGCAGTGAGCTCGGACAGGCCGTGGCTTGCAGTTGCGCTGAAAACATGGCGCCGGTCTCTCACCCAGCCCTCCCTGTCGCCCCTCTCAGCCATCTCTGCCTTTGCCCTTTCCTCTGCAGAGCCAAAAACAGACAGCAGCCACAGGTGGTCTCTGCGCTTTATTGGTTCTGACACACATCTCTTGCCTTAAGAGCTTAGAGAGATAATTAAAAATTCATTAGGACAATGAAACGAGAGAGGATGAGGAAAAAAGAAAAAAAAAAAAAACAACAGGACAAACAACAATACATATAACCTTGCTGTGGCCCAAAGTGCCCTGACCTATCATCTGCAAAGTCTCCTGCTGCCGGCATTATTGTGTGTGTGTGTGTGTCTGTGTATTTGTGCAGCTAAAGACATACTGACTCCAACAGATAAAACAAGCTGCCCTGCCGTTGCCCTAAAATTCAGAAAAGGCAAAGAGGGAAATGTATTAATGGTTTTTCCATGTGGTTTCAATTCTAAGTCAAGTCTATTTTTAACAGTTTTCAGTGTATTTTTCTGCTCCCTGCAGCAGCTGAGCTCAATAAAAGCTCACCTCAAAGGGCGAACTCTGAAACTCATGCAGTGCATCTCCAGCACAAAGCATTTAAATAATTATGACTAACAAATCACCATCACTCATGGTATTTTTTCACTTGCAAATCAGTGTTTACTGTCTGTGTATTGCTTGATCATAACGAATTGAACCTGTGTTTTCCTTCCTGTTTTGAAGTAGAACTCCTCTGATCAGATTCCCAAAGAAATAATGTTTCTAATGTGGTCGTTTCCTGCTGCCCTGTTTGTGAACTACTCTGCCTTTTGGAGGAAACGTGTAGTTGTGAGGTGTATTCCATTGGCATCCATGAACTTTGGTGATGTTTTCCTCACGTATGTTTTTGTAGAGAATTCAGTTGTAGCTTGACTGTATGAGATGTTTTTAATTGTTTTTTTTTTAACATCAGAATTAAGAAGTTCCCCGACCTGAACACATCTCTATAGTGACCCTTTACAAAAACTGCTTCTGCATCCGTGTGTTGTTTATTTCTGCAAACCTGACATGATATTGATGTTATTTGATGTCTAATTGATTAATGATTAATATAAATGACCTCTCGTGTTAAGTGGTTAATAGATTACTGAATCATACTATTTTTTTAAATAAAAAAAAAGAACATTTTGTGGTGTCCTATCAAAAATGAAACCTATCGGGTTCAGTTTCAGTTGTGACAAGTTGAGTGATGATAATACAAATCTTGTCATTAACAATAGCAATATTAATTTTTTTGACAAGGCATAATGGGTTAAATTGCAAACTCCTGCTGTTTTGTTATTTCTTTTAAAGTAGATATATTTTTTTAAATCTTCATGCTATTTTATTCCATCTGAGATTTACTTCTCAGGTGGTCTGGTACATCATTCTTCTCATTTCCTTTCTTCTGATCTATCTTCAGGCCGAATCAACATTTTGAACATCACCGACTATTAAATATCAGCTGCAGTTTGTCCTAAACACATCAGATACTGCTGCTTAACTAAATCCTAGTTTCCCCCCGTTATTATTAGCAGTTCATCAACTAATACATGTTATGTTGCTTTTTAAATGCTTTATTTTAATGCAGCCAGTAACTTGCCTAAATAAATTTTCCAAATGTTTGTGATGCAGGAAGTACAATGATTGTCTTGGTATAAAGGTTGTATGATGTTAAAATATATGAAGAGTTAGTCTCAATTTTGTTTTGGGCCACAGTGCCAAGACTCCGGGCCAAGAAGCTAGAAGAACACTGTCTCGTTGGTTATTATTACGTTGTATTCACTCATAAAGTTTTGGGGACACACTGCAGGGTGAAGTGAAGTGGAATCACAGAAGCTTTTTTTTTTTTTTAATCATGACCTATTTCCCCTAAACCATCATCATTCTCTGCACGCTGTTCTATGTATGTTGGATTGTTATTATCACAGTTTTAAAGATCCCCTCGCGTATCAATGTCCTTTTCTCCCCTCCACATTACATAAAATGACACCTCTGATCTGACTGGAATCAGGCCAGCGAAGCACTGGAGCGAACAAGGTAAAACAGCCAAAGTGGTTTCCCAGCAGCTTGTGTAACTGCTGAGGCAGTGAATATTACAGCAGCGAGCTGAGTGCATAACCACCACGCTCAACCCCATCAAAGTCACAAGTGAGATGTTCCCATACACATTTATTATTACCAGATCTGATGCAATCTCCACTGATGAATTATGCAGCACCGATACAAACTCTGTACAGCGATTCAACGTCAGCACAATAATTATCACTTGTTTTCTTGAGCCCCTTTCACACAGCCGGTATGTGCTGCTGGGGCCGTCGTGCCTTAATTACCCCCTGTCAGGTATTGTGTGGTTGGCGTGGAGGGAAAATGGCGGGTTTATTTATTCCGCCCGTGTTGTGACGGTGTCTGTTTGAAGCGTTGAGGCGGCGCAGTGGGAGCAGAGGCACACGCTAACGAGTGGCATTGCTGCGCCTCCGTCACACAGCAGGGGGTCTCAGCTCGGTCTCTATGCAGAGTCTCTGTGTGAAAGGGGCTTTATACACCCAACCAACAGTATCATTCTTGGTTTTTGCCATGACTGATATCGAAACTCAGAAAATGATGACAATTTTTGCTCAACAATGCAAAGTACTCGGAAGTTTGCACACGTTTGATACTGTGTTCATCCATTCGTTCTGTGAAGTTTACACATGACATGCTAACATATCAGTTTCTCTCCCGTCATTGACCGCTTGATTCCCTGATGTTTGTTGGTGGGTCAACATTTACAACATCACAGCACCATGGATAGTAATAAAAGAAGTGCCTGCATGAACATGTCAAGTTGTCAGTTGGCTTTAAAGAAATCCTTCCTTTTTCTTAATCTCCGTCACTGTAGCATAAATGAGAACATTTATATGACCCTCAGTGTTGTGTGTTAAGTAATGAACCTCAAACTTGAAGAGAGTTTATTAGCTTATCACTATGGCTTGAAAAGGCTCGGAAAAAACACTGACAATATCCGACTGATATGTGATTCTAGATATCTGCCTATTTTCTGTTTTTGTTTAAAAAAAAAAAAAAAGCCAATTTCATTAGCATTTTCAGCTGCCATTTATCCACCACGGGCCTCTTCTACTAAAGATCTGTGTAAATAATGGGCACATACTTTACATACATACATATTGCGTACTTATACAAGTAAAAGCCGATCTAACGTGTCGCACTGAGGAACAGACGCAGTGAAACAAAGAGTGATCAGTTTAGCCTCATGAATATGGACTATCGGTCTCTCAGATTGGGACAAATGGTGTGAGAAGTTCTTGCTAATTCATGAATGGACAATGCACAATGTGATTTACATCTGAAAACGCTTGTTTTGCGCATGAGTGTGTCGATGAAAGTGGCTGCAAATTGGCTCAGTGTTTGACAGTGATGCTGCTTTTGTAGTAAGACATACTTCCTCATTTTTTTTTTCAAATTTGTGGGAATTATTATATTTTCTGTTTCATACTCATTCCCAGAATTTCCTCCAGTGCTCTTGTGTTTTTTCTACTTCATAGCCTTAATTTTATGTCTTATCATCTACCAGATCTTGTTTATTTGCTTTTTTTTCTTTTTCTCTTTTTTTTTTATTGGTCATATCAATAGGATTCAACATGCACAAAGGTAAAATTTGAATAATCCTATTTGCATGTGTCACTCATCGTTTTGGTTCATTTCTCACTGCAAATTTGCACACAAACCTAAAGAAGACTGTGTTTGCATGAATGTGCAGTTTCCGTCACTTTTTACAGGATCTGTATAAATCGGCCCCCCTGTGCCCCCCTGTGCTTTACACACTGTCAACGCCCATGACGCTCCTTACACATCGAATTGATAGAAATATCAATATAAGATATATGGACATTGAACCTAAAGAATATTTCTAATGTGCAGAATTAAAGTAAACATCTTTCAGTGAGACATCAATCATGTTCACAGGAGCAGTAACACATGAGATTTGGTGTAAAAACTCAAATTCTTCAACTTTTGAAAGGCATTTGACACAGATCAATAGATTTCTGCATAGATCCAATTGTTTTTTTAGGAAAAGTGCAAGAATAATTTTTCCCCATTGGTTATTTTCACCTTTGCATTGACTGTTTACACTGTTATTCAGCTTTTATGATAAGATAAAGTAAATCTGCAGGTTGCAGCTTAATATCTAAGTGGCAGATAGGACTGTTATTCTGATCCGTCCAGATCTCAGCAGCAGAGTGAATGGATGGATTTTCCAAAAATATCAAGATATTCTCACCTTTGGCACTTCTTGGTAAATAGAACGAACTGTATTTATTTATTTTTACATTGAACTGTCAATTCCAAAATTAATTTTTCTTCTGAATCTGAAAACAAATCTGTATGATGTAACATTTTATTATGTTTATTTCATCTTGATTCACTTTCCATTTCAGACCTGCCACTCACTGCTTCACAAAGCTCCCCTGCTCCTAACCTGCTTCTTATAGAAAATTAAAATGTCAGTTTCTATTATTCATGAGTCTAAACAGCGCACAAGACTAACAAGCTGACAGAAATCATGTTACACAGTGCGGCGGTCTGATTTGATGTTTTTCATACTGCATCTCTGTGGTTGGTGTCCCATTCATGTAGTCAATACTTACAGTATATAATAAATATATATCTTTCTCCTTTCAGTTGCTAGTAAAATACACAATAATTTAAACCCCGAAAAATATACACATACATTTTTTTTCTCACATGGCACAGTACAGAGGGCTTCTGTGATAAATGATAAAGTGCTTTTCTGAAAGTTGAGGCAGATTTATTTTACAATATAACACGAGATGCTCAGAAGTGCAACATCAGAGGAGAATTGAATCTGTGATATGAACCGTTTCCTCAAGATAAACATGTCAGTCCAAAAAAAAGTTAAAAAAAAAAAAAAAAAGGACAAAAATACCATTAACAGTAATCAAATAAAATGAGGTAAAGTGTAAAGAGAGACAGGTGAGACAGTGAGACACGCTTTGTGGCAGTTTATTCAGATAATGGTCTTTTTCCTGGAAATCTACAGTTTATGTGCTTGGTTCAAACCTGAAAGCTGCTCCGTTGTGCAAATGCATAGATATGGATTTGGTTTGAAATGATACATCTGATGGGAACCAAAGTTTTGAACTGTAGGTTCAGTTCTTTACACTCTGTAGTGATGAACTGCAGTGCCTTTGTGTTTTGAACAACCAGTCTGTCTTCACCTCACTTTACTCATTATTACACACAAAAAAAAAAGATACAAAAGGTTGAAAGGTTTGGCACCAATTCAGTGGGGAGATTGGCACCGCTTTCATGGATGTACAGTAGATAAAATACTTCCACATCCTGAAACTCACAGTAGTCCCTTGCTGAACTAACATGAAAGAGTACAGATGAGTTATCAACAGAAAGTGTTCATGTAATAATGAAAAATGTGATTAATGCTTTGAAAATTTGTTGGATTTATGTCATTTTTATTTGTGCTTCCAGAGGAATAATGTGGAATGGCTGAAACTTCATTCGTGGGACCTACAGCTTGAAAACAGGTCAAGATATGCTTTTCTGTATCATGATCCGCTTTCGGCTGCTCTGTGGTTGCCATAGCAGATCACATAATGCCATTATATAATATATTTCCTGACACAATTTGCTGAATTTATCTGTGCTGAAAAGAACATATTGAAGTCAGGAAGTGCAGACAACCTTTCATAAGTCAACAAATGGAAAAACAAAGAGTGAGAATGGTCAAAACATTACATTTTGCTGTATAGCCAAGCTAGCTTCTGATGTCTTTAAATGTATTATTTATACTTGTGTTCTCTGTTTTTCTTATTATACTGTCACTTTGCTGCTTTGACACAGTATATTTCCCCCTGTGGGACAAGAAAAGATTTTCAACTCGATTCAACAAATGTGAAAAAAATGAAAATAAAAATAAAAAAAAACCAAAAAGAGCAAAACTGAGAGAAATATTTGACACAGCGAGTCAACACAGTCATGCAGCTTCAAATGATGAGGAATAATGAAGGAAGAATTTTCACCCAGTCAAAGTCAGAAGTGATGCTTCTTGTAGAGAAATGAGCATGCAAGTATTACAAACCAGGTCATGTTTAGTTTATCATAAAAACTGTAAACCAATAGAAACAGCTAAACCTGGCCTGATATACAAAAATGATCGACAGCTGAAAACTCTCCTGGATGTCGCTGGCCTGTGGACTGCACCAAACCACATACTGTTAACGTAATTTTCAAATAGTACAAATAGACAAGTGGAAAAGACTTTTATCTTTGGAAAAAAAGCGAATGTGCCATGTTTCTGCTTCCAGTTATTTTTCCAGGGTAAAGGGACCCCATATTTACTGTGCAAACATGAGCAGGGCAGCAATCTTCCCCATGAAGAAAGTGACGAAGCAAATCGCTCAAACAGATAAACCATTCAAAGTCAAAGTTTTACTTTCACCACAAAACACATATTTGTCTCTCCTGTGACTAAACGTAGCCTTCAGGTTTTCTCACCGTTCGGTGGCGACTGTTCTCGCTGAAAGAGCAACGTCACGCCCTTTCTGAAGCGGTGGTCTCGCACACTGTAGATAATCACATTACAGCAACTGTTCCCTGTCAGAATCCAGAAGGCAAAGAAGGAAAAGTTACACCAGGTGTATCCCACCACGTTTCCCAGCACAAACACTGCGATGGGAGAGAAGGAGGCGGTGAAGGCGAACGTTAATATGCCAATAGTCTTGGCAGCTTTGATATCTGAAAAGGAGGGCCTGTGAGGGCATCCTCCCCCTCCTGCTGCGCCGCCTCCGTCGCTCAGGCTCCCCTCCGACAGCAGTTTACGCTTTCGCGAATACCGCCGGATGCTTGTGAAGGACACGATGTTCACTGCTAAGGTGCCGCCAAGCAGCGTGAAGTCGAACGCTGGGAACAGCAGCAGGATGTGGGCATCGGGAGGCAGCTGGCTCCCGAACAGCAGCGGAGTGTAATTACACATTCGACTGCACTCATTGTACTCCAAGGTGAAGTTGCCGCTGAAGATGAGCGGTGCGAGGGCCAACAGGAAGCTGGCCGCCCAGGACAGCAGGATGAGGAAGAGAGTTCGCCTCCGTGTCACCAGAGCGTCCTTGTGCAGCGGGCGCAGGATGGCCACGCTTCGCTCCAGGGTCATCAGGAAGATGGTGCTGATGGAAACGAACGTGCATCCGGCGAACACGGGTCCGATGAGCATGCACGGCTGCCAAGGGCTCACCGGGTCGCCGAGGGGGGAGGAGTGGGCCGGAGCATTGGAGCTGCCCTGGTACCAGGTCGGAGGGGCGCTGGTCACCATCAGAGAGACTTCGGTGTAGACGGAGAACGGAACCACGAGGACGCCGACCATCATGTCCGCAATAGCCAAAGAAACTGTCAGAGAGAGAGAGACAGGCACAAGCAGAGTGAAGCCGAGGGAGATTCAGACTTCTTTTCAAGAATACTCCAAAGCACAAATTAATTTTTGACATTTTGTCAAATTTAATTTATTTTAATTTTTTTTTTTATCATAATATCTAGGGGTGGGACGAGACACAAATTCCACGAGACGAGATGTCTCACAAGACTGAGTTCGCGAGATCGAGACAAGACAAGATTTTCATGTTTACATGAGCAGCTATATCCCCATTCAAACCACGGCGCACAGACGACGCCATGGCTGCATTTGCACTTCATGCCACTAGGTGTGCTGTTTGCATGTTCAACCTGTTGTGTTCCAAACCTGTTGTGCTCCCAAACAACACAAGAGGTAGGCCACGATTATTTTTAATAAACTGGTTTCTTCAATACTGCCCGCCTGGAATGTGCGGGTGTGGAAACAAGCGCTCCCACCAATGCGGAAGTGAACTAACGCCGCCCGCCACTTGCGGTGTAGGCGGACAAAACAAGTGCTCCCGCCACTTTCGCCCCTCACCAACGGCCGCGACTTTGTGTACTCAAAAGACCAAGATTCCTTGAGGATAGAACATGTGCAGAACAGTATTTCATGTCCCTTTTGACCAGGTTCTTAAGCATATTCGGGTTTTTGCTCGTGTTTACATGGCTGTGCACCATGTAATGCATTATTCTGTCAATATGCTGGTTAAGAAAGGGTTGTTGCCTGTATCTAAACGTACTTAATATCGTTCAACGCATGGACGAGAAATCTCGCGGCATTTCGATCTCGCGAGATCTCGTGACACGAGATCCCGTCCCATCCCTAATAATATCACATCATATCATATTATTGCTAATAAATAATCATACGTTTCTGAAATCCGCTAAGCTTTTAATGTGATTGAAATTAAATATTAATTCCTTTTGAATTCCTTCTTCATCTGGTACCTTTCAAATGGAATCAAATACAATATTTCAACTAAGTGTGATGCTTAATTTCACTATGAATTATTTGCATTTCTTCTTATGTTTTTACTGTAATTAGTAGACAAACATCAAATTTCACTGAAATTGCCAGAGCAGATAAAACAATTACCAGTGAATAGGAGGAAGTAGAAATGATCACCAAAATTACCTTTCAAGTATCCCTGTGGTGTTCGAGACTGCCGCGTTTGAACGAATACGGTGAGTGTGATTACGTTTCCCACCACGATGGCGAAGGCCAAGCTGACCATGAACACCACAGCCAAGGTGCGGTTGAGGAACCCGCAGCAGCAGAGTGTGCAGAGCGGAGCGTGGCCCAACCCGAGGCCCGCCTGAGCTGCTGGGGTCAGGTTCAGGGGGCAGTCGGTGGTCACCAGCAGGGCTGCGGTGGTCCCGGGGATGCTGACGTTGGGAAGCAGGGCAGTCATGGCCCAGGTTACACTGGTTTTATCTCCTGGGATGTGTGGATGGCAGCACTGCTCAAGAAACCATGTCCACAACTTTGAAGATACCCTGATGAAACAAACAAGCAAAAAAATTACATAACTATCTAGTCCTAATTATCTAATCATATAAAAATCATTTTAGACTACTAATAGTCTGTTGAATTTCTCTTGGTTTTCTTTCAGCTTTTTCTTTTAGCATCTAAAATGTCACTGATGAGGCAGCTCTCAGTGCAGCGTTAACACCTCCTGTCATTTTAGCTTCTGACTGAGTGTTATCTCTTATCATTGCATAACATCATTATCAAACTGTGATAATATAATAATACATGACCAAAATAACAAACAACACATAACAACACATAATTACAGATGTGATGACTGACTAAAGGAGCAAATCTGTTTCTTTTGGCTTATGTCAAAAAATATAAGTTTTTAATATTCCAGATTATAAATTAGTTAAATACAATTGTCCAAAAATACATTCAGTGTTTGAGTTGTACAGCTATGAAGTGTATTTGAACCGTAAAAATGACAAAAAAAAAAAACAAAAAACAAAAAAACTAAACAAAAAAAAAAAAAACAAAACAAAAAGAAAAACAAAACTTTAAGTCGTCCTTTGCAATAGTCATAATTTTATGAGGGTAGTTTCAGTCCCAGAGAACAAATTGAGCCATTTTGAACATTTTGATTTCAAAAATGTCTCCAACTAAGTTTGGAATTTAGAAAAAGATATGGACCAATTTATCTGCCCTTTCAATACACTCATCAGTATGATTTTCCATTTTCCCTGTTCATCTTGTTTGTTTCAAAAACTACAAATGTCAGACTGCGATAAATAACACGCAAAATGCTCTTTTGTCACATATCAAACCTAACACATTTCTCTGGATGATGAGATGTGGAAGGACAATTTACTGTAATGAGTTGAAGCAATGGCTCAGCTGGTAGAGCAGACCAGGTTGTCAGAAGTTTATAGGTTCAATCCCCTGTCTGTGCACGAGTCAAAGTTTCCTTGAGCAAGACACAGAACCCCAAACTGCAACTGAGCACCTTGCATGGCAGCAGTGTGTGAATGTGTGAACAAATGGGTGAATGTGAAAAACACTGGCATGTGCTTTGTTCTGTTAAATCAGTGGAAAAATACAATGTGTGCAAGTAAACTGTATTTACCAAATGAATCGTATGTTATTTTGCTGAATGTGCCGCTTCTTGATTCCTGTAAATGTTTGACCATATTATATCAACCATAACTATGCCTTTATTTCAGGGCTTCTGCTCAAAATTGATAAATTCTCAAAGTTTGTTGAATCTCATTTCATCTGCTGTCAAGTTGGTGTGTGGCATATAGAAACAGAGAGCTATCATCTGAAATGTGGCAAATGGTGCCGCAAATGGCTGCCTGGGTGTCTCTCCACCGCATCAAATTCCTTGAATCGGCAACTGTACTTGGCCAATAAAAATGACTCTGATTCAGAAATGGGTTGATGAATTAGGTGTTCCTATGCAGTTGGTGTTTCAGCTCGGAGGGTGAAAAAATGGCTGATATATTCTTGTAGCCAAGGTCTCCTGTTTAATTGTCGTCACAGTATTTGTTTTCCATGATCAGTTCTTTGTTTAATGCTGCTTTATTCTTAAAACACCTTCCCCTTTGAGCTCAGCTTTAGTTTATTATGTGTGTATTCTAGTTACTTTCCGCTCTTGTGTCCTCACACTGCTGAAAGCACCTTGCTGCTGTCAGTAACTTTATCCAAGCCCCAAGTTCTGCACCAAACATCTCTCTCTCCCCTTTACAACTGACAACTAAATGCACGAGTCCTTCAATCATTTAAGCTGTTCACTGGGCTGGAGAGCAAGAAGGTGCATATATCTAAGAAAACAAAGGGTGACCTGAATGGACATATTCAGGCCAGGGCAAAGCCAATGAAACTATTCTGTTTTCACCTCGTGGATTTCAGTCAAGGATGCATCTTTTTTTCAATTATCAGCAGAGGTGGGAGATTGGAGCCTGATCAAGTCATCTCCATGCCATGTTTTTGCTCTGACCATGTACCATACCAGGTGAATCTAATCAACCCTGCTCCTCAGCTTGTCTGTGGTACATGGTGAGGGCAAAAACATGGCATGGAGATGACTTGATCAGGCTTCAATCTCCCACCTCTGATTATCAGCAGTGCTTTATCCCCCGGATGATGAGAGTGTCATGAGAGCAGCAACACTCTGTGACTGGCATACTGTTGGGTGTTTAACGAAGACTCAGAGGAATTGCATATGAATGGACAACAAATCCTGTCTGGCCCTGACACTGTGTTCTCATGTGGGTGGTCACTTTGAATCTGAATATCAATTAAAATTCAAGATGATCCTTTAAAGGACACACATGTGAATAATGTGCACATAATAGAATCACGTGTTACATTGTTAACGCAAAAGTACCTCAGTTTTTTAATCACTCGTCCTTTCATTAGATTTTCATTTAATTTTCTAAAATTATTTGAGTGTTTTTTTGTTTTTTTTATGACAGTTACATTAATCCATGTATGTCCATCCCAACTACAGAAATAATAACGCTGTAGCTGGGATAGACATAATGGTCAACTTATAATTGCCTGCAGACAATTATATGTTGATTAATATCCCTTTGGATTGTGCATGAAGGTAAATATACAAAGAGAACACATGAGGCCATATTGAGAACATGCAAACATTGCACAGAAGGGCCCTAGCCAAGAATACAGCTCCTTTTCCCCACCACAACCCTATGGATACTCCTAATGTAAACATTCAACCTACATTTAAAGGATGGACACCATATAGGTGCTCACGTCCATTAAAGCTAGGGTCGACAATCTTGGAAAACTAGCATGCAGCACGAATGTAGCATCTCCCCAAGGCTCCGCCCAGCTCCCACCCCATTGGAGGAGCTCCCGTTGGGAGCGAACGCACCGGACGCAGAAGTGCCGCGGGCACGCTCGCGCGGAAGCACCACGCGCACGGAGTTTGTGATCGCCTCCAATGTTATTAACCTTTCTGACTACCCGCACAGAACGCACATAGGAACGCAGCGCGCCCGCTCCGCTTCCTTCTATTTTTCACGTGAGCCGTGAGCACCGAGAGCTCCTTGGCAACGCGCGTGCGCTCTGAACCAGGGCCAGTGCACGCCATTGAAATGAACGTGCTGGGGGCTGGTAGAACGGCGAAGGGATTTAATTGGTTTCTTAGGAGCGGTCCGCGCGATACGAATGGTCGGAGTTTTTACACTCCTGTGGCCGCTACAGTGGTCAGATTTTTTTCCGCACTTTTTTCCGTCCACATAATGTATTGACTTCTCCCAGGGGGCAAGGAGCATTTCACTCAGTATGCCAAAAAATGCTTTTGGACAACATCGTCTACCCTAACTTTAATGAATGTGTATAGTCATATTAATCCATTAATACTTGACTCCAAGAATTAAGGGTGGGGAGCCATCCAGCACCCCACTCACGGCTCCCGACGCAGCATGCAGATGTGTGCCGCGCGCTGCGCACCGCATGCTGCACCACTCCGCTCGCCACACGCCGCATTGCTCCGCACGCCGCAACATTACCCACGCGTCGCTCTGCTCCGATCACAGCCCAACCCCCCACCCCCCACCCCCCACCCCCACTCCGGTCTGAAAGTCGGGACTAGGCCCGACTAACAGTACCCGGGCCCAGGAAAAGTTGTCAGCGGGCCTGCCCAGTGGTGGCAAACCATGTAAGTAGTCATACCTTACAGAAGTGAAGTCTGCCATTCTGCACCATCAGACCAACACCAAACACTCACTCACACTGTATTCACACAAACTTCCTGGTGTTCCCTTGAGGTTTCTCATCAAGGTACTGACCAGGCCCTACCCTACTTAGTTTCTGAGATCTGACAGGATTGGGCATTAGCAAGGCCCCCAACCTGGTTATAGCAATGCAAGTATGCCGTTTCTGCCAGCATCTTGCTCCCTGCTGTGATGTACTGTACTGTTTCAGGGGCTTCCTTGCACAGTCTGCACCTGGGGTCTTGTCTAGTGTGATACACCCCGGCCTCCACTGAACTTGTGTTTAGGGCCTGTTCTTGTGCCTCTGTGCTGGCTTTCAGTCCTGCCTTTTCCAGCCACTGGTATATTCCTTCTATGTCAACGGCTTCCTCAATTTGTCGGTGGTACATGCTGTGCAGGGGTTTGTCTTTCCATGATCCCACCTCTGGCTTCTCTTTCTCATGAGGTTTCACTTGCCTGAGGCATTCCTTAGCAGGTTGTCATTGGGAGCCATTTTCTGGATGTATTCTTGGAGGGATGATGTTTCCTCATGGATGGTGTCTTTGACACTCACTAGTCCTCAGCCTCCCTCACTGTGCTTCACGTCCAGCCTCAGGACGCTGGACTTCGGGTGAAACCCTCCAAGCATTGTGAGGAGTTTCCTTGTCTTGACATCAGTAGCTTGCATCTCTTCCAGTGGCAAGGATATTATTCCAGCTGGGTATCTGATTACTGGTAGGGCATACATGTTAATGGCCTGGATTTTATTTTGTCATTCGGCTGACTGTTCAGGACCTGTCTCGCCCTCTGTAGGCATTTGGCTGTGGCTGACCTCCAGACTGCTTCATCATGGTTCCCATTTGCCTGTGGTATCTCCGGGTATTTGTAGCTGTCTTCCACATCTCTTATGTTGCCTTCAGGTACTTCAACCCCTTCAGTAGTGATCATCTTCCCTCTCCTTGACAGCATCCACCCACACTGTTGTAGTCCGAATGACATACCGATGTCATTGCTGTATATCCTGGTGAGGAGAATCGAGGAGTCAATGTCCCGCTCACTCTTGGCGTACAGGTTGATGTCATCCATGTAGAGGAGGTGACTGACGGTTGTTCCACTGCGGAATCGGTACCCGTAGCCACTCTTGGTGATGATCTGGCTGAAGGGGTTCAGGCCTATGCAGAACAGCAGAAGGGACAGGGCGTCTCCTTGGTATTTGCCTCATTTGATGCTCACCTCTGCCACTGGCTTTGAGTTAGTTTCCAGAGTTTTCTTCCATAGCCTCACTGAGTTTCCCAGGGAGGTTCTCAGTTCCCTGTTGATCTTGTATAGTTTCAGGCATTACATGTATCCATGTGTGTGGCACTGAGTCATAGGCTTGTTTGTAATCAATCCAGGCAGTGCACAGGTTGGTGTTTCTGGTCTTACAGTCTTGTGCTATCAACCTGTCGACCAGTAACTGGTGCTTGGCTCCTCTGCTGTTGTTGACAATTCTTTTCTGGGCTCTGCTCATTGCTCCATGTGTCTGTTCATGTTAGCTGCTATGATGCCAGATAAGAGCTTCCATGTAGTGCATGTAGTGTAGTGGACGGTATTGTTCCCTTCATGATAAGAACTGTTCAACCTTGGGTCAACCACTGCGTGTGGGTCCCTTCTCTTAGCAGCTGGGTCATTTGGGCGTTCATGGAGTGCAGTTTACTTGTTCAGTCAGTAGGCATGAATCCTGCCAGGACCCAGAGTTGCCCAGTTCTTAATTTTTGCCACTCTTTTCTGGGTGTCAGCTGTTGCGATGGCAACTGGTTCTTGGTTTGGTAGGCTTGAATCCAACTGCTGGTAAGTTACCACTGTGGGTCCCTGAGCAAAGCCCTTGACTCCCAACAGAGGAATAACTTCCTCTTTTCTTTCTGCTGCTTTATTAAAACCATCAGTGAATTGTTTCTCCATATTTTCAGCCCACTATTAGCCTTCCCTGTTTTCTTCATCACAGTAACGCAGTAACTCCTTTTCTCCGGACACTCCAAACTCTCTTTCTGCCAGACATTTTATAATTTTCTGCTGTACTTAAGCTGTGTAGCTTTTTGTTTTTGGTGACATTGTCCTTGTACCGTCAGTCAAACACAGTAGTAAAGGAGGTTTTTTTTGGTCAAACTGCAGCATTGACAGGGTCATCTGATATACTATTTTGTGATATACAAGTTTCTACTAAATATGAGTTGCACGACCAGATGAAATTACTAGAAAAAGTGCACCTTTCATTCCAAATATGTTGTATAGCTGTTTCGTAGCTTAAATCCTTCAATGGAAAAGTTATTCTCTGCAGGTTTTTGTAACTAAGTCACCATATGACCCCATTGACACCAGTATTCTTCATCATGTTCCTGAGATGAGCACAATAGCATGAATTCAAGCTGTCTCGAACAAGAGTGCGGAGTAAACAGTGATGGATGATTAACAGATTACCTGATTAGTTCCACTTGATGTACCCTAACATTGCTCGCTGATTTATTTGCCTGTTATAATTATTCAAGCACTCATAGACAGCTTGACATGATATCTGCTTTCGAACAGTGTCAACATCCAAGAACAATGTGAAACACGTGAAAGCTAGCTGAGGCTTCTCACAAATGAATCCTTGAGTTGAATACTGTCATTAATTATCTCTGGTCACCTAGGATACAGAGCTGCAAGAGTGAAAACAAGAAAAATGGCCAAATATGTAAAAATCTGCAACTGGCATGTTTCTGCAGCGGGTTTATGACTGTCCTATCTGTCTGTTGCTTATTGCTCTCTTTCTCTGTCCTCTCCTTATCTTTCTATCCCCCAACACCAACAAGATCAGCGGAGAGCTGGTTTTACAAATTTTTCTTTCTGTTTAAAGGGGGTTTTCCCTTCCAACATTCCATATGCTTGCTGGGGAAATGTTAGGTTTCTCTCTCTCTGTAAAAGTGCTCTTGTGTAATCTCTCGGACAAGGAAGGAAAATCAAAAGATTTTTTATGGATCTGTTAAAGTAGATTAAAGGAGGTTCACAAGAAAGTAAAAAGTACATGCAAATTCAAAATTGACAATAACTTATACACGAACTTATATACAAAGCCAGTATGTGCAACTTCACACCAGCTTTATCTTTCATATGAAGTCATAGTCACTTTTTCTTTTTTTTTGGAGCTTTTTATTTAGGGTAGATAGTTTTTTTTGTATCATGTTACACAAATGTGTTGTGTCAATCACTCATTCAACAGAATCAGCGGATACAGAAAATAAATTACATACATGGATTCAAAGGATGACTCCAGGCCATTATGCTTGGTGAAATTGTAAGAAAGAAAAACGTTGTATTTGTATTTCTTTTTTTGTGTTTGAGACTTGATGTCTCTGTCAGTGCAGCTACAATGATGCAAGGCCAAGTTTATAGAAGAGATTTAAGAAAAAAAAAGTGTTGACGGTTTGAAAGAGTCTCTTGAATCTCTGAAGCTGAGTGAGAAAGAAGAGCATGATAGTTTGACGTCAGTAGCTGACTTCTCTTCCACTCTATGTAGATGTACAACATTTTCCTTGACCAATGTCACATATAGCAGGGTCAGAGAATAAATCATTAGGTAAATCATTAAATTTGACCTTTAAAACACAAATATGAGAGAGGCTTTCATCAGACTTAGTTGATCTGATTTTGCCCAAATTACTAACAAAGCAGTTCCAGACATCTTCTACATCGCCTGTTCTTGTGCCTCTGTGCTGTCTTTCAGTCCTGCCTTTTCCAGCCACTGGTATTCCAGTATCAAATCTGGGGTTGCAGAATGGTGGTGTTGGTTCCAGTTAACTCTGGGTGAGGGCAGGATACACCCCAGACAGCTCATCAGTCCTTAGCAGTTTTAGTGTCACCGTTTAGTCAGAAATGTATATTCTATGCTATTCTATTCTTTTAAATTGCATAGTTTGAGGAAACAGGATCACCAGGAGAAGAACCCACACATGTACAGGGAGAACATGCAAACCCCACATGACAAGACTCTCAAGTCGATTTGAACAGCAGAGCGTTAACCACTGCCACTAATCCATCTGAGCAATTCCATTACTTTTAATTTGCCATGCTCTGCGACCTGGTGGTAGGGCCAAAAGAAATTTATTTTGGACGATAAACCTTATTAAGGGGCTTTATGCCGCTACCTTAAGTGAAGATGACAGGCAGAAGTCTTCCTTGTGGCAAGACCTCAGGCGAAGTGAGACAAGCAGCTGAGAGCAAGCAAAGACAACACACACACACACACACACACACACACACACACACACACACACACACAGCCAGTTTCGTACAAATGAAGGAATCTAGCTGTGGTTTGAGCAGAGAAGAATGCATTTGAACACAGCACACTGTGCTCTACACCTATAACTCTGTTAACAAGGTCACTTTTTTGTCAGTCTGATTTTGCTAATCTGAATCAGACTGTCGGATTGATGAACACTAAATAAACTGGTCGGATTGATGCATTAAGATTATGATTTGATTCAGTGATTCAATCCCTTGAGCCTTTGCACAGTGACTTTCGTCTTTTGCAACAAGCACACGTGAGCTTACAAACAAACAGTGATAGACGCTTTACACAGCTTGTTTCAGTTCTTTGAAAACTGCAGCTCAAAACAAACCTTGTCTTTGTTCAGAGGCGGATCAGGAAAAAAACAATTATGTGTTGAAAGCAAGGTTGTTTTCTGAGTTGATGGGTTGTGCTTCTCTGGCATCATTAGTCTCAAACATAGTGAAGTGCCATCTGGTTAAAGAACCAACATCTGCAGTAAGGATAACGTGACTCAGGGACAACAAGTGTGTGCATATACTCAATTTGGAATAAGGATGGACATACTACGGCCATCTCTCTTGGGAATAAATTTCTTTGTGAATATTCCATATCAGTGATTGTCTTATCTAGATTACAATAACTTGACCCCCAAATCTGATTTGCCAACTTAAGTCTCATGTTTTTACAAGAAAAAATGTTATCCCAAAATTGATTAACTTATACCAGATATCTTTCTCTGTCATTTGTTGGGTTCACTTAATACAACATTTGCTTTTTTAGATTTAATGTGAACAGGAAGTTCACCTTTCATAGATAATAGTTTTGTAAGAAAAACTCTCTTTCAGACTTAGGTTGTCATGCGATTTTAAGAAAAATGTATATTCTCTTGGCTGAATTTATGGTTTAACACTTTCCCGTGCATGTCCTTGCACTCTGCCAGGTCAAACAGATGCTGACAGTTAATGCATGATATGAACAAGGAGGGCTATACAAAGTCATATTGGCAGATCATAGAATTTATGAAGTGCAGTGGGAAAACGTTCCAGCATCTACTGAAAAACTTTGGTAACACTTTACTTGAAGCACCCGGTTAAACACATTATAAGTGGTTTTAAATACTCATGAATGATCGTAATGCTTTATAACCCACTATACAGCATAGGATTAGGGTTAGAGTTTGGTCCTGATGTTATAAAGCATTGTGATCATTTATGAGTGTTTATAACTATAGTTATACAGCGCTATAATGTACTTATAATGTGTTATACAGGGGTGCTTCAAGTAAAGTGTTACCAAAACTTTGTTAAAAAAAAAAGTAAAAAGTGGTTGGTTTGTCTACTTGATTTTAAAAGAATCTGCATAAAGGAACTGCGTCTTTCTATACTTTGAATTTTCTGTTGCAGGAAATTATTTGCATTTTTTTCATGAAAATAATAAGTTACAAGCCAGTGTTTGGGAGAGGTAATCAGCTGGAAGACCTGAATATTTACTCTTTGAAAAACATTGCTTTGCTCTCATGGGCTTCAGAGATGATTTTGAAAACAAGAAAGTGTTTGAGTGCTGAGCAGTGGACTCCAGACTACATCTGTGATAATGCAACAAATTAAGTAAAGGAAAAAGACAATGAAATTCAAACACCTTTTTCCTTCCACACTGTGAATCTGTGCGTCTTAAGTGAGCTGAAGTGCTCGGGTAAAGTTAAACATATCTGCTGGGGTTGTATTTAAGGGTTGACAGCATGGGAGCATCAATGAATGAATGAAGAGAGACAGAAATAATTACATAATTCATGCCATAATCAGAAATAAGTTTGCTGCTGTTATTACTATCCCTAACAATCAGTGAACTAATGAATTAATGAACTGTAATCGTTCATCGTTGATTCTCAGGAAAACTTGCACTGAATTGAATACTCAGCCTTTAATGAAGTTTACAGTTGTTGTCTCTCAGAGATTGTGGAGCTGGAGCAGCTGTATTTAGTTTGTTCATGCAAACAGTGAATTTTCTTTGACAGGGATTTTGTCCCTGAGTGACAGATTCAGGCATATGTAGGCGGACTGTGGGGGCTTGGTCAGGGCTTTCAGGCCAGGTCACCCCATGCACAGAGGGGTCATGTGCAGCATTAACCGACAGGCAGGCTGGGAGCCGCCTGAGGCCGTCTGCCACAGCACACGAGCAGAAAGACGACTTTCTCTTCTCATCTTGGCCTGTCATCCTGTCCATGTTGGTTTCCATTGTGTTTGTCAGAGAGGCACACAAACAACACATCTATACAAGTAAGGCACAAGTTACTCTCCTGTGTTGTCCCTTGTGGTTATTTTTTTGCATCTCTGCTATTTTTATTTATTTATTTATTTATTTATTTATTTATTTGGACAATTTTCTCCGACAGCATTTTTTGACAGTATGTTTCAGCATTTTTTTTTAAAAAAAAACCTCCAATTCTTACAATCTATCACAGTTTCAAAGCTTCTTTCAGTAGATATAAAAAGCTGAATGCACCAAGACTTTCAATATTTTGAAAAGCTGTCAAAAAACTAAGGGTTTTACTTCATTATCTAGCCTGAAAACTGATAAAATATATTCATACAATACATAAAAATTCTCATTAAATGTGTGAACAATACAAAAATTTTTTTAAAAAAAGGAGTTAGTCTTTAAAATAAATAGTGGAAGAGGCCATTTGTGGGGTTTTTTTTGTTTGTTTTTTTTCAGGGAGAAGAACAAACATGGTGCAAGTCAGGCACACTCCTATTAGAATGGAATGTGACTATATTTTTATAAAGCAGATGAAAGCATTAAATTGAAGTTGTAACACTAAACCCTTCACAACTATATGTCTAAGAACAAATAATACATTAGAAATATTTAATGTCTTAACATGATCTTGTTGCACTTTTTTAAAGTTTCATAATTCTAAAATAAGTATGCATAGTTAAAAGTAAATTTCAAAACTTGCATTATTTCCAAGTAATGTTATGTTGTTGTTTGCATTGATAATCAATGAAAAAAGCAAAGAAAAGAAAGACACAGTCCGATTTGTTTTCAAACTTCTCTATAACACTAAAGTGTTCACTCTGTTTTCATGCTTTTAACATTTTCACCACTTCCAATAATACTTATTTAAATTATGAACCACGGCATACATGGAGAAAATTCTGGCCATCAAATTCCACATAATATCATGTGTTTTTGAGGTTTTCCAATAGTTATAATAAATACAAAGTTGGAGTCCTCCCAATAGGTCTTACCAAAAAATAAAAAGGATTGATTAGAAACCTGTTATATCTTGGAATGTAGCATATTAAAAAAAAAAAAATTAATCTCCAAACTCTATTTAAATTCTGTTTAACCCCAGACATCTAAAATTCCCTGTAAATGTATTTGTAACAATGCAGATACATTCCTTTTTCTGCCTCAAATTACATTAAAATTCAACAGGAAAGACACAATTGTGTCAGTGGTTCACTTGCACTCAGATCCATGTTTTAAGACATAAAAAAAAATCCACCAGTCCACTTTATACTATAGATAATCAAATGTTTTTGTTTTGCAGCAAAACATTTGAAGAGAAAGAAGTGCCATTATTTGCCGTCACCATCTGAACATGTCTGAAATACTCTGTCAAAGATACATGAGATCTACACAATCAACAAGTCAACATTTAATTTTTAAATGACACATTTTGTTGATAAGAAAATGTCAGAACCATTACCGGTCATATCATAATCATAGCTTTTGCAATGCAAATTGAATAGAATATGTTGGATACAGGTCAGTTTTCATTTAATGTTCAAAATAAAGTTTGCAATTTATTTAAATCAAGCAAACAAATGCAAACAAATGCAAACACAATGCAAAACATAATCCCCCTTTATATTGCCACTAAATCAAAAATGCCAATCAACTTAATCTTACCGACATCGCCACTGTTGTGGACCATAAAGCACTTGTGGAGACCAAATCTGGAAGCAGGTGAACAATCCAGTATTGAAACGCTGATTTAGTGGAAGTAAAATCCAGTCAAAACCCTTCCAGCACAGCAAAAAGTGCAGCGGTTCTCATCACTCATTCTCTTGGAAAACACAGTAAGTACAAAGCCTCTCACACACTCTCCAGCTCCATGTCCCTGTGATTTAGCCTCTCCCTTCTTTTCCTCTCTCTCTCTCTCTCTCTCTCTCTCTCTCTCTCTCTCTCTGTTGAGCTCTAAACCACCCAACTCCCCACTTACCAACCCCCACTCCCTCACCCTAGCAGTCCTTATCGCATGCACATGTTCCTTCCCTGCAGCTTCAAGGTAAAGTCTCTCTCTCTCTCTCTCTCTCTCTCTCTCTCTCTCTCTCTCTCTCCCCACATTCATCATCTTACTCTCCTCCCTCTCATCTTTGACTCTCCAAACATCAGTGTTGATTTCAGTCTTCACCACCGTTTCATTAAATTAATTTGATTTCCTTTGACCTCATTGTAGTGTATGCAAGTGAACTCTGCCCCTTCACACCAACATGTTCTGATTGCTGAAAATGCTCTCGCTGATTTACATGCTGCAAATAAGACAGGTTATTAGTAGAACAAATGATGGAAATCGGATCAAAGTAACTGTGTAGGAGTATTGAAAATCGTCCCTCCTCTGTGTGACATTCAGTGCTACATTGGCCCATATGCACATCCTATAATGTCAGGTATGAGGGTGACATCTATGCTCTTTGTTCCAGCCTTCAGTGAACAGAGGCTGCAGCATTCAAAGACCTGATTGGAAACACCAGATAACACCACAAAGGAGAAAAGAGTGATTTCCTTGCCTTGCCATGATCTCTGAGAGAAAATCGCCCTTAGACAGCAAAGTGTGAAAATTGAAATTGAAATTGGAAATTACATTTTCATGCAACAACTCTGAGGAAGCATTAATGAGACCTGAACAGAGGAATAAACAGCAGTGTTGAGCAGTATTATGCAATTTAACCCTCAAGGGCTTTGTAAACCTGCCAGATGAATAACTATAGCTCAGACTTCATGTTATAGTGCGCATCGCATTGTATTTCTGAGCCGACATTAAAGCGTGATATGGACTGGCTTCTGCTTGATTAGATAGTTGGCCTCTGTAGTCTGACTGACTGGTCTTGTTACGGTACAGCACAGTTGGATACTCACAGCAATGGCCCTCTGCCAAACAGTATATAGGTGTAAGATGTAAAGGATGTAATTTCATGTACACTGCTTCTCAGAACAGGCTCGGAATAGTTTCTCTTTAGGTGACAGTGACAGTTGTTTCTTTTTTTTTTTTCTTTTTTTTTTCTTTTTGCATGGATTGTGTTCAGGTGATTCAGCCTTCCAAGATATTAATGCTGTCATAGAGCGTCATAAAGAACCTGGACAATTTGCTGTCACATTACTATTATCTGCTTTCAAGGAAATGCTCTGAAAATAGCTTGAATTAATGCCGTGATCAAAGCACCAACAGATGGGGAAATCACTTATGTGGGCGCTACGCAGGAGTGGTATGGAGCATACGTATGCCGCTTTCCCCACAGGCAATCATAACCGCTGTAGCACACATCAGAAGGAGTGTAGTGCTTTTCAAACCAGTGAAGAGTACACAGTGTGGTTTATGACCTCCACCCTAAAACATCCATCCATTCATCCATTTTCAACCGCTTATTCGGGACCGGGTCACGGGGGCAGCAGTCTAAGCAGGGATGCACAGACTTCCCTGTCCCCAGACACTTCCTTCACCTCTTCTGGGAGGATCCCGAGGCATTTCCATCCCAGCCGAGAGACATAGTCTCTCCAGCGTGTCCTGGATCTTCCTTGGCGGCTCCTCCCGGTGGGACATGCCTGGAACACCTCCTCAGGGAGGCATCCAGGAGGCATCCTAAAGAGGTGCCCGAGCCACCTCAGCTGGCTCCTCTCGATGTGAAGGAGTAGTGGCTCTACTCCGAGCTCCTCCCTGGTGACTGAGCTCCTCACCCTGTCTCTAGAAGCAGCCAGCCACCCTGTGGAGGAAACTCATTTCAGCCACCTGTATGCGGGATCTTGTCCTTTCGGTCATGACTCAAAGTTAAATTACTTGTTAATGGCATGAATTCACTTTTTCCCCAGTTAATTGTGTACCCAGATAGTTTCCCAAAGAATTTAGTTAGGTCCAACAAATAGGGAACAGAGACCACAAGATCCAGAAGATATAATAATGTATCGTCCACGTAAAGCCCTATACGGCTTTCCACACCCCTTATCTTAATGCCCTGGATGAAGGGATGTCTCCTGATCTGTACTGCGAGAGGCTCAAGAGCCATGTCGAATAGGAGAGGTGACAAGGGGTCACCTTGTCTGACTCCGCGGTGCAACCTAAAGGGCACAGATCTGTCATTGTTGGTGAGAATGGAGGATTTGGGGCAAAGATACAACCTTAACCCAGGTAATAAAAGCATCCCCAACTCCAAATCTTCTGAGCGATTCAAACATAAAAGGCCACTCTATTTGATCAAAGGCTTTTGCTGCGTCTAGGGCCAAGACTCTCGGGTTCTCAGAATGATCAGTGTATAAGTTGTTAAGTAACCGTCGCACATTGCAGAATGAGAATCTACCCGGGATGAACCCTGTTTGATCTGGGTGTATGATTGATGAGATATGCCTTCCCAGTTGGGTATCCAAAACTTTTGTGATGGATTTTTGATCAAAATTGAGAAGAGCGATAGGCCTGTAACTCCCAGTCTCTGTGTCTTCCTTGCCTTTTTTTTTTTAACAAAAGGCATATATTTGCTTCATACAGAGATCCTGGGAATATTTTGTTTACGGTGGAATCCTAAGCATAAGTGGGGAGAGAAATTTATGAAATGTCTTGTAAAATTCGCAGCCGAAACCATCCGGACCGGCTGCCTTGCCTGAGGGAAATGATTTGATTGCCTGTACTAGCTCAGCTTCCATAAAATCTGAGTCAAGCTCCAATCTGGATGACTCATCTTATGTTGGTAGGGTGAGGGAGTCGAAAAAATGGTCTCTATCCACATTACAGGTAGTAGAATTAGCTGTGTATAGCTCTGAATGTAAATCTTTGAAACAAGAGTTTATTTCTTTAGGATTTACCAACAATTCTCCTGTACTAGATTTAATTTTATAGATCGCACGATTTGCCTGAGCACCTTTCAGCTGTCTGGCCAACGACCTCTCTGGTTTATCCCCTAACTCAAAGTGATTGTGTTTGACCTTTAGTAGGAGATTGCTTATGGTTCCACAAAGAATTTTTTTGTATTCGTATTTCAAGTTCAAGATCTCATTGTAGTCTTCTTGAGACAGGGAGCCCCTGTAGGTCTGTTCTGGAGTTGGAAGTGCATTCTCGATTTCCACCAGGCGGCGGTGCTGTTCCCTTTTTTTTTTTTTGAAGTCTCAAAAGAAATTATGTGACATCTCATCACCACCTTGGGGGTCTCCCAGAGTGTAGAGTCTGAAACTTCTCCTGTATCGTTGATCTCAAGGAACTCCTCAAGGCGCGCAGAGAGATAGTCAATAAATACTTGATCTGATAGCAGCCATGGATTAAAACGCCAGCAATAGATGCGTTTCGGTAGGTCAAGCTTTAGTTGCAATGAGACAGGACAATGATCCGAAATTAAGATGTTATGGTATTTAGTGTGTTCAATGTTGGATATTAATTTTGCATCTACTAAAAAGTAGTCAATCCTTGTATAGGATTTATGTACATGAGAGAAGTAAGAATAGTCTCTCTCTGCCTCCAAATGTCGACCATATTTCTGGACTTCGCCAAATTGTTTGTTTGTACAGACAACAGTGTTATTGGCTCTCGGGAGGAGAGTCTATCAAGATATGGGTCGAGGTAGCAGTTAAAATTACCAAACATGATCACATTTGTAGTATTGCGGTCAGGAATTAAATCAAATAATTTATGGAAATAATTTGGATCATCTATATTCGGACCATATATGTTAAGAAAAGTAACAGGAAACGAATTTACACTTCCGCTTAATAAAATATACCTGCAGTTTGGATCCATGGCTGCTGAAGCAAATTGAAATGGGACATTTTTGCGAAAGAGAATGGCGACACCCCTGGCTTTAGATGAAAATGGCGCTTGATAAACTTGGGAGATCCAGTTAGCTCTCAATCGTCTCTGCTCAGTAGCTTTTATATGTGTTTCTTGGAGAAACATTATGTCTGTTTTTAAAGACTTAAAGCTAGGATAGACGATGTTGTCCAAAAGCACTTTTTGTCATACTGAGTGAAATGCTCCTTGCCCCCTGGGAGAAGTCAATACATTATGTGGACGGAGAAAGGTGCGGAAAAAATCTGACAACTGTAGCGGCCAAAGGACAGTAAAAACTCCGACCAATCGGAAGGTGCGGACCGCTCTTAAGGAACCAATCAAATCCCTTCGCCGTTCTACCAGCCCCCTGCGCGTACATTTCAATGGCGTGCACTGGACCTGGTTCAGTGTGCGCGCGCGTTGCCAAGGCGCTCTCAGCTCACGCGAAAAATAGAACGAAGCGGAGCAGGCGTGCTGTGCTCCTATGCGTGTTGTGTGCAGGCAACAGAAAGGTTAATAACATTGGAGGCAATCACAAACTCCGTGCACGTGGCGCTTCCGCGTCTAGTGCGTTCCTCCCAACGGGAGCTCCTCCAATGGGGTGAGAGCTGGGCGGAGCCTTGGGGAGATGCTACATTTGTGCTACATGCTAGTTTTCCAAGATCGCCGACCCTAGCTTTAAGATGAGCTAGAACTTTCCCTCGCTTTATAGCACGGCCCAGGCCACGTGCATTCCATGAAACCAAAGAAATGGCACTCATATCTGACTGGTTTGCAATATTAAGTACTGACATTGGTAATACAAATGCAGAAAAACAATATTCTGAAACACCCAAGGAACTATATTAGTATCGACAAGCAAATACAGTTAGTTTGGCAGCTCCGGAAAACACAACACAACACTTTTCCCCCATAATCTTGCAGAAGGTCACCGGGCGTATGGCTTAAAACACAAATTCAACCAGCAACAAAGTTAACTAAATAAGCCGCCTACCCCTCTGCCGTTCACACAACAAAAGCTGGGCCTAAGCCCATGAAACATTACCATCTGATGATTATGATTCATATTCCGCTGCAGAGTCTGCATGTGTTAAAGTGACAGTCACAGTTCACATACCAGATCACGTTTAGTCGCCTTCAATGTCCTGTTGTAGGTTGCCCACGAATTTCCTAGCATCCTCGGGGGAGGTGAACATCTTCTGAAGCCCATCGTGCTGAAAGTGAAGCTTGGCGGGAAAGCGCAGGCTATGCTTAATTTTCAGCTCCCACAGAGATGCCATGACATCACGAAACCCACGCCGCTGCTCCATCCCTTCAGCTGTGTAATCGGGGAAGACAAAAACCTTGTGACCGCCGTACTGAAGGGATTGTTGTCGAGCAAGTCGTATTATCTTCTCCTCGTCTTGAAAGTGATGGACACGCGCGATGACGGTGCGAGGTCTGGAAGCAGGTCCAGGTCCTACTCCTGTTGGCTTGGGCAATAGAGAGCGGTGGGCATGATCGATGAGCACTGGCTTTGGGAAGTTGGTCTCGCCCAGTAGTTTAGGAATAAGAGAGCTCACAAACTCTGTCGGATTTCCTTTCACCTCTCCCTCGGGTATGCCTACGATTTTGACATTATTACGCCTGGAGCCACCCTCCAGGTCATCTGTCTTGGCTCTGAGGAAGGCGTTTTCCTTACGGAGCTCGGTGATGGCTGACTCTGCAGCCTTCAGACGCGCCTCATGGTCCGTGACTGTGACATCCACATCATCCAATCAGTTAGCCAGAGTGCTGTGTGCGGACTGGAGAGAGACAAACCGCTCCTCCAGTAAGTTGAACCGGGTGTTGATAGTCCCAAGTATAGCGTCTTGCATGTTTTTCAATGCTTCTTCCATCTGTGGGACGGGGATAAGCTCTGGTTCAGGACCGCTGATGTTAGCCGTAGCCGCGCTGCTAGCTGGCTTGAGCAGGCTGGACTTCGGCTTGTCTTTCCTCTCAGTTTTCGATTTGTCAGGCATTTCTTGGTCTCAAAGGGACTTGTGTAGAAGTAGAAACAAGACTCCAGGTCGATTCTCCAGCAGACTCAGTTGAAGACGGTAGGATTGGCAGATGAAAGTTGAACGGAGAGGAGCTCTGAAATACACGTCTTAGTCCATCCGCGCTCACTAGCACCCCCCACTAAACTAAAAATTTGAGCAGTGAGGCGCTCCCCACCCCATCAGTTAGAAAAGGACCCAACACTCCTCACACATCTACACAAGAACACCCAGGTGTTATGACAGGTTAGGGGTTAATGCCTGCTGAAAATTTTGCCCCCTTTTATGTAGTTTGTACAATAAGGCATTTGCAGAGGAGAATAGCGGGTTTTAAACAGATTACATAACGTGTGATCACCACTGTTTAACTTCTGTCTGAAGGTCTCCACATGCTCTGCAAAAACAGAAAAACAATCTCTTCCCCAAGGCTACCAGAGAAGAAAATCGTTATTTTCCACAAGCTAGACAATCTAATTCATACTGTAGTCTCCTGTGGTACCTGACAACTATCGTGTGATTGGTCAGAATTTTTAAATGGCCCTACTTAATGTGAAAAAAAGTCACATTCACAAACTCCATGACCTTCCAGGAGCTTTGTGCTTGGTTTCTTGTGCGGCATGAAATACCTCACTGACTGACTCCTAATCATCCCACCTTGAGAAAGAATCAGATTTCTGTGTTGTTCTGTGGATTAACCATCCGATTACCTGACGTGAAACATCAGTGTTAGAGGCCAGTCGTCATCACTTCTCGTTTTTTTTTTTTTTTTCATACTTACATTTGTAAGAAGGTTCAATAAATAGTCCAGATTTAAAAAAAAAGAAAGAATTTTCTGGTAATTAGTTCCTAGTTCAGACTTTACAAGGTTAGTTTGTCCAAACTGAAGAATGTTATCCATGTCGGTAGTTAACTCAAATAAAAAAAGCAGTCTACCTCCAGTTAACAGAGGTTTAATGAAACTCTCATGAATATCGCCAAATACATAAAGGTAAAAAGCGAGGAAACCATCAATGTCCAAGATATTCATTATCTTGACTGCACATATTTCTATGTGTTTTCATGGAAATTCTTCATATTGTGTGAGCGAACTGCTTGATTCACATTGCTTCAGTTGATCAATGTATTTGAGCAAATATCAAAATCTTTTGAAAGATGTATTAAGACATGCACGGGAACATCTTCTGTGTCTGAGCCTGTTGAAGAATGATTTTTTTTTTCATTTTTTTCTTGTCTCAAGTAACTGAAAACTCTCAAACTATAGCTGCATTATGTCACCATAAAATAACTTCATTTAAGAGTTTGATTTTCAGCATACCTTAAACTGATTCCCCTCAGGAAACCACAAAGAACCTTTAAATTGCAATGAATGAAAATTAAGTTTTTGAGTCAGACTTGTTAAGGGGAGGGAGGATTTTGGGTTCTGCACATTTTCTGTATCATCGTTCATGTAATGCAATATGAATATTTGTATAGATTATGCAATGTAGACTCAATACCTGCATAAGGTTTCTAGCAGGATTATTTTCTTTGTGAATCTGTGCATACTGTGCTTCTTTTTGAATGATAAAAACAATTTAAAATATGTTGTTAATTTTGACACTCATGATAACTATTCCAAAATTTGAGCGAAAAGAACAAACAAGAAATACAGGATCAACCAGGAATTATTGTGTTATTGATGTTTTTCATTAGGATTGTTCTCCTGTGCCATAACAGATGATGTTAAAAAAGTATTGTTTTAAGTTAAAGCAACAACACCATGTAAGGCACAACTTATTTAAGATGTTAATCTTCCTACAATATATGAAACAGATATTTCAAACTTCAATCTAATGGTATTTTCAAAAGAAATTTTCAAGGGCTAAGTCCCAAAAAACACAAAAAAAAAAAAATACTATTATATACTGTTTTTACATAAAATGATGAAATCTCAGATCAAAGTCTAAAACTGACTATTTATTTTATGATTCATAGTCATACACATATAATCCACTTTAATTCTGGAGGAGATTATATGATCTTATTGACCTAATCTTTGTTGAGTAGTTTGTTAACTAGCATTAAGAAGTTTAGCAGAGAAGTCTCATGCTTTCCTAATATTTAAATTAAGAAAAAAATAATTCTATGAGCACATCACCATTTTTTATAATTCACAGAACTACTTTTTAACAGATTTTAGAAAATCATCATTGCTCTTCTGAAGATAAACAGAAATACATTGCCAAATATATTCACACAAGGGTTGAGAATAGCTCATTTTTTAAATAAAATACTGTGCAGTAATCTTGAACCTCTGTAGCTTCCCTGTGATCTTTTTTAAATAGAAACCTGGCAGCAATGCTGAACTTTCCTCTGTGCAGCATGTACCTGACTCACTACTACTGCCAGGAATTCACCAAATGACATTATGTGCTCTTATCACGTGTGGAAAGATCCGGTCAAGCAGTACATATTAGTTTTTCAAAGAAAAAGACAAATGGCACACAGTGTATCACACCAATAACTTCTCATCCAAACGATCAATCAGTCTCGTCAACATTGAAATCAGCCTGCATTGTTTACTTAAAGAGAACATTATGCAAATTGCGAAATTTGTGCTCTCGTGGTTTACAAAGTTGCAAAACAGATTTGTGAAATAATTTGACTTTGCAAAACCGGCAGTCTGAGCCTCCACAAGATCTACAGTGAACTGAATAAAAATATTGTTCAGTTGAAATGAGAAAATTACAATTTATATGAATTAAAGCAGAATGAAAATGTTCTAAATTTAAATTTTTGAAGGTCACACACGCGTGCACGCTCACACGCACACACACACACACACACACACACACACACACACACACACACACACACACACACACACACACACACACACACACACACACACACACACAACCTGTAGCTTTTTGAGTGAAATATTTTGTAACAATAATCACTGGATTCTCCAGATTTCACGTCATCTTACGACCAACTTGTTTATTTGGGTTGGATGTTTCTTCAGACAGACAAATTTGCGAAATCCTGAACCCAGCCTTTGGCGGGTCATCTAACAGGTTAAAGTGAAATTGCACAATAGATTATTTGGGATTCCTTGATTAAACATTTCACTGTGCCAAACAGAAATTTCCAGAGTGCAGCCTTCATCCCTCCAAAGTATAAAAACCTTCAACAGCAAAATGCTCAACACATTCAAGAGGTGAAACAACAGAAAGAAGCGCTGCTGCAGGAGACGAGAACCACTAACAACATGAAGTGAGTACAAATTGCTGTAGCTCACCTTGGCAACAATTACGTTTACTTGTATACATCTACCGGTACATTGGTTTAAATTTAGGGCTGTCAAATCATTAAAATTTTTAATTAGATTAATCACAGTTTACAAATTAATTTATAATGATTAATCACAAATAATCGCAATTTCCAACTATGTTTGAAAAATGCCTTTTCTTCCTGTATTGCATTAACAAAAAAACAATAGGACATGATTACATATATTTAACACATGATGTGTTTTTTATTTAAGCTTCCAAATAAGATAAATATTCAAAAAACTAAAACATGCACACTAAAACATGATGTCTGTGTGTGTGCAGTGCTCCCTCTGCATTCCCTTAAAGGTGCATTAAGGAGTTTGCACGTTTTATGCAAAACAGCGTCCCCTGCAGGCCTTGGGCATAATGCAGCTTAGTGAAAAACTCGTGCCTGTGGCTTGCGTTCAAGAAAGAGGGGGAGTCCTTCCTCGCTCGTTCAGAAGCGCTCAAGTAAAATTTAAGTTTCTTTTACCTGGTGGAGTCTGTGCTGGAGCTGTGGCAGTGCTAGAAGCCAGTCTTTTCTTACTTTCTGAAAGCTCCTGCTCAGTTGTTGCTCACTAAGCATCTGGCGGAGTCAGTGTTGCCAGGTGGGAAATGTAGGATTATCGTACCAGAGACATAAAATTATCGTATTTTGAGGAAGATTATCGTACACCCGTCATAATCAAACTAAACAAGTCTACTGATGTGCTATGGTCACTCTAGTGTTGAATAGCGTCTAACAGGCACTCACGGCTTCGCGTCAATACGGAATGGATCAAAGAATGTCTGAATGGATTCATCAGGGCCCTACAGTTGCAAATGTGCCCCCCATAATGACGGGTGGGAACTGAGCCAAATCATTAGAACTGGAGGCCACCCAATGTTAGGAAATAGACATAGCACCAGGTTTAAAAGGTAAATAGTATTCATGATAACTGACTGGCTTCACGTATTGAAATTTTATTTTCAGTGAAACAACATTGTCTCTGTCCTCAAAATGAAAACAGTTCAAGGTGCTGTAGGCAGGATTCCACATCTCCGCCATCTTGCTTAGGGTTACCTAAGCAAGATGGCGATTTGACCCATCTAAGATGGCGATTTGAAACCCAGAACAGCCAATCCTGTCCTGTTTTCTCTGACATCACGCCCTTAGGCAAGTTAAGCCCCTCCCACAAGAACGTGCGATGAACGCCCCTCGACCAATCACGGTTAGAGCCTCATGGGCTCTTCTGATTGGTCAAAGATACCTGGAGCTGTCGAGATTCCTTTTCAGCTCAGAACAGAGACAGATGGAAACGCTGCGCCCTCGCGGTAGTGCAATTATGCTACACTCCTAAAGGATTATCAATGGATACTCTAACATTTAATCCAAAGAAAACACAGAAAAATTAGCATTGACTAGCAAAATCCTGCCTACAGCACCTTTCATAAAATAAACAAAAACTACACTTATGCAAACTTAAAAGTGCCTGTGTGCCAAAACTTGATTTTTGCCAGAAAGTGATTTCCGGTAGGCGGAATCAGTTTTTGTCAAGCAAAATAAGCTGATTTTGACATTGTAATGTCTTTACTCATTTTTCAAGTGGTATAAAGCACTGGTTGCGTTCAAATGTTGTAAATCTGACTCTGCTGTGTTATATTAAATAATTTTGGGGCAAAATATCCCTCTGTATACAATACCAGAGGCATGAATCCGTTTTTGGCAAACAAAATAAGCTGGTTTTTACATAATGTCCCTTTACTCAATTTTCAAACTGTACAAAGCACTGCTTGGGATCAAATCACTCTGTTGAGACATCTAGTAATTTTGGTGCAGAAAAAAAGAACACATAGAACAAGGCAGCTGGACGTACAGGAGGCTATCACATATAAACATCGTTCGCTGTTCATAAACAAACTTGTTTGAGTCCGATGACGACTGCTGCAGAGCCGCAGAAGCTGCGCTTATCAGCCATCCGCAGACCGGCTCAGTTTCTTCTTCTTCTTTTTTTTTTTTTTTAATTCAGCCAATCATTACCGTTGTTCCAAGGCAAGCTCACATTTAGGAAAGCACGATTGGCTTGAAACTTGTCACATGGAAAGAGATGCCTTCAGGGTTCACAACAAAAAATCCGACAGACAGTTGCGACAGGCTGATCACAACCAATTACAACCACACTTTAACGGAATTGTCAAATTATCGTATATTTGGCCTTTTTTGGGATTATTGATCGTACATCGTACAGAGGGCAAAATTATCGTACAAATACGATATCGTACACCTGGCAACACTGGGTGGAGTAATGGCGGACAAAACGAAACCTAACCAGAGCATTACGTCATCCCTTTCAAATTTTCCCCCAAAAAATGCTGGTGCCGGACCGACACTGCAACCTTCAAGTGACAATTTAGCGCTGTTAGAGGTACTTGTAATGAATATGTCAGGGCACATTGTACACATCATTAAAAATGTGCAACATATTTATGGTGGAAAATAAGTATTTTTAAAGCTAGGGTTGGCGATCTTGGAAAACTAGCAAGTAGCACGAATGTAGCATCTCCCAAGGCTCCGCCCAGCTCCCACCCCATTGGAGGAGCTCCGTTGGGAGCGGAGACGTTCCGCGCGCGATGCGCGCGGCGCTTCCGTGTTCAGTGCGTTCCTGGCATAACCTGTCCTCAGCGCTTCGTTTCTTCGTTTTTCTTTATTTGCACTACGCCAAGTTATGACGCACTTACCGGTGAGTAAACCCCCAAACATTCTTCTCTGCCATTCTGCAACGACGCTCCGTCCTTCTACGCGCACTGAACCAGGGTCAGTGCACGCCGTTGACATGTACGCGCAGGGGGCAGGTCGAACGGCGAAGGGATTTGATTGGTTTAAAAAAAGGTGTCCCGTCAAGACGATTGGTTGCTGTTTTTCCCGTTTTACTCCTGCTGTAGATAGCGGATATTTTCCAAACTACTTTAAGAACACACCATGAATTGCTTCCCATTGGGTCATAAAGATCATTTTAACCAGTATTTAAAAAAATGTATCTCATTCAAATCGCCAACCCTAGCTTTAAGGTTGTAAAACTCCTGAATGCACCTTTAAAGTTGGCTTTTGGCAGGAGTTCCATTGTCAGGTCTGTAACAAATGTAGTACCACAAGAAAAGTAAAACTAAGAAATACCACACTTGTTTCTTACACAATTAAACAGGGCATTCTTAGCCAGTGTTCCTTTGTGTGTGGAAAACAGAAAACTGATTCAACATTTTTTTAATCAAACAAGTAGAATCCATGGGGTCAGCCGGCTTATCTCCTTGCTTTCCTCTTCTGTTTTGATAAATGAGTTGACCAGGCCTCTTTTGCCTCCTGTCTGCTGTCTCAGAGCTGAGGTTTCTTCTTCTTCTTCTTCGGTGCTTAACAGCAGCTTGCATTCCATGCGGATGCGCAGCATGCAGGCACCACACCACGCTTCGCCGCTCCGCGCTCTGCACGCCGCACGCCGCTCCGCGCTCTGCACGCCGCTCAACCGGGGGAAGCTCTCAGCTGGCCTGCTTGTCATGATGCGCATGCGTTAAACTGCGTTAAAAATTTTAATGAGATTGATTACATAAATGAATTAACGCCATTAAAGGTGCCTTAAGGAGTTTGCACGTTTTATGCGAAACAGCGCCCCCTGCAGGCCTTGGGCGTAATGCAGCTTAGTGAAAAACTCGTCCCTGTGGCTCGCGTGCACGGAAGAGGGGAACTCCGTCTTCGCTCGTTTAGTAGCGCTCAAGTAAGATTTAAGTTTCTTTTACCTGGTGGGGTCTGTGCTGGAGCTGTGGCAGTGCTAGAAGCCAGTCTTTTCTTACTTTCTGGAAGATCCTGCTCAGTTGTTGCTCACTAAGCATCTGGCGGAGTAATGGCGGACAAATCGAAACCTATCCAGCCGGAGCGCGCATTACGTCATTCCTTTCAAATTCTCCCCAAAAAAATGCTGGTGCCGGACCGGTGTCATGCCAAAAAGTGATTCCTTGCCATAAAGTGATTTCCGGTGTGCGGGCAGCTGAAAAGCGCAGCTTCTGTGGCTCTGCAGCAGTCTTAATTGGGCTAACAAGTTTGTTTCTGATCATCCAATGATGTTTATTTGTGTTTGTGTTTGATAGCCTCCTGTATGTCCAGTTGCCTTATATCGCTGTTAAATACCGACCGGTAAGCTAGTTGGCGATTTTAACCTGGCTTGTTGTTATGCTAATAAAGATGTGTACGGAGGTGACACGTTTTCTTTTAATGTTTTAATGTTTTAATGTTAATGTTTTGATTTACTTCTTCCCATGCGCTCTGTGACCAAACTGACTACTGGCCAATGAACTGCCGTGGCCTACGAGGAACAGTCTTTTTTTGACCAATGAGATAAGAGTGATTCTGTGTTGTCGAGCCATCTCTGTCAGCTCATTGGTCACAGAACGTCAGAGAGCCGGTGAACAATTTACCGTAAGTTTTCAAAAAAAGCGCAAGTTCCATTTGTCACGTTTTGAGTCTCGCAAAAATACGGAACAAAGTGCGTTCCTTTTCGGCTCAATACGGAACGCACACTTTTTATACGGAATGATTCCGTTTTTCAAGGAACGGTTGGCAACTCTACTTGTGATGAATATGTCAGGGCACATTGTACACATCATTAAAAATGTGTAACATATTTATGGTGGAAAATAAGTATTTTTAAGGTTGTAAAACTCCTTAATGCATCTTTAACGCGTTATTTTTGACAGCCCTATTTAAATTATATGGCTTTGGTGAAATTTCTCGATTGGATTCATTTTATCATGGTAAACTAAGTGTAGTTCAAATGTATCTTCTGCTTTTAATCATTATACAGAGCTTCAAGTATTTCTGAAACCACAGCTGCAGTTAGTTTACTTGGTTGTTGAGCAGAAATTAAACATTATAATAGCTGAGTAAAAACTTTCAGTACTCTTTACACCTCTGGTTCTTATTTTCCCAATAACGATCAAATCATTTTGCTTGATTTTTTTCAAATCCATCAAACTCAGTATATAAACTAGAATTTGGCACTGAGAGCGCAGACCTCCGCCACAGCTCAAATCAGTCACCAACAACCATAAGAACACCATATATAACAAAACGACATTGTGATCGGGGTGTGATCGGAGCGGAGCGCTGTGGCGTGCGGCGCCTCTCTTTCTCGCCCTGTGTGTGTGTGTGTGTGTGTGTGTTGATCTGAAAAGGAAAACCAAAAAGCAACATAATTTATGTTATTTTACTTTATTTTAATTTGACAACTGACCGGATTCTCTCATATTTTCCGTTCCCAACCTCCTGTGTGGTGCGATCTGCTCTGTCCAGCTTTACAACTGGTGCTCCACGGCGTGCGTGGCTCGTGGAGAAAGTAGAGAGGAGCGGCGCTGCACCGGGCCTCCTGTATGAACCGTCAGATAGGTTAACAGGGGTGCCGATCTGAAAGTCGGTGCACGGCGCGTCCTGTGTGAACCAAGCATTTGTCCCCCCCTATAGTGAAAGACCGCCCTATCTCTCAATGATAAAGAATCCTTTAAAAAATTCCTGGATCCAGACGATGATCCGGATCATCACCAAAATTTAATGGATTCTAAGTTCGCCCAAGACCCACCTTTCCTCAAAGTTTCATTGCAATCTGTCCATAACTTTTTCCGTAATGTTGCTAACAAACCAACCGACAAACCGACGTGATTCCATAACCTCTGTGGCGGAGGTAATAACTGCCTCATGCATGAGTCATTCTGATATCAAACCATTTAGATTTGAGATTGAGAATCCTGTATGCTGATTGTTTGGCTTATGTGTCGTCTGAAGGTTCGCTCTGGTCGTGCTCGTCCTGGCTGTCTGGACACTCGAGGGTCATGCTGAGGACAAGAGGAAAGACGTTGCATCAGGTAACACATTCATTTGTCTGTTTGTACATTAATGCCACAAATTATCATGATAAAGGAAGGATCTCAAAGATGAAAATTTAAATAAAGAAATAAAGAAAAAAAACAACATTTGACAAGCCCAGATGTTAGTGCAGGAGTCTGTAGCTTGATGATCAAAAGGGATGTTTCTGTCTCCAAATCTAACTGGAGCTACAAAACACATTTCCTGTAATAACTGTTCACAGCTCTTAAAGTTTTGAGATTTCTTTTTTTTTTTTGATACAAGAACATGAATTCTGTCTTCTGTTGCATGTATGAAGTTTCACTCACAATTTTCCATAAAATGTTCCCACATTTAAAGTTGTTTTTGTACTTACTTCAGTACTTGCACTTCTTAGCTTCAACTTTCTTTTGCAGTATTATTTCAGACAGTTTGACAGTTTAGCTGTTTTAACCATTTTTACTCTTTTTAAAACAGCTTTGTGTAAAACTTGTTACATTTTACAAATCCTTATCGTTGCAGGGTTTTTCTTAAAGTGGGTCTTAGAAGAATTTTTCTTTTCTAGTTCTTGTGGTTGTTTGTTTCTCTGCTAAGAAACAAACACTCCACTCACTGAATTTAGTGCACATACTTCAGAAACGCTCCAGAAGATTACCAAACCTGGTAAACAAGCTTGAGTAGAGAGGCAGCAGTGATGAATCCTTGTTCTGTGTCTACATAAAGCTTTTAGTCTCCAAAAAACCTTGTGGCTTCAGCTCTGGTCTCACATGAAAGAAGCAGGTGAACACAGTCAAACAACATGCTGCTCAGCCTGTACTGATGCACTGCTTTGGATTAAAAGAAGAGGTTAGCAGGCACATAGACAGAGCTCACCGATTTCAATCCTAGAAATGATCAATTCAAAGTGGTTTATTCATACATTACCAACTTAAACTTTTGCATAGACAAACCGACAATTCCACATGAGCACGCATAGATGAAAATGAAGATTAAAAAAGATCTCCTTTCAATGAAATCCCTGCAGAACCAAACTCCGAGGGGCTCACTGCTCACCTGTTGGAGTTTTGGGGATAGTAAGAGAGAAAAGGCTCAACAGAGTCAGCTTTTTGACACAGCGGGACAGCAATCAGGTCATGAACTTCCTCCTTCTAAACTCCTTCAGGAGGATTCAGAGAGGCACAGAGAGGAGCCATATAAACCTGCAACAGCTGACATAGAAAATGCTCCAGGGTGTGTTGAATCAGCCCTGACTGTAAGCTTTATTACACTGCATCTCTTCCACTGCAAGGCATCTCTTCAAATATTTATTTCTTAGAGGGTAAATAGATTGTTGGAGAAATTACAGAAACACATCCAGACAAACAGGACGAGACAGAATTAAGCTGAAAACTAATTTGCTGTCAACTCTGTCGCTGTACACAAAGAGTGCTGCGATCTGTCTACCCAGAGGACCTTGTCCTCTGAAGCTACAGCTTCCACCAGTAGCTTCTTGACAGCTGCTGTCTGGATAGATAACTCCTGCATGAACTGACACAAGCTTTCCCCTGGGATCTGACGGCCAGGCTGTTACTGTTCCTTCCAGACCCCCTGATTTGGCTCCGAGGGTCTTGAGTCCGAAATGAGAATTGTGCGCTTTCCAGCTTCTGACCGAAGAGTTTGAGAAAAATAACACTAAACCCAACAGTCAGACTTCAACAGAAGATGTAATTTATGAACCCACTTAAGGCAATGATGAACAACACTGTATTCAAATTAGAAACAATATCTTCCATTAAAAAAAAAAAAAAAAATCAAGTATATTAAGGTGGAAACTCATGAACTGTTTAAATATTCACTCTTTAATGTGCGAAACATCAATTAAACGAGTCAGTGTAAACTAAACATGGTGAATGAAATATGTTATAATGTAGCTTTACAACTAGATTAATTGAAACAAAGATGCCAGCATGTTGCATTCTGGTGGCAAAGCTCTGTAAAACAGCAAATTCAGGCACAGAAAAAAAGGATGTGCTGTATCGACTCTGCTGTATATTGACAGAATGATAACATGTTCAACATGTCAGTTGCATTTATGAAAAAAAAAAAAAAGATGAATACAAATGCATTTAACAAACCAAAACAAATCAAATCATTATATGTTCCATCTGCACTTAATACAGATAATGAAAGGAAATTATTGAAGCTATTTTATTGTGGAAGTAATGTAATGATCCTGACAATAAATTGTGTAACATCGGCCACATAAATCAGATATCGAAGCTCCGAACGAAACATTGAATTTTACAAAATGTGGTTCTTTTTGTAAAAGGAATGCTTAAAACATGCTCATCTCAGTTTTAATAGCCTTTAAATCGATAATTTAGGTCACTTAAAGGTATAGTGGATGATTTTCTTGAAAAAGTTGAAGTCAGATGTCTGTTACTCGCTTTTTGAGAAACGCGCCAGACCATCCTACCGGCTCTATTGCTCCTACGAGCACGCTTGACGGCGTGACGCAAGCATTTCTCCAGCGTGATTGACATGTTGGAGGACCAATAGTTGAGACTCGCATCACGCCATTCATTGGTTAAAACATCGTCCGTTAACAGCAACGTACAAACTGGAGTCTGTTTTTTATGGATTTTAGATGCAAACAAGATTTGATCATGAGCATAAACAACCTCTTCTGAGGACAGAAGACCTCCAAAACAAACAAACAAACAAAATTTATGTGAAGGCAACAGTTGACTTAATGATTTTAGACACATTTTATCTCACACTGTGATCAGCAAAGAGCAATGTTTCATTTTCAGAAGAGACTCCAAAAACATAGACATTATTTTTAAGATTTTTATTCCTCATGGACATGAAATAAATCAAAGCTGGTGTGGGATTGATTGTATTGGTGTATTCAAATCACATCAATAACTACTGCAACAGTTGCTATAAGGAGGTGTGAGTGTGTGACTGTAAATTTTGTCTAACTGCTTAGAGACAAAAAAGAGATGTGTGTTTCGTACTTTAATTTCAGTTCATAATAATCAAATAAAAAGAAAAAACAAATAAAATACAAAGGTAAAGGAAAAATAGTTATTGTTAACTTAATTGTCATAAATCCATTAAAAGGGAAAATAGGTCATATTTTTAAAACTCTCAAAACCATTGCTTTGCACTTTTATTTCACATTATCGACCTGTCTTTGTTTGTCCAGGCCCCGGGGTTTCCCCGCGTCGCTCCAAGCGGCTGGTCGGTGGGAGGCTCTCAGCTCACGTTCCCTGGCAGGCCTTTGTCCACCTCAGTGAGGGGCAACTGAACGGAGGCTTCGGAGGAGGAGCCCTCATCACCGACCGCTGGGTCCTGACGGCTGGAAGAAACCTTTTCGTGAATAAGGACAGAGAGGACATCCCAAGACCAATTCTTCATTTCCCCAAAATTTACTTGGGAATCAAAGACAGGTCTGAAGCTAATGAATCCAATGAGCACCCTGTAGAAGAGGTGAGCCAAGGAAAAACTTGCTGTCTCTCTGTTAAAGTTTGATGTCAGGTGCTAAAATGTAAAATTAAATGATAATTTAAGCGTACTGTCCTATTATGATAGAGAAAATCCACCAGAATTTAATATACTATAAATTAAAGACGATGCTCATGACAGAACGTTGTATATAGATCAAAATTTGCATCACAGAATGTAATTCAATATGTTTACGAAGCAGTGCTTGGAAACGTCAGGACACTTAGGAAATTATTAATATTCTTTAACATTACTTTAACACACTCCAACATGTTGCATTCATATCCTGCAGGTCCTCGTTCATCCACTTTTCCAAAAACTATCCCACTGGGACAACGACCTGGCTTTGATCAAGCTGCAGCGGCCCGTGCTCATAAATGAAAAAGTGACCCCGATCCCCCTCCCAGACAAGTGCCAGGACCTCAGCAACACCACCGGAAAGTCAGGGGTTATCACAGGCTGGGGCTTGGGGGCCCTCCTCAGCCCTGCTCCACATCTCAAACACCTTGTTCTCCCCCTGGTTAACCAGTCCGAATGCAAGTCAGTGTATGACAGGGATCCAGAAGCACCGAACATAGATGACAGTATGATCTGCACCGGAGCCTCCAAGTTTGAAGAGAACGTCTGTTTTGGCGATGCCGGAAGTGCCCTGGCAGTCACCGATCCTGATAGTGGGGACGTGTACGCTGCAGGCATCCTCTCCTTTGACAAATCCTGCAGAGTCAAGCCGTTCGCAGTCTACACGAAGCTTTCTGCGCACCTGCCCTGGATCCAAAAAGTCACCAGAGGAGACACAGATCAATCGATCAATGTGCGCACCGCTGCAATGTCTAAGATGATTTCCCAGCAGCTATAGAGATTTTTTCTCTGTTCTTTGTGCTGACTCAAAGAATGTGAATAAATGCTTATTCTTCAACTGCTATCGTGTCATGTTGGCTCCGTAATATTTTTATGAATACTGATAAATAATTGGGCATCATAGCTCAAATCATGTTTTGTTCCACCGTGACTGTTTTGATACTCCAAAGTTTTTTTTCTTCTTCTCTTACTCTGATTACTAAATTTACCTTTAACCCTCAACCGGCAATTGATCACATTTGGTAACTTTCACACTTTTTATTTCATCCCTCCAAATTATTTCCGGTAAGCTCACGACAATCACGATCCAGCGCCAGTCTGGAACGGCCTGCAGAACATCACAGGCTACAGGAGACCATCCGCCCAGCCTGCAGGAAGCCACAGACTTGCAAATGAACTTAACAACATCTACTGCAGGTTTGATGAGTCTTTCACACCTACCGGTCAGACAATAGACCTACCCGCCACCCCCAGCAGCCCCCACCCCTGCACTAGTGATCTGTGAAAACACCACATCGAGAACCCGGTCCATCAGTACTGGCACCCCCCAGGGCTGTGTCCTCTCCCCACTGCTTCTCCCTCTACACCAACGACTGCACCTCAGGTGACCCCACTGTGAAACTCCTGAAGTATGCAGACCAGACGACACTCCTTCATTGGTCTGATCCGTGATGGATACGAGTGCGCATACAGACAGGAAGTGGAGCTGGTGCGATGGTGTAGCGAGAACCACCTGGAACTAAACCCTCTGAAGACTGTGGAGATGACAGTGGATTTCAGGAGGACCCCCACAACACTTGTCCCCTTCATCATCCTCAGCAACACAGTGACTACGGTGGACACCTTCAGGTTCCTGGGTTCTACAATCTCCCGAGACCTGAAGTGGACCCCCCACATAGAGGCTGTGAGGAGAAAGGCTCAGCAGAGGTTATACTTCCTGCGACAGCTCAGGACGTATAACCTGCCCCAGGAGCCGCTGATCATTTTTTACACGGCCATCATCCAGTCTGTCCTCTGCACCTCCATCACTGTCTGGTTTGGTTCGGCCACCAAACAGGACAGGCACAGGCTACAAAGAATAATCAGGTCAGCCGAGAGAATAATCGGGGCCAGTCTGCCCTCTATCCAGGACCTGTATCTCTCCAGGGTCAGGAAGAGGGCCGGTGACATCTCTGCCGACCCTTCACACCCTGCTCAGATCCTCTTCAAACTCCTGCCGTCTGGCAGGCGTTACAGATCTCTGCAGGCCAGAACCACCAGACTCAGGAACAGTTTCTTGAGGTTTCAGTTTTATCTGTTTTTTATTGAAAGTACTTGTACATTCTTATTGTTAATGTTATGCCTCTCTTCTTTGGGTATCTATTTTTCTCAGTAGCCAACTTTAATTCAGCTGATTTAATTTGATTTGTGTCCCTTGTCCTTTTGTGTATTTATCCTTTCGGTATTCATCTGTGTACTCAGCTGATAGCACGGCTAACCGGAGTCAAATTCCTAGTTTGTTGACAAACCTTGCTAGTAAAATCTTTCTGATTCTGATTCTGATTTCTGATCACAGAATACATGATAAAGTGAAACTGGAGATAGGTGCTGGACTTGTGGAATTTAGTCTAAAAACAGTATTTTATCCTTCCAATCAATTCAACTAATTATTGCTTTTTACCTGAAAGGTTATGACACCATGTTTGAATGTACGAGTATTCAAAAACTGCACAAGAAAGACATTTTTGAAACAAAATAATGTCCATTTAGTAATTTTTAAGGTCATGCAAGAAACACTCCCTTCGGATTAAGTATTACAGAAAAGATAAAAAGCAAATATTCTATGTATGTGTTTATTTTAACTCGATTTAGTCAGTCACAAAATAAAGAAGTCCATCATGTCAACAGGTGGGTGCAAAACGTCTCATTTTCAGATTCCTCAAAGACAAAAACTTCACCAGACATTCACCTTTGTATTCACAGATCAAAAAGCAGTTTGATGTTCTGCTTCAGGTTTGAAAAGTCGTGACAAGCGATGTCAGATTACCAAAACAAACGAGTCCTTCTGGAAGGGTTTTATAAATGACACAGCTGAGGTCGGACGTGATGCTTCGCTGGAAAACATTTGTCTTTGAATAGGAGACCTGAGCACTTCCTGTGGTGAGACGACGTTTTATGATCAGCTTGAAACATAAAAACACTGAAGAGTAACAGAACTGACAGAACTGAAGGATTTAAAGTGTCACCAGAAGAAATCTCAGATTATGAACTGTCTCAAGAACAAACACTTCAGAAGCTGATGTGAAGACTCAGAGATGACTGGATTTGTTTGTGCTGGCATCTTTGAGGGTGATGGAGCTGATCTTCTTTCTCACAAGGTTCATGTTTTTTTTAACCTGCTATTTTCTCACAGTGATGCGTGTTCAATCTAAAAAGGGAACAGAACCCAGACAGAAACGATTTCCTCTGCTCAGTGAAGTGCATCCAAAATTATTTTGTGTTTTCACTTTATTTTTAGGCTATAATAAAAATGTAGTCATTGGAGGAAGTAAGAAGTACTTTTTAGCAGATCTGCAGCAGGGTACAGGAGGTTCTCCTCCTCAGTTCCTGAAATATTAATACCCCTGTCAAACACCATTACTCTCTACCAGTCTCAGAGTGTACTCTCTGCGGCTCCATCACTCCTCAAGAGCATCGGCTCAGGTCACGACACCGCCTCTTACTTAATGCAGTTCAAACCAGAATGAGATGGCAGGATGCATGTGATATGTTTCTGTGTATAATAGTTAAGAAGACTATTTTTGGACTATTTCTTCTCAGTGATGATTTTAGAGTGCTTTTTTCCCCTTGCACTACATATCCAGAAGCAGGCTGGGTGCTCATTTCTCTTGCTTTTGGTAATACTAATCAAGCATTTTCTTTGTTGCCAAATAGTAAGTTTATTTAAACTTGTTGGACAAGTTTGACTGAGAAAATCAATACCAGTGATTTCTAACCTTCCTTCCCTGCCGTTATCAGGCATTTTTAAGTTGACCGAGTTGAGTTTTCAGGAAGGGTACATCGTGACTGTGGCCATTTCGATTAGCACATAGAATATCAAACAGAGTTATAAGCAGTGTTGCCAGATCTGCTCATTGTATGCCATTTTAGTCTTGTTTTGGGGAAAAGTTGCTCATGAACACTGGGGCCCATTAGTCAGTTTTTTGGGATTTGTTTCTCAAATGCTTATCTGGGTTCCCACCAGAATTTGTCAAACAGATATTTTCAATATTTTTGTGAAGTCTCTTCCGTCCCTTCTGATTGGCTCCAAAGCCTTTTGAAACCAGTGATCTAGAATCAGTAGTAATTTGCTTTTCACACATGGGTGTTTTTTCAATCCGATTGAAAACAATCGAGTTAAACACACGTGTATACATGGGCGGCATGCAAAGCGATCCACGATCAATCCTCGTTTACAAGGACCCTGGGTGAAGTGGATTATATGCATCCTGTGACATGCGCACAAAGTCTCTCGCGGAACTTTCAGGTGTTTAGCTTTGCAGCCAGCAGCTCAGCGCCGAGCAGAGTGTTTTATCTGTTGGATATCTGCTCAAATAATGTCCAAACAATGTCCAGGACCTGTATCACTCCAGGGTCAGGAAGAGGGCTGGTGACATCCCTGCCGACCCTTCACACCCTTCACACCCACCCGTGAGTAGCCGCTGTTGAGAGGGGGGCGCTACAGGGGCGGTGCAGCCTTGGCTGTGGGGGAGCCACAGCTGTGGGCCCTTTCCTGGCCGTGTTGCGTCTGCCTGCAGGGGGCTGCTGCCGGTGTGACCGGACCGGGCGCAGAAGAAGCGGGAGCAGGAGCTGCTGGCTGCGCGATCCAGGATGGAGGTCCACATGAGGTCGAACCAATGCAGCAATCAGAGGACTTGGAGCGGGTTCCTCAGGAACTGACGACGGCTGTGGTTTCTATTTTTTTTTTTTTTTTTTTGCGAAGACTAATCCTATTTTTAATTGAATTTTATCTGTAAACAGTTATTTTTTTTTTACTTGTAATAAATACACTGCAATTCTTAAGCTTGTTGTTGTTGCACTGCTCACCCCTGGGTCAGAGCCTTGGTTAAACGGGTCCTAGTCCCTCCACTAGGTGGCGTTGTCAAGCAACTTTAAATTAACTTATTTGTAACCCCCTCGGCCACAGGTGTCTGTGCTAACTTGTGACCAACAGATGTTGAAATACCGACTGAAACCTGTAGTCTTTCTAGTGAACATCGGTTATCTACAGTTACAGTAAATTTATAAGTTTATTTTATTTATTTATTTATTTTTTTAACATCTGCTGTTACCAGCATGTGTTTACACAGAATTCTGCCATCACTCATTGACATAGGAACCAGTTAATCCATAACACCGGCCGGGCGGTTCTCTTGTAGTCCCTACGGAGCTCTTTGAAAAACTCACTGTTGCGCGATTTGCGGCCATCTCGACTCTCCAATGTTTGTTCTCTTGGGGTTTTCATTAAAAAAAGTTTCTCAACCACCGTCAAGTTCTTCTGCTTGTTTTTGACTTTCCTGCTTCCCGTTTACTGCGCACGTCACCACTTCACAGCAAGGGAACGCGTGCGCAGAACAAATAATCCTCCGTTTAATCCGCTCTGCTGTCAAGGACCGTATATGTGAGACACAGAGCTGACTATCGATCGGCATCGACTACCTTGTACAATTGGATCCGAAATACAATCTGCTCTGAGTGAAACGGATCCACTCGAGTATTTGTATGACACATTTACAATCCGATTATACGGGGCCCATGTGAATGTGACCATTGTGAAAGCCAAAGTAGATGGAAAAAAAGAGACAATTTTACACCAGTGTACGAGGGACCTCTTTGATTCACTGATTTTCCATTACAGGAGTCAATTTTTTCATGACAGATGAAAAATGACGATTTTTCTTGTGAAAGTCTCTTCATTTTGTCTTATTACTTACTCATTGGAAATGAAATTGGTGCAAAGTACTAGAAGTAAAAGAAAAATGTTTATTTAGTGTATGGTGTACTTCCTACAAGACTGTAAATTTGATTTGTAAATATTGACAATCCATCTGTTAACACCCTACGCAAGTCCATGTTCTGTATTTCAATTCTATCTTTTTCATTCCATGTTTTGTAAAAATTTGAGAAAAAATTGAAATTGCTTGTTTTGGACTTCTCTTCATAAGCCTGGTTGTTTGTTTCTCATGGGATTTGGAAACGTTGGTAAAGAGAATTGAGTTTTTGTCTACATTGTAAACTTCTCTCTCTGTTGTTTGAGGCTCCGTCATCTCAGCGTGAGTCCTGGGAACATGATGCTCCACCGGCTGGTGCACAGTTCTGATGTGAATAAGGTGTATGTTTCAATACAGCCAAACACAAACCTACTGGCAGCATACAAATACAGACACTTTGAAGATGAAATTGTAGTTTCTTCTTTGACATGTGCAAATGTAATTTATACAAGTGTTGTATAGTCAAAGCCTGAAGCCTCACAGTGTCTCTAACCCTACCCTTAGAGCTAGTCCGATCCTGAGTGATGTCTGGTTGCCTCTTGAAGAGGAACCACTTAAGGAAGATAAATGAAAGGAATTTCTGAACCCCTGAGTATTGACAGGTTCTTTATTAACTGTTTTGCAGTGTTTTTTGAAGCTTAGTTCTCTAAAATTGACTGAGAGATGACAGTAATGAAGCATTACCAGTGTTACAAGTGGTACTAAAGTCATTACGAGACATTCAAAGACACAAAAGTGCTCTCTGTGGACTAACCTGAGTCTCTGAGGCAGAATTAATATCAGTCAATCGTATTTTTCCTTGCTGGTCAGCTGCTGTGTACTCAGCTGCCGGGTTATGTACTCTGTCCTCCTGTGCAGCTGGGAAACTGCAGCTTTACAGGCTTCATTACTGACCTCACAGTTACTCTATCTATCTCACACACACACACACACACGCACGCACGCACGCACGCACGCACGCACGCACACACACACACACACACACACACGTCTTTTAAAATGTTTTATAACCCTTCGGATTTACTTCACGTGCTAATACGCCATCCCCTGGACCACTGGAAGGAGTATTTTGTCCACTTTTGTCAGTCCGGCTCTGACTCCTGTTGACCTCCAGCGATTGCGCTAAGCTAACTACGATGCTAACAGCTGGGAGCCAGCCACTGGACACAGAGACACAAAAAAGGGATTTATGAGCTTATCTCACTTTGTCTTTGATAGGGTCCAAAATCTTCAGAGTTTTCCTTTAAGTCTTTTGTAAGGAAACACCAGATCCGAAGGAAAAAAAAAAAGAAACAATATGTGTTTTATTTGAGCATCATTGGTTACATCCACACTGTTGGATGGCAGTGAAACTGTGAATGATCAAATGATCGGAGATCCAGTTCTTCTTTTTGTTTCTCCTCACATCTGTGGTTTTCTGCAGTTTCTCGTCTGCTGCAGAGCTGCATGTTTAATACCCATGCATGTGAACCCCTGTGAGATTTACAGCTTCCTATGCAGTGGTGTGGCGCTGCTCCGGGTCTGACACTTTGGGGAAGGATGATAGAGCTGACAGGCATTAAAGGCCATTCAAATGCCACCACTGTCACACCTTCTCCTGAGCAGAGCGCCGCCGCCTGACTCAACTCCCTTATCAGGAAGCAATCTTGGTCGCACATGCTCCTAATTGCTTGCCGTGTGTAAAGTTTAGATGTTTTGTGCTGTTTTGTTAGATGATGAAATGCAATTAATACGCCAGGTAAATCTGAACAGACCAACAAAATGTGGTTTGTGTCCACAGAAATGATTCTGTCTGCAATTACATTTTACATAAAGGAAAAAGATCCATTTCACACATTAAAGTCTTTCCTTAGCTTTTGTTTTGAGCATTTGTTCACATTTTTTAAAGTACATTTATTTTATTACATTATTTCATTAAAGAAAACTCTCGTGGAATCTCTCACTTGGGTGCAAAGTGAGAGTTTTACATCTTTTTTGAAGGTATCTTCTGATGGGTTTTTGTTTTTCCTCAATAGCTGGACAGAAAAGGTCAGCCTGCCTTTACTCGTCACTCTGTGAAAATCAAGTCGTCCTGCAGTAAGAGTGGTTCCAACACTGGATGTTATTTCACCTCAGGCAGAAATGGCTTGTGCCATGTGGACAGGGGGATTCAAACCTGCAACCCTTCTGTCTGATGGATGACTGCAAACCAAGCCACAACGACCCAAAATGTGTAAGTTATTGACAGGGTTGGGGAGTGACGGATTACATACAATGGCGTTACGTAATTAGGATACAAAAAATGTAAGCCGTTACAGTACATACAAAAAACATGTAATTTCATTACAGGTACATCTGAATAAAACACAGATTACTGTGTGGGATTACTTTTGAAAATCAGACAGAAAATATCAGACATACTGCAGACATACGCACTGACACTGACACTTAACAGCACTTCATGGCACAAACCGCGACACCACCGCAGTCACTATAGATATAAATGATGATAGACGCCGCATCGACCGCTATCTTGGAGCAGCCTCCCGCTCTACTGTTAAATGAATAAAACAACCGGCGTTGCCATGTATTTTACCGCCTGCTGCTGGAGTCATGGCTGCTCCCAGGGAGAGAAACTCATTCTTTGTCTGGAAACGTAGTCATCGTTTTGTATTTAAGTCAGATGAGGCCCATGACCTCTCTGTTTAATGTAAATTCTGCCTCCCAGCTGTGAAAATGCTCTAAACAGAGCTCACAGAGGTCTGCATGTGTTCTTAATCCTCAGAGCATTGTGTGTTTGCTGTGTGTAGAGTCGTCAACACACTGTGAGGATGACACGTCATAATTGTCTTTGTCTTTATTTTATGTTTGCTGGTGAAGTAGTCTCAAAGTAACTAAACGTAATCTGGTATGCTACTTTTTATCAAAGTAATTAGAGTAAGTTACTGATTACATTTTCTGACAAGTAACTTGTCATTTTACCAGATTACATTTTTAAATTAGTTCTACCAACCCTGGTTACTGATAAAGGCAACACACAAATTTTAATTACAAATTAAATCAACTTAATTCATTTCCTGATCAAAAGACAAAGACAAACAATGAGAATGAGAAAATCACGTTTTTTCTTTTTGTTTTTTTAATTGACAGTTCCCCTCAACTGAACTGTCAGTTTTTTGTTTGAACCCTCAACATCTGAAGCAATTAGCAATGACACCAGCTTTACCCTTCAACCTCCTTCCCCTCAGCATCGGAGTCTGAAAGGAAGTGTGAAGTGGCTTCTCACACGACTGAAATGTGTGAGCGTGAGCAGCGAACAGCTCCGGTCCTGGCTGGGTGGTGTTTTATTAGATGCACATCGCAGGCCTTGTCAGCCTGATTACTTTGGACAAAAATCAAATAAATCAGTGACTGAAGGTGAAAGAGGAGTGAAAGACAGACCACTTTTACAAAGGGAACAAAATATTCCCAGAGGAGGGGGTAAAAAATGTCATGATATTTAACTTATTGCTCCTTAAAATGTGTTTATCTCATATCAGGAGCCCTGCCTGTTCTCCAAGGTCTGCTGAACTTTCTAATAAATCTCTGAGTCTCTCAACAAACCCACAGGCAAGAAGGGTAATTCTTTCATGAGGCAGTCTTTCACTCCATCATTTTAAAAGGCAAGAGACACAAATCTTGAAGGTTGCATGACCCTGAGTGTGAATGTTTTCTTCTTTTCAAATCAGACCAGATGACATGGGACAAACACACAATCTGTCACTTAGATTCTCGTCTTGAAATATGCACAGAAACACCAGTGTCAGATACAAAAATAGGCTGAATAAGAGGTCATGGGAAGGATAATGGGAATTAAAAAAAGATATTGTTTGTACAGAAATCAAACACAAATGTAACACCCCAACTGTGAAATATTTATCATGCATTAGTTGGTCTGTTATCGTCAGAGATATTTTTGCTTTTACTCACTTTATGGAACACAAATGTCAGCCTGTCGTCAAATGTCCACTACTGCACCCAAAATTTACTATAACAACTTCTTCTTTCCCACTTCCTCCTCTACACTTGTAGGTAAACATAATGGAAGCTGCAGAGAGCAAGCAATGTGTCAAACAGAAGCACAACTTACAAATACGAGTGAGAACTGCCCCCACTGAATGTGTGTGTTTGAGGAGTATGAGTCTTTGAGGACAGATTATACAGTGTACACATGAAGTGTAATGGAAAGGTGACAACATATTTAGAGATGATATTCATCCTTGATAGCTACAATATGGCTTTTATGTTTCTCAGGTCTAAATATTTATTAGTGATTGTAGTCGCTGCATTTTTAGGACTGTTAGCAGTGGTTAGCAGACTGCAGAATTTGCTGATTGTGTTTTATGGGGTTTATCTGAACCTCTTGTGTTTTCTCCAGTGATGGTGTGGAGACCTGTCCACGGTGTGCCTTTGTCTATATTCAGCTGAGATAGGCTCCTATAAAGCTGCTTAGAAATCAGACAGATAGTTATTTGAAATGAAGTTTGCTGGAAGCATCACAGTGAAATGAGTCATAATTGTGATCAAAGAGGATCATGCTGATCTGGAAATGACTTGAAACAAGTCAGAGTTGATTCAAAGACAAAAATAATTCCTATTCAATTTTGATGTGAATGAAACACACTGTTTTCACAGTGACATTGACGGTGTATCAGACAACCGTAAAACACTCAGCATCGATCAGACTTCCTCATCCGTGGCTCTGTGGATTAATGCTCTCATCAACCTCTGTCTGCCACTTATCAGAGTCTATCATCACCATCACAGAACATATTGTGTTCTTTACAAGGCCGAATGTTTGTTCTCTGTATGTATAAATACACAGACACACACCAATATGGAATCATGTCCGGAGAACAGAGGGGATCCAGCACTTTGCTTTGTGTGTCAAATCATATAAGACACTCAAGGACAGCTCAGAGCTCAGGACAAAGAGATCTATATCCCCTCATGTTTCTCTGTGGCCTTTACTGAATTGTCACCTTGTCTGCTTGTATTCTAGGAAGCAGAAATGTCACCAGATGAGATCCAATAATCGAATGAGGGATTCAACTAAACTGAGATTTATCCCTATATTCACCATATTGAAACAAATTAGACACCTTTACCTGTGATGATGCACACACACACATATACAAAATGAATGAAAAACCACATAAAAATACATAGAAGGGTACTGAGGTGAATAAAGACAGAACGTTTTGAACTGTTCATGTAGCACTCTATGGATTTTCAAAGCTGAAACACACTAACCACTGTTACATGATTTCATTTTCTCGGCTCCGTGTTGTTCTGTGGAAGTTTTTCTTCCTCGTTTGGCTCCTCTTCATCCGGCTTCTCCCACACAAACTGCAGAGAGCACTGCTGCATCTTGGAGCTGAAGACGCTGTCAAAGCGTCGTCTCTGCTCCTCGGTGAACATGTTTTTCCAGTCTCCAATCTCACCTACAATGTATACAAGGAATTTTGTAAGAAGACTCAACTATACGTTTTAATTTAAAGCTTAACAGAATGAAAGTCATTTTATTCACACGACTGTGTTTTTAAAGTCGTGCATTGAGTGAAAGAGTAAATATCACCTCAGATGTGATTATTTACTCCAGTAAATTACAAAAAAAAGTTGGAACTTTGCATTACATGTGAGTTGAAAAGCAAATCATTCGGACTTTATATGTGTGTATAGTGTTAGAACACAGAGGGGGGCGTGCCAACAGGCAAACCAGGCATTTGCCTGGGGCCCCGGCTTTTAGGGGGCTGCACAGAAACAAAAGGGTCTGTAATTTCAGCTGCTCAGTTTATCCCTGTTATTCTCATGGTAATCAATGTTTCTGTGAATTAGCAGCTCGGTGTCGCTCTCAGCCTCATTTATACAATAACCACACTGCTTTAATAGTGTGGTTTGACACTGTCGTACATAAATAGGCAAAGCATTTCTTGAAAAATATTTTGTTTATCTCATTTGACAAAAAAAAAAAAAAATCAGTTTAGTTTAAAAAAAAGCATGAAAACAGCTAATGTAGGAGTGATCACATCAAAACAGATGCCCGAATATTTGTAAGATAGGATCTTTTCTTCTTTGTTGTTCTCTTTTATTTACATCTTTTGGAGGAACGCTGTCAGGCTCTCATTTAGAGAATAAGGATTAGTAAAAATCATTTTTGTGTGTGGCAGAATTTGTGTCCCAAAACTTTAAAAATGCTTGCCACAGTTCAGTAATGCTGTCCTGATGAAATTATGTGAAATGTTATGGGCACCATAGACCCAAACATCATCACAGGTTTTGGAAACAATAAGCTGAATTCTTTCTTCACTGTTTTGGTTTGTTTTGGAATCACTTTGTGGGTGTTTCGAATAATAACCATAATGTTTGAGAATCTTTTGATGTTTTTTTTTTTGTTTTTTTTTTTTTACTGAAATTAAACTTTTAAACAATGTTTTAAGTAATGATTAGAAGTGTTTTACTGTTTTTTCCAGGACAAAGAACCTCTGAGATTTGTGTTTGATCTGTCCGGAGGTCACTATTGGTTAATATCATGATGGGACTGTATGATTCACCTTTCCTCATGAAAGAGCCTTTGCTGTGATCCATTATCTCTTGGGGAACGAGGGTATAGTTGATCATCTTGTTGTCTTTCATGCTGCTGAAGCTGCAGTGTTTCACACAGTTATTGATCTCATCCTCCGCCAGGGGGCACTGCAGGAACAGGCTAATTTTCTTTATGGCGCCTTGTGGGTCCTGGTGACAAGAAGAAGACAGACAGAGGCTCGATAAAATTACAGGACTGAATCATCAGTTCACAGACTATTTAGTGTGAGCAGCTTCCTTAAAAAATGTAAATAACGCCTCCGATTGCAGAGTCACAGCTGAAACTAAAGAAGTGACTAAAGGTCAATGTTTCCACACAGTGCACTTCCACCTTGTGTCAGACCGCAGCGGCTTTTACAATTAGGGAACAACATAGATTAGCTTCATGAGACACTGCTCACTTTAAAGATGGCTTCAGTGCAAACAGCAATTAACAGTATTTTCACTTTACCAACAACATTTCTTCATAGGTGACGTGAAGCAGGTTGCTGACAGCTGCTGTCTGGGTCCAGCCGATAATATGCTCAAACCACGACCCAAAGTGCACTGGAACAACAACAAAAAAGCAACGAATGAATGCATTCACATCCCAGTCTTCGCAATAAAATTTAATTCAATAAATTTGGCAATAATATGAAGCAATACCCACGTTTGCCCTCCAGGAATCGATCTAAAAACTCTGGAAATGAACCAATGTCGGGAAGAAAGTTTGCCATTTTATGGAAGTGGTAAAAGGACACCATCACATCTTTAGGGTTTCTGCTCACGTAGATGACCTGCGAGAGAACGAGGAGAGAAACAACTGCACTCACAGACTCTGGGCTGGTCAACAAGCACTGAAAAGAGTCTGCAAACACTTCCAGTGAGCTCACAGCACGTCACAACAGGTTCACCTGACATTATTGATACTTCTATTTGTATATATTTTAGATTTGTTGACTACATGAACGTGGCTGTGGCTCATCTTCAAATCTCACCACTGTCCATATGCGGAAAAGTCCCTGAACAAGAGGCTGAACCCATTGCAGATCAAGCAGTGTGTGTGTGTGTGTGTGTGTGTGTGTGTGTGTGTGTATGTGTGTGTGCGCGCGCGCAAAAAACAGTTTGGTTAAAAAATAACCCAATTCTAACCCAAATGTTGGTAAAGAAGATGGCTGTGTATGGTCATAGTAGTCACATTCAGCCTGCTTAAGTATTTAGTACCACTTTAAAAGGTAAAGGATAAACAACCAAAAAATGATGCATAACTTTGAAAACCCAGAAATATCTCATATTTTTGCTGCATTCATTTAAAAAACACAATAAGACTTGCTGTTCCTGATTTATTCGCACTGTTGTCGGAAGAATCGTCTATATAACACAAGAGTGAGATGTGAGAAGTGGACCCAGACATCAGGGATGCAGCATTCAAAGCCAACTGCCTCATTAAAGCAATGCTGTGGGAGTGTGTTTGTGAAAACCTACATGCGAAAGGCTGCTGGAGTCATGCACCCTGAAGAGACAACGCTTTCACATCCTTCAACAGATTTTCGCGTGCAACAAAACTAATAGAGGATAGACATTGTTTTTGTACATTTTGCATTAGGAGGCATCAATATAAATGTTATGATGTTGAAAATGCTTTATTTGTCTAGATAGCTAGCTAGCTAGATAGATAGCTGGATAGATAGATAGATGGAAGTCACAGTCAGTTGACAGATAAAGAATGCGTTTCTTCATGATGCTTTGCCTTGTAAAGGACAAAAATCTAAAATGAGGACAGACTACTGTCCTGCAGCTTGTAAAAAGATGGGTGACAGCTGTCTAGCTGAGAACACGCAGTCCTGTTCGAACGATAAGTCACCGTGAAAGAAGCAGAAATTGCTCAGATAAGACTGATAATGCTGAGATAAGATGCTCAAAACAACTACAGATAAAGCAGCAAGAGCTTCTTCCTCATTGTGTATTTTCATTGTTTCCATTCTTACAGTAACAATGTCAGGGGGTAGTTGAAGTGCTTGAGTGATCTGACCTTGGCTTTGGAGTCCTGGATGGCGGTTCGCAGCAGGCGATAGGGAAGGTGTGTGGTGAGGAGGCGAGGCACAGCAGACGAGGCCTCCAGCACCGCGGTGCAGTAGTACTGCTCCAGCCAAGGCGCTCGTGTCCAGTTGGGGACAGTCTGACTTAGGTGAGGGTCTCCTCTGCTGTAAACTAGAGTCACAATCTCCTGCATCCACGTGGTGCCTGATGAGAACAGACAAAACGTCCTTTTCTGAATCTCCTGGAATCTACTCAAAGCCTTTAAAGGGATACGTCAACATTTTGGCAAATTGGCCCATTTAGCGCAATTCCTTAGTCATTTCGAACAGCATACTAACTTTTTTTTGTGAGGGCGAGCTGTTGTTTATCCAGAGGTGAGTCGGGGAAGGTTTTCGGGATGGACACAGTGGAAGTGGATGGTATTTTTGGTTCCCCTCGTTAAACTCATCAAATACAAAATCCAACAACCCCAAAACACTTTGGTGGACACGTTACAATCCGCACATTCACTACGCCAGGGGTCGGCAATTAGCGGCCCGCGGGCCAAATGTGGCCCGCCGAACCGTCCAATCCGGCCTGCGAGAGGATTCCAACATGCATGCGCACAAACGCACGCATTACCCCGGGCCCTCGAGCGGACGCACGCACCCCTGTTGGAGTGCGATATCTGTCATTGTGTTGCAATAGACAATCTTTGAAGGATGTGTTGTTTAGTTGTGGTTTCTGGTTTGTCACTGAAAAATAAAGAGGAGTGGCACCTCGTCTGGTGAACTGAGAGCGCAAGTGAGTGCGCTGCACCGAGCTCACCGTGTGTGTTTATTCTCCAGTAAGTTTGAGTGTAACGGTGTGTTTCCACCGGACGCGACGCGAATTTTTCGTGCGATGAGATTACATACAAAGTCACTGTAATGACGCGATTGTCGCTCAACCTTGAGCGGCGGGCAGCGGACGCGAGCGATGACGCGGCGAGCGGCCGGTGGCGGGCGTTTCCTGGGAAACATCCGCGCGCCCGTCGACTTGCACTGCCACTCGCTGCCGCCCGCCACCCGCCGCTCCATTGCTCGTAGCTCGAGTTGAAATAATTGAACCTTTCAAGCGAATTCGCGCCAGGACAGCCTATCAGCGTGGAGGTCTTCACGGATGTGCTGACGTAGGGCAGAAGGGCTCCGACCACGCAGAACAGTTGGCATGATGCCAAGGCGAGCGGCGTGCGCGATCTCACTTGTTCACCGCTTCTGGTGGAAACTGGGCGTCAGCCTGAAGTAGCGCTGGAACCGGCCGTCCGGGCGCAGCTCCTGCAGAAGACGGTGGAACTCACCGAGCTCAGACCGGCTCCGGAGCGCAGCATGCAGCCAGAAGCGATGCTGGCGCCTCGGCCACAGCCGGAGCTGACTTCCCCATGTCAAATACAGAGCAGCGATTGTGGCAGGCGGAGCATCTCAATCTTTATTTGTAAAAGCACTTCTCATATTCATAAAAGTGCTGAACAGTAAAAACAGTCATAAAACAAAAAAGAACAAAAACCCGCACCATCGATCAGTATGCGCGCGCGCACACACACACACACATACACACAGACAGCCGGGTGCACACAGGACTGTAGGACAAACATCAGAAAAATCCTGCCCACTGTGCAGGAGACGGTGATGAGGGAGAGACAGCAAGATCGATTTATTGCCTGCTGGGATGAGGAGGCTGTGATGTTTCTGCAGGATGTTCTGTGTTGCATATGTGTACCAGCGTGACCCGTCCCATGAATGAATTCACACACCAGCGATAAAAGTCGAGCATCTAGCGCGGCGTGGTGTCATTTGTAGTGCGAATGCCCCCCCCCCCCCCCTCCAGTCCGCGGATGGATGTGCGCTGGAGATGCCTTGGCCCGCGATTGAACTGCCCCCCAAAAAAGTGGCCCTCCGCCAAATCTAATTGCCAACCCCTGCACTACGCTGTGAAATATTAATGCAAAATTACCAGATTGAGTTGTTTATGCGAAGATTGCTAAGACAGAACTACTTACTAAACATGGCATCTGGGTGTAGTGATTTCAAAAGAAAAAGTAGTTCCCAGTATTTGCTTCAGTGTCATAGCACGACAATATTATTTGTTGGTGTTCCACAGCGTAGTGAATGAGTTGAAAGTGTTTTGGCGTTGTTGGATTGTGTATTTGATGAGTTTGATGAGGGGAACCAAAAATACCATTCACTTCCATTGTGTCCGTCCCGAAAACCGTCCCCGACTTGCCTCTGAATAAACAACAGCTCGCCCTCACAAAAAAAGTAAGTATGCTGTTCGAAATGACTATGGAATTGCGCTAAATGGGCCAATTTGCCAAAATGCTGAAGTATCCCTTTAAGACTGTCAGACAGTCAGAAAACAGAGTAATGAGTCATGGGGTAAATAGCAGACAAACTCTCACCTGACTTCGGATAGGAAGCAATGAGAATATCTGTGTCCTGGAAATTAAACTCAACCGCCTGTTGCAAGGAGTCCTGTGTGTGCAGATGTCCAGGAAAAGAAATGTCTTGAAACATCTCTGTGACATCCAGCCTGGCCATGTCCAACTCTGAAGTTTTCAGCCTCTGTCGTTTCTCTCTCTCTCCGGTCTTTCTACGCTGCTTCTGTCTCTGTGAGCAGGATGAAGTACAGACCAAACGCAATATGAGCCAGAAAGAGGAAATAAACTCTGACATGCAACACTTCTCCACTAGAGTCAGACAGGGCGTAGCTTGCAATATTATGATAAAGAGATGGATGTCTGTGATGGAAAGAACATGATGGAATGGAGTAGCCTAATGGAAATGAGTCATTTTGAGCCAAATCCAAAATACACAGGAAAAAATGTAGTAATTTCATCCAAGAGCCACCTCATGTTAACAGCTGCTCTTTTACAGTGATTGTAGTCCATGTAGACTATTGATCAGAGAGAGAAGATAGATAGATAGATAGATAGATAGATAGATAGATAGATAGATAGATAGATAGATAGATAGATAGATAGATAGGTCTTTATTATCCCGTAAAGGGAAACTTGTTTCCACAGCCTTTCATGTCAGCTCAAGATGTCATGGACACCATCGCATACACCACAAGTAAAACAGTAAGACAATTACAAAAACAGAGAATATATAACAAACAGCATCTAACATAGATTGGCAAGTAAGTCAGCGAGGTACCTTGTTCAGTACAGCAATAGCAGATGGAACAAAACTCTTGTTAAAACGGGCCCGTCTACATTTAAGAGTCCGATATCTGCGCCCGGAAAGGAGGGGCTGGAAGAAGTTATGAAGAGGGTGATCTGTGTCTGAAACTACTGATTTGGCCAGCCGGGCTATTGCTCTGTTATTCAGTTCTGAAATGTTTGGTGTGGGAGAGCAGATTATTTTAGATGCTGTGTGAGTGATTTTAAGGAGTTTGTTTCTATTGAAGACTGACAGCATAGTGTAAAAACAGGAAGAACAATACAACAGAATGGACTGGATGATACTCTTATACAGCAGCAGCAGAAGATGAGGAGCAACATGGAGAGCACCGAGTGTACGGAGAACATTAAGTCTTTGTTGTGAGCATTTATGAATGTCCATGATGTGGTGCTCGAAGGTGAAGTTATTGTCCAGGGTGATTCCAAGATATTTAAATGTGTTCACCTGTTCTATAGCATTGCCGTTGATGGAGATATGGTTCAGGCTGGGAGTGGGTGGATTAAAGACCATTTCCTCTGTTTTATCAGGGTTAATGTAAAGATGATTATACATGCACCATTGTGTGAAGTGGGTGACTGAGCTGTCATAGGCAGTGATAGAGTGCTGATTATTGAGGAGAGCCAAGATTGCAGTGTCATCAGAGTAGTTGTAGTATGTAGTGATAGGTGTGGGGCTTGTACAGTCATTAGTGTAGAGCGTGTAGAGAAAGGGACTGAGGACACAGCCCTGTGGGGCTCCAGTGATGGTAATGGTATGGCAGTTCCTGTCCTCACAGCCTGTGGTCTGTTGCTCAAAAAACTATGGATCAAGTGGACGATTTGAGATGAGATGTTTAACTGATGTAATTTGTGTATCATCAGGTGGCGTTGTATGGTGTTAAAGGCTTAACTTAAATCCACAAAAAGAACTGCTGCAAGGTTGCCAGGTGTTTCCAGATGTTGAAGGAGGGAGTGGAGGAGACATGCCACAGCATCCTCCGTACCACGCTTGGCCTTATAAGCAAACTGATGCTTGTCCAGCTGAGTACTGACAGCTGGAAGGATGGTCCGTAGAATCAGTTTCTCATAACATTTACTCACTATAGCTGTGAGTGCAACAGGTCTGTAGTGGTTGGGTTCTGAGGGCTGTGGTTTCTTTGGCAATGGAATGATTGCAGATGTTCTCCAGAATGTGGGCCACCATGCAGTGTGATAAGACTCCTGCATGATGGAGAACAGAACAGGACACAGTTCCACGGCACACAGCTTAAGCACCTTGGCAGGGATGCCATCCGGCCCCATAGCCTTGCCAACTTTGCATCGGCTCAATTCCTGTCGAACATCTTCCTCTGTAAATGGAGGAGATGTTGATGGGTCAAATGGGAGAGTGTCAAGGAGCTCGTTACAGGCAGCTGAGAAGTCAGTGATGTCAAATCTGGAATAAAAGGTGTTGAGTGTGTTGGCAAAGGTTTGGGGGTCTGTGACTGTGGAATAGTCCTGTTTGACCTTCTGTCCTGTGAGTGTTTTTATTTTCTGAAAAGCTTGTTTAGTGTTCATATTTGCAAAATCCTGCTCTATTCTGTGTTTGTATCTGAGCTTTGCTTTAATGATGTGATTTTTAATCCGTCTGTCAATCATTCTGAGGGAGGCCCAATCCTTCTGTTGAAATACCCTGTTTTTTCATCAGTCTTCTTCTAATATGAGATGTAATCCAAGGTTTAGAATTCGGAAATGTCCTGTAGGTTACCATGGGGATACAGTTATTAACACAAAAATTGATATAATCCCTTACAACAGATCCTAGTTCATCCAAATCACCGTCAAATATGCTCCAGTCCGTGCATGCCAGGCAGCCTTGGAGGCATGCAATTGCGCCCTCAGACCACTGCGCAGCGCTGTGGACTTGCGGCTTAGTGCGCTTCAGTTCCTGTTTGTACAGAGGAAGAAAGACCAAAACATGAAGTGCAATTACAATCAGGATTCAACACAGTAACTCTTGAAAATGATGTGTTTTGCAAATGTGTCCACCTCAAACACTCAGATCAGCACAAACTGTAATAATAGCAGAATATGTTCTTGAAAGCTATACAAGTAGTTGTTTGTGAAACTATCAACATGTACTTTATCACATACCATTCTGAAGCGACTGTGGATATCAGGGTTGGCTGAGCTGAGGACGTTGAGGGTTTTTGGACAGAATAAATCATTAGAGGGACGGCTCCATGTTGGACATCTGCTATACTCCCTATTGAGAAATTGTTGACAGATGAAACAAACAGTCTGTATTTTGGAAATTTTCTGCAGATTTAACTGCATAGATGCATTGGTTAGCACTGCTATACAGTAGCTCACCTTTCTCTCAGTGACTCAGGCATTTTGGGGACAAGGTGTCAGTGTTTCTGTCTCAGGTTCTGCAGGCTGGAGCTTTACTTTCTGTTCAAGTATCTGCATTCTTCAAATCCTGGGGCATCACTGAGCTTGGGAAAAGTTTGCCAAAGAGAAGGATTTCATTTTCTAAATACTATTGTAATGATCTAAATCGACTGCTTGTGCTGATACTTTCGATGTAGATTCATAGTTATATTGCCACACACACATATGCACAAATGCACACATTTTGACCTGAGTATACTGGACTTAAGTTATTGTTTTCCATAACATGACTGAACAAACAGGACAAAATGGTAATAAAAAACACAAACATCTGTGCATTTTAAGGGTAAAATCAGAGACGCTGCAGTATTTCCAGGAGACACACTGCAAACAGTCCTCATACTCACATTATTCTGCTTTGCCTGCCAGTCAAGAGTTGGAATAGGGGGAAATCCAGGCGTGCACAAGTTTCTCACGACACACTGGGTGGTCCCACAATTTACAGAGCAACTGTTTTACAATATCTCCGCTTGTTTGAGTCTTGTCAGATTTCACGCTGCAGTTTTTGGGCTTTACCAAACAGAGATTAAACTTGAACCTAAACCTAAAGAGTGACGTAGTTAAATAAAGCTCCACCTAGTGTATGTGTTTTTCTAATAACAACACATTGAAACTGACTGGGCTTTACCGTTCAGATTGAACCTTTAAATCTAATCACTCTGTCCACTGATTTTCTGCCAGCAAACAACAGAGACAGTTGAGCTGAAGGTAAATGTTTAAATCCTGAGAGATTTTCTACTTTCAATTAGTGGTGTGTATCGCCTAGTATCTGGCGATACGATTCGTATCACGATTCATGGGTCACGATTCGATATATCCCGATATATCCCGATACCAATGTTCATGACGATTATTGCGATACTTTAGGAACAACAAATTTGTAAACTAGTAGTACTTCATGAGAAAACTTGTATGAAACACATTTTATTCACCCCAAATGCAACAGAAGCACTCAAGCAACTATATATAACAGCAAACAAGTTGCAGGCTACTTTTTCATTTAAACAGTAAATAAAAATAAAGGCTATATATACCTTCAATAATGTAACATGTTTTGAGAAAATAAAGTGCAATCATTGTAAAACATTGAATTGAATTGAATTGAAATTCCTGTATTTGTCTCACAGGGGGAAATTGCAATGTTAAGCAGCACAGAGAAAAGAAAGAAACAGAAAAGAAATGCAAAATATGAGAATTTACAAGGTCCAACCATACACAGAAAAATTAACTATAAATTTAGGATAAATATAATTAAATAACAGATACAAACTAAATGACATAATTTAAATGTAGTTTAAATGTAAGTTTCAGACAGATATAAAGAAATAACAGATATACACTAACAGATATAAATCAAATATAAATTAAATATACATTTAAGACAGAACACATATGTAAAGTATAATATTAATAACAGATATGAGTTACATATTATTTAAATATACATATAGGACAGACATATGTACAATATTATAGAAAAATGTGAGAGACATGAGAAGGCAAACACACAGGAGTGTCATTTAGAACAGTGTGTGGTGTGTGTTTGGACTGGTTGGAGCAGTGCTGGCTGTAGAGTCTGATAGCAGCAGGGAGGAAGGACCTGCTGAGGAGGCAACGCTCCTTCTCACACCTGGGGGGACGCAGCCTGTCCCTCACACAGCTGTCCAGGGCCCTCAGGGTGTCCTGCATGGGGACATCCTGCTCAAATGCATGTGGGTTGGTGGTGTTTCCGCGGTATTTGACTTTTGCAAAGCACATTTTACAAATGGCGTGGCTCTTATCTGTCCCTCCATCCTGGTTGTAAAAGCCAAAGTGCGTCCAGAATCCGGCTTTATAAATATTCCTCGGAGCGTCTCCCACTTCCTCCGCCACGGGAGACTGTTGTGTGATCCAATTACCGCGAGACGGTAGTGTAAAGAAACCACCAGGAGAGCTCTCGCATGCTGTTCTTCCTCTGGCGGACTGGAGGCTCTGCAAAGCTCTTGGTGTGGTGTGCTGCCAACTAGTGGCCAGGAGTAAAAGTGCAGCACACAAAAAGACGCCGCAATGGATATTTGCCGGGTAAATACATAATTAAAAATCCATATGAACGTATTTTGAATCGATGCGAGAATCCCGTGACGTCATATCGCGATATGTCACCGAATCGATTTTTTTAAACACCCCTACTTTCAATGTTTCTGTTACTATTTCAGTGTTTTGGTAGGCATTGCGGCAATCTTAAAGAGCAACAGAGACAGAGAAGGAGGAAGAGACTCATTTGCTCTTTAGTTTAGCAGCAGCAAATTTATTGTTAAAACAACCAACCCACGCTACTGGCCTCCCTCCGTGGAGGCGCGCAGGCCACGCCCTTCCCCCAGAGGTCTCCCTGACCCACAGTGCAACTAAAAGTGAACACAAAAGCAAAAGAAAACATGGCAACAGCACAGTAACGATAAACAGAACACACCCACAATGAAACGAAACATGAATAATCCCCACAAAACACATAAACCGGCCCGAAACGGCCAAAACAGTCCTGCTACCCACAATCCCCTGCGGGAACGGTGCTCAGTTCTGGAGCAGCGGTCCTCTACCGCCCCCTAGCGACCCCCCCACGGTCGCTACAATATAATTAAAGCCAAAATGTGATTGCATTACATTATGATGCTGTCTCTATGTTAAGACTGTTCTTTTTAATTCAGTCATGAGAGTCCAAGTGAATAGTTTGAATATGAGGTGAACACAAGGGCAACATTCATCTACTTGTGTTTTTCAAACAAAAAGCAGTCCGCCCAGTCCTGTGAAACATTATGTTGGTATGTTGGTTAGGGAGGAGGTGGGAGTAGGGGGAGACCAGCTCCACAACATTAATCAATTTTATCTGTCCTTTATTTTTCATTCATTTATTTATTTTATTTTATTTTTTTACTTGAAAGCGGATGGTCGACGGACCTATTATGCTATTTTTCAGTCACGTCATATAGGTCACAGAAGCCCAAAAACATAGTATTTAAGTTTGTTTCTGCCCCAAATCCAGCCTATGTTCGGAGTTTGAGCGGTCTAAAAAGTGGCTCTGAGGAGCCCTCCTCCGAACAGCCTGATTTTCACAGCCGACTTTCCGGGATGCACTTGAACGCATCTGGCCACTACCACTCTCTCACACATGGTGGGGGCACAGTCAGAGGCACGTTCCCTCGACCGTTTCAGCTTAAATGTGGTGTAGCGAGACAAGGAGGAAAAACACAATTTTCAAATTTGAACGTCTTAATGAGGCTACGGCAACACATACTACTATAACCACCTATCCAGGGGCCCCCCAAAGGCTTGGTTCCTCTTCCGGGGGGAGTGGTGATCCTCTTGTTGACGTCATCAAGAGGAAGATTTCAGAATCGCGTGTTTGAGTGTATATTTCCTTAAAAGTGGAGTGCGCAATTGAGGGAGGTGACTGAATTTTTCACTTCTGGGGGATCATACAGAGGCTCTGGGAGGTAATACGACTGTAAAGACTCCTTTTTAAAGTGAATTTTGCAAAATGTGACTCCTTTAAAGGTGCATTAAGGAGTTTTTCAACTTTAAAAATACTTATTTTCCACCATAAATATGTTACAAATGTTCAATGGTGTGTACAATGTGCCCTGACATATGCATTGTAAGTACCGCTAACAGCATTAAATTGTCACTTGAAAGTTGCAGTGCCGGTCAGGCACCAGAATTTTCTTACTGAGAATTTGAGATGATGTGATGTAATACGCAGTCCCGCTTGCCTGATTTAAGTTTCGTTTTGTCCGCCATTACTCCAAGCAGTATTGAGGATGGAGCTACCAGAAAGTAAGAAAGGACCGGCTTCTAGCACTGCCACAACTCCAGCACAGACTCCACCAGGCAAAAGAAACTTAAATTTTACTCGAGCGCTACTAAAAGAGCGAGGAAGGAGTTCCCCTCTTCCGTGGACGTAAGCCACAGGCACAAGTTTTTCACTAAGCTGCATTACCGCCAAGGCCTGCAGGGGGCGCTGTTTCGCATAAAACGTGCAAACTCCTTAATGCACCTTTAAAACGAATAGCATTGGGAGAATTTAGTTGTTAGAGTGCTGTTCGATACTCTCTGTACTGTCTGTGCTGTACGGCATCATACTTCAAGCAGAGGACTGATGGGAAACATTCAAAAACACATCATGTGCATCCCAGCCTGATAAAGCTGAAAGAAAAAAAAAAACAAGACAGGACTAAAGCTGAAGCAAAGCCAGACTTAGAAGTTAGGAGGTAGGCAGAGTGCTTGAGGGCCTCAAGAGAGTATATTTTTAAACATAATTACTAAAGAAGCACATTAGATAAATGACATTACAGTAACACTAGACCAATTCACAGCACTGTACATGTCTGATACCACAATGAAAATATAATGGCTCTATGTATTTCATCAGGAGCGTTTTTTTTTTTTTGCATTAAAATATAAGGGGCAACTCTGACTTTTTCTCAAGATATTATAATGAAGTTACAGTTACTAAAGTTAAAATATATATATTTTTAATAATAAGCATAAAGTTCACTTCTAGTTTTAGCATTAACATATCCGAAGTTCTCGTTTTCAGCAGCTGTGTTGTTCTGTCAATAAACTCCTGTTTCCTGGAAGAAGAAACAGTATTAAAGATGAAACAACTGCGTGAAATACATGCACGTGCATTCAACAGTTTCTGCAGGGTCAGTGTGGATAACTGCTATTTTCGAATGAAAGAGAGAAGTGCAACAATGGGGTATTTTCACAGCTTCACTACTTCCTGAAAATAGCTGTGCACACTCATTTCCTGTCTTGCATTATTGGCCAAACTGATTATTCCAGGTGTGTCTGGTTTAGACTGCTGCAACAAGACACACCTGGATTAATCATTTTGGCCAATAATGCAAGACAGGAAATGAATGTGCACAGTTAATTTCAGGAAGTAGTGGAGCTGTGAAAATGGCCCATTGGAAAGTTCATAATGTCTGGATTTCACAGTACACAAAGGAACTCCTTCATTTCTCTGCCTTCTCTGAGGACATCGGTCACTAAGGTGATTGACTGTCTTGATCGTCAGCCCCCGTCACCATCCACCCACCACATGGACCTTTCCTTTTGCCCTCTTCCTCCGGCTTCATCTTCCGATCTGCAACGGAGGTGGAGCACCAGCCGCTCCAGAGAGGAGCAGAGAGGAGGCCCGACCGGCCCAGACATGGGCCTCAGCAACCAGCTTCCTCCACCGCAACAGAGAACCTGAACTGCTGGGAGGATGTTCCTGAAACACAACCTTTGCCAACCATTCACAACCTTTTCTCTCATACTGTTTTGCCAAGATAAAAATAACAAGTTATCACTTATCTGATCTGCCATTTGTTGCAGCCTTTTGGTTATCCAATTCAATTCAGTTCAATTCAATTCAATTCAAAGAAGCTTTATTGGCATGACAAACATACATTCACATTGCCAAAGAATTACATAAAAAGCACACAATATAAACAGTTTAACACACTTCTCTGGAATGCAAAACAGTGCAAGACAGTGCAAATACTATAAAAAAGGAATGAAAGTTAAATAGAATAAAAATATGAGTAGTCTCTTTGTACTTTATACGTAGTGAAAGTACAAGTGTGCAGTGGGGGTGTAAAGTGTTCAGAGTGGTATTGTTTTTATATACAAATGCAGAACCAGTTACATGTCCTTGCACACAGCCTCATTTGTCGAATGGAGATGGTCTTGGTTCTGGTTCTGGTCCTAGTATGTCCTCCTGCTCGGGTTCATGGAGGTTTCAGTTTTTCAGTTCGTCTCCTGTTGGAGCCGTGCACAAACCGGGCTGCTGTGTTTGCACACTGCTGTACTTCCACGAGCAGAGCAGGTATGGCAGTTTCAGCATGTCGGGCATGCTCTGAAAGTCAGTATGTGTGTTTGTGATGAGGGGCAAGTAGGTGTCCCTGAGATCTTGGTACAGAGGGCAGGCAGTCAGAAGTACAGCTCGGTCTCCACCTGACCCTGTGTGCAGTGGGGGCACAGTCTGTCTTCTCGGGGGGTCCAGGTCTGTCTGTGCCAGCCTCTCTTGATGGCCAGGTTGTGCTCGCTGAGCCTGTACCTGGTCAAGGATTTCCTGAGCTGAGGGTCAGTCACAGTCAGTCAGAGACTCAAAAAAGTAAAGAGTTACCCGTTACTCGTTACCTTTGAAAAAAGTAGTGCCTTACACTACTTGATTACTCCATGGAAATAGTAACGAAGTTACACTACTCGTTACTGCATAGTGCTCCGCGGAGCTATGCTCCGGTATATCCTGCGCATGCGCAGGTCTGTGTGTATCAAAACGTTATTTTAACCGATTGAAAAGAAAACATGTCTTTTAAAATGTTTTATAACCATTCGGATTTACTTCACGTGCTAATACGCCGTCCCCTGGACCACTGGAAGGAGTATTTTGTCCACTTTCGTAGTCCGGCTCTGATTGACTTCCAGCTAAGCTTCGAGCTAAGCTAACTATGATGCTAACAGCTGGGAACCAGCCACTGGACCAGAGACATAAGTAAGGTATTTATGAACTTGTCTAACTTTGTCAATGATAGGGAAAGGGCGTGGGTCCCCAATCTTCGGAGTATTCATTTAAAAGGGGCATTTACAGTGGGAGGGAGTGCCGTGTTGTCAGTGGGGCACAAATTTTACTTTGACGGTTCCATCAGCCCTAACCCGGAAGAGACAGCGAGTAGTTGCTCGTATGGCCACCGTTCCATCTACTGGTGGTAAAAAAAAAAAACACTCTGCTTAAATAATATTTTGGTTGCTCTATTTGCACTCATTATAAAAGTAACAATCGTAGCGTTTCATTTGTAACGCTAGTTTAACTACCAATCTAGAAGGAGTAGTGCCGTTACACTACTCGTTCCCATCAAAAGTAATTTAACTACTTGTAACGTTCGTTACTTGTCATTATATACCCAGCTCTGGTCACAGTGCTCAGGTATTCTGCCACCATGTATTTTCTGTTTAGGGCCAAATGCAGTATGTTTCCAGTTTGCTCTGGTGTTTAATGGATTCTGTCCAGTGGTTCAGGGATTTCTCTTTCTGTTTCTGAATAATTTGGTTGGCTCTGATTGGCTGTCTGTTTGGTGGCTCTGCTTGTGTTTGTGAGCAGAGTCCCAGAACCAGCTGGCTGAGGGGGCGTGTGTTTACAGCCTGTCTGTAAGTGAGGGCTTTGTAGTGGAGAGTGCTGGGCTCACTCTCCTGAAGGTGCTCATAGAATTTAAGAGCTCTCTTCTGGATTTTAATAATTAGAGTGTAACAGGGGGGATATTCAAAAGAGTTATCGCTGGGGGATGTAAATGGATATTAGTGGCCGGCAAAGTATTGAAATTGGGTGAGTGAGAGCAGGGTGTGACCAACAAAGAGCAATCCACGTAATGAAATACAAGATGCAGTTTATTTGGTCTAAAATATTATAGTGTTAAAAGAAGAATAAAAGGATTAAAACAATACAAAACTATTCTAAACGGGTCTTAAATACTGCGGGGGGGTCCAAGCACTTCAATATCAGCTCCCGGGTGCCGCTCTGGGGGCAGGGCTTCTCCACCCGGCGTGGACGGAGGCTGGATCCCCAAGACAATCCCAACGTCGTCTGGGGTGGGGTGCAGTTCCTCCTTCTGCGTTGCTCCGGTCACCAGAGGGACGTCCGGACGGCACCTGCCACGTACAAAACCGGGCCAGCACAAAGCGGGACCAAGCGACTCCACGCTCTAGTCCATGTAGTGAGCACCACACTGGACGAGTATAATATTCACGGGCGTGGCAGGGTTTCCTCCCTGCCGCTGCGTGTCAACAATGTGTGGTGCTCGAACTGGATCGCTCCGCTGGTCCCGTCCTGGTTCCGTCACGGCCCCAGAGTGTGCTCCCTTGGCGGTGTGGCTGCCGTCCTCCCGGTGCACTGCTTCCCCTGTGTCTGCTCCTCCGTGTCTGCTCCTCCGTGTCTGCTCCTCCGTGTCTGCTCCTCCGTGTCTGCTCCTCCGTGTCTGCTCTCCTGCTGCCAACAGCCACACTGCCTTTTATGCACCTGTCAATTTGCCACAGCCCAGGTGCGCTAATTGAATACAGGTTTGGCTAGAGGCTCACGTGAACAGGGGTTCCAATCAAGGTGAATGGGAAGGGCTTATTCAAGGAAAAAAGGAAAACAAAGGCAAACCAGCAACACACAGCACACAAATGAAACAAAGCCCTTTCCCAAGCGCCCGATCACACCCCCCCACCTTTTTTAGTTGCCAGTCCCTGCACTCAAACTAGTCCCCATAGCGGGCTGGCTGTTGGCCAAAGTTCACACGGGTTGAGCGACGGGGCAAGTCTTGAGGCTCATCTTGCTCTGATGCAGCTGGGATGAACCCATAGAAAACAGGGAGTCCAGCCTGCTGTGTCAGGGAGGATGCTTCTCCAGTAGGTGGCTCCGTCACAGTTGGGGGTACAGTACATAATTTTAAAGCATTCCGATGCACAGTCTGTTCATGGCCATCTTTCTCACGGCGCACCCTATAAACAACCCCAGTGTCCCCCACACAGTCCAATATCACAAAGGGTTCAGGGTCCCACCATGTGCTCAGCTTACCCTTCCCCTCCCTGCGTCTGTTTCGCAACCACACACGTTCACCAGGTACCAGAGGCAAGGCTTTGGCTTTTTTATCAAATTGCCATTTGTTTTGGGAGGCTGCGTCAGCGGCTTTCTTTCGAGCAATGCCATAAGCGAAAGCGAGTCTATTTTGATGATCTCGAACCCATCCAGGTAAATCAAAGGACTGCTGCTGGGAGCTTAGACCTAAACGTACATCTACAGGAAGTCGCAGGTGCCTACCGAACATCAAAAAGGAGGGGGCATACCCCGTGGCACTGTGGACTATGTTGTTGTAGGCGTGGACTAGTTCAGGTAAGTAACTTTGCCAACAGCGTTTCTTTTCCTCATCTAAGGAGCGGAGCATGTTTAACAAGGTTTGGTTAAAACGCTCAACACCACCATTCCCAGCGGGATGGTAGGATGTGGTCCTACTCTTCGTTATGCCATACAAATCACAAAGTTGTTGCATTAGGGCCGACTCAAAATTTGGGCCACGATCAGAATGGAAACGCGCCGGGCAGCCAAACGGTTGTATGATGTGATTCCAAAGCATTTTTACGGTGGTTTGGGCTGTTTGGTCAGTAGTGGGCATAGCCCATGCGAAACGAGTGAATTTATCTGTAGCGACAAGGATATTTTGATAGGTATCTGTAGGTCGGCCTAGAGTTAGGTAGTCCAGCTCAATGATTTCAAGTGGGTAGGTGGATTCGATAGGGTGGAGTGGAGCCCTAGGCTCAATGCGACTTTTTTGAAGGCAGCACCTATCACATTTTTCATGTAATGCTCGTACCTCTCCCTCCATATTGGGCCAATAGAACTGCTGCCGTAACCGAGCAAGAGTCTTTTCCACACCACAGTGGGCCCCAGCTTCGTGTGTCCTCCTCCAGACTTCTTCACACCTACAACTTGGACACACAACCTGATGGTGCTCCTCATGGGTCATCCCATCAACAAACGTCCGGTACAGTAGGTCACCCCTCACCGTCAGCCTTTTCCACTGTTGAAGCAGCTTCTGAGCTCGATTTGTAAGTGCCAAACGTACAGCGCGTGATGGGAAACTGTTCTTTGCGACATATTCCTTGACAATCCTGATGTCCGGATCAGAATCCTGTGCCTCCCTCCATCCAACGTCGGGCATGATGTTGACAGCTGATACATCGGCGGGCTCCTTCGGTTGTACTGCAACCTGTTCTACATGGACAGGAAACCTGGAGAGCGCATCAGCATTGACGTTACTTTTACCTGAGCGGTATTTCACTGTATAATTGAAGGAAGCAAGCTGTGCCACCCAGCGTTGTTCCACTGCTCCGAGTTGCGCTGTTTGCAGGTGGGCCAGAGGGTTATTGTCTGTGTAGATGGTGAACTCTGCTCCTGTAAGAAAATCCTTAAATTTTTCCGTCACAGCCCATTTGAGGGCTAACAGTTCAAGCTTAAAGGAGCTGTAATTGGCATCATTTTGTTCAGTTGGGTGAAGGCTTCTACTGGCATACGCGATTACACGTTCATGACCGTCCTGAACCTGTGACAGAACGGCTCCAAGACCTTGATGGCTAGCATCCGTATACACAATAAATGGTTTGTCGTAATGGGCGTATGCGAGTACAGGAGCTTGAGTCAGTGCCGTTTTTAAATGATCAAAGGAAGCCTGACATTCAGGGGTCCAAGTTACTCTCTTTGATTGGGAACGCTTGTCCGCTGGAATACCAGTTAAGAGTCTATTCAAAGGACGTGCAATCTTAGCAAAACCTGCTACAAAGCGTCTGTAGTACCCAGCCAGGCCAAGGAATGCTCTAACCTGCTTTATCGTCGTTGGGACTGGCCAACCTTGGACCGCTTGAACTTTCCCCGGGTCTGGCCTCACACCATGCTGGTCCACTACATGTCCCAGGAACGTCACCTCCCGCTGCAGTAGCCTACACTTGTCCGGGCGTAGCTTCAGACCATGTCCCCACAGCCGCTCAAACACCTGGTCCAGATGCTGGAGATGGGAAGAGAAGTCAGCAGAGTATACTATGATGTCATCCAAGTATACCAATAACGACTCGGCTATTTGTCCATTGAGACACTGTTGCATTAAACGTTGGAACGTTGCTGGCGCATTACATAGTCCAAATGGCATACGCTCAAATTCGTATAGGCCAAGCGGGGTCGCAAATGCAGTCTTTTCTTGATCATCAGGATGCATCTCGACCTGCCAGTAACCACTGGCGAGGTCCAGGGTCGAAAACCACTCCGATTTACTTAAGTTGGTTAAGGTCTCTTCAATGCGTGGTAATGGGAAAGAGTCTTTATGAGTGACAGCGTTTAACTTCCGGTAATCCACACAAAAACGCCAGCTGCCATCTTTTTTGCGCACAAGGACGATAGGGGCAGCCCAAGGACTACAACTTTCTTTGATCACCCCTTTTTCAAGCATACTGGAGAGGAGGGTTTTCATTTCTTTATACAGCATAGGTGGAATAGGCCGGTACCTCTCCCGGATAGGAGCCGCGTCTCCTGTAGGGATCCTGTGCTGCACTAGATTTGTCCGCCCAAAATCCTCCTTGTGCTGTGCGAAGACTTTCTCCCACTTCTGCAACAGAGCACACAGCTCCTCCTGCTGTTGCTCGGACAGATCGGATCGCTCCGTCATCAGACTCACCTCAGTCGGCCATTCTGGGATTTCGACAGCGGCTGCAGCGTTCGTCAGAGCCACCTGGACAATGCCATCCTCCTCCAGAGACAGGGCCAGGTCACTGGAACCGTGCACATCCGCGTCTTCAATGTGATAGAGCTGTCCTAATTTTTCAAATCGACCAATGGAAACACTGTATGGGTGTGGATTACAAATACGTACAGGAACTTTACCTCTCCTCACCTCAACCAGAGCCTTTGCGACACCCACATCACCAGCACGCGGCACGGCCTCTATAAGAGCGCAGTAATTTGTCCCACCTGGTCCCATCTTTGCCCGCCCCCAGACTAGCATCTCACTCTGTGCGGGTACTGTGACACTACGTTTGGAAGCTAACCTCACATAACCCAAATGTCCATCTTCGCTGGGGGAAAGGTTAATTTGACAACAGGTGGCAAACGCATCCCTCCAAACTTTCTGCTTTTTGAAGACCTGTGGGACGGCTGACTCCCAAGGGCTTCTGAACAAGGTATCCCAACAAGCCACAATGACATTCATTCCCACAATTAAAGGGTGGGTACACCTCTCGTCTTCGACAATTACCACCCCCCGTCCTGGGACTTGAATACCCTCCACCTCCAGGTCTAAGACGGCATAACCGACGTAGGGTATTTCTAAGCCATTAGCAGCCCTTAATTGGAACAAGGTAGGGGTCTTTCCAAGCTTAGCTTGTGTGAAATGTGCATTAAACACACTTTCTGCCATTAATGTGACCTGAGACCCTGTGTCTAAAAGCCCACTGAGCTGAACCCCCTCAATGGTTAGTTTAATTATAGGGCATTGGCCGACAACTGCTTCAGAGGCCCTGGGTGGTGGTGGTGGAGTGTCAACAAGCCCTGCTACTCGGACCTCAGCAGCAGGGGTAGCTAGTTTAAAGCTGGTTCAGGTGTAGCAGGTCCTCTACAATAGCGAGCTATGTGGCCTGCCTCCCTGCAGCGGTGGCAAATAGGCCTGCCCTGTTCATCTCTGTCGTTGTGGGGTCTGGGTGAGTAGCGCTTGTTCCACGTTGGGTTAGAAGAGCGGGGCCGAGGTGAGGCTGGCTGCAGCAGTGGTTTGAGTTCTGCCACGATATCCTGTGTCAGCCCCTTCACATGGGTCTTCACGTCATCCATAATTTCACGCTTGAGCCGTTCCTTCCAGTCGGCATCCTGTGGGGGTCTGGAAGGAACAGACTGTTTAGTAATCATAGAGCAGGTTACCTCGGGCCTTTGGTGGCTATATTCTGAGTCCAACTTCAAGGCTTCCTCCCGCAAATCAGCAAACCCTAGGCCCGGGTTGCGGCGAGCATAAACCTTTAAGGCTTGAGCCAAAGGCCCATCACACAGTCCAAGCAGTAGTTGATCCCGCAAAGCAGTTTCAGAAGGAGCATTATCTGGATCCTGACTGTCCAATTTGCAGTACAACTCACGCAGCCTCAAAATAAATGATTTGACAGGCTCATCCACTCCCTGTAAGCAGCAAAAAAATTTTGATCTCACAACTGGTATGGGGGTCTGGTCACCGTACAGAGAATCCAAGTACTCAAATATTTTAGCTGTTGTATCTTTTTCAGCTGCGTTCAAAACCGTTATTTGTCGTTTGGCTTCACCACTTAATGCTCCCAATACAATGCTAACCTTCCTTGCCTCTGCTATATCCTGGGAACTCAAAAGCCCTTTAATTTGCTCTTTCCATTCAGAGTATTTTAAATCGCCACCTGGCCCCATAAATTTTGGTAGCCAAGGTGCACCAGGGTACACAGGCATCATCATGTTTGCTCTTATTTGGCGACACCAGCTCTCAAAATGGGTCCTGCCGACAACGCCAAATGTGACAGGGGGGATATTCAAAAGAGTTATCGCTGGGGGATGTAAATGGATATTAGTGGCCGGCAAAGTATTGAAATTGGGTGAGTGAGAGCAGGGTGTGACCAACAAAGAGCAATCCACGTAATGAAATACAAGATGCAGTTTATTTGGTCTAAAATATTATAAATAGTGTTAAAAGAAGAATAAAAGGATTAAAACAATACAAAACTATTCTAAACGGGTCTTAAATACTGCGGGGGGGGTCCAAGCACTTCAATATCAGCTCCCGGGTGCCGCTCTGGGGGCAGGGCTTCTCCACCCGGCGTGGACGGAGGCTGGATCCCCAAGACAATCCCAACGTCGTCTGGGGTGGGGTGCAGTTCCTCCTTCTGCGTTGCTCCGGTCACCAGAGGGACGTCCGGACGGCACCTGCCACGTACAAAACCGGGCCAGCACAAAGCGGGACCAAGCGACTCCACGCTCTAGTCCATGTAGTGAGCACCACACTGGACGAGTATAATACTCACGGGCGTGGCAGGGTTTCCTCCCTGCCGCTGCGTGTCAACAATGTGTGGTGCTCGAACTGGATCGCTCCGCTGGTCCCGTCCTGGTTCCGTCACGGCCCCAGAGTGTGCTCCCTTGGCGGTGTGGCTGCCGTCCTCCCGGTGCACTGCTTCCCCTGTGTCTGCTCCTCCGTGTCTGCTCCTCCGTGTCTGCTGCCCTGTGTCTGCTCTCCTGCTGCCAACAGCCACACTGCCTTTTATGCACCTGTCAATTTGCCACAGCCCAGGTGCGCTAATTGAATACAGGTTTGGCTAGAGGCTCACGTGAACAGGGGTTCCAATCAAGGTGAATGGGAAGGGCTTATTCAAGGAAAAAAGGAAAACAAAGGCAAACCAGCAACACACAGCACACAAATGAAACAAAGCCCTTTCCCAAGCGCCCGATCACAAGAGGGTATTTTCCTAATTCTGCTCTACACGCATTGTTTGATGTTTTGTGTTGAACACGAAGAATAGATTTGCAGAGTTCTGCATGCAGAGTCTCAGTTTGGTGTTTGTCCCATTTTGTATAATCTTGGTTGGCGATTGGTCCCCAGATTTGACAACCATAAAGAGAAACTGGTTCTATAACCAAATTCAGAATTTTGAGGCATATTGGAATTGGGATGTCTATTTGAATGTTCTTTTTGATGGCATACAAAGCTCTTCTCGCCTTGTCCCTCAGATCGTTCACAGTTTTATTTAAATTTCCGGTGTAGCTGATGTTTAGGCCAAGATATGTGTAGTTTTTAGTGTGTTCTAGGACCTTTTTGTCTCGGAGAAATGTGTGTTTGGTGTGCAGTGGGCTGAGTCCTTTTTGGAAAGTCATTATTTTTGTTTTGGACTGGTCTACTGTCAGGGCCCATGTCTGGGAGAACTTGTGCAGAAGTCAAGGTGTTGTTGTAACCCTTCTCTGGTTGGTGACAGCAGCACCAGGTCATCAGCAAACAGCAGACATTTGACCCCTGTGTCTGCCAGTGACCTGACATGACTAAAAACCAATTCTCTCTCTCTCTCTCTCTCTCTCTCTCTCTCTCTCTCTCTCTCTCTCTCTCTCTCTCTCTCTCTCTCTCTCTCTCTCTCTCTCTCTCTCTCTCTCTCTCTCTCTCTCACATACACACCCACAAGCACACATGCACACACACGCACACCACTTATATATAGCATGCACAGTCTATGTTGTTTTGTTTTCTCTTGTAAATAAATATAATTTTTGGAATCACACCTGTTGTGTTATTGAATGTCATTAAATATGAACTCAGAAATTCTAAAAACTTTACTGTCAACTTTGGTAATTGTTCATAGTTAAATTATTAATCCAATTTCAAATTTTATAGTTGACAGTATCTTATGAGGCTGATATCAACGAAGTGGCTATGATTTCCAGTTACACACGTGGTGCCCTAAAGATATCGGATCCCAATTCTTGTAATAATTAATAAATATCTTTGATGATCATTATCCAAACTGACCATAAAGTTGATTCCCAGCATAATAATGCTTCACGTGTGAGGCCAACAGTAGTGAGTCAATGAAAAATTCAACAAAACAAATATACAAGTACCATCTGTCTTCAGCTATGATTAATCATGAAACCTAAATTAAAATGAGTTGCTCCCCACAGTCCCAGACATGCAGAGCTGCCAACCTCCCTTCAACTTCAGTTATTCTCAAACAGCGTAATAGCTAAACAGTCAATGTCAGGCATTTAATGAGCACATAACCATTCACAGAATTGTTCTCTTTCGCTTATCATTTTCCATCATGTAACATTTTATAGCTTTCCAACTTTTTATGGGCAAGACAAGTTTATTTGCACAATACCGTTCAGCAACAAGGCAATTCACAGAGCTTTACAAAGTACACAATTATGCAATAAAAATGGAAAGAATTGAAATGCGAAAGAACAATGTGAGTAATGGGGAGTCAAGCTGCTTCAGAGTCTGAAACCATCAGTAAACCTTTTCCTGAAGACCTGAGGGTGTGTTTCATATTGTGCTCAATAACTTGTCACTTTGACCCAAAACATAAATTAGTGGCTGCCACTGGGCAGTGCATTGGCATGAAAATATAAAACAACAATAAATAATAAAAACAAATGTACATATGATACAATCCAAACCAAGTGTGTGAAACGGTAGGGCTGTTTGGCACTCACACACACTCTACTCACACATACACACACATTTAAAAAGTATAGTATTTCATCTGCCCAGTATAAAAGTATTACAGGGATTTCCCTTGAATACTTTGATGCTTATATTAAGATCTATTGGTGGTTTAAAATAATAAAAATGTTCTTGTTGCCAAACACATAAATGCTACGATCTACCAAATAACCTCATTTACTCATGATTTGTGTTGTTCAGTTACTCAGCAGGATTTTGGTTGAGTTGATCAGTCATCATAAACGTTTTAAGAAAGACTTGAATAACTCACAGTATATTCTATCTAAATGTAGTAGCTTTGTCCATAAGGGTCAAATGTCTTTGAACCAGTAAGGAGGGCATAACCTGTTTCCCTCTGTGACGGGAATGAAGCTTCACCGATAAAGGAGGAGGGTCAAAGGGATCATAAATAGCTGTTGTCATGAGTAAGAAGTGACAAGAGAGGATCTTATCTGTGGTTCACTTCACTATGATATCATCAAAAGAAATGCAATAATCTGCCCGGAGTTCATCATTATGTAAGTTGTTACTGAGTTTAATTTTAGTAAAGCTTTTAGGACATCTATGTTGCATTAGCACAAATGGAACTGGAGTAAAGTTTTTTCTATTCCATATTAGTTTTTGTCTTTTGTCTGCTTTCTATCACGTATATATGCATAACATAATCCAGATGTGAGTGTGTCTTCTGACATTTCAGTGCACTGATAATGTTTCTGTCTGTAACATGCATGTAATGCAGTTTTTGTCTCTGTACTTTCAAACTCATTCTCTGATAACAATGAACACTTATATTTAAATAAGTTTTGATTAATGAAACATCTTACTAGTTTGTAAAAGTAATTCTTAGTTATGAGTCATGCTAGAATGCTTAAAATCAATGTTGTTCTGACGTTATCATGTTTTTTTTTTCAAATTAAGACATCAATTTTTCAAAAACATTTATAACACCCGCATTTTGTAATAACCAGTGCAATATGTAACAACTTATTACAAAATGCAGCAAACTTTATTACATATTGCGTTCAAGAATTTTATTACAAAATGTGACAAGTTATTATATAATGATGTGAACATTTATGACATTATTACATAATGCAGCGTTATTACATAATGCGGCACTACAAACCTTATTCCCTACACTTTGTTTATATTTCAAAAATTAACTCAGCCTGTACATAGCAAAATTCCATCCAGCCATCCATTTTCCACCGCTTCCACCTCCTTCAGGACCCGGATCAGGTTCTCGCCCAGAGCCATCTTGACTTCCTGATCGGTCCATCCTCTCCTCAGCAGTTCGGCCGCCAGGTCGGGCACCTTGGACACGTCCTCCAAACCTTCAGGGACTCTGAGAGGACGACACACAGGAAGGATGCTTTCACTTCTCAGTCACACGAAGTGGTGTTAACAGCTGAAAATGTTGATATGCAACTTCCTCTGGAGTGTTTTCACCTGAAATAATTCCATCCATCCATCCATTTTCCACCGCTTATCCGGGACCGGGTAGCGGGGGCAGCGGTCTAAGCAGAGACGCCCAGACTTCACTGTCCCCAGACACTTCCTCCAGCTCTTCCGGGAGGATCACAAGGTGTTCCCAGGCCAGCCAAGAGACATAGTCTCTCCAGCGTGTCTTGGGTCTTCCCCAGGGTTTCCTCCTGGTGGGACATGCCCGTAACACCTCCCCAGGGAGGCGTCCAGGAGGCATCCTAAAGAGGTGCCCGAGCCACCTCAGCTGGTTCCTTTCCATGCAGAGGAGTAGCGGCTCTACTCCGAGCTCCTCCCTGGTGACTGAGCTCCTCGCCCTATCTCTAAGAGCGCCCAGCCACCCTACGAAGGAGACTCATTTCGGCCGCTTGTATCCGGGATCTTGTCCTTTCGGTCATGACCCAAAGTTCATGACCATGGATGAGGGCGGGAATGTAGATTGACCGGCAAATTGAGAGCTTCGCCTTTTGGCTCAGCTCCTTCGTCACCACAATGGACCAATACAACGACCGCATCACTGCAGACGCTGCACCGATCCGCCTGTCAATCTCACGTTCCATTCGTCCCTCACTCGTGAACAAGACCCCAAGATACTTAAACTCCTCCACTTGGGCCAGGGTCTTTCCACTGACCTGGAGGGGGCAGGCCACCCTCTTCCGGTCGAGGACCATGGCCTTGGATTTGGAGGTGCTGATCCTCATCCCTGTCGCTTCACACTCGGCTGCGAACCACCACAGTGCATGCTGCAGGTCCGGGTTCGACGAAGCCAACAGGACAACATCATCTACAAAAGCAAAGATGAAATCCTGTGGTTCCCGAACTGGACCCCCTCCGGCCCCTGGCTGCACCTAGAAATTCTGTCCATAAAGATTAAGAACAGAACCGGTGACAAAGGGCAGCCCTGCCAGAGTCCAACATGCACCGGTAACAGGTCCAACTTACTGCTGGCAATGCGGACCAGACTCCTCCTCCGGTCATACAGAGACCGGACGGCCCTTAACAAGGGGCCCCGGACTCCGTATTCTCAGCATAGCATGAAAATTAAATGACATAATTATTGCTTTTAAATAACTAATCTTTTGTCCTTTAAAGAAGGAAGTTGGTGGATTAGACTGAGCTGAGGGTTTATGTATTGGCTTTTGCTTGTGATTTGAAAGTAGTTTGTGAAAAACAGTGACGTGGTCACAGGGACAAAAGTATGGAAGAAGTGAATCAGCAGAGTTTTGAATAGGCGCATAGCTCTGCAGCTGTGAAGGGAAGAATGTGGATGGGGTTATCCTTGGGTTGGAGGGAAGCTGTTCTGGAGATGAGCTTGATGTGATGGTGAAACAAGAGTGTCTGGTCGAAGATGATGCCAAGGTTTGTGATGTGAGGAACCTGTGGAGCCACTGAGTTTTGGGTGTATTTAATAGGTGTTTCACTTGAAATTATGATAATTTGGGATGATTCATCATAATTTAGTTTGCGGAGGTTTGATTGGAGCGAGGATTTGATTTCAGTCATGCAGCTTGCCAGGGTGGAGCGGGCTATGGTGGAGATTGTCTGGTAGGAGATGAAGAGCGGGATGTCATCGGCGAAGCAGTGAAACTGGACATCTGGATGTTGGATTATACCTTATACCTTCAGGCAGATGCTATAATGTGCCTTTAAGCGATTTTATCGACAGGACACGTATTTTATTAGTCCAAAAAGGTTAATTGGTCTTCCAAGTAATAATCCAAATCAAAAGTTCTCTTCCAAAGACCAGTGTGGTATTTTGTTGTTTACATTACTGACGGTTTCGGCAGCTGTCAGCTGTCTTCTTTAGAGTGTTTGTCACTTGATGTTGGTGTGACGTATCTTGTCAGCTGATTTATACAGGTTTTGGCAGTATTCTCCCACTAGTGGAAGTGGGAGAACAGCGTCATCTGCAGTCCGACTTCTTGAGTACAGAATCCCAGGTGTGTGAAAGCAAAAAGGCCCCCTCATCCCGGTTAACTGTCTCGGGGGCACGTTTCCCAATTTCAATAGCCTCTTTTATCCAGCATCGGTGTTTGTTCTCTTCTGTTCCGATGACTCTCGCTCCATCCCAATCCATAATGTGATTTTCTCTTTTACAATGATCTGAAATGGCAGACTTGAGTTGTTCCTGTTCAGCTTTTCTTTTTGTTGCTCGTGTTAGTGCTGTTGTGGTTTCTTTCTCACTTTCTGTCTTGTGTTCCTTTTTCGTGTGCTGAAAGTCCTCCCTGTCTCTCCAATGTATGTTTTGTTACATAACTTGCATGGAATTTCGTAGATTATATTGCATTTTTGTTCCCGTTGTATTCTGTCTTTGGGGTGTACAGGTATTTGTCTGAGTTTCCTATATGGTTTTACCGGAGTATTAATGCTATGCTTTTTCATTGCTCTTTGTACTTTCTCTGTGATGCCCCTGATGTATGGGAGGGTTGCCATCGTGGTGTTCTCCATCCTCTCTCTGTTGTTTTCCTTTGATAATAATAATAACAATGCATTGGTTTTATATAGCGCTTTTCAGGACACTCAAAGACACTTTACATTATTCATTCACACCATACTGGGTGGTGGTAAGCTACTACTGTAGCCACAGCTGCCCTGGGGCAGACTGATGGAAGCGAGGCTGCCAATCTGCCCCATCGGCCCCTCCGACCACCACCAACCATTCACTCTCACAACTTTCATACTAATGTGGCAGGATGGGTGTGTTTGTGGTTGGTCTCAGCCTATTGGCTGGGGGCACTATAAAAACCCCTCCCACGTCTGTGTCGCCCTCTGGTTCTTGCACTTCCGGGTTGGTGCTGGCTGGTAGTGGTGGTTCGTGAGAGCAGGGTCGCGAGGGCTCCGGGGGGAGCGCGTCAAGCGCATGCCGCAGCAGTTGTAGATCGGGCGCATGGGTCCCGATGGTCCGGTGCTGGTCTGAGCATTTGTCCCGCTAACGGAAGTCGGAAGCGGTTCTGCCCTGTTCGAGCCCTGTTTCCAGCGCAGACACACCACGGCTGTCTTTGTCTTTGTTCTTTGTCCTTGTTCTTTGTCCTTGTGTTTGTCCATCCTGGAGCTGCTGCCATGTTAAATGTTATTCCGTGTCGTGTCCTCCGCACGGTGGCGTGTTGGTGTGGGCCAGCCCAAACACGCATGGGACTTTGGACCGGAAGGATGCGCGCGCTCCTGTCAATTAAGTGTTTTTGTTTGAAACAATAACTTGAACGAATGTAACTGAACTTAACGAGGAATAGAATAAATTATTTTCACCTGGAACCTCTGTACTCCTTTTTATCATCCGGCGAACCTGTGTAGCCTTTTTTTTTTTAACAGTTTAGTTTATTTCCTGGGGTGAAATTCCCCAGGTGGCGTTGTCTGGCAACACCTATATAATATTTAGATTCCGCGCTTTGCCACACTAGGCAAGGTGGGTGAAGTGTCTTGCCCAAGGACACAACGACAGTTTTACGCCTGCGGGAGCAGGGATCGAACCGCCCACCTTCCGGTTATAAGACAACCTGCTCTACCAACTGAGCTACTGTCATCCCAACAGCTTGGCTTGGGTCTCTTTTTCTTCTCCTGGACCTGTCTTCTTCCTTTTATATTGCCCAGTTGGGGTATCCGCATTGTTTGAGCGCTTGAATGATATGTTGTTCTTCTTTTCCCCTGTCCTCCTCGTCTGTGATTATATTGCCCCGGTCAAAAACTGTTCTTTGAGAGTTTGTGTGCTGTGGGGTGTTCGGATGTCCATAAGAGATATTGATCGGTGTGCGTTGGTTTTCTGTAAATGTTTATTTTAATGCTGCCATCCTCTTTGTGGGAAATGTTAATATCCAGAAAATTTCTTGCATGGTTCTCTTCTTCTTCATGTGTGAACTGTATTTTTCCGGTGGTTTAAATTGTGTTGAGATGTTTTTTTAATTCTTGTGTGTGTCCTTTTTTTATTTTCTCCAGGATGTCATCCACGTACTTCTTCCACATAGTAAGTCCACATTGAACTGGTGCAGCGTTGATGGCCTTCTCCTCCAGATCCTCCATGAAAAAACCACACTCATAATGGCTGAGAGGGGGTCCCCCATGGCGGAAGCCTCTTTTTGTCTGTAAATGTTTTGTTTATACTGGAAATATGTTGACGTGGAGACAAAATTTAAAAGCCGGGTTATGTCTTCTACTGTGAAATCGGTGCGTTTCTTCAGTGTTTTGTCTGTCCTGAGTCTGTTTTCCACTATGTGCAGGGTAACGTGTATGGGGGTCTTTGTGAAGAGGGATATGGCGTCATGTGAGATGAGGATTTCATCTGGATGCACTTGAATGTTCTTGAGTTCTTCTGCCAGTTCTCTTGAGTTTTTGCAATGTTGTTTCGATTGTCCAAGTAATGGTTTAATTAAGTCCACCAGTGCTTTTGACAAGTTATAAGTAACCGATCCTATGCTGTCAACTATGGGCCTCAGGGGGGCATCCTTTTTGTGGATTTTAGGTATGCCATATATACTTGGAGTGATATTGGCTGTTGGTATAAGGTGGTTGTATGTGTCTTTGTCTATTTTTTCCTCTGCTAACAGTGGTTTGAGTAGAGCTTTGAGAGCCTTCTTTTTTTCCTCTGTTGGATCTTTTGTCATTATTTCATAAGTATCTGTGTCTTTTAACTTGTCCTCCATTTTCTGTTCGTAGCACTTTGTGTCCATGACGACCGTTGCTCTTCCCTTACCCGTTTCTCTTCCAGGCGTTCCAATACCCGGAAGTCTTTGATACATTGTAATCCATGCCTTGCGCGTAATAGTCCAAAGGCAGCATTGTTTTATGCTGCCTTGTTTTCATCTTATGTGCTTATCTTTTATCATATCTGGTTTTATCTTGCTGTTCAGAAATCTCCCTCTGCCCCATATATAAAGTGTAAATTGTTTCATTGGCTGATTGATTGATTGATTGATTGATTGATTGATTGATTGATTGATTGATTGATTGATTGATGGATTGATTGATTATTCTAAGGATAAGGACTGAGTTTGTGTAACACAAGTATTCACGGTTATACAAGACATGAGATAACATTGTCCTCAGCTTAAATAGTAAACAGTCAGTCTGACTGTTCATTATACATTAACCACGATGCACAGAATAATGACTTTTGAGATAATATAAATAATTACGCGACTGTATTGCTTTTATAAGCACTGATGCTGTAATGAGAAACAGACTGAAGGCAGAGGAGGAGCGACGGGCAGAGCCAATATTTAGAGGCAAGAAGTATCGGAAACAGACAGAAAACTGCAGCGAGAACCAGCACAAGCTCGACTCAAGGACCTCAGTTATTAGAATCAGGATTACTTGAGTAAGAGGGCAAAAGGGCAAACAGTGTAAAGTTGGGTCTCAATTTTAAAGAGGCAAGATAGATTAAAAAAAAAGCATAACAGTGGATTAAATTGTAAGTTAAAGTTGAAGAAATGTTACCTAAAGAGATGTTAGCTTGGGGTTTGGTGCTGTTGATGAGTAACTTTGCAGTTACTGTGGCTCACGAAACATTGGACCGAGCTCTGAGGCTGATGTCTGAGACGCCGCTCATCGATGGGTAAGTGGAAAAAGCTCTCTTTCATGTTCTCTGCTGTTTCCCACGGCAGCAGTTAAAGTCTGTCGTGAAAGCTCATGCATGGAAGCAATTTCTGGAGCTGATTCAACAAAGCCAGTAGTTTTGCCTGTCAAATGATGTCAGTTTTAGGAAATTAGCTCTTTGGAAATGTGACCTTTGATTTTTTTTCCACTGTCAGTCATAATGATCTACCATGGAAGCTTCGACAAATATTTAATAACAAGATCAACAAAGTGGATCTTAACACACTGAGCACAACACACACCAACATCCCCAAGATCAAGGCAGGACGGCTCGGAGCTCAGGTACGGGCAGAACACAGAGCAAGAACATTAAAGAACTTGGTTCTTCTTTTTCAAGGACAGCATGTTCTTTACTTGATTGCACATCTTTCAAGAGAGCTTCACAGAAATTGGAGATACCAGAAAACCACTGACTGTCCTCTCTTCCTCTCTCAGTTCTGGTCAGCCTACGTCCCTTGCGACACGCAGGACAAAGACGCCGTCAGACAGACTCTGGAGCAGATTGACTTGATTCACAGGATGTGCAACAAATACCCAGAAACCTTCAGGTTTGCCTACACCGCTCAAGGTGAGACTCTTTGAACGGCACAGTTCACGACGCTCTGCTTCCCGGCGGGGTCCCACATCTGCTGTCATGTCTGCAGACATCCTGAACGCATTCCACAGCAACAGGATCGCCAGTCTGATCGGGGTGGGGGGGGGTCACTCCCTCGACAGCAGTCTGGGCACTCTGCGCATCATGTATGATCTCGGGGTTCGCTACCTCTCCCTCACACACTCCTGCAACACGCCCTGGTGAGAAGCAGCACCACAACATCTGCGCACACACACACACACACACACACACACACTCACACACACACACACACACACACACACTCCCACTTAACATCACAGGTATTGCAGGTATCTCTCTGCTTCATGGGAGAAAACTGGAGTATCCAGACAAAAACCCACACAGACGGCATGCAAACCTGACACAGAAAGGCCTCAGCCAAGATTCAAACATGAATCCTCTGGCTACGGGCCAACAGTGCTCATCACTGCTTAACCATTTCAACCACGATTTCAATAAATGTTTTTAATGTCATTCCACTACTGTATGTGACTAATTTACCCTACAACATGAAATGAAATGTCTTAGATGGTGCATTATTAAGAGATGAATGCATGAAAACAATCCATTCCACTTCATTTGTAAAGCACATTTAAACTACAATAATGTCTCTAAAGTGCTGTCCATAAAACAATAAAACAAAATGTTCTGTAAAAGAAATGCTGCAAGTAAAGTGAAAACACTTCATTGGACTTAATTCTTTGCTGAAAGGCTAAAAGCTCCAGTTCCTGCTGTCAGCTCAGGTTGTGCTGCGGAGAGTCCGGGGGATTCCTGGGGGGTTTGGGTGCAGCAGTATCAGATGTTTAGGGGGTGGAAGTTGATTAAAAAAAGTTGCTTTAACTGATCACAGAGAAGAGCAGCTGCAGATAGCACTGATTGCTTTAGTTACCTAACATGTGGCCTTTATGAGCAACTGAGAAGAAAACCTGAATGTCATCCTGTCTCCCAGCTGTGTGAACTACAGTGTGCACGTCTAATGTGTTTGAAAGCTTGATTTACAAAGTGTAATGAAAACCATGAGCTTCATGCTGCAGTGTTAAAAACACAATCTTCAGTAAGTGAAAGGATTCGCTTTGACTGTTCCCATCCTCACTGTATCCTATCAGGGCTGATAACTGGCTTGTTGACACTGGATCGGAGCCTTCCGAGCACGCCGGTCTCTCTCCATTCGGCAAGGTCAGTGCAGCAGTGTGAGCAGCGAGTGACTGATTCTGTGTTGCTGAGCTCCGGATGATAGAGATTAGTGTCTAAAAAAAAAAAAAAAGAATCAGACCTCATTGTCAGCTGACCTTGAGTGTAGTTTAATGAACTTTACATTGCCATGGCCATCAGCCTAAGCTAAAATCAGTTCACATTAAAGGAAAAAGTTAGGTTACTCACGTAACCCTGGTTCTCTGATAACCGAGTGAGGTATCTCACTATGGGAAACGCCCCCTGGCATGACCGATCATGGAAGCTCCAATGACACCACGTCTGTCATGTGTCATGCATGGGGCAGCCCGCCCCCTTTATAAGCGGCCCTCGCGCTGCACCCACCATTCATAATTCTTCCACCCCACTAATGCAAGTAGGGCAGTGTTGTGAGATACCTCACTCGGTTATCAGAGAACCGGGGTTACGTGAGTAACCTAACGTTCTCTTTCAAACCTCCCTCGGTATCTCACTATGGGAGATATAGCCCACTTCCGGATTTGCATGCTCCGAAGCCCACAAAGCCGCGACCCGTGATGGGTCGACACCCTCAACACCCTACGGCTATCACGCAATTAAGATGTACCCACACTCAGGACTGAATGAGCCAGAGACGTCTCGGTCACGTCCAGCCTGTAATATCGGATGAATGTGTGTGGGGATGCCCAGCTGGCAGCGGCACAAATGTCCCTCACAGATGTGCCCTTAAACAGGGCCCATGAGGTGGCCATGCCCCTGGTGGAGTGGGCCCGCAGCCTCTCCCGGGGCTGCAAACCACGAATTTCATACGCCAAGATTATAACCTCCACCACCCAGTGTGACAGGCGCTGGCGCGTCAGGGCCCTCCTCTTGTGAGAGGGAGCTCACGATATGAAGAGCTGGTTGCTCCTCCGAAATCCCTTAGTCCTGTCCATGTAACGCCCTCACAGGAAAAAGCAGATTAAGCCGCCGTTCGTCTTCCCCTGCAAACGGCGGTGGGTGAAAAGCGAGCAGCTCAAGTGTGGAACAGCTGTATGCAGAATCACTAACCTTAGGCACAAACGCCGGGTTAGGATGCAACGCAACCTTCCCATAGTCTGGGGAGAATTGAAGGCATGAGGCGTGCACAGACAAAGCCTGTAACTCAGCTATCCATCTCGCTGACGTTAAAGACAGCAGCTGGATAGTTTTAAGAGAGAGCACTCTTAAATCTGCACATTCTAATGGCTCAAAGGGCAAACTCGTGAATGCCTCCAAAACCGTGGGTAAATCCCATGACGGGATCGGATGTTTACGCACGGGACACAGCTGACGCGCCCCCTTCATAAACCTCTTAATTAGAGGATGCTGCCCGACAGGCGCACCTCCAAAGCCCACGTGACACACCAAAATAGTGGCCAAATAGACCTTAATGGTGGAAAAACATTTATTACCGTCAAATAAGTCCTGCAGGAAGCACAACACATCCGGGACAGAACACTGAAACAGAATGATAACTTTAGTCTCACACCATTTTTCAAACACACGCCATTTATTGTCATATAATGATCGCGTGACAGGTGCTCTTGAATAGTCTCAATCACCCTCTCACGAACCAAGCCCAGAGAGCTAGACGTTCGGGGTTCGGATGAAAAATCTGCCCGCACGCTTGCGACACCAGGTCCGTGCGTAACGGTAACGGCCATGGCTGGCCGTGTACGAGATGTATCAGCTCCGCCATCCACGGCCTGCTGGGCCAGTAAGGAACTATCAGGATTAATGAAAGCTTCTGATCTTTCACTCTGATCAGAGTTGGAGTGATGAGGTAGAGAGGGGGGAAAGCATACAGCAGTGCGTTTGGCCACGGGTGCGCAAACGCAAACGCGTAATAAGAACAATAGGGGACACTGCGCGCTTTCGTGCGATGCGAAGAGATCTACGGACGCTCGGCCGAATCTCTCCCACACCCGGAGAAGCACCTCGGGGTTCAGTCTCCACTCTCCGTACAAGGGATTTCCCCTAGAGAGTAAATCTGCCCTGCTGTTCAGTGCACCCGGAAGATGCGCTTCGCGCAGCGATAACAGGTGTTCGCTGCTCCATAATAACAGACTTTGAGCCAGTCTGTGTAATTTTACGGAGCGAGTGCCTCCTTCCCTGTTTATGTAGGCCACTGCTGTCGTGTTGTCCGCTCTGACCAGCACATGACACTTTCCCAGGAGGGGCAGAAAATGTCTGAGGGCTAGGAACACAGCCAACAGCTCCTTTATATGAGCCTGACGAAGCATCGGGGGCCAGGTCCCGTTCACTGACCTCCCCTCGAAAACCGCTCCCCACCCCGTTAACGAGGCATCGGTTGTAACTGTCTTCCTCATCACAACCGCTCCCAACGGGACGCCGGTTGAGAATATGTCCGGGTCCCTCCAGTGGCGGAGAGCCAGGAGGCATCCCAGGGAAACAATCACCGTACACCTGAGGTGACGTCGTGTGTCCAGACGCAGAGAGGATATCCAGCGCTCAAAATCTATCATTTTCAGCAGCCCGTGCAGAATGACAGATATTGATGACGCCATCAGCCCTGACAGCCAGAGACAGTCCCGCAATGACACTGAACTTCCTCTCTGAAATAAAGCCAGGTGTTGGCTAAATTTCTCCACTCGAGCATGGGACAGAAACCCCCGAAATGAAACAGAGTCTATTTCGAGGCCCAAATACTCGATCCTCTGAGTGGGAGACAAACAGCTCTTTACGGGGTTTATATTGAACCCCAAGCTGTACAGCCTGTCCATCAGCTTCCGCATATCCCTCTCCGATTTCTCTTTGCTGGATGCACAGAGGAGAAAATCGTCCAAATACGCGAACACTCTGAGGCCCGATGCTCGCATGGGTGTCAGGGCAGCTTCCACACATTTGCTGAAAATTCTCGGGGCGAGTGACAGCCCAAAAGGCAGGGTCTGATACACGTAAGCCGTTCCCCTGAACACAAACCTGAGATATTTCCTGTGTGCGATATATACGAGGGGGGAACCCAAAAGTTCCCGAACTGTAGTTATAACAAGAACAAAAACAAGAAAGAACAAGAACAAGAGACAAGAATGATTTCAGACTTTTGGCTATTACATGTCGCTATAGCAAGGCCTTAAGCATAACTGTGAAAAACTTCACCTCCCAAAGACACACAGGCAGCTCACAGGCAGCGTTTATGTTGCTACAGTCCTGCCCCCTTCTTCAAAAAATGCGAAAATGGCGGAACCCACTGATAAGCGAGACCAGCACGCTAGCATCAGATTCTGTTTTCTACTGGGGAAAACGGCAACAGAAACACTCACCATGATCCAGACCTCGTACAAAGATGAGGCTCTGGGTAGAACACAGGTCTTCGACTGGTACGGGTGCTTTAAGAGTGGTCAGATGAAGACTCACCTCGCTCCGGCCGACCCTCCACCTCCCGCACAGAGGAAAATGTCCTCAAAATCGAAGCTGTGGTCATGGCAAATCGACACAGGACCATGGATGAGATTGAACATTTGACAGGGATCTCCTGGAGCTCCTGCCAGAGGATCCTTCGTGAGGATTTGGGCTTGAGGCAGGTTGCTGCCAAAATGGTCCCGCGCCTCTTAACCACGGAGCAGAAACAGGCTCGCGTGGACAGGTGCCAGGAGCTGAAAAGGCAGCTGGAGGACGATGGAGGGCTTTGAGAAGATCGTCACCGGGGACGAGACATGGTGCAATGGTTATGATCCGGAGACCAAGCAGCAGTCCACCCAATGGCACCATCAGGGATCACCACGGCTGAAGAAAGCGCGTCAGGTCAGATCAGCAATTAAGACCATGCTGATCTGCTTTTTCGACATCAAAGGGATGGTCCACAGCGAGTTTGTGCTGCCGGGGCAAACCGTCAACCAGGACTTTTACCTGGAAGTGCTGCAGCGGCTCCAGGAGTCGGATCGGTGCCTGGTGCGGCAGCTACGGCGGCAAAGGACTTTTTGGACCACTGTTTCTGCTGCTGAGCTCCGCGCTGGTGAGACGCTGGCTGCTCAGATGTGCGCGGTCTGGGGTCCTTATAGCTGCTGCTGCACACTCTCGCCGCAGCCGCGAATCCCTGGCGGGGTGGCGGTGTGGGGCGAGAGGCAACCTTGCAAGGAAGGCAGATATTGAGGGCTTCTCCCTGCTTCTTCCTCAGGTCACTGGTCTGCTGCATGGCTGTGACAGCCTCGCCGAACAAGCCTTTAGCCCTTGACGGGTCGAAGGGAGCATCAATGTCTGATCCTGTCTGACCTGTTTTTCCTGGTCAGACAGGCTGGAGAGATCAGCCAGAGCGCTCTCTCTCCTGCCACTGCGAGCCCCATAACACGGCCGCAGCCCTGGACCGCACCCCTGGAGACACGGAGGATGAGGTCCGTGACCACACACATCTCCTCTCATATTTTGGGACTTGGGGAGCCTTTATCCAGGAGGACCCCCATCTTCTGGAAAAGTTCAGCCTGGTAGGCTGTCAGCAGGGTGACAACATTTAAGTTGTTCACTGACTGGGCTGCTGATTTGTAAATCTTTTGAAACATGGAGGCGGAGAAGCGCTCCATTTTCCCCGGGAGGGTGGGGCCCACGCGGTGAGTGCGGACCGGTGGCTGGGGTGGAGGTGAGAAGCCACCGCCTGCTCCACTACCAGGGCATCTCCGAGGCCCTACTCCCCGCTGTTAACCACCTCCAGACCGGAGTAACCCTTGACGGGGACTCTCTGGCGAAACGGTTTATCCCAAAACCGCTTCATCTCCTTCATGCACGCTGGGACGACGGGCACAACCTGCTTCTTTGACACCGGGCGGGAAGGCAGAATTTTACCGTCGTATAAATCCCTCTCCTCGCAGTTGTCCTCCGGTGACGCGGGCCAGTCTATACCCAGTCGTGACGCTGCCCGTTTACACACCTCATGCAGGTCGACCTCCGAGGGTGAAGAGGAGGGTTGGATTCCTCCGCTAACGGAGCTGACGGGCCGGGATGCCGGAGTCGGCGGGAGGATTGCGTCCTCGTCATCCTCCTCATTGTCGTCATTAAGGAGGTCCAGGTTATCGTCCTCCTCTCCGGCCCCCCCTCCGTGTTCGTCCTCCGAGTCGAGGAGCTGGTCGAACAGTGGAGGGAAGTCCCTAAAACCGCAAAAGGCCGGACAAGGACGGGACTCGACGTCCTTTCCCTTGACGCTAGCCAAAATCCCCTTGGAGGAAGCGGTAGCCATAGTCGACCTTGACGGTCAGTAATAAAAACACCACCACCCTAAACCTTAACGGTTCGCGTGATAAGCGAAATACACACTTTTGCGACGAAAGCAGTGTAAAGTGAGTCCTGAATTAGAAATTTACGCTCGGTGACTACCTTGACGGCGTGTTGGAAGAGCAGTTAAATGAAAATCCAAAATCCGGACTGCTGAGGAGCCAAGTGATGATCTTCACGTGGAAGAAAGCGAGAATGGTGGGTGCAGCGCGGGGGCCGCTTATAAAGGGGGGCAGGCTACCCCATGCATCTCGAGATGACTGGTCTGTCACATGACAGGCGTGGTGTCATTGGAGCTTCCATGATCGGTCACGCCAGGGGGTGTTTCCCATAGTGAGATACCAAGGGAGCTTTGAAAGAGAACACAGAAATAGCATTGTAACATTGTTACACAACCTGTAAAGGTGAAAGTGCTGCTGGAGAGTGGGAACTGCCCAGACAACTCTTCAAAGGTGTTTTATGTTTGGTTTAAAGCCTTCCTGATTTTCATCTTTGTTCAATAAACTGAAAATGTGGCCACTCTAAAAAGTTAGAATTTATAGCCCATCATAAGGAGTGACATGGAACTTTATTTATGTTTAGTATCTGCACAGGTCATAAGGTCATTACAGAACAAAGTCTTTTATTTAAAGAACAAAAAGCTGTATTTAATCCAATCCTAAGCAGCAGCCACACAGAGAGTTAGATTTAAGGACCTTTCTAAAACTGACTTCACACCACGAATATCTATCAAATATCTATGTCACTATAATGAACTTCTTTTGTGTGTGAAAAAAGCTGCAACCCTGCATCACACGATTACATCTGAAGAGAATTGTTGCTTTTCTTGATAATTAAGAAGAGTGACATGTGCTGAAACTTCAGCTACACACTGATCACAAGGACATCAGATAATCTACTCACCTGTACAGAAATACAGAACCACTTTTAAAGGTCAGCAGGCGGCTGCAGGAAGCAAACCTGCTGCATCATTGATCGTCATGGTTACATAATGGCTGATCATTCTTTATTTCTTTATTTCTTTATTTATTTATTTCTTTATTTAATGGTGCTGCTTCATCTTATAGTCATGTTTTAATTCATTTATTTTTTTAATTAAATTTAGTTTTCTGTCATTTTAATAGTTATTTTCTTTAGTTGTTCTTCTCAGGGTTTGTATTTTGTCCGCCCTTGTCCATCGTTGACTTGCTTTATTATTCTTCAGTTGATCTTTCTCTGAAGCACTTTGAGCTGTTTCATCTTGCAAGGACACCTTTAGGTTTAAAAAAAATATTGTCACAGGTGAACTGATTGGATTAATTGTAACCTTTTTTAAATATTTTTTTTCTCTTATATTGATCTCATGAGTTTCCTTCTCTTTAAATAGTTGAGCAGATCATAGATACTGACAAAGCTTTTCTCCAACAACAGCGAGTGATTGTGGAGATGAACCGCTTGGGGATGATGATCGACCTGAGTCACACAACTGTCAACGTGGTGAACCAGGTGCTGGACATATCCGAGGCTCCGGTCATCTTCAGCCACTCCTCTGCTTACTCCCTGTGTCCCCACAAGAGGAACGTCCCCGACGAAGTCCTCAAGAAAGTGGTGAGTGTCTACAGCCTGAGAATCTACTATACCCCTTTCCCACTGGCCAAAAAACCTGTTTAAACCTGCTAATAATCGGCTCCTCATGGCAGTGGGAAAGGGTTTAATCGGCAGTTAGACCCTGCAATCGACCCGGGAATTTACCGGGTCAGCTTTCTACCGGCTTTTGGTGGGAGGGACTGTTGAGACTGAATTTGCAATGAAAAAAGGATACTTGAAACCTCTAAGTCTCAGCACAGGTTCTTTTATTCAATTAAAGAAGATGAACAGACAGAGGAAAAGGTCTCATGCTGACAATAAAATCAAAATACGAGACGCCTCGGACCCCCGCCCTGCGAGAACTGATCTCAGTCAGAACCCCAAGCTGAATGGCCCCGATCGCAGGGAGAGGGCCAACCTTATACTCGGTTTTTGCATAATTAAGGGTGACCACATGACATTTCTCTTCTTCAGAAGTTAGCAATCATGCTTAAGATTTGCGGTCCTGCAGACAGTTACAACACTCTCTTCCTGTTGGCTTGGGGCCTTTTACAACAGTCCAGCTCATCTGAGCAGGGCATATATGACCAGTACAATAGACTGACACATGGTTGCACCATAGAGGGCAGCCTGAACTGGAGTTGAACTGCCTCCTGGGCTTCTGATCGTGTGTCAGCTCCTTATTCTGGCGGGTTCACACCTAAAATCCCTCAAGGCTGTGGCAAAGAGATCAAAGGTTTAGCTATGGTGACCTTTCACCTACGCAGTCACAGGGCACACAAGCACTCACAAGGAAGGCAGAGTAATAAAATCACAGTTAAGCCATTTAAATGGAACAGGACACATCCGGGACACAACAGGACACATCCGGGAACTTACATGATGACGTCGACGCAGCGTGGCTACGTTAGCACGCTAGTTGTTGTTTGTGGACACAGAGTGAGATATCCTTCGTCAAGACGACCCAGCATTGGCAAGAGCTTCTCTTGACCCGTGGGGAAGAGAAGATGTGTCTACAGGTAACGGGGACTGTGTTCCGCTGCATTGTTTACTTTCGTTTCGCTTCGTCTCACTGATGATGTCATCAACGTGGGACACCATCAGCGTGGGAAAACCTGGGTCTGCAGGCAGTGGGAAAGGAGTCATTAACGGGGCCAAAACATGGGTCGACCCGTTAGTTGCAGTGGGAAAGGGGCCACTGTTCAGACGTCACAATGTTCACACAGTACTGTAGATAGAAATCTATTTCATTTCATTGAAAATATCAAGTAGATAACTGTGTAAGAGACGTACAAGATGCAGACGTAACCATGAGATATGTTAACAAATATGCTGTGTCCTGTAAAGGCAGAAGCAGAGAAGAGGCAGATCACAAGCCGTTCCTTCTTGTCTTTACAGCATTGGAAAAACAAAGATATTTTGAATAAAGTATCAAATTCTATCCTATGAAAACCTTGAACAGAGAAATTTTTTTTTCACAAAATGATTTCAAATAAAACTATTTGCATAAAAGTGCATCTTTTATCGAAATGACGGAATTTAGAATCTTCTGACAAAAATCCTCATTTTAATTTTTCTTTTAATTATGGTATTTGAGCTGCATTATTCATTTGTGTTGAAGTGGCAGTGATCTTTTAGTATTTTTTTTGGTAAAGATAGTGTGTTCAAGGCTTCAGGTTCTGGTGCCCTAAACAAAATGAGTCTAGTCACAGAACGCCGCTATACCAACGCTCGCTACCGCTCTCTGCTGCTCTCTATCGGTAAACCAACGCTAAAGCAACGCTGGCTTCAGCTGTGCACCGCTAAGCCAACGCCCGTGTTATCGATTTTTTTTCCCCATTTTGTGCGCGGTGACGAGCGTTCGGCCCTCCTCCCTACCGTTCAAGGAACGCTCCGGCAAAGTTTGGGCGGTGTGACCGGGCCCTTACTTCTTCCTACTCCTTTTTCGAACTATGCTGTGTTATGTTGTTGTTGTTTTTTCTCTTTTTTCTTTGATTTGCATTAACTTTATTTTTTATTATAATTTTTTTCTTCTGTTTATATATGTTCGAAAAATAAATAAATTCATTCATTCATTAAATTTTTCTAAATATTTTTACATAAATATGTGAAAGCAGGAAGTTCACTGCACAGCCTGGTGCTGGTAAAACAGTCTGCCTTACGTGAAGTGCTTAGAAAACTGGTTCCAGCCTCCGCAGTGTCCCCGTTAGATTAAACTCCCATAATCACTCATTATCACACGTCATTATCACAAATACAAGCGGCTCCGATGAGGCACGCATAAGAGTTCATGCCAATAAATGAGCTGTGAGGTGTGCAAAACTATAAAACAATAAACGGATCAAAGGAAGATGTGCTCTCTGGAACATAGGTGAGGACTCAGAGGTCAATGCTCTCTGTGGATCAACGGGAACTTGAACGAATCTCCTGGCCTGAATCACTGCTTCGCTGCACTTCCCGTCACTGCAGAGTCTCCGGTGTACCAAAGCAGAAAGGACATGTTTCCCTCCATCCTATAGATCAGACTTTCTCTCATTAAGTGTTTCTCTGTCATTTCACCATCTCCGTCTGCAGAAGTTAAATAGAGGAATCGTGATGGTGAATTTCTACAACGACTATGTGACCTGCAGCGAGAAAGCCACACTCTCAGATGTTGCTGGTAAATGATTCTGTTGACCGTGACAATGAGTGTAAAGCTGGTTAAATATTAACATTTATCATCCTCTCCTAAACCTGCCCATCCTAAAGGTTATGGTTTTGGTTGTAGATCACTTTGACCACATAAGGAACGTGGCTGGAGCAGACATCATCGGGTTTGGTGGAAATTACGACGGCATTACGAGGTGAGTAAAAATTGCCAGGATCAACAGAAAAACACACAAAAAAAGAAAAAAGAAAGTAAACATGACATTTCACATTTGTCACATACATACACACACAGCCCATGCAATGTGCTGAGTCACCATTTGGAGCATCTGGGGCTTCTCTGTGTTACACTCCGTCACAGGAACACAAATCAATATACGAGAGAATAACAAGGAATAAATGTTATTTTGTCTCAATATAAATCCACAAAACCAAAACACAAATGAAAATAAAATGTTCAAGTGGGAAAGTAAGGCATGTTGCAGCAGTGCCGAATTAATGAAGGTATAAACAAAGCGGAGATGGTAGAAAACTAAGAACAAAGACAGTCCCTAAGCTCACGATCTAAGAAAGCTCAAATTGCTAATGAGAAAGTCAACAAATTAATTAGTAGTTTTAGTTGGAGACAACCGAAGTGGTTGCAAATTTTAAATGGTATTCCAGAGCACCTACTTGACAACCTCCCTCCTCTAACCTTTTATCATGAACAAGAACAATCAATATTCTCAAGAAATCAAGGTCAAAACAATCTGGTGCTCTGCTATTGAGCTTTTGTTTTGGGAGGTGAAAGCTGATTGGCTGACACTGCAATAACCAGTGGCCTGCCTGGATCAAACAGATCAACAGCAATCAGTTTATTAATGCACCCAAACCTGGCACCAAGAGAGAGAGAGAAATAAATATTAGATTTTTAAAGAATACCTTTATTTATACCAGCTATCACTTATTTAATCACTATTAAATCACTAATCACACTATTTTTTTATCACTGACAGGATTTAATGTTGACTCACCACACCTCTGTGACATCTGCTCTGTTCTCCACCTTGTTTCTCCTGCTGACGTTCGTTTTCATCTTGGCTTCTCCCGAGAGGAAGTTTAGGAGTTGGCATTTGTTTTTTTATTTTATTTTTTAACCTGCTCTCATGATGAAATTTCTCTAAGTAAACCATTAAACCAGTAAAGTCACCATTAAAAGAGTGAAGAACTCTGTGAGCCTCTTGCGCTCCATAAAGACCTGGTAAACAGTCTCTCTGTGATGGAAGGAGCCCATGCTTAAAACAAGAGGATTAATAACAAAGAAAAAAAGCATTTGAGGTGATCACTTCTTGTAAAATACTTCACAAAAAGTGTATTTCTCATTTTTATGAAAGTGAGTGTGCTGAATGGACAGAACTAGTTTTTTTTAGTTGATTAGTTTCTGCATTTATCAAACTTCTGCTATTTCTGTTTATGGAAGCATCAGTCCCTTAAAATGCATTTTTAAGTGTCAAAATTATGAATAAAGTTATGAATATTATCATCAAAGATCAACAAAAGGTGAAACAATGTCTGATTGGTAAATGTTTACTGTTCATAAGTATTTCTTGTAAAAACACCCCAGAGGAAGTCACATTTTGCAAATTTAATTTGCATTTTCAGCAGTTAAGAGGGTTTCGCTTCGTGTGACTGAGAAGTGAAAGCATCCTTCCTGTGTGTCGTCGTCTCAGAGTCCCTGAAGGTTTGGAGGACGTGTCCAAGGTTCCCGACTTGGTGGCCGAACTGGTGAGGAGAGGATGGAGCGATAAGGAAGTCAAGATGGCTCTGGGCGAGAACCTGATCCGGGTCATGAGGGCAGTGGAGTGGGTGAGGAGAAAAAAAACACACGCACTGTGCATTCCTGCAGACTCTGTCTTCCTGGAGCTTTAGCAGGAACACAAACCAGATGATCTCTAGAGGGTTGCACACTATTTCCATCGTTTACATCAATGTTTATCTTGTGTCCTAAACTTTGCAGTTTTGAGACATAAATGAATCAAATACTAACTCGCCTATTTTAAAGACTTAAAAAAAAAAGGTTATGCTCTGCACAAGGCAAACACACAGAGACACATTCACACCTGCAACCATGTAGAGTCACTAATGTCCTGAAACTCACGCTTGAATGATGGGAGGATGCACAAGGAGAACATGCAAACTCCACACAGAAAGGCCCCGAACCAGACCCCCTCCCTGTGAGGTGAGAGCAGTGACCACTGCACCACTGTTCAGGCACGGAACACATTTCTCAGCTTTAAAGGAGGAAAATTGAACAGACATTACATGAGTTCTTCACAGTCTTGATACTTCTTTTCAGTATGAAAGGAGGATCAGATAACACATAATAAAGTGCAAACTGTCATCTGATGCACATTCAGGAAAAAAAAAAGGTTATTGATGATATCCTGACACTGAGCTTCTCTTCTGTGTGTGTCAGGTCCGTGACTCTATGGCCAGCGCAGCCCCTGACGAAGAGCCCATCCCATACAATGAGGTCAAGAGAAAGTGCAGGACGAGCCACGGCTATGCAGACGCTGCAGCTGTGCATCCACTCAGCACTCTGGCTCTTTTGCTCACTCTGGCTCTCCAGGCTTTCTTCACATTCACAGCTTGATGGACGCAGACGTTATGCAGCTCTGACTGATCGCTGAAAATCAATCTACAAGAATCTTTATTTTAAAATGTCTGTTTTTTTGTATAGAAATATCTGTGCTCAGAGGAAAATGTATTTAACAGTTGTTGACTGATTTAAAGATCAGCTAATTTGTATGTTCATTTTAGTTAAATTATTCTTAAAAAGCCAGAAATTGAAACTATTTCTTTGACATAATAAAGGAAGTTGGATACAAAAGAGAAATTTCTGAGCTTCTCTGCTCTCTATATTGTCACCACGACTCCATACAGTTTCAGCAGGACGGATGGATCGATGATTGATACAAATGATCTTTGGTCGAAGTTCAGTTTTGTTCATTTGAACTCAAGTGAAATATTAAAATGTTCTGGTTGTTTCATTGAATTAAATGTTGTAAAGAAGCAGCAAAAATGATCATTAGTGGTTATCTGAAGTATCAATCAATGTGCCAACTGAGTGCAGGAACATCAGAAACGCCTCAGTTGGTCCAGATTTGTAAGAGAACAGCCCCCCCTAGCGGTGATAGAAGGTAACACATCTGAGCTGCACAGTGAACACTTGTCACCTGGTTTAATTCTGATAACTTCCAACAGTTGTGCTCTGCGAGTGTGCTCCGCTTTTACATCAGTCACCACGGCAATTCTCTGCAACTTACACCTTATACTTTGTTAATTTTCACACAGAAACCAGGACTGAAAGTCAAGTCTCACACTCCAAGACTTCACCCAACAGGCATGATCGCTGAAAGGCTTTAACTAAGGTGGCTAAAAAAATCAGTGATCAGACAGGATCCTAATGATACTCTCCAAGAGCGCATCAGCAGTATTCAAATGGGGCTTTCTGAACTGAATATAGTTTATGATGACTTTCGAAAGCTAGATGGCCCACCTCAGGAAATGCACCGCAAGACGGACAACTGCATATCTATCACTCACCAAGTAGTAGAGAATAATCAGTCTCAAATAGAAGGAAATGAAGACTTGAAATGAAGACTTGCAAATGCAATCTGCATTTGCAACTACAGTCTGCAGTAATTTAAAGTCAGTCACTAGGGGCGAAAGTGTTCGCACAAGTCAATCAGAAGCCTAAAGAAAAGAAGCCCCTGCTGAGTATGCTGCTACACAAGCTGTATTACAATGTCTGAGCAAGACCAACATCAGGAGAGACTACTTGCACTTGAAAAGGAGAATAGGTTGATAGTCGCAGCCCAAGAAGCAGAAGCATTAAACCGTGAGCTGAAAAGGAAGAAGTGGAATGTTGTCAAAAGGATGCAGAACAAAAGTTTATTTGTTTCAACAACACAAAAACAAAAAATGATGAAAATACACCAATGTCATCAGTTTGGACACAAAACAAACGAAAGAAAAGGAGCAGAAAGAAGAACAATCTTATCATATCTGCCCCTTTAAATACAAAATATTTAAACTGATACAATTAACAATACTCAAAAATTCATTTTCACTTAATCAAATTTTTCACCCACAAAGCAACTTAGTTTTCATTTTCATATTTATCCAATGTGGATTTTTTTTATGTGTTTCTTAAATATCATAATTGTTTTACACTCTTTGATTTCCTGTTTCAGAGCATTCCATAAGTTCACTCCTTTCACCGCAATGCTTCTTTCTTTGATTTTAGTTCTGAATCTGGGTTTTTTGAACACGTCTATTCCTTTAAGATTGTATATACTAGTTCTTATTTCAAATATATTCTGAAGATTTGCAGGCAATAATTTCCACTTTGCCTTGTACAGTACATTATTTTTAGGATACTTAAGTCAACAATATCATGGAATTTCAATACTTTCACTTTAACAAATAATGGATTTGAGGGCTCTCGATAATGACTGTTTGTAATTATCCTTAAAGCCCTTTTTTTGTAAAATGACAATTGTCTGTAAATTAAGTTTTACATGCCGTACCCCATACTTCAAGACAATACATGAGATAAGGTAAAATCAATGTGCTATGCAATGTTAATAAAGCACAACTGTTCAGAAAAAAACTTAACTCTGTGTAACACAGAAAGGGCTTCACCAATTTTCCCTTTGGTATAATTAATGTGAGATTTCCACTTTAGATCGTCATCAATCATCACTCCTAAGAATTTTGTTTCTGTTACACGATGATGAAAGTTAGAAGTTGCACTCTTAAAGAAACAGCAAGAAGAGGATTTGGCAAAACAGAAGTCTGAAGAGGACTTAAAAAGCGTACTTAATGGCTGAGTGGTTAGCGTTCTTGCCTCACAGCAAGAAGGTCACGTGTGGGCCTTTCTGTGTGGAGTTTGCTTGTTCCTCCCCGTGTCTGGATGGGTTTCCTCTGGGATCTCCGGTTTCCCCAATCAACTGATAACATGCACGATAGGTCAATCCTCCATCCCCAATCAACCGATAACATGCACGATAGGTCAATCCTCCAGTCAGGTGATTCTGACCATTAGCCTGGCTCTACATCTGGAGATGGGTCCCCGGGCGCTCTTGGCAGCTGCCCACTGCTCCTACAGAATGTTTCAGCGGCATCGAAGGATGGGTTAAATGCAGAGGATGAATTTCGTTGTACATTCAGTGTATAATGACAAGTAAAGCACCTTTCCTTTCCTTCCTTTCCTTTCAACTAGAGTGCTTAGAGGAGCAGAAACGACTAAATGCAGCTAAAGCAAGGCTTCAAGTCTGTGACGAAGCAGAGTTCAATCCAGACCAAGGATTCAAACCACATCACTCAGAATCATCTAAAGTGAAGCGAGTAGCCACATATGACACTTACGACTGCAACAACCAATTGATTAAATGGACTAAAATCGATCATTAAATTAGTTTTCAACGAATTTAATAATAGATTTTCGTCGGCACCAGATCGTGGGTGTTTTGGCGCATGAAATTGTAGCTTACATTTGCTTATTTAGAAGGAGATGAGCCTGCTCGCTTGCTGTACGCTACTGTGAGAGGTGCGCATGCACACTAGCGAACGTCACTTATTACACACAACAGCCCACGGAAGGATTCATGATGGCGGCGTTCACGGCAGCATTACCTCGTGAACGACCAAAAACCTCCAAAACTTGGGTGCGTTTCACGCTCAACAAAGCAAAGAAAAAGGTCTCTTACAAACATTGCAAGGCCAACTTAGCATGGGAGCACCACCTCTATGAAAGAGACGGGTGGAGAAAGTATGTCAGCCTGCTGGAGACGGATGAAGAGTCACCTCGGTAAACTAGCTTTAGCTTTAGCTTGCCTGCATGCAGTAAGCCGTTGTCTTGGCTTTTAATTAGAGCTGGGCAACGATTAAATTTCCTTATCGCGATTAATCTCAATCCAATCCTGGAGTTCATCGCGATTACTTGCGATTAAAATGGCTCATTTGAAGTCTGCCAATGGTAGGGCTGCACGTTTAACCTGTTGTAACTTTAAGTCACATTAATTTAGTATTTGGTGGCATAATTTAATTTACATGATTGATTCAATGCGGTATTAATTTCATGATTATTTACAGTTAAAAAACAGAGTTAAAAACAGTTGGAATGGAATTCATGATGCAGTTAATTGATGTTGATCCGTTTAGTTGAATTGAAATGTATTTGTCTTATGCTGCCTACAGAATGTCACTTTAAGTGAACTTCATGTCCCATGAGGCTTTGCGTGAAAACCCGGAAGTTAGTTCAGAGAAAATAGCGGGAGACGTTGCTGTTATGTCGAGTGAAGCGTTATGATGAAGAAGGATATTTCTGTAAGTGCACCACCTCCCTTTCTTCTAATATAAATCTACGCTTTATTTCCATATTCTGACGTCCCACGAGTCATTTTTGATCGTAGTTTAACTACATAACCGACACCGTGTCGAAATTGAGGTTTTAACTACTGTGGTAACCTAAACGCACAGGTCAGAGGTTTATCAAGGCATTTGAGTGACAGACCTATCTGCCAATCAAAATGTTCGAGTCTCGCGTTCCGGGCCACCAGCCAATCAGAAATGACAATAGGAAGCAAGTATGTATGCACTGCACTGCTGCAGCTACCATCATGTTGCTAACAACAAACCTTGCACGTGTACTTTGTGGTGTCGTGAAGAGCAAAAAGTTTTCAGTGTGACTCATTCACCGTGTGAAAATGGCTGAGATGACAACAGAAGAGGGTGTGGAGCAGTTGGTATTAAAAAATAATTGTAGTTCAGTTGTTTGGACTGACTTTGGGCTTGAAAAAAATGACGTGGAGCAAAAGCAAGCCAAATGTAGATTGTGTCACCGTGCAGTAGCCAGATCCAGAGGAAACACGTCTAATTTGTACCAACACCTTAAGGCTCACCACTACGCAATAGAGCATTAACAGAAACATCGACAAGTTGCAGGTTATTCTCTCTCTCACCCGATCACCTGACAGCGCTTCAGCCTTCATCCAGCACATGTGGACACGCTCATCTCTCTCCATGAAAACATGAAGCCAAGCCCAAGAATGTGAGGGAAGATGACCCAGAGTAGGATTACTAAACTGAGTGTGATCTAAGAATATTACAGCAATAAGGATTCATTTTTTTACACTTTATCTTTAGAGGCTGGGGAGTCCTTTTTTTTTTTTTTGCGAGAAGAAGTTGGTTTCTGAGTGGTGCCTATTTACGATTCAGGTTTCTAATTTCCATTTATTTCACGTTGAAAACTGTTGTCTAAGTAATGTTCTGTGAACCATGCAAGCAAGACCAGTATTGAATTACAATTTCGACAGCATTGGCTTTTGATTATTTTGTTATTTATTTAATTAAAACAACGCATTCTTTATTTTTTTTCCAAACGTGAGGCGGACACGCATGGTGGCGTCTTGGCCGCTGCCTGTAGCTTTTTGTACTTTATGTACTTTTGTACTTTATGTTGTGCAGTTAAATTTAAAAGAAACTCAAAGTGTTAGCCTTTGTTTTGTTAGGGTTAAAATGTCAGAAGGACTGTTGATGCTTGTGTCTTTTTCGCGTTGGCACACCACCGATGCATTTTCTCCCATACTACATTTTTGGGTTCAGCTGTGCGCCTTCCATGCAGGCACTGTCAAGTTAGTTTACATCATGTGTCATTTTATGTGTCAACTTGAGCAAGACCATGTAAAAGTAACAAGAATTCTTTTGACAATGATTTTAGCGGTTTTCTGCTTTTCAAAGTATAAAATGTGCAAATCGTTCAAACCATTCAAAATGTGTGTTACAAAAATAATGACCACAAGTAAGTCCTCAGGAATGAGTCTTTGTTTATTCAATTAGACATGAATAATCAGCAGGCATCCAGGTAACCAACAGGCAATTTGACACAGTTCTGAGTTCATGTGTCATAAACCAAGTCACAGCCAAGTCATAAACAGATGAAAAATGGAAGTTTCTTATGAGCGCACACTTCCTCAAACTTCATTCTATCTCCGACCCTCAGACAGAGAAGACAGGATAAATTCATTCATGCCGAATTGTGCCTCATACTTACCTTTATTAAGCCAGATTGTGTGTTGAAGGGAAATGTGCTTTATTTTGCGTGTTTTCAGCACCTGAAGAAGGCCCAGCGGGACGAAACCGGCAAAACATGTGATTTAAGTTTCATTTTCATTTTTTTCATATTTGCGCTCCTGATTTCAGTTTGTGCGTTATACCAGCCTTTTCCTCATGATTTTTCTGATATTTTGGCCGAGTTCATTATGAAAAATAACGAGGAATGTACCGTGTTTCACCGCTAAAAGTGCAAGTGTGCTTTTTTGATGCTCAGCTGGAGTGACACTCGGGGCGCAGGACAGGTTCAGCTTGTTCACGCCCGCCACAGGGGGACTGACTTCCTTTAGCACTTCCTGCTGCTAGCAGCAGATGTTGATATCAGACTCATTAAGGGTCGGACCCGGCTTTTTGTCTGGTTTTTAACATCTATCAGCAACAAGGGATGTAAAAGAAAATCAGTCGCCAGTTAATAAGGAAACCAGTTCTTCCAAAACACTGGTTCCTCTCCGGTTTCTGGACCGCTAGTTAGCTGCTGTGTTCAGGTGACTGGAGCATGCAGCGGAAAACTGAAACTCCGTCATTCACATGAAGGCAGCGGTGATAGCTGGACTTAGGAGACACTCAGGAGACACGTGAAGGAAACGTGGACAATTTACACAATGGAACAGCTCTCAGACAACTGTGAACCGGCTCTCTTAAAGCTATAGTGCGTAACTTCGGTCGCCCTCTAGTGGAATTCTGCGTTCCTACAACAATAAAGCCGTCGCTTCCACATGACGTACGTCCAGGTGTCCCCGGTGTCCCCCCCTCTCCCTCTCCCCCCAACCGCTGCCACATTGATTCGCGTTTCCACAGTGTGAATCACGTTGGAAACGGTTTTCATTCTGTGTGAATAAGGACATCTGGTGAAAAAAAGATGGACTCTTCCAAAGAGGTAATTATTGTTTTCTTTTTTTGCCACAGAAACGCAAATAGCTTATTACAAACGGGAAACAAGGTGCCTGCTAATTTGTAAGTGACAGGTCAGTGGTCGTCAGCGGAAATGATTTGTTGTCCGTTGGTCTCCAGTAGCTGCTTCTTGATGAAAAACGAAGTGTTACATACAAAGTACAGTGTTTCCTGCAGAAAGGAAAAGAGTTCACCTGGGGGGGTGGGCGGGAGCGAGCGTGTGGTGTCGCTGCTAACCCTGCTAACGGCTAACGCTGCCGGTGTTCGACTGTAGGAGAGTTTTTTTTTTTTTCTCTCCTCTCTATTATCCGGGCGCTGCACAATTTAGTGCGGCGGGGTGCCCGGACTGAAAAGGTCTAGCGGAAACCCTGAAGTAGTATGTGCTTCCTCGGTCTGTCTGAGACTGTGAGCTGAGCCTGTTGCTATGAAACCCTCCGCGTGTCCTCCCCCTCCTTTCTTGTTGTGACATAAAATGCGTAATTTCCTGCGCGCCAGCGCGGGAATGTCGCCGGTCGACACGCAAAGCAAGAATTATATATATTGAAAAATCCAGCGACATGTTAGAGGGGCCGATCGGCTTAATCTGCATTTTGTCATCTCCACTAGTAGTGGCTTGGCTAAAATGGACATTCATAGACATTTAAAAGTTACGCACTATAGCTTTAAAAGAGCCGTTCAAATGAACGACTCGTTCATTGAACGTCACAGCAGTACAAGCCAGACCTTTTCTCATTTTTTTTTCACGGTAAATGTGAGATTATTGCAGGGATTATGCGCCTTTTTGGAAAATATGTGGCCTCCGCATAATCAGCGGCAAAAGGGTGATTTATGCGTGAATTCATGCGATCTCATAATCGCGTTTTTCTGGAGGGTCTAATACAATGCCTAGCTTAGAGATATATAACAAATTACCTTGACATTTTCCTTTCATCACTTTTATGTAGTCACAAGAGAAGCAGAGGTGCCATGGATGCCTTTGTACAAAAGCAGTCGACATGTAGTCCACAACAAGCCGTCATCTACACCCAAGCTATCCTCAACATGATGGTGAAAGACATGAGGCCACTCAGCATGGTTGATGACGGTGGCTTTAAAGAAATGGTGGAGATATTCAACTCTGAATACATCCTGCCATCAAGAACCCACTTCACCAGGTTGATGGAAGAAAAATATTAGGCAACCTTTCAGAAGGTAAGTTTATAATTAGTACACAGACACACACAAATAAATAATCTAAGCAAATATCTATTTCATAACAGAATAAAGTACTAAAACTATATACTAAAATGCTTGCTGATTAATATATTAATTTACTGATTAAATTTAGACTTTGGAAGTCATCCTTTCAGACACTAATTGAGAGGAAGAGCATCCCAAACTCTTCTACCTTCAGAAATATGTTGGAGGCGGAGCTAAAGAAGCTATAGAGGGCATGACTGATTCTAATGATGCATATCAAGCAGCATGGGACCTGCTCGACGAACGATATGGCAAACCATTCGTAATTGCCAAGGCTTTCCATGACAAGCTACATTCCTAGCCTAAAATCGCCTCAAGGGAGAGTCACCTCAAATGACAGTCTAAATGTACTCAATGATGGAATCGAAAATCAGAAGCTCAGTGCCAAGCTTCCAGACTGGCTATGCACTAGGTGGAATCGCAAGGCCACTTAGTATCAACTGGAGCAAGACAAGCTTCCAAGCTTCAGCTACTATGTCACATTTTTGTCATTGCATGTAATCCGATCACGTCATACCAAGCAATACATCAAAGTGGACCTGAGAAGGGAAAGGTCAAGAATCCGACTGAGGAAGGACACAGAAAACAATCTGTTGGAGCTAAGGCTTTCACGACAAGCACTAGTGAAAGGAACACATTCACATGCACGTTTTGTAAGTGTAAATAACCATAATTTCATTTCAATGTTCGATTCGCATGATTCCTATCTTTTATTTTGTTGAGCTGTAGTACCAATGTTTGTTGCTGTCAGTGGAAATGAACTTCCGGTTTTGATCTGTGATGCTTTTACTTTGATAGCACTGTTTCCTGTAAAGACATTTTTTTGTGAGGTTGCTTGACGACGGTTGAATGAATGGAGCGGAGAAATCGGTTTTGTATTTTTGTTATTTCATTGTATTTTGTAATTAGTAGCCCCCTAGTGAGGCACAAGCTCTTACGGTGAAGATGAAGATTTACTGCCATTAAATCCGAAGTTTTCATCAGTTAAAGTGTCATCCTTCAACCGGGGGCGTGCTACAGTAAGAAAGCAGAGCATAGCATACACAAATGTCACACATTTCTAGAAGAGCCAGTCGAAGACAGAGTTAAACACATCAAGAGTGAGACGCTATGCTTTGGCTGTTTAAAACCTGGCCATCTATCTAAGAACTGTACAAAGCATATGGCCTGTGACACCTGCTCAAAGTGACACCCCTATGCTCTTTCAGACTAGCAAAGTGACACTTCCTTCATCTTTGAAGAAGTAGCAGATCATCGAGATTCCAGTACAGAACAAGTCAAGTTGAAGTTATCCACGATGTCATCAAAGAGGACTATTGTGCACTGTAAAAGACTCAGAGACCTGCAAGTGAGGGATATTCTCAGAGGACAAGATCACAGTTCCAATAACATACACTCATCCCTGCAAATAAGAAACACATTCCTAACCCTGAGACTGCCAAAGCATGGCCTCACCTGGAGCATCTTACATAAAGCATCGCTCTGCCACTGGATTGGGAGATTGGTCTACTGATTGGCTATAATTGCCCACAATCACTCATGATAGAGAGGTTGTGTGTGGAGAAAAGAATCAGCCGTTTGCACAGAATCCCAACCTAGGGTGGAGCATTGTGAGCTACGGTGACCCCGGTGAGCATGGTGATGATGCAATAGGAGTTAGTCACTGCATTATTGTACGACAAGTCACACCTGTGCCCAACCCGGCGGTCCACCTCAAAGATGAAGTCCACTTTGTCTGTAACACTCAGATCCAGGAGGATGTTACTCCAAGAGATGTCAAGGTGGGCGAAGTCATCGACACCAACCCTAGAACCTGGAGAAAGCCAATTCACCTTCAAGAATTTGAGACGAAGGATGCTGTTGAAAAACAGCAGATGTATATTGATTCGTGTTACAGTTCAGTGTGTGACATTCCTCAAAGCACTGCGAAAAGTCCAAGTCCAATTGCTTAACACCAAAACCAAAGAAGAGAGGACTCTACTAGACCATTTGTTAAAGTTTTCAGACCGGAACAGAGCAGTCAAAGCTATAGCTTATCTCAAGTGTCTCGTTAAGCCAGGGGTCTCAAACTTGTGGAAATTGGCCGGTGGGTCCATAGTTTGCGGCCCCCGCCTTAATTGTAATGTTTGTGCAGCCCGTGAGTTTGATGTGTGGCACTTTACAGTGTTGTGTGTGGAGCTGTGCGAACCCACCAATCACAGTGGAGTGTGTGGCTCTCAGGGGCGGGACAATGGCTGCACTTGACACGAGTGGAGAAACGTTTGACAGCACTGTGGCCATGGAGCGTTTTCTTCCATGTGTAGCTGACTGCCTCTTTTCTACTTAAAGCAGAACTTTGCAACCTTTTTACCTCAATAAATGTGTTTCAGAATCCCTGTAGGGGTAAACAAAGACTTGTCACGGTGATTCGCCTGTCCCTCCACTCCCCCCCGGGGTCTGTGTCCTGAAAACAGCGCTTGCAATTTCAGAGGAGCGGACCCGACAACATTTCGCGAGAACAAACCTGCTTTACGGCGCTCATACGGGATTACAAGTATAAAAGCTGTTCGAGTGCGATATCTGTCATTGTGTTGCAATAGACGATCTTTGCATGATGTGTTGATTGGTTGTAATTTCCGTTTGGTAACTGAAAAATAAAGAGGAGTGGCACCTCCTCTCGTAGACGTGAGCGCCAGTAAATTCGCTGCGCTGAGCAGAAAGCAGCATATCTCCGAGTGTGTTTGTTTTCCAGTAAGTTTGAGTGTGCGAGGCAGGCATGTCTACGACAGAGGGAGCAACCGGAAGAAGTTCCCGGGCAGCGCGACGAACTGCCGCTGCGGGGGGGGGGCGTTTACGACAGTGAGCTTTCACAGGAGACCAGTAGGGGGAGCACTACAGCAAATCTTGCATAGTACTGCTTTAACACTTAAGGACATCCATCCCGTCAAACCCAATATTTTTTGAGGGTGAGTGGGGGTGGGGTGGGGTGGGGTTTGTCACTCAATATGACTCTATGTTGACGTGAAAACATTAATCAACACATACAGAATAACATTCAATCTGAGTCGTGGTGCAATAAAACTAGCAATCTCCCACAAGCCGTCACTCCAAAACTCTTCACAGCAAAACACACAGCAAGGCAAGATAAAACAGGAAACTTGTAAAACAGTCAACAAAACAAAATCCCCGGTCGTCATGATATATATTATAGACACATTAATGGTACTAGAGTTATTATGAGGTCTCTCTCTGACAAAATTAATCAAAGTAATGTGTGCGCAGCGGGATAAAACAAAAGGAACTGAAAAGAACAGCCTAGTGTTGTCTGCAGTCACTTAGCGACACCTGTCCATCGGCAATAACAGTCCCAGGTAACCCGGACCAATTACTGGGTCTCACCATCATTTGTGGGTTGGTTCCGCCGTGCTCTCTGTTCTAGAACTTTCTCCCATCTAAAAATGCCTTGCTGTTCATTTCAGCCTGAAAGACACGAAAATCAAGCATAAAAACAAAGGAGACTACTACTGGGGTTTTATCCGCCGACCGCTGTGCTACGGTTAAGAGAAAAAAAAGTGGAAAGGACGTTCTTCGTGTTGGGTGAACACTTTTTTTTCAGGTTAAACACTTGATTGGCACTTCATTGCGACAGTGACACCTAATGGAATGAGATATATTACGCAGCCCCAAACATGTCTTTTTCAAAGCCTGCAGTGAAGAGAAAGGTTGGTGATGAGCACAGACAATTTCAGGAAAAGTGGCAACTGCAATATTTCTTTTTTTGAGCACAGGGGCACCCCAACGTGTATTATTTGCAGAGAGAATGTTTCAGTGTACAAGGAATACAGTTTGAAACGCTTTACACAACTAGACATGCTGAGGAGTATGAAAAATACCAAGGAGATGAGAGAGTCAACAGGTTTGCCAATCTTAAAACATGTCTTCAGAGGCAACAAGATTTCTTCAAGAAAGCATCCAAAGAGAGTATTGCAGCAGTTGAAGCCAGCTACACGATTAGTGAGATGATTGCTAAAGCAGGAAAGCCATTCGCAGAAGGTGAATTTGTCAAAAAAGTATATGTTACAGGCTGCAAGAACAGTCTGTCCAGAAAAGAAAGGTCAGTTTAGCAACATCAGCCTTTCTGCCAACACTGTGGTTCCGGTTCCGTGCTTTTTTTAGAGGAAATACAGTCAGAATATGGGGATGTGCTGTACTTCACCGAGGTACGTTGGCTCAGCAGGGGAAATGTATTGAAGAGATTTTTTGAGTTGAGAGCAGAAGTAAAAGCCTTCATGGAGAAGGAAGGAGTGGCCGTACCTGTACTAAGTGATCCCAATTGGCTCTTGGACTTAGCTTTTCTTGTTGATATCACACATGAGCTTAATGTACTGAACAAGAAGTTACAAGGCCAGAGGCAAATGCTCAGTAATGCCTATTTCAATGTGAGAGCATTCTCTACAAAACTTGTGTTATGGAAAGCCCAGCTCTCTGCTCTTTGCAGTGATTGGCTGAAACCAAACATGGTTAGGCGGGTGCACTGTGTCCTTCTGTCCAGTGAACGCAAAGAGTTCTACAGCAAGTCCCTCCTTCCCCGAACGGATTTGCCGAGTGAACTCCCAGACTGACATGTGAAGCAATCCGTTGCTGCACATGTTAATATGGCTTTTGCCAGGTTAATGGTTCATTGTCGATGCACTTTTTTGCCTTTTTTTCTGTCCTCTATTCTTGTGTGCAATGCGGCATGCCAAACATGCGGGCCCCTTTGACACATAAAAACCCATATGGAATACTGAAGACACACAGCAAGAACAGACCACTCAAACTAACAGGAAGAAATCCACCTAGAACCAGGGGAAAGCCAATTCACCTTCAAGAATTTGAGACTGAGGATGTTGAGGAAAAACAGCAGATCTGTATTGATTTGTGTTACAGGGCAGTGTGTGACATTCCTCAAATTTACCAGGATGCAATAGTGTCAACCAAGTCAAAGCACTGGAAAAGCGCGATGGATGAGGAAATGAGATCACTCGAGGAAAACAAGACGTTCAACCTCACCAGATTACCACCAGGTAAACAGACAGTTGGGGGCAGATGGGTCTATGCACTCAAATGTGGCGGATCAGAAAAATACAAGGCGAGATTTGTGGCAAAAGGCTACAGCCCAAAACCAGGAACCGGCTGCGCGTGCATGCGTCCAGTCGTGGGACGGGCGGGGGAGCTGAACTGACAAGACTGATTCAAGCTCCGCTCATTCTTCATCACGCAGATACCACTGCACTTCTCTGACTTTACACCTTCACATGGATTCATCCACAGCACATAGTGACTTTCAGCAGAGTGGCACTCATAGAAGAGGAGTGAAAGCCTTTCTTCTCACATACTTTGCGTTGCCAAGATAAAGATAGCAAAATATCCCTTCTCTGACCTACCATTCGTTGTAGTCTTTTTGGTTGTCTGCCATTTTTGAATTTCAATGGTATCTCTTTCTTTCTTTCTCTCGTGCACACAGTCACACACACAAATACACACCAAACTTGTATATAGTATGCAGTATCTATGTGTTGTTTTGATTGCTCCTGTAAATAGATAGAATTTTTGGAATCAATCCTGTTGTGTTATACATGTTTCATGAATATGAATGAAATGTCGACCTCTTCTTTGTCAAGAACTCATAAATTCTTCAGACTTTACTGTCAGCTTTGGTAATTGTTAATTGTTGAATTATTACAGAGATTATACAGAGACTGATATCAATGAATTGGCTATGATTTCTAGTTATACAGGTGGAGCCCTAAAGATATCTGGTCCCAATTCTTTTAATAATTAATAGTTATCTTTGATAGTCATTATTACTGATAGCCAAACTCACTATAAAGTTGAATCCCAGCATGTGAAGCCAACAGCAGTGAGTAAAGGAAAAAACAAAAACAAAAAAAAACCGAATACTTTATTTCTCTTCTGTCTTCAACTCAATTCAATCAATCAATTTATTTTTTTGTATAGCCCAGTATCACAACAACAGTTGCCTCAGAGGGCTTCAAGATGTTACATTGGTTGGTAAAAATAAAAACAGTGAATAAGCATAATATTAATATGTCAAATTCACAGTAACGAGACAAAACGAAGCAACCACCGCCTTAGACCCTCACATCCGGCAAGAAAAAACTCCAAAAACCCAGTGGGAAAAGAAGAACTTGATGTACATGATTAACTATGATTAATCATGAAACCTGAATTAAAATGAGTTGCTCCCTACAGTCCCACACATGCAAAGCTGCCAACCCTCCTTTAAATTTAGTTATTCTCAAACAGCATAGTAGCTAAACAGCCAATGTCAGGCATTTAATGAGCACATAACCATTCGCAGAATTGTTCTCTTTCGCTTATCGTTTTCCATCTCATAACATTTTATAGCTTTCCAACTTTTTATAGGCAAGGCAAGTTTATTTGTACAGTACCGTTCAGCTACAAGGCAATTCACAGGGCTTTACAAAGTACACAATTATGCAATAAAAATGGAAAGAATTGAAATATGATAGAACAATGTGAGTAATGTGGAGTCAGCTGTTCCCAGCTGTTCAGGGACTTTATTCCTCATTAAAAGCTGCTTCAGAGTCTGAAACAGTCAGTAAACCTCTTCCTGAAGACCCGAGGGTGTGTTTCATATTGTGCTCAATGACTTGTCACTTTGACCAAAACATAAATTACATTTTTTTAACCAGGATCTTTTCAAAGTGACAATGAACAAGACAAAGAGATTCTTCTTTTTTCTTTAGAATCAACTTTCTGAAAATTCCGTCCACTGATGCAATGATTTTTCCTGATAATATTTGAACTCTCTGTAGACTCCATGCACTCTCCACCAATAACAGCAGTGCAGCATTTTGCACGAAGGAGGGATTTCAAGTGGATTCTGATGTAGAAATACGTGAAGGATGGGTTTGGAACAGGCGAACATGTGAAGCTTGTGCTTGTTTACACAAAGAGGAATAAAGGTGAAGATCTCATTCAGTGCAGAAGACCATCAAGATGATAATAAAGCAGGATAATAAAATCCAAACCAAGTGTGCGAAGGGGTAGGGCTGTTTGGCACTCACACACACTACTCACACACACACACACACACACACACACACACACTTAGAAAGTATATTACTTCAACTGATATGCCCAGTGTAAAAGTATTACAGGGATTTCCCTTGAATACTTTTATACTCATATCAAGATCGATCGGTGGTGTAAAATAATAAAAATGTTCATGTTGCCAAACACATACATGCTATGATCTACCGAAGTATGTTGACAACACTAACAAAATATGATAAACAAAAAACAACTCTGATGCAGCATTAAAACCAATCAGATGTGTGTGTTTGTAAAGAAAGACAGTAAACAATCCAGATTAAAATCATAAAAATGTGAATACAGTTCAAAAGTAGCCCTGACTAGTTACTGTTTTCTAGAATTGTAAAAGTTAGTGTTATGTTGTGGATTACTGGTCACTGTGTTGTTGTTGTTCCCACAGCTGTATTATTGTTATGTTGCTGGGACACATCAGCTAAGCTGTGAGCTCTGTCTCCTTCTGGAGACTCATTTACTCATGATTTATGTTGTTTAGCAGGATTTTGGTTGAGTTAATCAGTTATTATAAACGTTTAAATAAAGAGTTTAATACCTCACAGTAGATTCTATTTGCAGCCTCGGTCCATGAGGGTCAAATGTCTTTGAACCAGTAAAGAGGGAGTAACCCATTCCCCTCTGTTACGGGAATGACTTACCAATAAAGAAGGAGAGTTAAAGGGATCATAAATAGGTGTTGTCATGGGTAAGAAGAGACAAGAGAGCATCTTATCTGTGGTTCACTTCACTATAATATCATCAAAAGAAATGCAATAATCTGCCTGGAGTTCATCATTATGCAAGTTATTGCTGAGTCATGCAGATTGATGGACTTTGTCATATCAGGCCTGTTTTGATCTGATGATGACAGCTTTATTCTTCACTGCTGCCAAAAACACCACAAGCTCACCGATAACCTTATTCCCTGCACTTTGTTTATATTTTCAAAATGATCTCAATCTGTACATAGTATGAAAATAAAATGACATAATTATTGCACAAGTCATGTAAAGAAAGAAGTTGGTGGATTAGGCTGAGGTGAGGGTTTATGTATTGTCTTTTGCTCGTGTTTTGAAAGTAGTTTTTGAAAGACAGTGATTTGGTCACAGGGACAAAAGCATGGAAGAAGTGAAACAGCAGAGCTCTGGATGTACTGGAGCTTATTGAGAGTCACGGTTGGTGAACACTGTAATCCAGATGTGAGGCGATGGAGGCGCATAGCTCTGCAGCTGTGGGGGGAAGAATGTGAGTGGGGGTGTGCTTGGGTTGGAGGGAAGCTGTTCTGGAGATGAGCTTGATGTGATGGTGAAATGAGAGTGTCTGGGCGAGGATGATGCCAAGGTTTCTGATGTGAGGAACCTGTGGAGCCACTGATTTTTGGGTGTATTTAATAAGTGTTTCATTTGAAATGATGATAACTTGGGATGATTCATCACAGTTTAGTTTGAGGAGGTTTGATTGGAGCGAGGACTTGATTTCAGTCATGCAGCTTGCCAGGGTGGAGCGGGCTATGGTGGAGATTGTCTGGTAGGAGATGAAGAGCGGGATGTCATCGGCGAAGCAGTGAAACTGGACACCTGGATGTTGGATTATGAGACCAAGATTTTACAGGCACAGAATAAAATGGAGGGGACCAGAATCCCACTCTTGGGGGACACACCTTGGGGAGGAGGAGCAGATGAAGTGATGTTGAAGAAGGATTAAGGGTTGGTTGAGAAGAATGGAGTGGCTTCATGACGGCAGCATGTGCTGGATCTGATACTTTCAGAATTGTGCGAAACAATTTTTTCCTCACAGCATCAGGTCAAAGTTAACAAGAGCTTTTCCTTATACCTTCACGCAGATGCTATAATATGCCTTTAAGTGATTTTATCGACAGGACACGTTGTATTTCTTGTCTTATTTATCTTTTTAATTACCGTTCTTATTGTTTTTATTGTTTTTATTGTTTTATGCTGCCTTGTTTTCATCTTATGTGCTTATCTTTTATCGTAACTGGTTTTGTCTTGCTGTTCAGAAATCTCCCTCTGCCCCATATATAAAGTGTAAATTGTTTCATTAGCAGATTGATTGATTGATTACTCTGTAATGGACTGAGTTTGTGTAACACAACTATTCTTGATTATTCAAGATAATTACATGTATCTTCTCCGAAGTTAAAAAAAATGTCCATCATGGTAATGATGTGCCTTTCAAGCATCTGCTTACGAATGTTCTGAACATCAACAAAATATTTTAACCATTGCAGAAATAGGCTGTTTTTCTACACCCTGAATTTGTGTTGCAGGTGTCCAGAAATAGAAGGCTTAAAGGTCTAATACACGATTTTCTCGAAAAGACGAAGGCCCACGTCTGTTACTCACTTTTTGAACAACGCGCATGCGCCAGACCATCCACCCGGCTCTCCTGCTTCTCCCAGGAAACGCGGAATTGTACGAGCGCGATCTCCTCTTCTCCGGCGTGCACGGCTCTGTTTACAGTTTCTGTGATCCGCCTCGCTCATAAATAAAGCTTTTTTTTCCGAAACAGTTACAGTTTCATAATGTCAGACTTGCCATCTGTAAGTACTAGCTCAGAAGCTCACCGGCTACATAAACACTCTGAATGCGCATGCGCAAAAGGGAGAAGCTGATTGGGCACAAGCAAGTAGAACCGCCTTACGAAAGCAGCTCGTCAGAATGATTGACAAACAGACCCACCAATTATTTAGGTGATCCACCCGGAAATCAAAATGTTGTATTACACCTTTAATATCAGTTTGTAATTCTCTTAAAATACAAGAATATTCAACCTGTCCAGGGTGCCCTGCCATCATTCACTGTCAGCTGCTCCCACACAGTGCGATCCTGAGAGGGAAAAAGTGGTATGAAGGATGAATGAGGAGGTTAATCACACAACCTTGAACTTGTTGGATTTAACCATCATCTAAAATTTGTTAACAACATGAAGGGGCTGTTTCTGAACAAATGTTCTATCTAATTGTGTATAGTTATTTCGTGAGCCTGTGATTATGGATAGTTTTCAGTTCATGTGAGGGACATGTAATTTTGTTTGAATATTCTCTGACTGCTGTGATACTTTCAGCCACATGCTGAGCTTCACAAAGTTCCCAGGTCCAACAAGAAAGACATGAGATAACATTGTCCTCAGCTTAAATAGTAAACTTAAAAAAAAAGTCAGTCTCACGGTTCATTATACATTAACCACGATGCACAGAATAACAACTTTTGAGATAGTAGAAATTATTAGGCTACTGTGTTGCTTTTATAACCACTGACGCTGTAATGAGAAACAGACTGAAGGCAGAGGAGGAGCAACGGGCAGAGCTGTTATTTAAAGGCAAGAAGTCACGGAAACAGACTGCAGCGAGAACCAGCTCAAGCTCGACTCAAGGACCTCAAGTATTAGAATCAGGATTACTTGAGTAAGAGGGCAAAAGGAGTAAACAGTGTAAAGTTGGGTCTTACTTTTTAAAGGCAAGATAAATAAATTAAAAAAAAAAGCATAGCAGTGGATTAAATTGTAAGTAAAAGTTGAAGAAATGTTACCTAAAGAGATGCTAGCTTTGGGTTTGATGCTGTTGATGAGTAACTTTGCAGTTACTGTGGCTGATGAAGCACTGGACCGAGCTCTGAGGCTGATGTCTGAGACGCCGCTCATCGATGGGTAAGTGGAAAAAGCTCTCTTTCATGTTCTCTGCTGTTTCCCACGGCAGCAGTTAAAGTCTGTCGTGAAAGCTCATGCATGGAAGCAATTTCTGGAGCTGATTCAACAAAACCAGTAGTTTTGCTCCAGGCTGTCAAATGATGTCAGTTTTAGGAAATTAGCTCTTTGGAGATGTGACCTTTGATTTTTTTTTTTTTTTTTTTTTCCCACCCTCAGTCATAATGATCTACCATGGCAGTTTCGAAAACAATTTAATAACCAGATCAGCAAAGTGGATCTTAACACACTGAGCACAACACACACCAACATCCCCAAGATCAAGGCAGGACGGCTCGGAGCTCAGGTACGGGCAGAACACAGAGCAAGAACTTTAAAGAACTTGGTTCTTCTTTTTCAAGGACAGCATGTTCTTTACTTCTCAGATCGCACATCTTTCAAGAGAGCTTGTTGGAGATACCAGAAAACCTCTGACTCTCCTCTCTTCCTCTCTCAGTTCTGGTCAGCCTACGTCCCTTGCGACACGCAGTACAAAGACGCCGTCAGACAGACTCTGGAGCAGATTGACGTGGTTCACAGGATGTGCAACAAATACCCAGAAACCTTCAAGTTTGCCTACACCGCTCAAGGTGAGACTCTTTGAACGGCACAGTTCACGACGCTCTGCTTCCCGGCGGGGTCCAACATCTGCTGTCATGTCTGCAGACATCCTGGACGCATTCCACAGCAACAGGACCGCCAGTCTGATCGGGGTGGAGGGGGGTCACTCCCTCGACAGCAGTCTGGGCACTCTGCGCATCATGTATGATCTCGGGGTCCGCTACCTCACCCTCACACACTCCTGCAACACGCCCTGGTGAGAAGCAGCGCCACAAAATCTGCACACACACACACACACTCAGTGCATTCAAATAAATGAGGGTTATGGCACTATTTTGCTGGTTCAGTATACCTAAGATGAAACTGGAATGTATGTTGCCCCTGAATTTGACAAGAGGTCTGACCAGAATGGTTCAGTTGGCTCCTGTGAGCCCGTAACCCTAACCCTCGAACCCCAACCCTCTAATCCTAACCCTAACCATCCAAAGTCATACAGCCTGGACAGATCACTAGTAGCAACTCTTCAAAAATAGTTTGGACCTTTTTCACTGTTATAATGAACAGCGATGTTGCTTAGTTTACCTGTTTAATGTAATTTTACCTGCTTCAGTCCAGTTAGGTTTCCCAGCTGCTGGATCTGAGCTCATTCTGAGTGAAACACACACACACACACACACACACACACACACACACACACACACACACACACACACACACACACACACACACACACACAGTCTCGTATTTCTATCCTTGTGGGGACCGTCCATTGACTCCCATTCATGTCTAGCCCCGAACCCTAACCCTAACCCACACCACAACAAAGCCTAACCCTAAAGAAATGTTTTTGCACTTTTACTTTTTTCAGTAACAACAACATGGTCAAGAAAACACTGTTTCTCCTACTTAGGACCGGAAAAAGGTCCCCACAAGGCACGTCGTTCTACGTTTTGCTATCCTTGTGGGGACATTTGGCCCCGACAAGGATAGAAATACGAGAACACACACACACACACACACACACACAGTCTTGTATTTCTATCCTTGTGGGGACCGTCCATTGACTCCCATTCATGTCTAGCCCCTAACCCTAACCCTAACCCACAACACAAGAAAGCCTAACCCTAAAGAAATATTTTTGCACTTTTACTTTTTTCAGTAACAACAACATGGTCAAGAAAACACTGTTTCTCCTACTTAGGACCGGAAAAAGGTCCCCACAAGGCACGTCGTTCCACGTTTTGCTATCCTTGTGGGGACATTTGGCCCCGACAAGGATAGAAATACAAGAACACACACACACACACACACACACACACACACAAACACTTACTTAACATTGCAGGTATTACAGGTTTCTCTTTGCTTAGTATCCAGACAAAAACCCACACAGACGGCATGCAAACCTGACACAAAAATATCTCAGCATAGAATCAAACATGAATCCTCCGGCTATGGGCTAGCAGTGCTCATCACCGCTTCACCATTTCAACCACGATTTCAATAAATGTTTTTAATGTCATTCCACTACCGTATGTGACTGATTTACCTTACAACATCAAAATCAAGTGCATTATTAAGAGATGAATGCATGAAAACAATCCATTCCACTTCATTTGTAAAGCACATTTAAACTACAATAATGTCTCTAAAGTGCTGTCCATAAAACAATAAAACAAAATGTTCTGTAAAAGAAATGCTGCAAGTGAAGTGAAAACACTTCATTGGACTTAATTTATTGCTGAAAGACAAAAAGCTTCAGTTCCTGCTGTCAGCTCAGGTTGTGCTGCAGAGAGTCCGGGGGATTCCTGGGGGGTTTGGGTGCAGCAGTATCAGATGTTTAGGAGACGCAAGTTCATTAAAAAAAAGTTGCTTTAAATGATCATGGAGAAGAGCAGCTGCAGATAGCACTGATTGCTTTAGTTACCTAACATGTGGCCTTTATGAGCAACTGAGAAGAAAACCTGAATGTCATCCTGTCTCCCAGCTGTGTGAACTACAGTGTGCACATCTAATGTGTTTGAAAGCTTGATTTACAAAGTGTAATGAAAACCACGAGCTTCATGCTGCAGTGTTGAAAACACAATCTTTAGTAAGTAAAAGCATTCACTTTGACTGTTCCCATCCTCACTGTGTCCTATCAGGGCTGATAACTGGCTTGTTGACACTGGATCGGAGCCTTCCGAGCACAACGGTCTCTCTCCATTCGGCAAGGTCAGTGCAGCAGTGTGAGCAGCGAGTGACTGATTCTGTGTTTGCTGAGCTCCGGATGATACAGATTAGTGTCTAAAAAAAAAAATCACACCTCATTGTCAGCTGACCTTGAGTGTAGTTTAATGAACTTTACATTGCCATGGACATCAGCCTAAGCTGAAATCAGTTCACATTAAAGCAAAACATAGAAATAGTGCTCATTCCATCAAGTCTGTGTGGTTTCCATCTGGTGAGTAATAAATACATCAAAAGGAACTTTGATGTGTGGCCTTTTATGTGTGAATTATGTTCCTCAAGAGAATTATGGCAGCATTGTAACATTGTTACACAACCTGTAAAGGTGAAAGTGCTGCTGCAGAGTGGGAACTGCCCAGACCCAGCTCTTCAAAGGTGTTTTATGTTTGGTTTAAAGCCTTCCTGATTTTCATCTTTGTTCAACAAACTGCAAATGTGGCCACTCTAAAAAGTTAGAATTTATAGCCCATCATAAGGAGTGACATGGAACTTTATTTATGTTTAGTATCTGCACAGGTCATAAGGTCATTACAGAACAAAGTCTTTTATTTGCAGAACAGAAAGCTGTATTTAATCCAATCCTAAGCAGCAGCCACACAGAGAGTGTTGGATTTAAGGACCTTTCTAAAACTGACTTCACACCACAACCCTCCGGCCAGCAACCCACGAATTCTTCAAATATCTATCTCACTATAATGAACTTCTTTTGTGTGTGAAAAAAGCTGCAACCCTGCATCACACGATCTTTACATCTGAAGGGAATTGTTGCTTTTCTTGATAAATAAGAAGAGTGACATGTGCTGAAACTTCACTGATCACAAGGACATCAGATAATCTAACTCACCTGTACAGAAATACAGAACCACTTTTAAAGGTCAGCAGGCGGCTGCAGGAAGCAAACCTGCTGCATCATTGATCGTCATGGTTACATAATGGCTGATCATTCATTTTGCTTTGACCTTTATTATGTGATTTTTTTATTTATATATTAATGCTACTTGATCTTATAGCTATGTTTTTATTCATTTATCTTTGTTTTTATTAAATTTAGTTTTCTGTCATTTTAATAGGTTCTTTTCTTTAGTTGTTCTTCTCAGGGTTTGTATTTTGTCCGCCCTTGTACATTGCTGATTTGTTTTATTATTCCTCAGTTGATCTTTCTCTGAAGCACTTTGAGCTGTTTCATCCTGCAAGGACACCTTTAGGTTTAAAAAAATGTTATCACAGGTGAACTGATTGGATTGATTGTAACCTTTTTTTTTTTTTTTTTTTAAATATCTTATATTGATCTCATGAGTTTCCTTCTCTTTAAATAGTTGAGCAGATCATAGATACTGACGGAGATTTTCTCCAACAACAGCAACTGATTGTGGAGATGAACCGCTTGGGGATGCTGATCGACTTGGCTCACGTGACCGTCACGGTGATGAACCAGGTGCTGGACATATCCAAAGCTCCGGTCATCTTCAGCCACTCCTCTGCCTACTCTGTGTGTCCCCACAAGAGGAACGTCCCCGACGAAGTCCTCAAGAAAGTGGTGAGTGTCCACAGAGAATCTCAACGACGAGGGCCACTCAGATGTCACAATGTTCACACAGTACTCTAGATAGAAATCTATTTCATTTCAGAGAAAATATCAAGTAGACAACTGTGTAAGAGACATGATTACATGATGTCAGAAAAAGAACCTCGAGATATGATTTCTAGTTAACAAATATGTTGTGTCCTGTAAAGCCAGAAGCAGAAGAGAGGCCGAATACAAGCCGTTCCTTCTTGTCTCTACAGCAGTGGAAGAAAAAAGTTATTTTGAATAAAGCAGCAAATTCCATCATATGAGGAACTGGAAAGACAAAATATTTCTTTGACAAAATTATTCCAAATGAAACTGTGTTTGCGTAAAAGTACATCTTTTATTAAAATGACAGAATTGAGAATCGTCACACAAAAATCCTCCTCATTTTAAATTTTTTTTTAAATGATGGTATTTGAGCTGCATTTCTCATTTGTGTTGAAGTGACAGTGACCTTTTAGTATTTTTTGATAAAGATAGTGTGTTGAAGTCTTCAGGTTCTGATGCACTGAAAAAAAGAGTCTAGTGACAAATTTTGCAGTTTTTCAGTAATTTGGCGAAACTTCGGCTCAGATTAGCTTCCTTCAAATGATTGAAGCATATCTAACAGTGAAATAGTGGTTAGTATTGTCATCTGTTCATAAGATTTCTTCTATCTTTGATTCCACGTTTGAAACCTTTCTGTATTGAGTTCTCACGGAAAACATTATTTACAATATGATTACATTTTACTAAATGTTTTTACACAAGTTTAAGTGCTACGATTATGTGAAAGCAGGAAATTCACTTCACAGCCTGGTGCTGGTAAAACGGTTCGCCGCCTGCCGTGGTTCCAGGTTCGCAGGTTCCAGCCTCTGCAGTGTCCACGTTAGATTAAACTCACTCCCATAATCAGTCATTATCACACAAGGTAGCAAATACAAGCGGCTCCGATGAGGCACGCATAAGAGTTCATGCCAATAAAATGAGGCGTGAGGTGTGCAAAACTATAAAACAATAAACGGATCAAAGGAAGATGTGCTCTCTGGAACATAGGTGAGGACTCAGAGGTCAATGCTCTCTGTGGATCAACGGGAGCTTGAACGAATCTCCTGGCCTGAATCACTGCTTCGCTGCACTTCCCGTCACTGCAGAGTCTCCGGTGTACCAAAGCAGAAAGGACATGTTTGCCTCCGTCCTATAGATCAGACTTTCTTGGTCATTAAGTGTTTCTCTGTCATGTCACCATCTCCATCTGCAGAAGGAAAAAAGAGGAATCGTGATGGTGAATTTCTACAACGACTATGTGACCTGCAGCGAGAAAGCCACACTCTCAGATGTTGCTGGTAAATGATTCTGTTGACCGTGAGGATGAGTGTAAAGCTGGTTAAATATTAACATTTATCATCCTCTCTAAAAACTCCCCATCCTAAAGATTATGGTTTTGGTTGTAGATCACTTTGACCATATAAAGAAAACGGCTGGAGCAGACATCATCGGGTTTGGTGGAGATTACGACGGCGTGACGAGGTGAGTACAAACTGCCAGGATCAACAGAAAAGCACACGAAAAAAGAAAATTAGAAAGTAAATGTACAGCTCATTTCCAATCTGGGCTGATACATTTTGCGTTCCTGGTGAGGGTGGAGAGGGAAAACGGTTTCGGACACATGCTCCAATGATCCTCAATCAATATTCCACACACCTTTAGCCTTTGGGTGCGGCAACCCATTTATTTTCATCCTTACGAGATGACCCACTGTTTACAGGTGCAAAGCTGGGCCAGGCGAGCTTACACATGGTGAACACGGTCAAAATACTTTTTGCTGTCCCTCTTGCACACCTGTGTGCTCCTGATATGCCGTCCCCATCCATCCTGCTCCTCCTAGAGGTCAAATCAAAGAAATTATAAATGGCTCCTACAGTAAAAAAATTCACATTTGTCTCACACACACATATGCACAGCCCATACAATGTGCGATTCGAGGCCGAGATGGTCTAGAGTAGAAAAGTAAGAACAAAGAAAATCCCAAAGCTAAAAATCTAAGAAAGCTCAAATTTAACCAAATAACTTGTAGCTTTAGCTGGAGACAACTTAAGTGGTGCAAACTCTAAATGGTATTCCAGAGCACCTAATTGACTACCTCCCTCCACCAACCTTTAATTATGAACAAGAACGAAAGTTACGAATCTAAGTACTGTTCTATGAATCCCGGATGACCACCAGAGGCAGTGCTTAAAGCACTGGAATGTTCCCTTCCCGTATGCACAGTTTGAGTATGTATACCAACAACGTCACTCGTGACGCCTGGGGGACCCAGGAACTGTACAAGTTTGGGTCTCTGCCCAGGCTAGGCTCCTACAGAATCATCTTGCATGACCACGAGGATTCCGAGTGACAGAGTGCTCTGGCGGTCATCCGGGATTCATAGAACCATAGTTACATTCATAACTTTCGTTCTTTTTAATCCCTACTGACCGCCAGAGGCAGTGCTTAAAGCACTGGAATGACGTATGCCAACTTGGTCACGAGGAACCCCAGAGACCAACCTCACTGAGAAGCCTCTGCAGGGACCAGTACCACACGCAGTGGATGCGGAGGCACAATGGCTAACCTGTAGAACCTGGAGAAGGTGCCATGCGTCGTCCAGACGACGGCAGCACATAGCTTGTCCAGTGGCACTCCCTTCAGGGTGACCCATGACGTGGACACCGCCCTGGTGGAACGGCAATGCACACCCTCGGGCAGAGGCCGGCCTGTGTCCTGATAGGAATGGCGCATGGTGTCCACAACCCAGTGGGACAGGTGCTGCCTGGTCCAAAGAAGCCTCACGCCAGCGCTAGCCACTAGACAGGAAGCACGTAATGGTCGGTGTACGAGGAGGCTGCCCCTCCCACCCACAACACACATCACTGACTAGCTGCTCGGCCGAGCCAGTGGCCTCATGCTACCACCCACCGTGCTTCCTCGCCAGTCGCTGCGGCGGCACCTCACACCCCACGGTGTCATAATGAAAGTCATATTGATTAAAAAATGTGCAAAATGTAGTTTAGCGTTTCCTACAAGCACAGAATAATCGTAAAACACCAGACCTCTTTTAAAGTATTCAAATAATTGTTTTGCTTAAAAAAAAATGGCATTCAAGCCAGAGTCTGGATTTAATGTTGACTCACCACACCTCTGTGATGTCTGTTCTGTTCTCCACCTCGTTTTTCCCGCTGACGTCCGTCTCCATCTTGGCTCCTCCTGAGAGAAAGCTGGTATTTGTTTTTTTGTTTTTTTTATTGTTTAACCTGCTCCCATGATGAAATTTCTCTCACTAGACAGCGCTAAAAAGATTAAAAGCCACCATTAAGAGTGAAGAACTCTGTGAGCCTCTTGCACTCCATAAAAACGTGGTAAACAGTCTCTCTGTGATGGCAGAAGGAGCCCGTGTTTAAAACAGCAGGGTTAATAACAGAGAAAAAAATGTTCGATTCGATGGCTTCTTGTAAAATACTTCACTGACAAAAGGTCTCCAGTCTGTTTTCACAAGGAGAGAGAGAGAGAAACAAAACAAAAACACACATCCATGTTTGCACGTAGTTACCGTTCATCCTTCAGCCGGTTTCAATCAGACTCATGTTGGCTCACAACAGGCCTGAATCACAAAACGTGAAGTTGTATTCTCATATAAGTGGATTTCGCTTTGCATCCAATTCACATGTGATCAGCTAAAAATTAATGACCCCAAGACTGAGATCACGATGCAATACAGAAGTATTCAACATTTTTTTTTTGCAACATTGAGAGCCCATTTATTCTAGAAGGATCTGCTGAAAGCACAATAGCTTTTGTTTGTGTTCACCCTAAAGTGAAACGTCGAGAAGAAACATATCACTGAGTTTCCAATATCTGAGTATGGCTGCAAGTAATTCTGCATACACTTCGTGTGACTGAGAAGTGAAAGCATCCTTCCTGTGTGTCGTCCTCTCAGAGTCCCTGAAGGTTTGGAGGACGTGTCCAAGGTGCCCGACCTGGTGGCCGAACTGCTGAGGAGAGGATGGACCGATCAGGAAGTCAAGATGGCTCTGGGCGAGAACCTGATCCGAGTCCTGAAGGAGGTGGAAGCGGTAAGGAGAAAAAGGAAACACGGACTGTGCATTCCTGCAGATTCTGTCTTCCTGGAGCTTTAGCGGGAACACAAACCAGATGATCTTTAGAGGGTTGCACACTATTTCCATCTTTTACGTCTGTGTTTATCTAATTTTGTCACCAAATAATGAAACGAGCATGTCTCTAGGGTGTTGGCAGCTGGTGGATACAAATTGTAAAGACTGAGCAAAACAAATCACAACATATTTGGCAGTTTTATGACATAAATGAGTCAAACATAGATTCACCTAATTTTTTGAACAAACACACAGAGACACATTCACACCTGCAACAATGTAGAATCACTAATGTCCTGAAACTCACGCTTGAATTATGGGAGGACGCACAAGGAGAACATGCAAACTCATTACCGTGGGAATTAGGGGTGCTGGGGGATGAAAGCGCAGCACCCCCTGTAGACAATACGTTCCCGCGGCCCTGTGCAAACTCTACACAGAAAGGCCCCGAACCAGACCCCCTCCCTGAGAGGTGAGAGCCTCTGTTCAGGCACGGAACACATTTCTCAGCTTTAAAGGAGGAAAACTGAACAGAAATTACATAAGTTCTTTATAGTCTTGATACTTCTTTTCAGTATGAAAGGAGGATCAGAAGCTGTCTGTTTGCAACACATTATAAAGTGCAAACTGTCATCTGATGCACATTCAGGAAAAAAAAGGTTATTGATGATATCCTGACTTTCTTCCTTACAGAATGTGTTTTATTAGAATTTTCAGACCTATTTTTTGTGTGAGTGGATGAGGAGGTCTGTAATCAGTTCCCATTCCTTAAGGTCACACAGTGCATGCACTTTCTTTTTTGTTTCTTGTCTGCAGTGTAACATAAATCTATTTACTCTGATTGCAGTTTTCTAATACAACAAAGGCTAGTCAGCAAAGGCATGGGGTCTCCATGTTCTCATGTTTTGTTTTTTTTAAGACCTAAAGCTCTATGTGTTTCTGTGACTGAACACTGAGCTTCTCTTCTGTGTGTGTCAGTTCCGTGACTCTGTGGCCAGCGCAGCCCCCGACGACGTCCCGATCCCGTATGACGAGGTCCAGAACGGCTGCAGGACGAGCTACGGCTATGCAGACGCTGGAAACGCTGCAGCTGTGCATCCACTCAGCACTCTGGCTCTTTTGCTCACAGTGGCTCTCCAGGCTTTCTTCACATTCAAAGCTTGATGGACGCAGATGTTATGCAACTCTGACTGATCACTGAAAATCTATCTATAAGAATCTTTGTTATAAAATGCCTGTGTTTTTGTATAGCAATATCTGTGCTCAGAGGAAAATGTATTTAACAGTTGTTGACTGATTTAAAGATCAGCTAATTTCTATGTTAACATTAGTGAAATTCTTTTTAAAAAAGACAGAAATTTAAACTATTTTTTTTGACATAATAAAGGAAGTTGGATACAAAAGAGGAATTTCTGAGCTTCTCTGCTCTCTGTATTGTCACCACGACTCCATTCAGGCTCAGCAGGGCTGTGGGACTCACAAGCCTAAATTTCAAATCGCAACCATGGTATAAATGTTCTGACAATTATTTATCATTATTATTATTATTATCATTACAGGGTAGGGGTCGGCAACTTGATTTGGCGTCGGGACAATTTTTGTTTGGGTTTTTTTGCAACTGTCAGCTACACCTCCCTCACTCCAGAGAGCAACACAATCATCACTGAACAAGAAGATGAAGATAAAACAACAGAACAGTAAACAGCCACACTCAACTCAAAAATTAAACCTGCCAGAGCAATGTTTCTCTCATTCTCTCCAAGCTGCAGCTACGCCGCTCAGACAACTGTGGTCAAGCTAGCCGGCGCTCAGTGTTGCCAGATTGGGCGGGTTCCCGCCCAATTGGGCTACTTTAAAAGTCACTGGGCTGAGAAAAAGCGCCTTGGGCGGGCATGTAAAAATTGGGCTGGTTTTAACTCCTTGGGCTGGAAAGAGTTTCAGTTTTCCGTCGCTCGCTCCAGTCACCTGAACGCAGCAGCTAACTAGCGGAGAAGTGTGTCAAACCCGTAGCAGAGCGGAGCTGGTGTTTTGGAAGAACTGGTTTAACTATTAATTGGCAAGTTCAACGTTCAAAGTAATAAAAAATAAGAAATTGAACTTTAGCCCGATTCTTCATGAAAGTAAGATAATTTCATTAGGATGTGCGTGTGCGTGTGCACGCATGTGGGCGTGCAGGCGTGCGTGCGTGCGTGCATGTGAGCAGCCATGCTGTGCACATGAGAGAGGGCAGCTGTTGGTTTTGAAATGCATTGTTTTTGTTTAATAATTTTATTGTGGCAACAGAGAGGTGTTACTTGCATTGTCTTACACGGTTGTTTATCCTCGTTATGGTCACTATTTGAAGGTTTGTATGCTTAGGAAGTGTTTTCTGTTGTGTGTGTAATGTTTTGGCACTATCTCATGGGTTTGGCCGAATTGGGCTGGTTTTTATAAAAATGGGCGTGTTTTCAGCAGTGCTTGGGCTGGAAACTGCCATGAGGATCTGGCAACACTCCCTGCGCTCTTACAAACACAGTCAAGTGAGCCGACACTTGTTGAGCGGTGCGCACAGCTTCTGGGCGTTACGGTAATAGTGAAACCGAGTGGATTACAAACTAACGTCAAGTGCCACGGATCACTACTCGCCTCATTCACGATTAATAGAAGACACATGAATACTGTTGATAAAAAACAAAACTGAACAACAAAGTAAGTTAAAGCTCGTGTCCGGAGTTTCCGTTCGTTTCCAATGTATGTATCATTTTTTAACAGAGCTGTGTCAGTCTGGTTCGATACTTTACTATAATATTAGCATAAAGCAATATAAAAATTTATTTATGAGCTCCACCGTCTCATAGACCCCCATGTTATCCGAAAAAGCGCCGGTTAGCTTCAGCCAATAGATTTCGAGCTTCCGCCTTGTTGCGCTGTCAAAGTGTGCACGCAGCCAGAGAGCACGTGCACTCGCCCAGGCAGAGGTGAGTTAGCTCCGCAGCAGCCGCCCCGCTTACCTCGGATATATCCATGGTCTGCTGAACATCCACCGTAAACAGCTAAACGTGTTGGATGTTGTAGGACTCGGAGGCTCTCATTTTCACCCGACAGATAATTCGCGTTCACATTTAAAGGGGCGTGGCTTGGACGCTCATGGAAGCAGAGGGAGGGCGGTATGGCGTCATTTTAGTGCCAAAATTCCGCGCGCAAAAAAATCATAATCACGCACAGTTAAACCACTCCCTGCGCGCGCGCGCGGTCACTTTTTACGCGCGCGACATCACTTTTTGTTTGCGTGCGAGCTCTTTCTGCTCGCGCGGTGACATGTCTGAGCTGCTCGCGCGGTGGTGTTGAGTTTTGGCACTCAGGGGGCGGGCTTTGAGTTAACGCCACTCAACCCCCTCTCCTTTGTGATTGGTTGCTCTAAACTTCTACTGTCTTCAAATGGGTCTATTACTTTTGTGACTTATGAAACTTATCAACATATCACCTGCTCAAAACAAAGGAAAAAAAAAAAGCAAAAGTACTTCACTGATCCTGGCATAAAATCAAATGAAATCTGAGAGAGAGGGAAAAAGACAGAAAAAAAGGAGAAAAAATTAACCATAAATGTAGGATAGGTATAATTGAATAACAGATATAAACTAAATAACATAATTAGAGTTTAAATATCATTTTAAGACAGATATAATCAAATAACACATATAAACTAACAGATATGAATTAGATAATTTACATATAAATCTAAGACACATATACTTAAATAAATAACAGATATACACTAGCAGATACAAATTAAATGTAATTAAAAAAATCTAAGACAGATTTATAATTAGATGAATAACAGATATACACTAACAGATATAAATCAAATATAATTTACATATACATTTCAGACAGATAGCCTTGATGGCTCCATGAAAACGTTTTTATTCCTTCTTTCTCCTCCCAGGAAACAGCCAGGTCTCCTCCACAGTAATCAAATCACTGTATGGAGGTTATGCTATGTAAATTTTACTCCTCAATTTTCCAATTCTGCCGCCAAACGATGACTACCCGCCCTACTTAACCTCTGATTGGCTCTGACCGGAAGACAGTAGACGTTTAGAGGAACCAATCACAAAGGAGAGGGGGGTTGAGTGGCGTCAACTCAAAGCCCGCCCCCTGAGTGCCAAAACTCAACACCACCGCGCGAGCAGACAGCTCAGACATGTCACCGCGCGCGCAGAAAGAGATCGCGCGCGCACAGAAAGTGATGTCGCTCAAGTAGAAAGTGACCGCGCGCGCGCAGAAAGAGTCCACGCGCGCGCGGAGAGGCATCGCGAGCGCACAGAGAGGGGTTTAACTGTGCGCGATTTTAATTTTTTTGCGCGCGGAATTTTGGCACTAAAATGACGCCATAGGGCGGAACCTCCTGATGTTGGATTGAAAAACCTCTCTCTTTCAAAACTCCAGCCAATGCTGATTTTCAGTCAATAGCTCAAATGAACTGGAAGATATTGAGCTCAAATACTGGATTTCTGTCAGATATATATATATATATATATATATATATATATATATATATATATATATATATATATATATATATACACACACACACAATATTTAAAGCTAAAACAAAGAGGTGTCTGAAAGAGACACTACAGTGATGTAATTCACAAGTTATTTGGAATGAATAGGTCAAATATCTAACATTATCTTGTCACGGGCCCAGGCATAGCTGTCAGCTGGCCTGATCTGAAGTACCAATCAATGTGTCAACTGCCTGCAGGAACATCAGAAACGCCTCAGTTGGTCCAGATTTGTAAGAGAGGAGCCCCACCTAGCGTTTATAGGAGGTAACACATCTGAGCTGCACAATAAACCCTTGTGACCTGGTTTAATTCTGATAACTTCCAACAGTTGTGCTGAGCCGTAAGAACATATCTGCGAGTGTGCTCCGCTTTTGCATCAGTCACCAGAAATTCTCTGCAACTTACACCTTATACTTAGTTCATTTTCACACAGAAACCAGGACTGAAAGTCAATTCTCACATTTAAGGCAAAGAGTAACAAACAAATATATTTGATATAAAAATGTATTTCCTTTGATGAGCTGTTGTACAAATGCACCTTCGTTCAAAAACAGTGAAGTACCAAACAGTGACTTGCATTAAAGGCTGAAAGCAGGTTCGCTCAGAAATTTACCAACGCTGGTGGAATTTATCTGAGGTTCAAAGAACCAAGTGTACTAGGACAACATTGAAGCGAGGTCGCAACATGCACAAGAAGTGATTTGATGAGATAATGTGACTCTTTAGACCAGAAAAAAAAAAAAAAAAACACTTAGAAAACACCTGAAATCAAATCACATCAGAGACACAAAGCTTTCAAGAGCAAAGATCCATGCAGTGACACACTGGAGATGAAGAAACCTCAACATGCGTGCCATCCTCACTGCGGGAGAATAAATATTAAAGTCTCTAATGGCTTTTGGTACAGTCGGTCCCACCGAGCTGCAAAATCACCAGTGCTGTACTGTTTCAGTAGTTAAACACTCAAAAAGTGGCTCAAAGTTCTTTGATAAGAAGCCTGTAAATTTAACAGCTTTCTTCTGTATTAATTAAAAAATAACCTGTTATCTGAATTTGGTAACATTCACACAATACTAGTAAGAGACACATTTGTATTGATGGATCTCATTAGTGTCTGAAGAAAAAAAAAATAAAAGTGCTTTAAGATCCTGATTAAACTCCGTCGTCATATTCAGTGATGGTGCATCACCCAGACGCCTCCGCAATGAGCTCGGTAAGAAGAGCTGGATCCAGTCCTGTGCCTCCTGCGACATTCAGGCTCCTCTCAGCACCTGCGCATGTCCGACGAATCAGATGGAGGGATGTAATGAAAAGAGCGTGCATCGCTCAGAAATGGGCAAAAGGATGAAAGCAGCTCCCGTGATTGATCAACAGCGGCTTGGTTTGAATGAGCTGTGCGGCTTCAGCTGCAACGACGCCCAAGGGAGGGAATGTGCCACACAATAAACTAAACACGCTATTTAGAGTATGGAGTGAAATTAAGCTCATCAATGTTTGGATGATGGGAAAAAAAACCAAAAAACCTGAGCATAAACAGGACACTTTTTTCAAATGCATTACATGAATTCCTGCGAGAGAAGATCTAGTGAGGAAAGGCGCGCCTGCCGGACGAGGTCAAGTTTTTAGTTGAGCGAGGATCAGCTGGAGGTTTTACAATAAACTGTCAGAGTCACATGTAGAGGTCTGAACAGAGCAGGAGGAGGAGGATAAAGAGGAGGGGGACAGGTTAGGATAAAACCACCGTCTTGGTTCCACACTCCAGTTCTTGTGTGTCGCTGTCTGACAGCAGAGGGGAGTGAGTCGGCACGGCAATCCTGTAAGGCAACGTGTCTTTAGTCAGCATCTTCCTGGTGGCAGAAACCAGGCGGGAGTAGTTGTCGGGGTTGTACTCCGGAACGGGAGTCCGTGTGCGCAGCAGAGGCAGGTTGTCCCTGCCGGGCTGGGACAGGAAGAGCGGCGGCCGCCGCTGGCTCTCGCCCTCCTTTACGGAGTCCGGGAGCGGCTTGCGTTTGCTCTCCGGCAGGAGCATGATGCAGAGGACGGAGAGGACGGCGAAGGAGGCGAAGATGACGTGGTGGAGGAAGTAGCCGCCGTTGTTCTGGAGCTCCATGAGGGAGGAGGCGGCCATGCCGACGCAACCCGAGGCCAGCACCAGGCCCAGGCAGCCGCCGCTGGAAGGAGAGAGGCGACACCAAGGAAAGAATTTAAACTAGGAGGCAGCAGGAGGCATTTCGGTGATTTAGAAATCAAATTGGAGCCCGGGAGCAGGTGATTCCTACCTGATCTTTAATAAAAATAGATCACAAATCAAATAAGTGGGATAGAAATATGCATTGGGAGGTTAATCCAGCGTTCGGGCGGATTTTAGAAAGGGATCTGTCTCTGCGTTATCTTGAAAATGGTTAATTTACCAGCAGACACTCACCGAACCACAGTTGGCATCACTTCACTGGCAAAGAAAGCACTGAGCATGGCGAGCGCCTGAGAGAAGAGCAGCCCCACCACGGAGAGCACCAGCACCAGGCCGCCCTGAAGGTCTGAACACAGAAACAACCGTCTGAACCAGAGAGCCTGCAGCGGAGGAAAGCTGAAACAACGTGAGCTGCGGAACCTACACTGTGTGAGGGCCAGCAGCAGCAGCGAGGACAGGCCGGTGACGATGGCGGACAGCAGGAGCATTCCACGCCGCCCAAAGTGATTCACGGACAGACAGATGAAGATGCAGGCCAGCGCTCCCGTCGTCACTCGCAGGAAGTAGCTGAAGTAGAAGTTGGTGGAGTAGCGATGGAGGTTTCTGGTGAAACAGTACTGGATGCCCGTTCCGATGAACCTGGAGAGACGACAGAGAGTCAGGAAATTAACACGGGATTAACGTGTGGATGCTGAGCTGAAGACTTTAGCAATTTTTTTTTAATTTGTCTGTGACAACAACGCATAGAAGTCATTGAGTGAGAGACTGAATTCATCCACTGGAGGACGCGAAGGAGTGTGAGATTCAGAGAGATTTAGTGACATTTAGTGGCGAAGCTGTGAAACTGCGCCTCAGGATCAGCAGAGACTGATTAAAAGAATATGTTTTCCTTTAATTAAAGAAGCGGGATCAGTGCTTTAGATATCAGGTTCTGGATGTGATAAACTTTGTATCTACAAATCAAGCCTCTATGTACCAACTCACAGAGTGAAGCTCAGAATGAGGCAGTTCTTCCAAATGACTCGAGTCTGGCGAAGCACCAGAACTGAGTAGTACCTCGGGCGGCAATCGTCTCCGTAAACCGATTCGACCTCTGTGAACAGAAGAGACACGGGACTGAAGTCGACTTTTCACGTGAAAGAAGAAACACCCAACAAGAAATGATCAACGGCGTCTGGAGGCACCGTTCACAAATTCACAGATCAGTTGAAAGGGCTCACGACCGTTCAGAGCGGTCATCTGGGAGAAACTCACAGAGTTGAACTTTTATTTGTCACATTTCGGACTTCAAATGAACCGACGGCGGGATCTGGATCGAGTTACACAGCTCTATTCAAGATGGAGGAGCGGATTACCCTCAGATTAATGAGCAGGACGCGGCGAAGCACAAAATTATTCATATTTGGAGGTTAGACTGAGGGCAGCAAATATATCAAGACAATTATGGTCTAAACCAATTGGAGCTAAAACAATTAGTCAATTGAGTTTGAATTAAGCAGCAGCTTAATAAATGGGCATGGATGTCGACTTTAATGGCTCTTTTGATGAAACTGATAAAATATGTCTCCATTCATCTGGATTATTATGCAACTTTCTGGAAACAATGCAATCAATAAAAACAATTGAAAGACAAAGCTGTTGGCATTTTTAGCTATTTGCAGTTCATTCTTTTGACTGCTTTTTGCATTTCATGAACAACATTGTATGACAGGGGTCGTTTTCGCTCTTAAAAAGACCACACAAAAAAAATCAGCGTTTCAGTTCAGTTCAGTTCAGTTTAGTGTGTGTGTGTGTACCTGACAGCAGCGTTTCACCCGGGAAGAGCTCGTCCTGCAGACAGACGGCGTTTCTCTTGGAGAACTCCTGAAGGCTCCTCTTCACCTGAGGGATCTGAGCTGTGGCCAGCAGCCAGCGAGGAGACTCGGGGAACACCGAGGAACAGCTGCTCAGAACAACAAGAACAACAACAACACCGTCACCACCGGGAGACGGTAAAACACTTTACTCTTCAGTGACAGTGAGAGAGAAATGGAGAATGCATGTAGAAACTGATTTATTCCCCCCCGTGCACATATGATTTAAAAATAGCCATAAACCAGAGCTTTAAAACTGATTTTAGGTTCAGCGGCATCTAAGTTGTTTTACTACAAACATGTACAAGTTGAGGATTTACAGGCCTCATACACAAACCGGAGTGCACACAATAAATGAATTACACTCAAATAAATCTCACGATAGCTGTAAACATTCTGATATAAATGTACAAATTTAAGTATGCAAAACCAAATTCCATCTCAGACACACACAAGTCATAGAGCTACATTAAGAAACACATCCTGGTGTCCAAACCCAGCTTTCACTGCACTCTTCTGGTCTGAGGTTTGTATTACTTTGTTCCACTTAAAATTAAAAAAAAAAAGAGACTCACTGTAAACATTACAAATATCAACACTTTTTATTGAAAATGTATCCGTTTTTTTCTATTTTGTCATTTTGCAGTGAATCCTCTGTTGGGCCGACTGCGGCCCGTGGGCCGTATGTTGGACATCCCTGCTCTATAAAATATTCAAACTCCAGGCAAAATGAACCAAAGCGTCTCTGAAACAAATATATGGAAAAACATAACACACAATTTTTAATCACAGTTGTCATTTAAGTTGTTGAAACACTTTTTTCATCTCCTCATAGGAACTAATGAACAGACACTAACCGTCAATTTACTGTGTGACTCAGTCTGGGATTTAAAGTCTGATTTAAGGTCTGTGAAATGAGACTGAATGAAGATCAAAAGTGAATCATGCATGTAACAATGTCACACTGGCTCAATAGAATATTAAAAACATGATGTGTGTCGCTTAGTGGTTCAGACGGCGTGAAGATGATGGACGAACGTGTGACTCACCACCAATAGGAGAGCAGCAGCAGCAGGGGCAGGGTGGCCACGGCCTGGAGGACGGGCCAATCGCGGCACAGCGCGGCGACGCCCGGCAACAGCAGCTCGGCGAACACGGCGAAGAAGCCGCTGACCATGGCGACCATGAGGCGGTGGGGGGGGTCGCACAGCTCCAGCCCTGCGACGGCGAGGAAACCCAGATAACATCAAAACACGACGGACACAAAACAAATCCATTGATGTGTTTCCTGTCCGGGACCGCCGCGTCTTTAACGCATGAAAATAAAGGCCGGAGCTGCATCTGCGGGGTCGTCAAAAGGTCAAGTCAACACACAGAGGGCGCCAGTGTTCGTTACATGTCTACAGCGTACGATATTCTTCAGTTTGTGACCTACTTGGCTGCATTACAACAACAACAAACAAAGAGGAAGAGAAGTCAAAGAAATGGAACATCTGAAATGAGGCCGCCTCAATCCCGCAAACGGAAATCTTTCCCTGAAAACGTAAACATCAAGAAAAAGCTTATGATTCAGTACGCATATAAACTGTGCAACAAGAATTTAACATGTTCAGTATCAGAATTATACCGTGAACTTTGTAAAATTTTAAGCTTTAAATGTAACATAACAAAGCATTTCAGTTGTGTTTAACTTTTATTAAATAAATCATTCCTGGACTGGATTTACTGGTTATCTGGTTGGGCAGTCGAATTAAGGGATGATATTGTTATAAGTAAAACAAAACAAAAAAAAGGCAGGAAAACACAATCTAATCCTTTCTCAATAAATTACTGAAGAACACAAAAGGCTTTATGACCCTTTAATACTCAGGAGATATTGACAAGTGCAGCTTCATAATACTTGCAAAAACTATACTATGAAACAAAACTTTTCAAGCATTTTAATGTTAAATTATTCACAATATTAGCTGCAGAGAAACATTCCAAAATATAAAAAATACAACATAAGGACAGATGGTTTTACTATTTTTACAATAAGAGGCCTGAATCGTCTCAATCAGAACCTAAATAACGCTTTGCAACTTTTTTTTATGTTATGAAAGGAAAACACTATCATTTCCATTCAATTCTATTTTCAGATGCACCTTTTTAGAAAACCTCAATTAAAAAATACTACATTTTTTTCCACAGAAAAGACTGTCATCAAATTCTCTCTGCACATGCGGCGATCTTCACATAACGCCAACACGCCATGAGCGAGCAGCTTCCTGTCTGACGTTAAAGGAGCGATTAAACTCAATCCGATCTGCCGAGTTACTCCAGATATTTGTGGAGACTCCAGCTCTTAGGCGCTCACTCACCGCTCAGTGCACCGCTTTGAAAAATAAATATCTGGAGAACACAGTGAATTCTAAACTGCTCATCCCACAAATGCATGTCTCTTACAAATTTACAATATTTATGAGGTTAAAAAAAGAGGCTTCACAAAGGTGGAACATTTAGTGTGAAGAAGTATTTAAAAAAAAAAAGAAAGAAAGAAAAGTTATTTGGTTTTTGTGTTGATTTATGCATTTATCTTTAAATATTCACTGAGTTTGAGATCAAACTAAAAAAGGGGGAAACACCTCAAAGACTGGACCGTCTCCCAGCAAACTGCTCCCTGTATATATTCACTGCCCACACATCAGATACACTTTTAACTCATTAAACAGTCTCTTGAGAAAAGCCACTCTACACCCAGATCCACTGGATTTAATATTCAAGCATGATGAACTTCCTTCTAACTCATCTTCTGATCTCCGTGTGATCAGCTACCGTCCAATATTTATGCTTACTTTTGTTATGAGGACAGTGTATTATTTACATATACTGTACAGAACAGCAGCTCTCTTATAGCATAATGTATTGGCTAATGACCATAAAGCCGTTCAACTGAATCGAATGAGATTAAATTCAGCAGCTCTGCAGCGTTGCTCTGTTCTGCTTTATGCTTTGAGATCTTTAGCAGACACTGCAAGAAACAGCTGAATATCACACACTGCTGCGGGTTACGGCCTCAATAATTGACATGCTGTTGAATTAAAACTGCTCTCCTGCAAATCTGAACCTCGTCACCTCTGAATGAAGAGGCTTTGAGGCGCCGAATGGAGTGCTGACTGAGTGGAGCTTCAGCAACAAACCCTAAAAGCCTCTGACAAGAGTCCAGTAGGATGAAGATCAGTTTAGGAGAGAATCCAGCTGTATGCATGTTTGTGGTGAACTTTGACCTGATTCTCCGTCCTGCCGGGGCGGGAGTGGCCGCGGGGTAAACGGGGAGCTCGCTTCCTGGTCGTCAGTCCGGTACTGCTATTGCTTTCTGCCCTCAGCAGAGGAAGAGGAGGAGGAGGAGGAGGAGGAGGAGGAGGAGGAGGAGGAGAACCAGCCAGGGTCCTCATCCCACCCTGAAATCTGAAAATCTGGACTCAATCTGGCCCTGGCCTCGCAGGAATGTGGGAGTTGTACCACAAATGAAAAACAGAAAAGGTGGGAGTGGGCTTGAGAGAAAAACTGCTGGGATCGCCTCGGAATGCGTGCCATCACGCTGTCACGCCGCCTCGCTCCTTCCAGACCATTTCATGAACTGGCGCACGCAGACAGTCTGTGACGAGATGGAACGAGTGAAGAGATCATGCAAAGGACGCCGAGCATTCGGCTCAGAGACGACACACACATGCCCGTCTCAGCTGTCCTCATAAACAAGGACGACTCAGAGGCGCGAGGAAAGAAACCCCCGGACCACCTGCCGGCTGTCGGTCAGAGCTCACAACACGCCGCAGAAATCCCCAAACAGCTCCTCTGTTTACAGTCGGAAACACGACCCCAGTACAAGTGTTTCATGTTGACAGAAGTTCAGTCGAGCAGCAGTTTCATGATTATCCCATTGACAAAAAACTGAGAATGAAACACACAGCCACTGAACGATACCATCTGTCAGCAAACACCTCAGGGACTGAAGTCCCACTTACAACACAGCCTTTCATGTTATTTTTGCTCTAAATGTTTTTCAATTCACTGTTATTGATGGTGGCAGAGTCCAACACTCAAACTATCGACTGTTTCAGTTTATTCTGGGAAAACGCTGGAGATCACCTCAAAGTCAAATTTAACTTGAAATGATCATGAAGTGACTTCAAGGAAATATATAATTCTAAATTCTACTCCAACTCTTGTTTGGTTGTTTTCAATCTCATTGAGGTTCAAAATCCCTCAGTTACTTCAGTCGGATAGCAAAAAATTCTCACCTTTATCTATCTATCTATAAATAAGTAAATTATTTTGTTTTGCCACAAAACCATATTTCAGCTTTACAACAAAGAGATCTAACATTCTCTTTCAGGCACCCGACTAACGACAAACAAGCTTCACGTCATTCAAAGATGTATTTATGATTTCCTGAAAACATTTTCTAAATGTATTTCTTTGTAGAAAACTGGTTCAACTTTTTTTTTCTGCAAATATTTCCTCATAAGGTTTTCTAACGTCTGTTTCTCACTGAGAAAAAGAATGTGGTCTTATTTCGAGTTTGCTCTGGCTTCCTGCGCCGAGTTTATCCTTGATCCTGCTTGTGTTTTCAGGAGCGCAGGGTGGGGGTCGTAGGTGGGGGGATTCTCCGGTTCGAGTGGGTTGTGTAACTCGATGAACTCAGCTGCGCTTCAGAACGACGCCGACTTTAAACCCAAGACGAGCGGCGATGGGGGCCAGCAGGAGCTCATTCCTGGAGCACCTGTCAGAGCCGACTTTATCTCTGACTGGGGTCGTCAATACTCCACCGGAGAGCTGCTGCGGCTCTCCACACATTCCCCAGTGTGAAGCACAGAGGAATTCAGAGACCCTCCTAAACTGCTGCTGCGCAGTACAGCAGAGAACAGGAAAGACCTGCAGCAGGCGGTAAATAAACCAGGCTTTCATCCATTTTGTCTTCATTTCATCTGATTAAAACCGATTTCTTGAACAAGTTTGAAATCGGACATTAGCTGTTTGCTTTTCCTGAAGGTAAGTTAAGATTATCAACACGAATATAAGTCAGGATTTCTAACTTGCTTCCGAGGCGACTGCAGGATTTTCTTATGTCGTGCTTGATAAAGAGAACAGACAGGTTTTAGTTGTGTTTGTTCAGCAATTACTGCAGAGTGTGAGCGATTCACGACCATACAGCGGTTATCACCACGGCCTTACGGTGACAATATGGGAATTTTATTTCAATAAGAGGGCCTTTTATTTGTGGAGTTTGCACATTCTCATGTATTGGGTTTTTAAGAAATATCGCAGCTTCTTCTCACAATCCAGAAAACATGATTTCAGGTGAGTCAGATTGTCTGTTTCTCTCTAACCTGCCTCTCGTTTCACTTTGTGAACCTGACTTTCAGGAGCAGAAGACACAGAGACGGAATCTCAGTCTGATTTCTGGTGTTTTCCCAGGAGGAAAACTCAATTCAAAGAGCATGACGGCGTTTTGATTAGCGCTGCAAATCACAAGGATGCCGTTTGTAACCTTAACGTTACATAAGCAGCACTAACATTATGAAACCTCCGCAGAACATTTGATTTTCTGGAAGAGAAAATGTATGTGTCTTTATAACCCCTCAGCAAAAACACTCCTCAGCTACAGAAGGAAGGGATCAGGAATACAGAGCAATTAAATGTTGCTTGACAGCTATGTGTAGTCAAGTTTTTTTTTTTTAATTGCAAACCAGCTTTGCATTCTTCTACTTGATTTTCCATTTTTTTGTTTGACTACATTAAGATACATAAGAAACTGTTGCTTTTCTTGCTCCCAGTAGAAACTGACGGCCCAATAAGGCTGCAGGGGTCTGTGTGAGGAGGAGACGGATACTCACTGGCGATGTACGAGGACACAAACACCCCGGCCAGCATGGCGCCCTGCGCCAGCCGCAGCAGCAGGAAGATCACCACGCTGCTGGACAAACACACGGCCACTCCCAGCAGACTGGACAGGCTGAGCGACAGGAGGAAACCTCGCCGGCGACCCAACCTGGGAAACACACAACGTCTGGTCAGCCCTCAAAGATACACAACGAATGAAGTGAAAATGGTTTACATTTGAACCGTCACTGCTGCTGCTTACCAGTCACACAGCGTTCCAAGAACCACATATCCCAGAATCCATCCTGTCATGAAGCAGATATGCTGCATGGGGATTTTCCAGTAGTCGTCACAGACCAGGTTCCACTGTGGCAGAAGAGAGAGGCGCTGGCTGAGACACATCCAGAGATGAAAGCAGAGCTCGACTCTCTGGAGTAGTAACTGACGCTGTTTTTATCAATGAAAATGTTTCCGGGTTGGTGTTTAATCCAAATTCTTTTTTTTTTTTTCAATTTTATTTTTTCAAAATTTCACACATTTTTAAAACAGAAACAGTAACAACAAAGAACCAGAGGTGTACACAACAATACAGGAGATCATACAAATTCAGGTCTCTTAGGTAAAACATACATTAACCATTTTGTCCATACTTTATTAAACTTATTCAACTGGAGTTTCTTATGAAATGTTATTCGTTCCATTACAAATATTGAATAGATAACATCATGTCAGTCATTCAGGTCAGGGCAAACGCAATTTAGCCATTTCTTAGTGATTGCTTTTAGAGCTGCCAAACTCAGTATGCCGAACAGATGTCTAGTCTCCTTTCGCATATCAGTAGAATGTAAACATCCAAATAGTAACTCATCCCAATGTAGTGAGTGTAAGTTTAATATGGATTTTATCTCTATTTGAACCAACTTCCAAAAAGTTTGTATTACTGGACAAGACCGGAACAAATGGTATTGTTTTACATCATGTGCACCACAATGTCTCCAACAGCTTGAAGAACCTGAAAAGTGAGCAGTTTGTGTATCTACAAAGGCTCTTCCAACCAAAGCATCTCCATAGATTAGAACTAGTAATTTTCCATTGAAAGGCACAATGATTTAACCAAATCTCATCCAATATTTGCACATTTGCTTCCTTTTCCCATTTTTGCTTTAAATAATTTGTATTTGACTTATTTAGCTCTTGGAAACCTTTATACAATCTTGAAATCAATTTAAGACCTGAATCTGCTATGTAAGTGTTTGTAAAAATCTTTAGAATTGGTATTTCAAAAACATTCTTATTTTTTGGCAAAAAAGTATGTATATGGTGACGTATTTGTAAAAACCTAAAGAAATCACTGTTATGCACTTGGTGGTGTTTAATCCAAATTCTAATAAAAAGTCTGGACAGTTTATTACAAAATAAATCAAAACTAAATCAAAGTCAGCAGCACTGCTGATCACAACAGCTCTGGTTTTTCTTTTCTCTACAGTGTTATTGTTCAGACAGGACGACCAACCCAGAGTACCAATATCAGCTGAAAGCCAACGACTGACCAAGGAATTCAAACCAAAATCTTTGTCCATCGTGACCCAAGTATCTGTTTGTTCAGACGGATTCATACAAAAATCATAGAGATGTGAATAACTTCCCTACTTTATGAAATAACATTCAGATAATCAAAAGGGCTTAAAAGGCCGCGGGAACAGATCGTCTCCAACGTGCATTTATCATAATGGCGCTGAGCAGCATGGGGAGAACAGCAGGCGGACAGTCCCGCCACAAACAGAGAGATTTCTGTGAGGGAGCAGGAATGAAGACCACGCTGATCCTAAGTGAATTAAGATGCCTGCTGACAGGGTGATTACATTACAACAAAGTAGCTGCCAGCAGCTCCACATCTGGCTAATACTACATGCTGTCTGCTGCTTCTCATACCCTCTGCTGAGTTCAGTTTGAAGGAGCCAAACCATCCAAAAACAAATCAGATAGAGCGTAAAGTCCACAAAATCCAATCAGAATCAAACAGAAGCTCCAACAGCAGCAACTAGTGAAGCCAAAGCCAGACAACTTTAAACTCCTCCGACAGAGGACCGTAACGAGACTTTCCAGGGTAAACGTCATGAGAGGAAAACTCTGAAAGAGACACCGGCTGATTATCATCACTCTGGAGTTTCAGTTTATGTGCCCCCCGACAATTGCCTCTCTCTTTTCCAAATTTACAATTGGTATCATATTCTTAGTAACCGCACACTGAACATTTAGAAGTTTAATAAAATTAACTTTTCAAAACATGCGATTGGATTTTTATTGGTGTGGTAAAAAAAACAAGTCAAAAGGTTTCCGACTTTCTAATGAGACAACATCAAATAAAGAAATAAAAAAAGCTTTTCTAGTAGAGGCTGGATTGATGGATCATGTGAAGCTTTAATGAATTTATGCTGTTCTGGTTATGAATGAAACAGCGGTGTTGTAGGGGGTCTTCAGTCATGTGCTTCATCTGATGTCAGTAGATTAATCACTTCACCTCTCCTCGGATGACTTTAAGAGACAGGACTCTCCAAAAGCACCAAACAATTCCACTGTGGCATGCTGGGAACAGCTAAACATGACGAAATGAAAACTGCTTCCTAAAAGCATCTTCTGTGGATGAAAAGAAGCGGAGCAGGAATGTCTCACTCGTACGCTTCCTTGTGTGTTTTGACTCACGGCTGCCTGAGCCCAGCCGTCCTCAGGAGAAACTCAGCAGCCACAGCTCACTGCAAGAACCCTCACTTTTATTCTGCCAACTAAAAGTTATATTTTCACTTTTATCTCCCACCGATCTTTATTCTATAATTTTACCGAGTAACGACTCTCTAGTTCAAACAGATTAAAGTATACGGAGCGATGAGCCTTGCTGTTGAGACGCTGTTCAATCTGGAGCTTTGTTGCTGACTTTGGGTTCACTTCAAATATCTACAAGGAGGAAAAAAAAACTAGTGCATGTCAACTTGTGCCTATATTTGAGCATATTTACTGATTTTACTTTTACTGCAAACATAATAGATAAAAACAAAATGAGTATAAAGAACACAATGAAAAATAAAACTTGAAGATGCGCAAAAAGGAGCAGAAAGAAGCACAAGCTGATCAGACCCTGCAGCCTCTCCAGTCGGTCTGCTTGCATTCTCTTTGTTTATTGTTTTAAATGGTGTTAAAGGTGATATAAGACGACTAATGCAACATGTAGAGTCTCCAGTGACTTTCTGAAGCTGGCCTGATGGTGAGTGAGTGTCTAAGGTGGTCCTGTGGCGAGCTGGTGCTTTGCTCAGGCTTCGCTCGGCCTTCCATCTGCTTCGACGGTTAACGTTGCGCCGACAGATCTGAACAACACAAACCACTGAGCTACAGGACTCCGTCATGTTACCCCACGTCTACGTTAACGCCATTGTACTCTAAACAGTTTTTCCGCAAATTCAACTTTCCCATTGTCCCTGAGAGGCTGTCACGGACAGAGGAAGCCGCTGCTGTCGCAGGGTTTCAGGAAGGAACAGGGGAGCTTCGAGCTTCCTGACAGCTCAGAGTGTCACAGAGGAAAGGAAAAGGAGAAAAGGCCTCGCTGCTGTTTCCTTCAAGTCATGAAACATGACAATAATCTGAGGGCGGTAATGACTCCCAGTGGCCCGTCCTCGCTGTCGGAACACTGCCGACAGCTTTCATGCATCACGCTACATTGGAAATGTACTGTGGACGTGAGGAATGTCTCTATTTTTAAGATTTGCAGGGCGAGAAGACTCCAGTTGCACAAGAATGATGGAAACAACCCTGAAAGCGAGGAGACTGCTCTTTACATACACAAGTTACACAACAAGATGCAATCAGGTAAACAGTTTGCTTCCAGGCTGCACTTGACAGGAAACCCTGAGCTTTAATTGGATGCAAATCACCACCGCTCCCCTGTTTCTTAAACAATTGCATAACATCTGTTTGAGATAGAGAAGCCTGCAGGAGAGTGAGAGTGACAGAAAGTCGGAGCTCCTCCTGTTGAAGAAGAGTCAATATTGACTGAGAGCTGCTGGCAGACCAGCTTCCAGAGGAGACGAGCCAACCCGGTTCAGCAGCAACACCGGAAACAACACCCGGAGGAGTTTCTTCTATAATTCAGGCCTCTTTCAGTGAGTCTCACCTCGGTGACAAAGTTGCTGGTCAGCCCCGCGGAGGTGATGTACTCCCAGCCGCGCGTGCAGGCCACCCTCTCCCGGGGCGCGCGCTCCGACAGGTCGGAGGAGTTGTGCGGGTACTTGAAGAGCTCGCAGTGGCTCAGCCTGGAGCCCTCCACCCGCGGGATGGTCAGGTTCAGGTAGCCCTGTCCGGAGAAGTTGCTGAGGAGGAAGGAGGCGGGCAGCAGCTCGGGATCCGGCTTGCAGTGGTACGACTCCGGGATGAGGGTGTAGAAGACGTCGCAGTAGAGATTCAGCATGACGGCGAAGTTCGGGAACCAGCTGAACACCACCACGACCCGGTTGTAGCGGCCGTAGCCGCCGGTGTGGGGGAAGACCTTGGCCTCGTAGTCCATGTGGAGGCGCGAGGCGGTGGACGCGGATGGTCCGCTTGACATTTCACGCGGCGACTGCGCGCAACAGGCTGCTGCAGGTGGAGGAGAGGAGGAGGAGGAGGAAGAGGAGGAGGAGGAAGGCTCAGGGGCGGGTCCACCTCGTCACTGACCTGATCCCCCCCCCAGCTATACTGTAGTGAGTCAAAAACAACACTGATGTTTGAGGGTGAGGGTGAGTTTGAGCGGTCTGGGGTCAAGAGATTAATGCAGACATTAATCACATCTTCAGACTGTGTGACCAGCTTGTCCCAGATCTGATTCAGGTTCAGCTCCTGGATGATACCTGGTATTGTTTAATCTCCTTCTAAAACAACTTGTTTATTGTGGTCTGAAGGACTTGAACCTTCATCGGAGCCAAACTGTTTCGACTGGGTGCAAAAAGTCCTTAAATTCTCACCTATAGTTAAAAAAAAGCACTATCAAGAGAATGTTTTCAGATCCCTTTAAAGTTCTGTCTACAGCATATTAGACCAGAGAAATAAAATTGATATTTTAGCCTATTTCTTTCTTGACAGGGATCAGCTTGGTCAGCTCACAAGCGATGGCTTTTCTCTGCGAATTCTGCATTTCTTCCAGCCTACATGTTATTTTTTCTTTTCATCCAGGCACACCCACTTATTCACACAGTCCTGAGAGAAGAAGAGCTTGTAACGACTCTAAACCGACTCTCTTCTATCTCACTCCGAACAATGAAAACTCAAATTGAAAAGCCAACAGTCACATTCGGGAACAGCAAGATGAACAAACACAACCTGCTTTAAGTGAGAATTGGCAAAACAGCACAAACTGGTTTTTCTTCCATGTAACAGAGTTTTTAGGCCGTGTGTGACAGGACTCCAGTGGAATGCTGACATGTAGTGAAAGAGAGACACTTGGATGCAAAGGTTAATTATCAGAATTGATTCAGCTTTGTAATCGTTCAGTTGTAACCAGGCACTGAGCGCCTGGACTCTTCCAGACTATTTGTTTACTACAAATTTGGCAGCAACTTGAGATCAGTAATGTCCAACATCTTTCCCTCGTGACAGCAGAGGATTTATCATCTAGCCGGCGATAGCTTCACTGTGATTTAGTCGGTGGGTTATTTTAGGAAAACATTATGTGATTCATCATGTAAAGTAACTTTTTGTAACGTGGCGACTTTGAGGCGACAAAGTAGAGGAAAACATCTTGTAATATTTCAAAATTTTATTAACGAACATAATCTCTGAGGAACAACAGCAGTTCTCGCGCTCTCTGTACATGCAACTGTAGAAAATAACAATTTAGAATTTTTACTTTTCAGTTTTAGTCTTTTTTCCCCCCTGTCCATACTCATTTTGTTTCTGGGTTTTTTTTTCCTTTTGTGACTTTTTTTTCTCTTTTTCTTTTTTTTTTTTTTTTTTTAATATTTTTTGCAGGAAATCAACAACAGCTGGAGGTGAAAGTACTGGATTTCTGTTACAGCACTGACGATAGCATCAACAACCCCCCCACCCCCTGCCCGCCCCGCCCCGCCGCCCCCTTCTCATAAACCGCCCGCCCCCGACCCCCCCCCACCCGCCCGCCCTTAGCTGCTCCAACAATATGTACACAAATAAACTACATTGTACAAAAAAAAATGTTACATTGTTACATCATATCACCTGCAGCGAGCGCACACAGCCCGTTGCTGTTAGAACCCCACATTCTACGCAATTTTTCAGACTAGTACAAAGAGGAGGGTGCAAAACGTCCTGGGAGGTTTTATTTACAGAACTATGTACAGTATGTCTCTTTCACGCATTACAAGGAGGAAAATTTACACAGCGGAGACCAACTTCAACTTAAAACATACCACAGGTGTCAGAAAAACAAACAAAACAAAAGGTAATAAATAGGTTATTTCTCACCATTTAAAGAGTAGTTCTCCATGCTTTTTATTAGTCATTTTCCATTCTAAAAAAAAAAAAAGGAACAAAGAAACAGCTACAGTCTGGGTTTTAATTAAAAAAATGAGGGAAAAAAAAACAAACAAAAGAAAACTAGAAAATAAAAAGGCTTGAAATCGTGATTCTAGATAATGAAAAAATAGCAATATGTATATTTATGTCCTGTAAGAAAAAAAAAACAAACAAAACAAAAACAAACATAAGTCTAAAATAAACATAATGAGTGAATGTGAGGAGAGTAGAGGTAATATGTTGCTGACTGAGGTGGTGTCAGGCTCACATCTGGATCACCACGGCCAAGTGCTCTACTGTGCATCTGAGGACTGCTGTGTGCGTGTGTGTGCGTGTGTGTGCATGTGTGTGTGTGTGTGTGTGTTTGTGTTAAATTTATCTCCGGTTAGTCCAATGGTCACACTGAAGGATCAGCGGCTGGGTTTGAGTCTATTGCTTTATGCGGCGGCGTACCGCAGACCGAGGTGTCGGGGAGGGGAGGGGGGCGGGGCGGGGCGGGGGAGACAGGCGACCTGTCAGCTGAGTCCACCATCACCATTTCAAGCCTTTGTGGTTCAAACAAACGACTGGTTTCTCACGTACAAAACAAAGGCAGGGCTTAAACAAGCGAACGAAAACAGGGGGTGACACACGAAACGGAAAAACGCTCTTGATGTCTTGTAAACAATAGTGAGAGGGCGTCGGTCAGGGCATAGTAACGGTATACATTCTGCTCGATAAGCAACGTGATTGACATGCCACTGGTGGTTATGCTTTGTACAGGAACTAAAAACAAATCCCCCGAGGATCAACACAACATTCAAAAACTACGCACACTGATAAAAACACACACAGATTCTGTGAACAAAACACACCTTAAAACCCCTCTTCCCAAAAACTGTAAGAAAACAACAAAAACAATAAAAAAAAACAAAACAAAACAAAACCAAATACATGACAAACAGGGGTTTATAAAAACAACAACTCTGGCTATTGTATCTGGCTTTGTGTCTGAATACGTATGTTTACCAACCAGTATGTGTGAATCTTTTTAAAATACCCATGACTATACATCTAGCCTTGCCACCTTGTCTGCACAGTGTAATAGTAACAACCATTGCACTTTGACTAGACGGTATAAACCAAACACAGCTACGCCGACTGACAGTGTGTAAAGAACTGAAAAGGATTCAGATTATATTGCCATCAGATTACATGAGCGGCTTCCTGTACGGGAATTTTTTTTTTTAAAAAACTTAAAATTGCAATTCAATACAAGATCAACTTAAATCAAGATTTAAACTGGGATTTTAATCTACTGGGAAAACGAACGAGTCAAATCAATCTGCTCAGCATGCGGCTGTGTCTTTCCCCTCCGCTGAATGTGTTGAAATCTGATCACTTTTTGGTTCATTCTGAGAAAAAGTTTAAGTCTCGGTGAAGTCTTGTCTGCTTGGGCCAAACACAAATAACCGTAAGAAGAAGAAGAAGAAGAAAAAAAAAAAAGAAGGCCAACGCCGCCACACAGGTAAGTAACATGAGGAAGTAAGCTAACATTTAAAATCCCTGACAGCACGAGCCAAGCCCCCCTGGAGAGTCAACGGTGATAGAATTTAGGATGAACATTATTCGCTCCGATCGGGTGTTGTCGAGTCTGGCGAGAGAAACCACCTCTCCGGTGAGTGCATGAGAGTTCAAGTTAAAAACATCTGAAGTGAAGGACTGCAGGAGTTTCACTTCTTGATCGACTGACGCCACCTAGTGGGCGCAGTGGGGAACGAGCTGGGGCTCTGGATGAGGGGCAGCTGGAGTCACCCTGCTCAGAGAGAGGGGAGGTGGAATGAAAGATTTTGGTGTGCTTGCTTTTTTTTTTTTTATTTTTTTTTCTTTAATGCGAGAATGAGATGAGGTGGGCGAACAGGACGAGAAGTGACGTGGTGAAAAAACCTTCAGATGTTTTGCTATGATCAGAAATCATTTCAAATTTTTTGGCAAGAAATAATAAAAAAAAAAAAACCTGCAAAAGAAATAATTTGAACTCATTCTCCACAAATACAATGGTTTTGCTTGTGAATGACATCTCACGGTCACTTTCATCTCATCTATATATATATTTCTATATATCTATGTGACGCTGCCCAACAATGAGTACATTTTTTTTTTTTCCCCCACGGAAAAAGGCATTTTCTTGGTTCGAAATTTTTCAGATATATTTGTGTAGTAAAGCAGTGAATAATAATCCTCTGGCTATTCTTTAAATAAATCCTCGACAACTATTCTGCTACATCTGAGGGGCTGTGTGGTGGTCGGCCTGCGGAGGCTCGTCTGAATCCGGACTCTGTGTGTGTTGAGGCGACTCGTGTCCCGGCGAGTTTCCGTTACTGAACTCCGGACTGAATCTTACGGATGGGATCGTGTGACTGTGCACTGGAGTCTTTCAAATACTGACAGAACCGAGTACACGTTTTGGCCCATGGATATGAGGAGGGGGGGGGGGGGGGGGGGGGGAAAGTGCTGCCCAAAAGTGAACTGTACATAAAAAGATAATTTTTAATTCTTTTACCTTTTTTCTTTACACTTAACTGAGTGATATTACAGTACATAGGTTATTTACAACTGTGCAGTAATGTGTGGCAAAATAAATTATCTAGAAGGCAGCAAGAATACATTGGTTAACGAATATAAAAACTGTACATATTTTACGGAATACAACTTTTTTTCAGTTTTCTTTTGTTTTTTTTTTTCCATTAAACTAATATTGGCTCTGTAGTGTTTCAAGTCACTTCCTCAGAAACAATGAAATGCCCAAGTAAAGAAATAGACAAAAACAATATTTCTCTCTTCCTGCCAGACTGCAGTTTCTCCATAGTCTCTTTGAATCTCGACATTCGTTATGTTTGTTTCTTCTGGTTGTCCTGCGGTGTGTTTGCAGTCCGTGGCGGTCTGACGTGTTTGTGTTGGAGCGAGCGGGGGCCGCTGGGGAACACTCCGGTCTGTTCCCAGAGACCCGTGCTCGTCCCGTCCTGTTTCGCCAGGCCGAGAGGCTGCGGGGTCAGTCTCACTCCTCTCAGGCGCTGGGCCCTGACGTGCAACACACACCGTTAACCCTCTGCTGCGTCCCAACACGCTCCGGGCTTCGTCTGGGCGAAGCCCGGTGTAGTATGAATGGAGAGGGAGAGGGCGTCCTCTCTGGGGAAACCATCAGTGGTTGGCTTTGTCGCTTCCTGGATCCGTTGAAAGATCTGCGAGATGCACCGCGACGCCGCGCGAGATCTCCTCCCCGGCCGCCGGGCGCTCTGCGTCGACGGGGGAGGCTCTCCTCAGTCCTCCCTCCCAGCAGGCACCGCGGGAGAGCTCTTCTCGGACGCGTCCTCCCGGTGGCGGCGGTGGGTACTGAAGCGGGGATCAAAAAACCGACGCAGAAAATATATCTCTGTCCCCCGTCTCACAGTAGCTGAGCACTGAGGAGGCGTGTCCCCACGTCAAAGCTTCAAAGCAAAAACTGTTTCTGCTTCTCGTGCTCTGAACAAACAAAAGCGTAAAAACTTTGAGGATGAAAGTGCAAGTTGTGTGTTTTCTTTTTCCCCAGTAAAAACAGGTTTCCTTCTTCACGGAAGGGAATCGAGAGCAAGTTATTCACCTTTACTCTTTTTCTATAGAATATAATTTTTTCTTGCCTGAAGTCCTCTTTCAAACTTGCTAGCCCTTTCCATTCGTTCTGTTCAACGAAGTCTCTTTGAGAAGAAGTGATTCGGTCGAAGTCCGCTCTCTATCTGTGACTGTGGGTGTGTCACGCAGGCAGCAGGACAAAGTCGTCGTTGACGTCGACCATCGGCACGTAGAAGGACGGGACTTCGTTGACGCAGAGGGACTTGTGGCCCGCCGGGTCCAGCTCCTGGACCTTCAGCTGCCACTCCATCCTCTGCACCGCGTTGAGCGCCGCCGCCTCGTGCTGCTGTCGCATCAACAAACACGTCTGCGGGGAGGAATCCGCACATAAGTCACTTGGTAAATGCACATACGAATGGGTCTCACCAAAGAAAAATACAGACTTAAGTGGTAAAGAGTGCCGGCGTTTACCTTCATGCGGTCATATTTATCGTCCACGTCCTGAATCCAGGAAATGAACTGGCGGGCGTTGAAGCGGTCCCTCACGGATTTGTTCTCATCACCCTGAGAATGACCAACAATTACTTTAGCGCCACGGACAGCAGCAGACTTACCACGAATCTGCTGTCATTCAGCTATTGTCTTTTTATAAGACTTCCTATTCATAATTAAACTTCCCTGGACAGACTTTAGCTGTCAGGTACCGACTCGCCATGGATCAATGACAAATTATCAATCAAACGAAATTTACCAGATTTAAATCAATGAATGCATTTTCATGACCTGAAAGTTTTGTTCTTCTGCAGATGGGAAAATTCGCTTTATACAGCATTTCGTATGACTGCAGCTGCTGTGAACTCCATTTATTAGCTTGAAGAGGAGACTTTCTCAGAGAACAGCCAGTCTACACCAAGTGAAATATGCCAGTTACTGTTTGGATTTTTGTTCATTTCTATCAACATCAAGTGGATGGAAAGTTAAGACAAAAAAAAAAAACAAACAAATAAAAAGAAAAACTGGTATACAATAATCCAATCGTCTGACACTGTGAAAACTCACAACCGAGATGGCCCCACTAACTCATATGATTCCCACCTGACTCTCTGATGGCATATTGTAGACTTCAGAGTCCAGTAGCATGGTGCAGGCGCTGAACGGCACAGCCTGATTGGCTATTGTCCGGGCTGCTCTGCAGTGGACCCTTAAAACCTCCTGCTCACAGGACACAATCAGCTTCTCCTGTGAACAGCGAAGACACCACACACAGACAAATAATATGAGACGTTGAACATTGAGGGGAACATTTGTATGGCTGCCTGTTTTCTATCTCTCTCTCTATTTTTTTTTTTTTTCTGTTAGCAGAAAACGAAGCTGCTCCATACATCACAAAAGACGGCTGCCACTTAATTAGATGAAAGATGAAATAGATTTGTGCGTGCAATTCCCTCTGACTCAGCCTCGGAAGTGGAGGCTATGCAGATTTCACTTGCATTTCTATTTTTAAAAGGGAAGCTTTGATCTCTCATCAAAGAAGTGCTCGTAGCATTCAGAGCACATGTGTGTAGCTGAATGCATGAAAACAGGAATGGAGTGAGTGAAGACTGAAAGTAGGACATTGTGCATAAATGAAGTATGTGGGGGTGGGGGGGGGGGGGGGGGGGGGGGGGGGGGGTGTTCATATGTCGAAAACGTCTTTCTTACCCGCTCTATGCTGTGCTGCAACCTGAGCTTTCCTCTCACTGCCTCCTGCTGCCTGAAGAGCTCCTTCAGAGGTTCTGACAGTGATGGAGGTGGGGCAATCTGATGAGAATAAAACAGTATTTATAAACCATCATTTGGACTACAACAATAAGACAGGCTGTAGGATTGGGTAAAAGATACAATAATTTACCACAGGGATGTGAAGTTTGCTGAGAGGCTTGCCGTCCAGCAGGTAGGAGCCGGTGTAGGTCACATATTCAGCGTAACACTGTGGAGCTTGAGGGGTGATGTAGCACAAAATCTTCCTCTTTTCCTCAATCTTCTTCCTGATCTGCAGGTACTCAAAGTAAGGGTTGGAGCGGTCGCTGTGGTAGGGCTCTATATCATCCAGCTTGATGGCATTGACAACTACAGCCAGAGTTTGCTGAATCATTTCCCTGGTCTGCTGCATGGCCGTATTGACAAGCTGGACCTGGACCTGCTGCCCTGCAGAACGAGGGAACTTCCTCTTCCGCGGGTGCTGAGTCTGAGATTCCTCTTCCTCCATGGGCAGAGGGCGACCTTTAGTTGTCCGACTGAGAACCACCGATGCAGACGCTGTTATGGAGGTCGGTACAGACAAAGCTGGCGTTGTGTTACACACTGCAGAGGAGACGCTAATTCCAGAGTCTTTGTCTTTCTTTAGAGCCGAGAAGGAGGGAGCTGAAGTGGGTGTTGGGGTTCTTGTGGGAATTGGGTTGATGCTCACCGCTGGACTGGTAGTCACAGGGGCGGCAGCAGCAGACGAGGTTATCATGCTGGAGGTAGGAGGGACGACAGCAGCAGCAGAGGGATTGTTCTTGGCGCGATTGCGGGTCACTCTCTGAGGGATCTCGTCCACCTTCTTCGGGATGTCTACAGTGGCGGACACAGTGGTCAAGGTTACCGGGGCGAGCTTGGACGTGGGCTCCTGAGCGTCTGGTAGTTCAACTGTGGTGGACAGGGAGACTGTCACGGGGAGCTGAGGAAGAGGACTGCACGACACAGGCTCAGCAGCAGCTTCGGACACTTCCTCCTGCCTTGCCTCTGGGTTAACGGCAGAAACTGAATCCAGTGGCAGCTGCAAAGTCTCAGTCAGGGAGTGGATTGGGATTTGATGTTGTTGGGAGACATCCGATTTTACCGGTGAATACAACATACTGGGATCGGACTCTTCAAGCCCTCCATAGGGGAACTTTCTCTCCGAAATGCTGCCAGGCTGCTGGGTCAGAGACAGAGAGCTGTTGATGGGTACGCTTTGAGGCTCAGGCTCCAGCTCTGACTGGAAGGTGGCATGCGGCGATGGTACAACCACGTCTTGTCCATCAGACTCCTCCAAAGCAATATCTCCAGGAGGACAAGAAGTCTTTGACAGACTTGGTAGGTCTACCTCCATTAGGTCCGGGGACTCTCTGTCTGTAATTGTATGTCTGATGTGAATTGGGACAGTCTTGTTGTGGTCAGTTAGCTCAGGTTCTTGCGATTCAGGCTCCTCTGACTTGTCTGGTAGTGGTAGGTCTGGCAAAGAAAATGGTCCCAGATCATCGATTTCATCTGGTTCAGCTGGAAATGGGCCTACCCAGGGTACGACAGGCTCTGGCTCCACGGCTGGAGCCATGTGGCCTTCTGTGGTGGCGCTGAAGTTATGTGCGGTCTGTCTGCTGTCTGGTTCTTCACAAGCCGACTCTGCGTCCATCTGATGTGTCTCCTCAATATTTGGCTTGTTACAGTCCTGAAAGAAAGACTCCAATCGATTGGAGGATGAGGATGTGTTTAAATAAGTTGGTTCATCATCCATGGCTGTGTCAGGCCTCTCAGGAGAAGGGATATCAGCCACAGCCTCCTTCTGCTCATCAAAGTCCTCTGGTTCCTCTTTATGCCACCGGTTCCAGGTTGCGTACGGGGGAGTGACGGAGGGATGCCCAGATAAAGGTTCAGTGTCCGAGTGGGAGTAAGGGCTTGTTATTTTAGAGACAGCAGCTTCTATCTCCCCATACGTCCTGTGGGGAGACTTAAGGTCCATATCAGGATTCCAACCCATGTTGTGGTCAAAACAGTTTTCTCCGTGGTTTGGAGCAGAGTGTGTTGGAGACAGATGGTGAACCTCTGGCTCCTGATGGTCTGGAGACTCTGCGGGCCAGCTCTTCCTCAGTGGATCCTCAACCTGAGGGGAGAAGGAACAAAGTTCTCTTGTTTCTTCCGGATTGTCCACAGCACAGTGGTCTTCATCGGGTCTCTCATCCAGGTCACCATCTTCCTCCTCCTCCTCATCCTCCTCCTCCTCCTCTTCATCTTCCTGCTCTTGTTCTTCTGTTACAGATGGGAGATCTGAGAGAACCAGGTTGGGCTCACTGTGGTGAGGCTCAGAGATGTCGTCAATATCCAGCGGCGGCAGGGCAGCAGGAGCTGGAGTTGGTGGCGCAGCAATGTCAAAGCAAGGTTCCTGGGGATCTGGCCTGTGCACTGGTGTAGAGGGTTTCGGCAAGAAGCTGTTGTACACACTGTCAGGCAGGTGTTCAGTTCCCTCGGTACATGAAAGACTCGGCGCTGTCAGATCCGGTGTTGGGTGGGCTGGCTCCCGCCGAGGAGACAACAGTCTGATTGGGGAGAAATACGGCGACGACGGGCACTCCAGCCTGTCGGCAGCAGCCGATTTGTCCTCCAGAGGTTGACAGGATGAGGATGGATCAAAATCTCCTGCCAGATCACTCTGCTGTCGAAGAAATTTGTCGGCCTCAGCCTTAAATTCGTCATCAAGAGGCCGTCGGACTTCAGAGGACGCAGAACGGCTGACAAGCGGCAGCTGCAGGTTCTTGGCTGGTGTCGGACAAGTTCCCTCCTGAAAACTGTGAGAGTTTGAGTACCTGCTGGGTAGAGAACAGAAAAACAACACATCAGACAACACATCAGAGTTAAGAACGTACAGACCACAAATGCATACTGGCAACTTTAAATACCTTTCAAAGAAGGAGGGAGAGCAGGCATTCATTGACATGGTCATAGCCGAGGAGTTGTCCAGACCGTCCAGCATAATGTCAGGATAATCCTCTGCACTGCAAGACGGGGTACGTGGAGTCTGCATTACTTCCTCAAAGCTGGGGCAGGAGATGACAGACGTAGGTGTGGGGACGCCTGTGGGCCTGTTTTGATCTGGCCTGGGAGAAGCAGGGAGATTCTCCTTCATTTGGTGGCCAGCCAGCCAGTCCTTGGAGTTCTGACTATCAGTAGGCTGGAACTTCCTCCCTGGCGACATCATCTGGGCGGGGAGACCCACGTCTTTAAGCTTCTTCTCTTTAAGGCCAGACTCCAGGCTGTTGGATTTCTTAGATGAGAGCTCAGTGCGGTTCTTTCGCATTTCCTCTGTAGACTTGGCTTTGTCTTTGAGCTTAGGATCTCCGGTCTTGGGTCTTAATTTCTCCATCTGCTTCATTCTCTCTTTGTGTCTCTTGTGGCGCTCCTCAATCTCCTGGTCTTTCAGACTCAGCATCTGACCAAAGCTAGTCATTTGATAATCGCCATCCACCAAAAGTTTCTCCCGTGGGCGATTATCTTTGCGTACTGTGTCTTTTGCCTGAGTGAGCTTATCAGTTTCATCCTTAACCTTGGATTTACTGTGGTCTATTCTGCTGTCTTTGTCTAATGTGTCTCGATTTCTGTCTCTTTTCAATTCAAATTTAGGACTGTCTTCTTTCGACCTGTCCTTAAGAACAGTGACCTGCGGACTGTCTTTTAACCCAGATTTCACGTCCTCTTTGGCGTGTTTGAAAGACCCAAAGCCATCGACATATTTATTTTTCTCATCCTTCAACTTTTCCTTGTGTTTCTCCTTTTTCTTTTTGTCCTTCATTCTGTCACTGATGATGCCGCTTGCTTTGTCTTTGTCCTTTTTGGACATCTCTTTCTCAAACTCGAGGGTCTTATCAAAGTCGTCATCGCCATCTCCCTTTCCTCCATACGGGAACGTGTATGGATCTGCCTCCAGAGGCATAGGTTCTTTCTCGAAAGGTAGGCTTTCTCTGCGGCTGTAGGACTCTCTGATTTCCTCAGTTTTGTCACGTTTGTCTCCTTTGTCTTTCTTGACCTTTTCTTTCTCTTTATCGTGGCTTTTCTTGGACGAGGATGAGGAGGAATGCCGGTGCCTCTCTTTCTCTCTGAATTTGTCTTGTGGCGTCGATATGGACAGGGAGTCTCTCCTGTCCTCGGACATGTCTGCCAGGCTGATGGAGTCATAGTAGCTGGTGAGGATGGGCTCATGACCTCTGTCAGTGAAGCTGTCTGACGAGATTTCACTGTTCTTGTCATTGGAGTCATCCTTGTAGTCATTCATGGCCTCCTCTTCCAGTTTTTCCAAGAGGGACTTCTCGTTGTCACCACTACCTTTTGAGGGCTTCCTTTCCTTTGAGTGATCCTGCTTGTCTTTATATTTGCTCTTTGTTTTTTCCTCACTTGTGTCCCTTTTGTCCAACAGCTTCTGCTTATTTTTCTTGTCCTGGTTCGACTCCATGGACATCCTGTCTTTTCTTTCCTTGTGTTTGGCATCTACAGAATCTTTCTTATCCTTGTTGTGTTTTTCGAGGGAGCCTTTCCTCTCCTTACCTGTATCAAAAGTGGTCTTATCTTTCTTCTTTTCTTTGTGTTCTTTGTCTTTTGCCTTTTCTGTGTTATGTTTTGCGTCAGCAGATGATTTCCTCATTTTTTCTGCGGGGAAGTGAGAGAGGTCATCTTGGTCAGGAGTCGAATCCTTTCTGATAGGGTCGGAAACAAGTCCTCCGCCGTTGTAACTGTCCTCGTCCTCATCACTCTCATCGGTAAATATGTCAGCTATTTTGTACCACGTCTTTACCCCAGTTTTTTCTGGTTTTCTCTCTTCTTTCTTGATCTCCAAGAAGTCCTTCTCTTTATCAGCATGCTTGTCTTGAGAGGCCTTTTCTTTCTTGTCTTTTGTCTGGTCTGAAGACATCTTTCGATCTTTGTCTTTGCCATGAGAGTCTCTGTGTTTGTCTTTGGCTCCCTCCTTCTTGTCTTTGGTGCCCCGGTCTGCATCCTTATCCTTGACAGTTTTTTCCGTGGAGCTTTTCTCGCTTTTGTCCTTGTCCAGATCTGCTCCTCTGTCTTTTGTTTTTTCTTTGTGCTTGTCAGCTTTAGTCTTTTCTCGTTTCTCAATTCCTTCACCCTTCTTTTCTTTATCCTTTCCAGAGTGGTTTCTTTCTCTGATATCACATGTTTTGCTGACAGTGTCAATATCTTTGAAGAAGGTGTCATTGCCATAATCATCTCTTATAGACTCTTGCTTGATTTTTACGTCCTTTCTCTCCTTAATGAACTCATACGAGTCTTTACGATCTCGACTGATGTCCAGAGAATCCTTGTCTTTTTTGTCTTTGACCGTGTCTGTGGACTCTTTTCGCTTCTTTTCTTTCTCAACTGAATAGCTGGAGTTTAATTTTTGTTTTTCTGACCAGTCCTTCTTCTTTTCATTTGCCTTTTCTGAGGAGTCTTTGTCCTTTTTCTTAGAAGTGACTTCTTTCTCTAATCTTTTCTCAGGGTGATCTGATTTCTTGTCCTTGACTTTGTTGTCTTTCCTCCTCGTCTCCTCCTTAACAGTCTCAACAATTAATTTAACAGCATTGTTGGCTTTGTATTCCTTGTACTCTTTGACAGGCGCATCCCAACTGTCATCACCGTAGAGCGAGGAGTCCGAGGACATCTCAGAGCCCCATCTGTCATGGTGGTCGTCTGAAGCACTGAGTTTTGTGTCCTCCAGGTTGAGGAAATGGTTGTTGACGTCAAAGCCGTCATACTCAGACTCTTCCTTCTGAGCTTTGTCCTTTTTACATTTCTTCTCCTCTTCCTTGGTGTTTTTCTCCTTGTCAACTTTTAGATGTTTTTCCTCCTTCTGTTCACTTTTCCTGTCGGCTTTTAAGGACTTCTCCTTGGACTTTTTCTTTTTCTCCTCCTTGTGAGCCTTTTGTTTATCCTCCTTGGGTTTCTCCTTCTCTTTGACATTTCTATCCTTGTCAGATTTTACAGGCTTCTCCCTCTCCTCCTTATTCGTCTTGTCCTTGGTGGAGTCCTTTGTTTTCTTGTTTTTCTCCTCTTTTGTTGTTCTATGCATGTCTTTGCCAGATGACCAGTCTTTATCCTCCGACTTGGTTTTTGAAAGCCTGTCCTCCTTTTTTGAGTGGTCTTTTTCGTGTTTGGATAATTTGACCTTGCTCTCAGCCGGCGAATCTGACTCAACAATTAAAGACTTCTGTCTTGAATCATCGAAATCAAAGGAATAACTCTTGACAAATTTCTCATTCATATCTTGATTAAGCACGAGACTTGGAGCTTTATCTTTTTCCTTGTTTTTGTGCTTGTGCTTCACTTTATGCTTCTTTATCACTTTCCCATCGACATCAGCTTTTGAGACGCTCTCTGTCGAGTTTTTGTAGAGTTCAGAGTTTTTCTTGTCCACTGTGCTACTGTGCACATTGTTATTCTTCTTTTTGTTCTCTTGCGCTTTTCTCTTCACCTGTTTTATTGACTCCACACTAGATTCAGCTGAGGAGTAATCAGACTCACTGGACAGTCTCGTTCTGACAGAATCTGAGAGAGAACTGACATCCGACCACGTGGGGGACGACACAGTCTTCCAACCATCTGTCCTCCACTGCTTTGGATGCTGTTCTGCTAAAGACGGCGCTTGTTTTTGAGAGTTTACATGCGACGAGGAGGATGCGTTAAAGCCAGGAGAGTCTTTCAGGTTTGTTGCAGAAGAGTCCTTTAAACTATTAGAGCCCTTATCATCCTCACTCTCTAAATCTCCGCAATCAGAGTCAGATGTACAGAATTTGTCATTGACTTTGCCAAACCTGACTTCTTTACTGACATTGTTTTTACTCTCCTTCTTCCGCTTCTTTTTGACTTTATTCTTGTCTTTTTGCTGTTTCGAGCTCAGGCTGCCAGAGTCTCTTGTCTTGGTATTTGTTTGTTGGGTTTGTTGCCGCGGCGTAGGCGCTGGTGTGAAACACAACGTCCTATCGTCCTCGTCTGAACTGTTACTGTCAGAGATGATCCGCCTGACGGGTTTCTTTGGTGTGAGCGAGTTGCTTTTGGAATAGGTTTTAACCTCCATCTTGGGTATGGAGATGAAGCTGTTGGTCTTGCTAATTGAGTCCTTGCGGAAGTCTTTTTTCAAGAGGTGTTTGTCGTCCACGGGAGGGACACGCTCTTCCTCATCATCCTCATCAAATTCATATTCGTCTTTGATGGGTGTGACGGCAGATTTAGGAGGGTCTGCGAGTTTCCCTTTCAACTTCAAGCCCTTCTCAAACTCTGAGTCTGTGTTATTGCCATCGACAGAGCTGGACGGGGCGAACGAGGGGGCATCTTCCTCCTCAGAAGATTCTGTGCAAGGCAGAAATAAAAGGAATCAGTCATCCCATCAACAGTGATAACTTGCAGAGAATTTATGTCATTAAAGTCATAGATTCAATTTTTGATACCTGACGAACTTTCTTCACTCGAGGTGTAAGTTCCTTTACCCAGCAACAAATTGAGCATAGTAGGGGAGTTGGCGACCTTCAGAGGTGTTTCACCTTTCCTGTTACTTTGCCGCGGGTCCCCTCCATAACGTAGAAGTAGTTTCACCACCTGAAGAAGAAAAACATTTGGTTTGTTAATTGAAGTGAACACATTAAGGTGTGTTGTTACTAAAATCTCTCGTTAATCCACAGGTAAGGCGACAGTTCTTATGTAGTCTCAGGAATGACCCACAAATTAAAGTCTGACTAGCTATCATTTCATTTAAACAGTTCACTGCAACACTAAGAAAAACAGGCTTTTATTTATTGAAGACAATTCCATATTTGCTTTTCCTTTAGCGCCATCATCCTCATGGCATTTGGAGATAAGATGCCTTTGTTAGCCCAATATTCTTTTACCTTGAAATGTCCATTATTGGATGCATCATGCAGCGGGGTGTCATCATCCAGACCCTTGGTGTTGACCTCTGCACCGGCTGCCAGCAGCTGCTTGGCCACATCGTAATACCCTCGGTTGCACGCCTCATGCAATGCAGTCCAGCCTGCGCAAGAAAAAAAAAAAATTCAACTGTGTCAGAAGTCTGAACCAGACATGGCTGACAATACAGTTATCTGCAATGTTTGAAAATAACAGGAAGCAAATAACATCTTACCTGCAAAGTCTTTTACATTCACATCAGCACCTTCACTGATGAGCTCCTTGATGCGGCGTACCTCTCCACGGATTGCTGCTCTGTGCAGTCGAGTTTCTCCTCTCTCATTCCGTTTATTCACTTTGTCTTTGGTTTTAGATGCAGAGTTTGGCGTTCCCTTCTGACCCAGACTGGACTGTGACTGATGCTTTGGTGTTGTGTCTGAAAGGAGGAGAAGTGAGAATGAGACCAGAACATCCTTAATGAATTTGCTTAGTTTCTGTTTTGTTTACTACTGCTAAGAACACTCGGGTGTTTTGCCTGCTCTAAACCAGAAGGGGGCAATCAGACTCCAACAATGAGCAGCGCATTGGTTGGACCTACTTTACTGGAGCTCATTTCATCACATTTACAAGATTAAACCCAAGCCTTAATCACATCTACATCATTGAGTTTGTACAGCTATTGTCCCAAATGATATTTGCAACACACTCACTTAATCTATGTCCGTGCCTTCAGGCATGCAACAAAGGAATTAACATATAAATAAAAGTGGCTTCGCACTGGTTTTCCCCAAACCTAATTTTTTCTCAAATGCCAACTGAAAGAATTCATGGAGTCTAATGAATCTAGAGTCGAGTCATTTTGTCTGTCAAAAGGAAATGTCCAGTTTGAGCAGACATGAAAAATCATCTAACCACACGGGGACTCTTGAATATATTGATATATGGTTTTTACATTCAGATGTTTGTTTTCTTTCAGCCTCAGATGCAGAAATTGCACCATCAGTTGCAGACTGATGCAACAGAGGAGTTGTTCTTGTTTCTGTGCATGCTGCATTTTAAAACAACCATCCCACCAGCACACATGAACCCATCTGAAGCTCTGCGTACAAAATGGCACGTAGCACTACAACACAGGGCTTCAAAATATAAATCCAGCAGGGAATTTGCTCAACGTAAACAATAACAAAACAATCAACACTACACACCACCCCCCCTTCTCAGCTCGTTTCAAGCCCACCTAAACTGCTCTTCCTCTCAGATGACGCTCCCACTCATCTCTTTCTCCTCATCCGCAGCCCATTCACAGAAGACGTGGCCTAAATGTTAAGCACGCACCTGGACTGTTGACGGACTCCTCAGCTGTCATTTGCATGAGCAAGGCCACCTGCTGCCGCTCAGAGAGGGGGTACCCGGCCCGGATCCCTGGCATCCCCATTCCAAACGGCAAGCCCGCCTTCCGGGTGTTGGTGGGCTCCTTTTTAATGCGCTTCCGCTCTGGGCCTGGTTTCTCTGCAACAAGGGTGAGAGAAGCAAAGTTAATTTTATTGGACTGCAATTATGGACACTCACACAAAAATCTAATTCACAGGACTGTATGAGAGAAATGTAACTGAAGTGTTAGTAAAAGTAAAAAAAACATGAATACATTTATTGGGAATGCAATATTCCTATTACCAATACTAAGCCCACATTTTCAAATATATTGTATTGTTGCCATTATTTCATGTCATCGCTAGTAAAAGAAAATAATGAATAGAAAGTGTCTCTTATTGCTCTTGATAAATATTCAACATTGGGGCTGTCACAGTGTAAAACACTGGTCAAGTGTTGGATTCATAGTGAATGTAAAGAGAAAAACAAACAAATGAGAAACAACAATAACAATTTTATAGGATGGCTCTTTGTACGCTAATTTGTCACACCAGAAGATAGATTTTATTTATTTTTTATTATTATTAAAGATTGAATTGCCTTCTGAGAACCACAAGCAAAGTGTCCTCTACTTTGTATTCAGCACTGAAGCAAGTCGCCTCTTCCTCACATGCTGCACAATGCATATGAAGCCAAGTATGCAAGAGGTTTGTTATGTGCAGTGGGTGACTTTTGTGTTATTACCCAGCTGTCCCTGAGAAAAGGAGGGGTGATCAGGGACTGTGTTTATGTCTGTCTGACTCCAGACCAATCAGCCAGGATCGTGAAGAGGGGAAAGAGGGCGTGACTTGGCAGAACTGTGGTTATTACGAAATAGCTGGTGTATATTTCAATTCAACATGGCCTTGCCAAGGTCACCACATGCCTGCCTGCCTGCCAGGGTTACTGGAGACACGGTGCTACTGGACAAAAGCAGCTGCTCCACAAAGACACACCCAGCAATTATTTTCAGTGGCAGCATACCATCTGATGACCCATGCAGAGGGTAGAGCTACACATGACCGTAATACTTCATCACCGAAGGGTAACAGCTCCCACAGCCCACTGAAAACGCAACTGACACGGCTGACTCCAACCACAAGGAGAGAAAAATAGAAATGGCAAACTCGAGCATGCATGTGGAGTAACACCGGCGGAGCCATGGATGTGTCTCAGCCTGATTTCTGTGGGTTCTCTCTCATTCCAAGACTGGCTGCATCGCTCAAGGCCACAAAGACACGAGTAAATAAGGCAAGGAGGAAGCATGGCAGCTCGGGCTTCCGGTGTCTAGAGGCTTTCCAGGAAAATATTTTTCCAGTCACAAGCATGGAGCTGATGAACTTTCGCTAACATCTGTGAACACTTACAGCTAATGTGCCCTCCACCCCTCTTTGATACACTCTCACGTTCTCCAAAGCATTTGCCTTTTAGACACATTCCTTCTGCAAAGACTTTAACAGCGGGAACCACAGAAGCAGTCCAAACATGTTTTTTTTTTTTTTTTTTTTTTTTCAGCAGCAGAACAGAGAAAGTGCTACGATAGCGTTTCCACACGATGTTTACAAGACTGGGTGAGCAGGAAGGCAGTTATTACCCCGATGTACCCCGACAGACGACGAATAAACTGCACACAAAACCAAAGCTTCTAATACCGGACTGATCAATCGCAGCAAAACGGGCCTTCTTAACGTAGATATGGATGAGTTTCAGGTTGGCACAAACCTAACTGGTGAGTTTGTTGTTCTGTAAATTAGAAACAATACCCATGTTGGTGCAGACACAATCACTGGAAATGTTCACCAGCCAGTCCAGACATTGTTAATGCAGCCCCTACTATCTGGGTGTGTGAGCGTTAACCTGAGAGTATTGAGAGGAAATGAGACACAGTTACATAGAACATTTGCTGCACATGTTTATGAGGAATGAGATTTTGTCTTTCTATGACTTGTGTCAACTTAATTGTCGTGAGATTGTAAGGGAAGATACCGAAGAGGACGGTGAGGCCTGCTTTGTTGATGTTAAAATGTTAAAACGTATGCCCCAAATCATTTCTCAAAACTAGAATTAAAAGAATGCTTTGCATGTGAGTTACCAAATGGCACGAATTAACAATTACACAGCACGGTGTGCTTGCTCCCTCAGTATTGTCTGCCTGCTGGAGGTCTATTTAGGGAACGTGGCTTGGCTTTTATGTGTCTGAGTAAAATGATATTTGCTCAGCTTATAGACGGAGCTGAAACCTTACGCTCACGTCCGCTTGAAACTTGAATAACAAGATAAGAGAAAAGGAGAATAAAAGCAAGCAGACAAGCTAGGAACTGTCACCAGATGAATAGATGGCCTACCTGAGCCAGGGGGAGGGGACCACATCAAACATGAACGTCTGGATAAAGTAGAGCGAGATTTCGATATGGCCACTAGACAATACTACAGTGTGAGTCAAGATCAACACAAAGAACCTGTCTGGCGGAGTTATGGCCAACAGACGCCACAACAAGAAGAACTTCTCCAACCAGCCTGACCAGGTACGTCTGACTGTAGCATGTTTGAGTGAAACAATGTTCTGTTTAGGGACCCGTAAAAAAGTGCATAAACAGGAAGTTAAGGAAGAAGAGGCAGGAAGTGGCCAACAGGATGTTTTCTCAATGCTTTGTGCTGAGCAACAGAGACTCATAGACGTTCAGCATGAGCACGACGAGGTGCACAATGCTCTGTCTATCCTCTCCAGCCAACTGGCACATCACATCTACCGTGCTGTCAGTCAGCGTGTCCACTGCCGATGAATTCCGTTCAGTGTCACAGAGGTAGAAAGACAATCCTCATGTTAACACTTATCAGCAGAGAAATAGTCCAAGCAGCTCTGTAGCTTTAAGAATGAAAACCACAGGAAAAACTATAGTTTGTCAGACAAACTTATATCACAGTTTTATTATGAAACATTGTGCACCTACACAACTAAAACTTCAGTTGTCACACTTATGTTATTGTGTTTATTTTGCCATGTGCTGGTTGGTTTTGAGAAAGTTCCTAAGAGAAAAATTTTGATAAAGGAAAAAGAACAAACAACTACAAGGAAAGTAAAACGCCAAAAAAAGCCATCAAGCCAAACAAAACCACTTGGGATGCCACTTTTTCAAAAATAAAATCAAGTTTGAATGAGTTTAAAATGACACAAAATTCATTCAGGTTACTTTAAATAAACACAAAAAACATATGATGCAATAAACACCACAAAAAAACCCTCAATTGTGTTTTGCTAAATTTACAGCGTTATTTTTTTAACATTAACCTCTCAGTTCTACCTTGCTCTCAATAAAACAAACAAAATAAGAAGTTAACTTTCATGGTGAAAATTAATCTCAAATTAGTGCAGTACTAAGAACAAGAGAAACGCATTAGCCTTCTTGAAAAGAAAGTGTATAATTGAGGAGCTGTAACAGCTCTGAAATAGAACCAGAGCAAGGAGAAAAAAATGTAAATAGTAAATCTCTGATATTGGAAGATGAGTCGGCAGGTTTGTTGCACTTCAGTCAGCTGCTTTTTCCAAAGTGTAGAAATGGCCTTCTGTTTGTCTTTGACTTTGTCTTCATGGTGAAGAACTGACAATACCTCCAACATGCTGCTTTTCAGGTGCTTTGTGTCATGATTGTTTGCTCAGGACAGCTGTGCACACCATTGTTCTCTATTTTAGTAGTAAATTAATATATTACATCAGCTTTGTTTCGTGACTCTTAGGTAGAAACGCAGGGAAACTACATCAACCTGCCTGTAGTAACTATAGAGACATTTGGAAAAAGGTAGTTACTGCTCCAACATGAACTTGTCCCCTTATGTCTTCACAAATGCTAAAACTCCACCGAACAGTGCTGGGTCTAGAAAATACACTGAATCACCCAAAGTATTTGCTCAGCTACCCAAATCATTGAATTCAGGTGGTGCAATCACTTCCATGGCCACAGGTGCAGAAAATCAAGTACCTCGGCCTGCAGACAATTTCTACAAACATTCATGAAAGAACGGGTCGCTCTCTGGAGTTCACTGAATCCCAGCGAGACACAGTGACAGGAAGTGCAATAAGCCCAGCCGTGATATTCTCTCACAATCAACTGTTGGTAGTGCTATAGCAAAATGGAAGCAACATGGAAACACAGCAACTCAGCCACAACCCACCACAAGTGGTGGGCCAGCAAAAATCACAGCATGGGGTCTTCAGATGCTGAGGCACAGAGTAAGCAGAGGTCGCCAACCTTCTGGAGAGTCAAGAACTAAAGACCACCAAACTTCATGGAATCTTCTGATTAGCTCAAGAACAGCGTGTACAGAGCTTCAGGGGGCCGAGCTGCTGCATCCAAGCCTTACATCAGTCAAGCATAATGCAAAGCTCTGGATGCAGTGGCATAAAGCACTCTGCCACTGGACAGTAGAGACATGTTCTCTGGAATGACAAACCACGCTTCTCCATGTGACAATCTGATGGACAAGTCTGGGTTTGGCGGTTGCCAGGAGAATGGTACTTGTCTGACTGCACTGTACCAAGTGTAGATAGGTAGAGGGGAGTTCATGGTGCGGGCTTGTCTTTAAGGAGCTGGGCTCTGCCCCTGAGATCTAGTGAAAGGAATTCTGAAGGATTCAGCACACCAAGACATTTGGACCACTTAATGCTCTCAACTTTGTGGAACCAGTTTGGAGATGGCACCCTCCAGTTCCAACATGACTGTGCACAGTGGAGAAAAGCAAGATCCATAAAAACATGGATGAGCCAGTTTGGTGTTGAAGAAGTTGACGGGCCTGCATAGAGTCCTGACCTCAACCTGAAAGAACACCTCTGGGATGAATTAGAGTTCTAGACTGGGAGCCAGGTTTCCTCCTACAACATCAGTGTTTGACCTCACAAATGCCCTTCTGGAAGAATGGTCAAAAATTCTTAACAACACACTTCTAAACCTTGCGAAAAGGCTTCCTAGAAGAGTTGAAACCATTGTAGCTGCAAAGGGTGGAGTGGCATCATATTAAACCCAGTGTTAAGAATGAGATGCTACTCAAGTTCATGTGTGTGTAAAGAGCGAATACTTTTGGCAATACAGAGTACATTAGAATAGCCATTCTGTCAAAACCAGTGAGTAAATAGAAATTGTGGAAGGAGTGCTTTTTGTTTTTTTCCAATACAGGAACTTGCAGCAAGAATGCTTTAAATTTGGCATCATACTGAAGAAGCATTGCTATCTTAGTGTCAGGGCTGTTATTCCAAAGACAACTCAACTTTCTCTGAGCTCAGAAAGTTTTAAATTTAGTTCTCATCGCCGGGCTTTTACTGTCCCTAAACGGCCCCATGTCACATTCTGTCTGGGACACCATTTCGAACTTTGCATGACTGAGAACCGTTTCTCAAAGAGTCCAAAGCACGGACTTAAAAATGATGGGAATCAAAGGTGTTAACTTTGGGGAAACTATCCCAGTGTTTACCAGGAACCTGGGACTTACTTCATCTCTAACGCACAACACTCTCATTAATCAGCTTACACTCATCAATGTACTGCCAAACTGACTAAACACCTGAGGCATGACGGCAATAACAAGCAATATCCTAAAAGGCTGCCAACAAGACAAAGTGACCGAGTAAGCCGAAAATCCATCCACACAATAGAAACAGCTCATTTACACCATCAACAGCAAGCTGGCTACATGAGTTCAGCTCGAAATATAGTCTTGCGTGTATTCATTGTGCATATTTTCTTCCTTGAAAACTGCACTTTTCCAACATGCTTATAAAAGTCAGAACCTGAGTCCAGCAGATAGCAACGGATCAAATATATCAGAGGAGTTTAGCAGGGAGTCCTTAAGGAGATATTCCTTCTGTCAGCTCACTAATGCAATAATTAACTACTTCTAATGCTAATAATATGTTGGGAAAGATAAAGCTGTTTATTTGACAGCAGTCAAATATAGGATAAATAATCACAGCAAGCATGGAGTGACAGAAATGAATTAATGAAGCTGTGGGTGTGTGTTTCCCATGCCTTATAAGATGATAATTGTGTAACAACTAAAACAGGAGGGGTGAGGAGAAAGTATATATTTGTCTGCTTGTTGTACCGATCCCTCAGTCAGTTCCAGAATGCACTGGTTGTTTGAACACAGAAATTATTTTCAGAATGATCCTTGTTAGAGAGGTTGTAGTTTCAATCTGGTTCTGCCATCATTCTACAAAGACTAATACACCGTTTGCAAAAAGTTTCATATGAAAACTCATGTTTTTTGTGTTTTTGTTCCAGGATTGTTTCATGTCAACACAGCAACATTTTGAAAACGATGTCCGTCTACACGACAACGGTAGAAACCCTGAAAGCGATGCAGTTTTTCATGTTGTGCCACTCGTGGATGATGTTTGTTAATGAAACCACACACATGCAGAACAATACACTATAAACATTAACCATGACAAGTGCATGGGCAGTCACGTGAACCGATGAGGAACTTGGATTGCTATTACACTGAGTCAACTATAAAACTATCAAGTCCCAGGAGAATACGAACCACGTCAACCAAGTCATGCCACTCTGGAGGCTGCCATTGATATTGTCCATCTACTTGGCCATAGTGTGCATGCACAGTAGCTGCAATCTACATGGAGACAAGCCAGAGTATTTTTGAAACGTTACACCTAGGGAGGCAATCTCAAAAACCTGCGTCTTTGGTGACTTTGAGCAACACTGCTGTATAAACAGACGCCCAAAACGCAACAAAACATTTTTGTGTTCTCAGTTGAAGTCATTGTTGTGTAAATAGGCAGTAAATTCTGCGACTGTAAATGGTGATGATGAGGAAGATGAGGGTAAAGGAAGTAGCAAAACAATGACCTCAGGGAGAATGAATACGACAATCCAACACTCTTAAGAATGCCATCAAGGAAGGCTTGGAGAATCACGACAGGGCAGAATAAGCACAAGACTGAGGTCTGACGTCTTTATTAACTCTAATGTTAATGATTTACAGTAGTCTGAAGCCATGGAGTGAATGTATCCTCCTGTTTGTTCTCAAACCCATCTATATTCCTTTGTAATATTCAAACCTGAAGCATATAATCAGCGGCTGAAATAGTGACGAGTCATAAACGTCATTCAACTTGTTTATATGTTCAACATGAACAGTTGTAACAAATACATTCTGATCTGATCCTCATCAGAGGAGCAACTGTGGCAGAATCTCAGATCCTGGCTTAAAATCTGCGCTCTCGTGTCACACAGTGAGAGGGGATTGGGAACAACTGTTGTCATGGTTATGGAAGCACAGACAGCCTGGTGTAATCTTACGACTGAACATTTTAAGACTGCTGCTCCACCACACTGCGCAGTGACGGTGTGGCGGAGCTAATGCAGCAGAAAATGACCGTGACGATCAAAGTCACAAAAAAGCTCCATCAAAACAAACCCCGATGACCAAAAGGATAAGACTGTAGTTATTACCCCTGATTCAGCGGAATGCAACACTTTGCAGTCAAACTGTGGAAATAGGTCTCAGTTGCATGATGTCGATCAAACAAGTGTACCGGAAAAACTTAAGAGGCGTTTCCAGCTCACTAACAAGCCATGATACCGTTCGAATGAAGTGTAAATGTAGCACAGACAAGACGTTTTAATTAATATAAACACAGGTGTGACAGGAGTGTGGACTGCCATTTCTCTGTTGGTATGCGTAGAGAAGGAATTCATGTCACTTTTAAACATGTTAAAAACAACTTAAAAGCCCATGAGAATGTTTAGCTGAGCACATACCTTTTTTTTTAAACAAGTTTCACAAGGGGTGTCAAAACAAATGAGGCACATTCTGAAAAGCCTCCAATATGCTGCTTGACTGTGTTCATGTGCTCATGTTCAAAGCTTCAGTGTGACGAGAAAGCTGAAGAAACTATCAAACATCTCCAATTTTAACTGCTTCAGCCACACAGCAAATGTGAACAAGCCTGAGGTAAACTTAAACACACATTTGCGGAGTGTAGCTGAGACATTATAATACTAATGTCATAAGTTGCTGAACAAAACAGTGGATAAACTAAATCTCTGTTTACTTAGCTGGAGCCAAGGACGAAGCAAAACAATATCTTAGTACATGATAACATCCCCCGCAGTCATATATATTCTGCAGCACAGAAAGTCAGTGAGGAACCGGAGCTGGGGGTGGGGCGGCGAGGGGGGTGGGAGCTGTGACGCGGTAGAGGTGTAACATTCTGCAGAGGGGCTCCACACCGACCCAACAGGGTCAGAACTTGAAAAGGTCAAACAACAAAGGCCGTGTTCACACCTGGCACAAGCATTCGTCTGGGCGATCTGATCACAATTGGACAGCTGTAAGTACGCCACGGGAACGCATCTCAATGAAGGTATTTTGGTTTTATCTCACGAACATGCTCCATATACACATACGTCATTTTTAAATGCGGCGTTGTCCTTCCAATGGGATTCTTCTGCACTTACAGAAACCAGTTTGTTTAGCATAAACTCTTAACAGAATTAACCTGAGCAGAGTTTGTGGCTTTCTGTCATTGATCTGTGCTGATAATATATGAGTCTATTCAGAAAAAATGAGTGCATGTGCAGAGACCATTAAGCGTCTAGGCTGTCTTTCAGTGAAGCTTTGTTCACATTCACATACACGCTGCTTGAAGAATGTGACCCAAGAATGTGAGAATGTTGTCTGAAAGGGGAATTCATACGATGCAACACTGGACAGTCCCAAGGTCAAACACGAAACACATCAGTCAAAAACAAAAACATACAAGCAGCATTTCATTGACCTGCTTTTCACCACCAGGCTAAATGATGCCAACAGAACAAGTCTTCATTCTTTAAAGAATTACAACATAATAAAGTTGTAGGCCTGATATTTCAGTTGACAGCAACTTGACCGGGAATTGATACCACGAGCAGATAAAACTTCTCAGGGTTCTACAGTTTGTAGATGGCAGATTAAATGTTCAAATCCGAACATGGTAGAGATGGGAAGCAAGGTCATGGGTTAAAAGACAACGTATCCTCTTTCCATCAAGCTATTAGCATACTAACAGGACTACGACTCTGCTGTGATTCCTGTGAGAGCTGACGCCTCCGCTCACAAACAGTGTTTGGGTTGACCTCTTTATTGTGGAAACCAGCAGCATTAGAACTGGAAAAGGTGTGGAATATGAAGCAGGCTAACAAAACTGAGCTAATGGAGCACATGGGATTATTATTCCCAATGATGCACCATACGATATAATCTTACAACATGAACATGGGGAAGGCGTGCACAAAGCATTACACACAAGCTTAACAGAGATTCAAAAGAGCCGGTTAAAGAAGCAATGAGGAAATACGCCTCAATCAAACATTTCAATTATCAACAGATGCAGTGAATCACTCTAATTACACAGCATCTCATGCCAACAAAATGCATACCGAGTCTTACCTACACTTACAGCCAAATCTCAACAGTCTTCTGTTGCAACATACTCTCTCTCTTTGGTCTGCAGTGGAAAGCTTCTTGCGAGTGTAATCACTGAGCATGAACCATTGCAGCGGCTCAGCCCGTGCTGGAGATGAAGGCTGTGAGCAAAGCCTCTGACTTGGACCATCATCAACAAGCTAAACCCTGAACCCTTAAAGTGCAAAGTCAAACAAGCATGAGCAGTAGTCCTTCCCTCCCTAATTAAAGAGAATACGGAGCAGAGCCTTACCAACACAAACCGTGCTCGGGCTGGCTCTTCAGAACTCCGTTATCACTTGGATCGTGAGTTTGTGTGGTATTCTTATTTTCCTTCAAGACTGTAGGTAAGACGGACCGCGCAGATGTGCCACAAACACAGCCAAGCCTTGAGATGGAGCTGGGAGCACTTCCACTTCGCGCATCCCAACCCCCGTTTTTACAGAGCACAGCTAACTACTTCCTGCCAGCCAGAGAGGATGTAATGCAGCAACTCCCATTCCTCTTTGATTCCCACTTCAAAGTCTCTTGGAGGTGGAGATGTCAAAACCAACGGGTAAATACTTTCCAACAATCCCTTACCTGAGTCAGAATCTTTCTGGTCTCCATTTGCTCCAGCAGTAAAGGGCAGCTTCCTTTTAGAGGCCTTCTCTTTCATCTCTTTGACCCCATCACTGCGATCCAATTTGGGAGTCTTGTTTGACAACACTTTATCCTGAGAAAAGAGACAAATGAAAACCATGATAAGCAAAACGAACAGAGGGTAACAGATGTTTTAAACACAGTCGATCAGCAGTATAGTAATGTAAATGTCTGTAGTTTAGATAGAAATGGAGGCCAAGGAGTACATACAGATGTAAGCTATCCATAGATCCTGCTACCTCCGCCTGCGTTTAAGTGTTATTCCCTGCCTTGATCCCCACAACCGTAATGGGCTTGTCAAAGTGAAACTTTTCCATGCAGTTTCTTCCGAGATTCCTGACTCCCTGACCACAGCAAAAGAGCGAGGCACAGGCAGAGGAGTAGGAGCTGACGCCAGCTCGGCTCTGCGGTCTACAGCTGCTGGAAACAATCACAAGCCGGAGCCTGAGCCTATCTGCTATCAACAGATGTAAATACTTATGAATCTGTTCGACTTGCTCATTTGTTGTACCCAGACACCGTAGTGATAGCAACTTGGTTATCAACACAGGCAAGTCTCACAGGAAGTACAACTTTGGAAAAGGTAGAGAATAAAAAATAAATAAATAAATAACAAGTCTGGTGAAAAGATAATATTAAATAGCGAAAAAAAAAAAAAAAGTCTTGACAATATATACCTATACACATGTACATGTCTGGAAAAAACCCCCACAATTTTAATGATATTCTAAAATTTGTGATTTATCTCTGTATGAACACAAACAGTTCAGCACTGCATCCTCAAAAAGCATCTTTAAAGAAATGTACACTCATGAAGAAAAACTTTGTAAACACAAATAATAATATCAGACGGGGATGAGAAGTTGGGTAAGGCTACTGTCACACCAACTGTAGTGAATTGTTCTTCTACACGTGCATGAGCAGATGGACAACAGCAATAATGGCGGCCTCCAGAGTGTCATGATTCCCATATCCTCCCGGGACTTTTTAGAGTTAAGAGTTACCGTAATAGTAATCCAACCTGGTCGACTGTCCATACAAAAGTCTGTGTACTCGTCACTGTTAAAGTTTATAGTTTGCTCTTCTCTGTGTTCGTGTGTATGTGCATTCATTCAAAACACAACCAACAGTGCCGAATCGTGGCCAGGCATGCTAGCTACACTGTTGTCAGTACTTCTGTCACTCACGTGTAAATAGACAATGTTCATTTTGAAAACGTTGCAGTGTAAACGCAACATTTTTAATGAAATGAAAAGGAAAAAATAATGTGTTTTCACTAAAATGCTGTCATGTCAACAGAGCTCAGTTAACTCAAATATCACTGTGTGAAAGCACACCAAGTGACGTCGGAGTAGTATATCTGAAAAATAAAAAAGCATAAATGACCACAGAAAACGCTTTAGGGTGCTATTTTCAAAGCAACGAGTTAAATTTTATCAGTATGTTATGCAAACTAAAGCTAAACACATCAAATGTACTTTAGTTTGAGTTTGTGCGATAAAAACTGAACAGTGTATCTTCAAAACACAAGTGAATGACTTTGCAGAGACTCCGAAATAAAGGCCTTACAATGAACGTGTGTAGAAAATAAACATCCACTTCACATTAACTGATCTCAGGACAAAGCCAGGGCTAAAAAGGAACAACCTAATTTCCACACGAGGGTAAAAGCCGATCGGCCAGCCTATACCGTGCTAACCGAACAAGCATTGGTGTCAGTTTATCTTACGCTGATGCCAACAGTGACCCTGAGGTCTACATAATACAGGTCATCATTCCCCTCTCTGCACCATGATCAGATTATTCAACATTTTGATGTTCCAACCTAAATAGAAAATTAACCCGAGAACTGTTAAAATTATGACAAAAATCTATTGTGACAAAAAATAGTGTTAAATCTTTTAAAATTGCAATAAGCAGTTCGTATTTTCTGGCTTCATATCATGCAAAATAAATACCTCCATCTTCAAAACAGCAGCCAATACTGGATTCTAAAAATTCTATTGACACCATCCATGGCAAATTGTGAAAGAAAAAAACATTATAGGATTGTACATTCAATAAAAAGGGGGATTTCCACAAAACAGGGATTTAGTCTATGTTGAATTCTGTTTTGTTTCTTAAATTGCTCAATCAGAAGTTAAGCGGGAAATGATCCCAAAATAAATAAACGTACATGCACAGTGCATATGTTAGTTTGAAATTCGAGATATTTTTAGACAATACTCCCCAGGTACAATCAACCGAAAGCGGCACAATAAAGATGCAGGAGCACGCCAGATGTGATGCCCGCACACACACTTTCTCATTCCACTTAATTTCTGCGCCGTGCCTTCTGTCCCCTTCTCATCTATCTCTATCCTCGGGGCAGGTTTTCTATTATGTGTCAACTGGCTGAACTCCTCCCCCTGCCCTGCCCCAGTCATAAGACTATGATGTCATGGTACAGTAGAGACAAACAGTGTCAGCTACACTGAGCTGATCTCTCTCTCTCTCCCTCTCTCTCCCTCTCTCTCTCTCTTCCTCTTCCTCTCTGTCCACGTCTTCGCTCGGCTATACAATGGCTTCAAAAGGAAAACGCATCATTTAAGTGATGGCATGACGCACAAATCTGGGCAGGTGCTGAAGTTAAGTGAAACTGGCCGGCAAACTGGAATGTGTCTCTGAAGTTATTGTAAACTGTTTGCAGGATTAAATGTAAAGAAAGCATTGACAACACAAGACTGTATCCAGATCCGCCTTCACAAGACGCCCTGTTTGGTGGTCTCCTAGCAATGCATGCTCTTTTCGTCTTCCTGCGTTCTCCACCCACCCCTGTGTGCTCTGTTCCCTCCCTCCCTCCCTCCATGCCGGAGTCTGATGCAATCCTTTGCAGAGAGCTGTAAATCCATGCCTGCATAAGCTTCACCTCTCCTCTCTTCACTTCTGCTTTTGGCTTCGCAGTTGGCACACGCCGTGACATCATCAAGTTGCGCCAGACATTTTTTAACTACCAACAACACGAAAGTCCCTGTGACTAATTTAATGGGGAACTTTCAAGTCAGTGCTACTCACTGGATAAATGTCATTACACCACTGAAATAGTGCTTCTCACACAAGCAGTTTTCTCTGCTTGGACTTCAAGGACACCAAAACAAGCTGTTATACCACAGTTCATTGTATGTGGAAGCGAGGGTGGTTAAAGTTTGAAAATATGAAGTAACCACAGCTGAGTCTGAGTGTTTATGAAACACAACGCGCAAATTATTCTGACAAAGTGCAGCATCGGAGTAACTCGCTATGCTTTGGACTCAGGCGTTTTAATAATCATGAGCTATGAGAACACTGACATACAGTGTATGTATCATGCACACATTAGCCAGGTCAATCAATGCACTAAAACAATCACATTAAGTCATACGGATGCAATAACATTAAACATATTGCTAAAATAGCGAGATTAAGGAGCTGAGCCATGTTGAATAATGAATAGTGATGGTTACACCGCCAATTTAGAGCAACTAAAAATTGGAACGTCTCATACAGTTGCCTGCAGTGACTGGTACTAATCAGCGTCTGTGGCCGGTCACGTCCAGAGTTCACTGATGTAAATTGAAAGAGTTGGTCCATGCAGGCGGATGGAAAAGCTAGAAGAGAAGAGCTACTATAGCGCACACTGCTTAAAAACCGGAAGGCATTGGAACAGAAAGAGAACGAGAGCTTGCAGCACGCTAGCAGACACGTCAGGTGGCCTATAGTGACCCCTGTGCACTGCTGAAAGCACGCGCAAAGTTCCCATGAGGGTCAGAACTGGACCACAGAGGTGACCTGGTTGCTTTCCATCACGCTGATGGGTGCAGGCGTCTCCGTCATTAACCTGGAGGAAAAATGCCAGCAAAGAGCACCGTGGGAAAAATCCATCCAGTGGGGATCACGTGATGGTCCGAACAATAAATGTTCAACGTCTGGCTGCAGCGTTCATGTGGGTATTTTATCGAGCACATATCAATTATCTTATAATAATAATAGCAATAATACATTTTATTCGTAAAGCACTTTTCATCTCAGTATTAAAATGCTAAAAACTGACTATGTGTGTCATGTGTGGCTTTTAACAAAGTTCAGGTAATGTGACATATCCGTACAGTGTTGCCTCTGAAAATGACAGGATTTTTCAAATGTTTTCAAAAGTGTAATCGTATTCTAGACACTGACAAGGATTTTACAATGAAAACGCTGCATTGTTTACATCCGATTGATTTTTGAGAAGCATGACAAAGTGTTGGCCTACAAATTCAAGAGCTTAACTGGATCATACATTTAAAAGATTTGGTAAAAAACAAGCCCTCTAAAAAATACGAAAAGCATGCTTACTTCAATTACAGCAGTATGTATATCAGCTTTCTGTGAGACTCTGCATGAAAAAAAAAAAGAAAAAAGAAAAAGAACTCTATCTACTAATCACCTGACTTCACACAGTGCAAAAAATAATTTGACATGTGGCCCGACAACTGTATTTATTTTGAGATCGGTTGTTCTAAGCTCCTTCAAGAACTTTCCTTACTTCCTCTGAGGATTTACGCCATCCCAGTATCTTCTGTTTTCTTTGCAATTCAAGACAGACTTTATAATTCCAGTATAGGGGCATTGCTGAGCGGAGCAGAGTCCTGGTGAATAAATTGTCTGTCGGCTAAACAAATCTGTAAAAATAAGCTTAGTCTAAAAGTTTGAAGAAGGAAACGCATTGATAAAACAAGGCCAATTTCAGCGCAATTCAGTTTGGTGTGATAAACATTGTTCCTGAAACATACAGTGTTTTAAGAGCTGTATGTAGATCTTTAACAGTTCTCAACAACCACATTGGATTTGAAATGTTGCTGGAATATGAGCTGCTTTGCACCATGCAGCAGTCTGGATGCATTTTGTGTGATGACACGACATGTTCAAGTTTAATGCATGAATGTCCTGATGCCATTACCTTTAGACTATCTCTAAGCATATCTAACAAGCGCATTGTTATTGTCTCAGACTTGGTGCAATAAGGAGGTAAACATGTGAAACCACCCTGGGCATGACTAGCCAACAGTGCTACCTGCAGCTATTTTGCAAGTTCAGATTTGATTGCACTTTTCTTCTGTGGAGTGTCTGTATGCCAGTTTTTTTTGCGCACGTTTAGCAGCACAACATGTGTTTGCTTTCCCCAGCGGCGTCTGGTGGCGCTGTTGCTCCAACTAGTGGCTCGCAGCCACATGACAGTGAAGCTGGGCCTTATATGTGGATCAAAAACCAACTGAAAAGTATTTCTGCATCCCGAGTAACGAGGGACAAATCAAACATCAGCGAGTGATACACCACTACGTCGACATGAAAGACAACCATGAACTCCCAAAGTGTGGGATCTACACAGAAGGACTGAGAGCATGAACAACAGAAGAGCATCATTAAAACCAGCACACTTTGTAGCAACCATGCTGAAGTAACACTGGGCTGGATGACACGAATCTATCGAGATGAATACAGGGAGAGAACACTGGAAAGCAAAAACCCCAACTAAGACCATTTTCCTCCTTCAATTTTTCCAATGTTCCCATTCTGTCTGGAAGGTTTCATAATTTTTAACACGATCGAGGGGTTCTGGTTAAGTGTCGAGGACACGCTAACACGCTAACACCCTCAAGATTGATATGGATGTGGGCACGGCCTGTTTAACTGCATTTTTTTTTTTGCCTTACCTTTTTCCCACCCTGCTTTTCCACCATGTCGGTGTTGAGTGGGAAGTGGTCCAGCTGGGGGGTTTTAGAACCCCCACCTTTGGGCATCGTTCAGCTCTCCCCACGCCAAGCTTCATTCACGCTGCCATTGCATCGTCATCAACCGTCTGGAACACAAAGAGACAGAAAGAAATGGAGGGGGAGGTTAGCACCTGGACAGCATGGTTTATTGAAAACACATTTACACCCTGCCAGACAATGCAGCCATTAGCGGTACATCAAGCACTCTATTTTCAACCATTACGCTCCCGCTCTGGAGGAAGCACATTTAAGAGGAAGGAGAGCTGCAGCTGGGGCAGGCTAAAGGCTTATCTGTTCTCAAGATAAAACTCAAAGAGCAACCAAAATCTGCCCAAATGTTTAAAAATAGCTCAGCAGCTAGCACTTTATTAACTAATCTCATGAGTAATTTCTGAACTCTTCCATTACTGGCCTAGTTTTTCTAAATATTGGTAAATATTGAAGCGTTTTCCTTTTTTTTGGACATAACTTGAAGGAAAGAAGAAATGGGCATCACTTGAAAAGCACGTTTTCACCACTTAAGCAGTCGCAAAACATTTTACACAGTTAACTCATTCAAGCACACACACACACACACCAGTGGTGATGGCCGCCATGCGACGTGTTTGACGTTCATTGTTAGCAGTTCACATTTCATTGTCTTGAGCAGAACACTTCAACATATGGACGGGGTGAAGTGAAAGATCAAACTACCGCTTTAGAATTGACGACAGCCCAATCGATACAATTGTAATTACAGCTGTAACAACATTTTTGGAAAAACTGATCTACAGTATGGTTATTTAAAAAGGTTAAACTATATTATTATGAGCTAAAAGAAAATGCATTAATAAGCGATATTTTAAAGCAATATTGTTGAGGGAAAATAAGCACGCACAGAATTAGCAAAGGAGTGCCCTCAGAAACATGACTGGCACGTCTCAACAGGATCCTCAGCAGTTGCTTTCCGCCATAGTTACCAAACAACTATAATTGAGGGCTCCACCGTGTACTAATTTAGAATTTCCCTACCATAGCTGCTAAAGAAGACTCCAGTCTTCTTACAACAACGGCGCTGCTAAGTGTGAGTGATAGTTCTGTAGGTTCATGATCCAACCGAGGCTTACAGGCAGTTTAATGTGCTCCGTCTTCTCAGAGCCTGCTTTGTCCTCTAAGCAAGTACACAACAACAATATGTGCATTACTATCCGGCGCGTCCCTTCATGGCCTGCTGCTTCACAGAGCCATGAATTAATCATAAATTCCATCCCTCAATTCTCTCCTCCATAATGCACTTTCTCTTCTGAGTGCGTCCAAGTCTGATCATCCCTGCGACTGAATGAGTGAGTGAACAGATGAGACCATGGCTGCATTATTATTATTTTTTTCCTCGCTACTCTGAGACATTGGCACTCCTATCTTCCCTGGCGCCGCTTCCATCTCCCTTCCCGGCCCGTTCCCTCCCCCATCCTTCTTCCTTTCCCTCTGCAGTTATCCTATTCAAAGACTGCTATTTATATCCCTCCAGTCAAGTCAGTCAAGTCAAAACAGTCAGCCAGCCAGCCAACCAGATAGGCTTCAGTGGACGCACTGCCCCCCCGCTACTGCTGGGAAGAGAGACACTGCAAACCGCAGGCCTCTTCCTCTCTCTTCCTCCTCCTATGGCTCGTTGTTATCTCCTCTCTGCTACTGGTAAGCACTCGCTGCAACCTCCACTAAACCCCCACCTCTCACCACACCAAACAAAGTGACAGGAAGGTTGACTACTCTCAGAAATAAACAAACCTCGCAGCAACACAGACACTCACCTCAAACTAGGTCAGCTGAGCTTTGAGAACAATAATCTCTGCACTATTTTAGGACTACTATGATGGACGGCTTTAGCGGCAGAGCTTTTTCGCTGTTAAGCACAACGCAAGAATATGATGTTTGCAAGCCAGCGAGTCATGAATGTAAACGCGGAGAGGAGACCCGGATTAAAGCACAGGCATCATCTGCTGCATGATTCCAACCTAATCTCAAGGTACATAATGTTAGCTGACATCGTGTTTGTTTTTTTAAGAGTTGTAACCATTCGTCACTGCTTGGTGTTTACTGGTGTGTATACGAATGCAAAGGCGTGTCTCACACAAACAATACCCAATAATAACACCAACGCCTAAAAAAACACAACATACTACTTTCCCCAGTGCCGACACTGCAAACGTGGCTGCTAAATTTGATTTGTTTTGAAAACAATTGAAAGCCCATTTAACTTAACGTGCAAAATACTACTTGATGCAAACATCTATGACGTTCACTATCAAAAATGTATCACTGTTAGATTAACATAATTCATCAAATCTCATCTTTGAGTGTGAATACGCATAATGAACACAATCTTTTGTTAACTAGCTAGTCCGTGCAAAATGAAGCTCATTTAAAATGGTCCACTTGCATTTAGGGATGGTTAACAACAGAGGGGCCTTTTTGAGTTTTAATGATTTATTTATGACGTCAGCCAAGTTCGACATAGCCATAGATGATAACTGCAGAAAGGAGTGAGGAGAGGTGAGCCAGAGAAGCAATCTCTCTCAAATGAAGGACAGGACCTGCCAGTACTACTTGCCATCCCTTCTCTCTCCCTTGAATGAACACACACACGCACACACACACACACACACACACACACACACACACACACACACACACACACACACGCACACCTCTCTTTCTTTTTATGCCCTTTTCTCTCTTCATCTTCCTGTAGCATCCTCTTAATCCTCTGAGCCACTCCCTCTGCGGTCAGATAGAGGCCAACACTTCAGCATATTGCAGCATACTGTGTGCACACTCACAAATGCACTGGAACACACCATGGGCACGCACTTAAGACTGACACCAAAACTGACAATGAGTAATGACCAAAAAATCTTCCAACTAAAAGCTGAACCACATGTGAAACCCCTCTTACTTGAGTTAAAGAGCTCCATATCTCGTGAAATTATAATGCAACAGCCGCACAAACCACCGGACCACGAACAAATAGTTACTACTCCAGCTAACGGATAATAGTGGATTTCAGTTCACCTAAAGCGGCGCAAAATATTTAAAAACAATAGGGCAATAAAGAGATCTGAAGTGTTTCTGTCTGTGCATTTTAGCAAGTTCAAACCATCGGAAGGCAATACAAGACTAAACATGCCGATTTAAATTTCATTCTGCAACAAAACGTCACATAACAGGGGTACTTTGTACAATCCCAATTTAAGGCCAAGCAAGGCATTCTGGATCAACACATTGAAATGACTCAATCACACATACAAGTGAAAGCAATGGGTATCTGAGTGACAATTATACGTCAACACATTTGGGATTACAGCTGAAACGCAGTGAATTTACACGTGCAAGAGATGAAAGCAGTCATTTGAACCAACCCTCAGCCACTCCTAAGTTATGACTCTCATTGTGCTCGCAAAAAAAACACACCTCAAATTTTCCACACTGACAGCTGAACAACACAGCAGCTGCATGCAGGGATGGGCATGTTGCTCTGGCCTCAGTGCCTGTGTTTACCAACCCTAGCGCATCCTGCACAATCACATACACATCAACAGCACACTCCCTGGCAGTCGATCAACACATAAGCTCCTTGTCGGTTAAGAGATGCACAACGATGCGCAGATCATTAAAAAAAAAAAAGGTAAAATCAGTGCTATACAGGACAAATTCCTAGATACAAGACATGTAAGCAGAAATACCAAACAATATAATGATGCTACATGTTTGAGTACTGAGCTGCTGTTGTCATATGTGAAAGAATCCCTTCACCAAAATTTTTTTCATATTGAAAGGAGCTTTTACACCACACAAGACACTCAGTCGCCGCTATTAGGCAACAATTCAAAGACAAAAAAGCAAGAACGCACCAATACCGACAGCAGTATTGGGTTCGATACAGCACGTAGTCCTCATACTTGGAAAAAGATCCCCGATATCACCTGTAAGAGCACTACTGTACGTCATGTGCGAGCGATTTCAGTAGTTTGAAGACTCTCCATTATTAATGAGTATGACAAATGTGTGGCAGACTATAAACTACATTCTGCCAAAATGTCAAGAGCAGGGGCGAAAGACAGTTCGCACAACATCAGCAACTGAATCACCAGCAACATTTGTAGCAGCAGAGTTAGCTCGATGTTACTCATTAGTTTAACTGCTCGGCGTGCAACTGCAAGCCGTGGTACATGCTCAAGAGTTTTGGGGCTCACACACCAGCAACGCTACACTCATTAAGAAGCCGGAGTGTGTGTGTGTGAGCATGGCTCATAGCGAGCCCAGTTCCTTGGTCTACAGTATACAGGGCAGTGAGTAGATAGATGCGATGCACTGTATACTGTACACTGTAGCTGTTTGGGGTGCGTGTATCTGTGTGTGTGTGCATGCTACGATTTCAGAGAAATAAATAAAAGCATATCTATTTTAATACGTAATTGAAATGAAATAAATCCTTACGATATCATCCATTCTCAGTTTGTGCATGCATTCCCCCTGCAGTCTATTAACATGCCATGCAGGAGAATAGAAAAGGACAGCAGCAGCAGCTAGCTAGCCTGTTTGGTGTGCAAATAAAGCCACCCTGGCTCTGCTGCTGTATCCTGGCAACCAAAGCCCAGCTTGGCTGCTCAGTCCCTGACCTGAGCCCATTCACTTCATTATAAACCTGTGTAGAGAAGAAGAGACTGGCACACGCACATACACAAACACGTGCAAATGCATACACAAGCACCAAGAGAAGAGGTGCATTATGCCTGAGCAGAAAACGTGTGCCTACAGACGGAGCTAAGAACAAAAAAAAACAAGGAACGCTCGCTCGCACACAAACATTTACCTTGCGAAATGTGCTGTATTAAATATGAGAAAACATCTGGACTTCTGTGGGTGTAGGCCAAGCTAATAGATAAGCTTTTGAGTTTGTTCTTGAAAAGTATGTTGGATTTAGGCTTGTAGCCCACACGTGCAACATAAGTCAACTATTCTTTATTTTCCGCAGAAAGTTTTAGCTTTATACCATTAGATCTAAACTTAATATCTCTCTTCCTACATAAACACAGTCATGTTAAATGTGTGATATATGCAGCAGGAAGTACATGGGGGCATCGGGAAATGACAAAATATATTTGAAATGCGAGCGAGTGGGAGTGGTCCTATTATCCATGAGGCTCTAGGACGGGAGCGAGCCAGAGAGCAAGAGAGGAGTGAGATGTGGGGAGGAATCCAATCACTTGCTCTGATTTTCTATTCTGAGCACGTTCACTCTCCCTTACACCTCTCTGTTCCATCCAATAACAGCTCAGGGCTTGCTGCCTGCCTGCCAGTCTGGTAAATCATGCTGTCTTTGGCAGTGACCTCGCTAAGATAGTGGCAGGCCTCTGTGTGTGTGTGTGTGCGTGTGTGTATATTTTTATATATATAGTGTGTGTCTATACCGCAGGAAAGGCTAGAGACCATCTCGCGCTTTTTAGCTCTTCCCTATCCAATCCCTCAGGTTCATCAGTGCTCTGACTCATTCTCATTTCTTCTCTCTCTCCTCTCTGAGTACTTCTCTCTCATCTGCCTTTCTCTCTATTTTCAAAATCTTTCTCCTCTCTCACAGGCAAAAGCCCGACATTGCCACAGCAACGTGTGAGCACACACACATGCGCACACACACGCATGCACACAAAAAGCCTGTTGCCTAGCAACTAAAGGATGAGACAGATGCAGGCCTATCAGAAAAGCTAGTGAAAGAGCTGTGGATAGAGAGAGAGGGAGCCTATTGATAGAGGAGTATCTTTGCATATCAACCTCAAGCAATGAGGTTTCAATCACTTTTTGACCTTTGGATGACATCTGACCAACGAGAATTGTTTGCTTCATTCATAGATTTATGTGCATTGACAAACATCTCTTATAAGAAGTGTAACTCGGGGTCCACAGTTGTACAATGTCATTTGCAAAGAATTGTACTACATTTGAAAATAGTTAGGACAAAGACTTGAGACCATATGAAGCCAACTATTTCCAGAAGCAGTAAAACCGAAATAAATTTCAAAACTCATATAGCAATATTTATATAAGCTCACAGTACTACCATCAAAACGACAAACAACAACAAAAATGGCACATCAAACACTTGGTGCAATATCTACTCCAATCCTCTGGATAGCTTGGCCTTATTTCACAGGCCCAACCCCCCCGAGTGAGCGGTTGCAGTGGTGCAGGGTGGTGGAAAGAGCAGCAGTGTGATTGAGAAACCCACTCTCCCAAGCAGAAATGCATCCACCATCAGATTCAAATGTGGCCAATCCAACAAGTATTCTACCTTCAAAATGTCCTGGCAATCACATCATGTTGTTTGAATAATGATTTTAAGTACACCAAATACAAATTCTTTGGTAGGAATTAAGTATGTTACAGTTTTGTGTAGAAGAGACTTAATAGTTGCTATTGCTCACCATTCTCTTGAGCTATGCCCATACTGAAGCATTTACCCATTACCTGAGAACAAAACTGTGCATGTCTTCAAAAACCAAGTGGAGTCACATGGTTTTTTCATGCAAGATTGTCCAACCCACAGACTGTGTAAAGCAATTACAGAAAAGCTGATCAATTAATTTACATTACTACTCAGCTATGCACCAAATCGCATAACATCTAATAACAAAATGCCAAACCATGAAAATGCTGCACTTGTGATCATTCATGAAATGTCTGCAAAGCAGTACCATTTCTTTGTAACATTCTAAGATGCTGATCATAAAGTATTGCTATTGCTTGTGTAGTATAGGGGTGTGTATTGGCAAAGACCTCACAATATGATTTGCATCACGATACTTGGGTCGTTATACAATAATACCATGATATATTGTGATATCACAATATACTGTGATAATCTAACTATATTTTCTATTCATACCCCGAGGGTAGTAGTGACTGAAAACACCAAATCCATATTTTCGTACTGAACATGGGGTCTAAGGTAACCTTTCACTTACAAACACAAATGATCCAAAATCCCCCCCAAAATGATATGAACACTTATGTGAGCAGATATAAAACGACTATCTCTGCAAATCACTGATTAAAAAGAACATTAGGGTACAAAATAGCTTTCCATTTGTACTTCTCTATAAATAGAAACAATGTGTGCCTCTATGCCATACTAATGCCAATAATGCAGACTCAAAATAGACAACATAAGATGGGGGGATTCCAACAAAACAGGAAAAAGGAAATGGCCAACTGTATTTTCTGTTGTATTGCTCAGAGGAAACTGGCATGACTGCAATAAACCCAGGTTTATTCTTCAAACCTTAGCTCGGGAGGACAATCAGAAGTTGACGCCATCGCTCGCCCATAGAAACATTCATGCAGCCTTTTGCATTTACTTCACCAAATGGAATGGAATGGAGTGGAATGCTGTTTATTGTCATTGCAACAAGTTACAGAAGTAACAAGTTACAACAAAATTACTGGGGTTTAAAGACGCCTAGGCAGCCAATTACGGCGCTCCGTCTTGAAAAGGAACAGAGTTAAAGGAACTCAAACAGAATTGGGGGGAGGGTTTAAAAAAAAAAAGACAAATCAATTGAGATCATGGTTCCAAACGGAGACGTGATTAGAAGTGAGAGACCAAAAACAAAGCCAACCCGCAAATAAACCTTCAAGTGGGTTTTTTGTTGATATTAAAGAGATTTTCATAGGACACCGAATGATTGGCAGACATCACAATGTGCTTGCCATAGAGTTAGCTCTGGTTTCACCAAAGTATCAACAGAGACTATCTGCTTCAGATTACTTTGACAAAGGTGACAAAGAGATGCTTTTGTTATTGCTGTTCTTCCCCACCTTGTGCAAAGGTGGTCTGAAAATGAAAAACAAATCTGAGTATTTGTCATCTCGACCAGTGCTTCGAGCGAATTGTCTGCTTAAACACTCGATCCCTCGAGAGACAGCACCAGAAATGTGAGTTGGTTAGTGTATTTAGGGTGGAGCAACATGACTTTTTATGAATATCTCAATATATGTGGACCATATCGTGAAACACAATCAGTGTTTTAGGTAGCAACTCGTACACCAGTGATATGTACGGGCAATTTCAGAAAATCACAGCTGAAAACAAAGTTGCATGGTTTGCCCGATCCATGCTAAACATCTATAGAGGTGTGCCTTATCTTGTCAAGGTCTAAATTTGTCTAAAACCATCTCTTTTTCGAAGAAAAGTTGAAACTGAAAAGACTTATGTTACAGGAAATACTCCACTTCCAGTTTTGTATTATGCTCAGCAAAGGCCTGCCCAGACCGCGATTTTAACCATCTTATAAGTTCACAAGCTGCCGCGCTGTATGACATGAATCGAAAAATCTTTCCCACGACGAGAAGTTTGCTCTGTGCAGACTGCACGATGAATACCCTGATGCATGGCAACCGAAGCTTCAACAGAGCACAAGCCACCAATGTATGGAGTGCTGCTTTACCCCAGGTAAAGGCACAGCCCAATGGACCCTACAAAACTGGATGGAACCCATATAGATGCACCCAACCTCTGCAATCTGCAGGCGGTTCCCTTGGAGCCTTGTGGGCTCTGGAATATCTCCCCCATACTTCCCATCAGCTGGACATCGGAGCGCTCACTTTTGTGACATTTGTGTGTTTGGAAAGAAATCCCCCAAAAAATGAGGAGGAGAATATAGACGCAGCGGAAAAAGAGGCAAATTAAATGCCAATTTTGCAAACCGAGCTTGAAGTAAGTACTTGTTAGCATCTACTGGCATTTTATGTTAGCATTGCGTGTCGTTAGAATTCAGAGACTGTTGTTTTCCAACAAAACACACTCCATGTAAACATAAACATTGCCATGGGTTGCTGCTATTGGTCCATGGATACCAAGGGGGAGATTCAAATGTACTTTGTATAAATTTTGTATAAATCCAGCCCTTTCCATCGCTGGACTACCTACGACGGTGCACAGTACAACATTCAACACAACCATGAAAAAGAGAGAAAAAGAAGGCTGCTGGGACCATGGCCACACTATGCTTGATGAAGAAGGTAAAATAGATGAGTTAGAGCAAAAAAAGTAATATTTATTCAGGAAAATGTAATGTCCTAGGGGGACATAGTGTAAGAGGATACATATGGATGTGCCCAATTTGCACAGTCTTACATTGTCGTTGACGATGCAAGCATAACATAATGAAATAGAATCTAATAGCAACAAACAAGAAAATTTAGTGTCCTGGGAAACAGGCGTGACTGCTCAGACGCGCCATCAAGAATCATCGCACCCGCAGCTTTGTTTTATTTGCAACCCTACTTTTCCAATTTCTGCCTAAATCTTTGGACAAAATATCATGATACTTTGCCTGATTCATTTCCCACATTGCACAGAGAACAAGCCACAATACATTGAATACATAGCATATGCTGCCGAGTCCTAAGCGTATTATTCACATACAGGTCCTTGCCAAACTGTCATTCATGTGTCTGACAGTGGTTGGGGTTACAATGTAGTCAGACAGGATTTCCCAACAGTTCATCATGACAATGAGGTTGCAAGAATTGTTCCCGCTAAACTTCATTGAAGGCAAAGACTTTAGGATGTTAACATGTTGCATCTAAACAAATTCTGAAATATAGAACATGCCTTGGGAATACGAAGCCAGATTCTTACCCAACACATGTTGCTTACTCAGTAAGCCATTGGGCATGTAGAGGCTACTAAATTTGTATATAACTGTAAAGTTGTACTGTGTGTGTGTGTGTGTGTGTGTGTGTGTGTGTGTGTGTGTGTGTGTGTGTGTGTGTGTGTGTGTGTAAGATAATTTTACTCCTTCAAGATAAGATCAATGTATGCTGTGTGCCTGCTTGAGAGAACATGAATGAATGAGTGTCTATGTATACAAGTAAGTGTGCGTGGTAGTAGAATGTGAGGCACGGTGACTGGATCTACATTAATTAAGGATTACGTGAGGAGGTAAAAATAAATTCCGAGCTAAGGGAGCAAGCCTGGATAGATAATGAACAGTGAGAGAAAGGCAAGGGAGAAGAGGCACAGAGGGTGGATATGACCTTTCCACAGATGAGCATCATTATGTCTTATACACACACAGACACACACGCCACACATGTTAAAACTGCGATTATCTTAAAAGAGTTTCAATTTTGAGGCACACTGAATGTCACAATGCAATTTTGGTGACATTGTTTTAGTAAAAACCACACCATTTTCAAAGGAAGAGAGATCGAAAAACCCACAAACAAGCTTGTCATGGTTCACTCAGCCCTTTTTGTAACCAGGAAATGAACTAATAAAACCTACAGTCAGGTTTGATGGCACTCCTAGTTTAAAGAAAATACAGTATCCAGAGAATTAAGAATAAATCAATTCTTACTTGAGCACTGTTGAATGTGATAATCCTGATGTCTTTCTGGTATCAACATTCATCAATGATAGACATTAGATCACTGCTATACACATATTGGTCTACCTAAAAACTGCATTAGGCAAATCGAAAACCAATTCTCCTATTCTTTCCCAATTAAGAACCATGAACAGAAAGTCATTGCCACCCCACAGATACCGTCGCCACTGGTGATGATTTTATCCATACGGCGATCGCCATCACAATACTTGGCCCACTGATCTCTTTTTTTAAGAATTGAAATTAGGCTGATCCCCAATACTTTGATTCTACTTTCTTTAGGCCAGTTTACGCCTGGCATCAACACAAATTTCGGGTGATCAGTTCACATGTGGCAAGCCCAAAAGAAAAGTGAAAACAGGTACCAGAGCACTTTCACTCAAACCACTTTCCGAGGTGGCCTGGGACGCATCCAACCACATAGGAATGGTCGTATCAACAGCCATGTGTCGCAGATGCACTCCCGGAAAGGAAAATATGTTTTACGTAATACGTACAGATCATCAATCCACACAGTGGGTCCCTTAAATGACTAAAATAGTTCAATGGTATACAAAATGAGAACTTGTTCTTTGTTTATACTGAAACCTGTTGACTAAAACCTGGATAGTTTCCTCCACATGCTCGGCTGTATGCGGCCTTTGAAACGGTGTGTCTGTAATACAACTCCATCAAAGAGAAACGTGTCAGAAGCAATCTGACGTCCAGTGAGGCTCAGCAGTGACATGGGGCAAATGTCGGCGCTCCAGATGTCTGTAGTGAAAGTAACAGTGGTCTCTTCTTGTCTCAAATGATCTCTGGTAAAGTGGTGTCTGAAATAATCCATTGAGATAGCAGGACATCTAGAAGTGACCAGAATTCTTATACACAATGATTAAAGCCCCTCTCCTTGAGGAGTTGACGGAACATGAAGTTTACATCATAATTCATGTGTACTATGAATAATTATGAATTCATAGAGTCTGTTGCATCACTCATTATACAACAGAAGCCTTCGTAGCTCAAACCCAAAAGTTTCTGATCCATATTCCACTGCATACTGTATTCGGGACAGCTCAGTTAGACTGTACACACTCTGAGACCACCTTTTCAGGCCACTTCCTGAGCACCTGTTTTACATTTAAAGCAGAATTTACTTTAGCTTTCACTCCAGCAAAGCCACACTGCACTCAGCTCAAAACTCACCCTGTGTATTTACTTTTCAGATGTATGAAATTGGTTGCACTGAACAAAGCTCCAATGATTCCACATTTTGAAACACTGGTATTTCTGATATCTCAAGGGTCTGTTGGACTGTTTTCACATTTTACATTGAAATACTCCAATGCTGCTGTCATTTTACCCAGTGTGTTGCGGACGCTACTGTGAGATAGCAAAATGGCCACTGACAGCACATCGCATATGCTGCTCAGTTTATGGCAGAGAAGAAATGAAGAAAAAGAGTCATGGCAAGCGACAAAATGCTGACTATGTTTATATGTCAACTGACAAGATAACAGGCATAGGGTAAAAAAGAAAAAAATCCTGTACATATATATCCATCCATCTATCTTTTTAAGTGCTATATCCAATTATTATTAACTAAGGAAAGACCAATTATCGGCCTGGCCGATAATATCGGCCGATATTGGGCATTTTTCTAATAATCGGTATCGGCCTTTTTTTCCACCGATAGCTGATAAAATAAATTTATTTAAAAACGTGCTCTTTGGATCATATATACAGCCGTCTCTCTCTGCCTGAAGTCATTACTCTGGGCTGTGTAACAATGTCCCACCCACAACTAAATTTTGAGGGCAAAACGTTCATTTTTACTGCAAATGAATATCGGTTCAACATATCGGTTATCGGTTTCCGTAAGTACCAATAATCAGCATCGGCCCTAAAAAAGTCATATCAGTCAGTCCTTGTTATTAACTAATTTATTTATTCATCAGGGACAACGCATATTAATCAACATTTCTTTTTACAATAGTGTAAATACACCAGAGTTAGCCATGGGCTAATTTTCATCTGTTGTCTCTGAGCAGGGTGACCAATAAACTGAGCATGCACACTTTTGGACCATCGGAGGATACCGAAGTACCCGGAGTAAACCTACGCACACACGGGAAGTACATGCAAACTCCACACAGAAAGGCCCCGTGTCCCAGCCGGTACTTGAACCCAGGACCTTCTTGCTGTGAGGCAAGAGCGCTAATCACTGCGCCATCGTAAGGCAATGTGCAATCATGACGATACCTCAGCTAACCATTTCAGTGTTTGCCGCTTTACTACTCTGCACAAGATAAATTAGCAGGATAAACCAATCAGTGCTTAACTTGTGCGCTAGGCCCACCGTGAGTTGAGACCACAGAGCCATCGACCACCGGACCATCACTCTGCATTTTAAAACAGTGTTGTTGGAAATGAAGAGTGCCTGCTAATAGTGTAAGAAAGCCACAATCAGGTCAGTTTAGTTAAGTTTACCAGAGTAATGTACTGTATTAGGATAACGTAGAAGTGCTGTGGTCCAGTCTGATTTGGGAAGACAACTTTGCAAGACATGCTTCTACTTAGCTTTAGTGAGGAAATTGATTGAGCCTGAATGCACAGCGCAATATTTTGACTTTTTGTGGTGTTTCTGTTTATAGAGTAACTAATTAGAATGAAAAGTTTCCTTTGGTCAAGAAAGAAGTGCGTTGCCTGTAACATCAACACACCGGATAGATCCTCGCTGGGAAAATACAGAAAGACGGACAGTCCAACAATGTAACAGTTACAGTACACAACAACGGCAAAACAAGTCACAGCCAGATACTTACAGGAAGCATATCTAAGCTCCACTGCGTGGAACTACGCCATCAGGGCTGTTACAATACCCGATGATTTGTAGATAGCTAAGTTGCTCATTTCTTTCAATAATACTCGATCCTCCAATGGTCTATGGAAACAGTTAAACATTCAATTACTTTCTCCTTAAGTCTTTCAAATTTCTGTCAATTGACAGCAACATGATTTTCATTATTATATGTTAAGAAAAAGACCACAAGAAAGCTGAAACTAGATATTACAGATATTACCAAGGAAAATGAATTAAAGACAATGCCAACATAAAAGCAATAAAAACAATGAGCTAGAAATCAGAAATGACACAAATGTCTAATAGTACAAGTTCTCCAAATGAGACCAGTTCAGCTGATGACCTGCTGATGCGTAATAAAACCTGTCTGAAATTCATAATTGATTTGGTCTATTTTAGCCTGGTGGGAATAAGTGTCAGATGTGATAAAGTAAGAGTAAAGTACAGGTAAAAAGCCTCTATGACAGAGAATGGCTTATATGTCTCAACTGCTCCCTTGAATATTCTGCTGCACTGCTTTCTAATATTACATGGTGTTGAGAAGGTGGGCCCAGCAGCTGACTCGGCACATATGAAGGCAGAGGAAAAGAAAGAACTAACAGCAACAACCAGCAGCAGACAGACAGCCAGACAAGCAATCTGATCCCCACAATGACAGAGGAATGGAGGCAGAGCCAGATCCGAACAACAGCTACAATAATAGCCGTTCCAAATCGAGCTTCGCTGCTGATGCCTGAGATTCATTCCTCAGACACACAACACACGTGGGTGCAGTGTAGCTGGGGACCAAACAGAATGTTAATGCTGTCCTGGTGCAGAGGGGTGGAGGGAGGCAGGATCCCAGATGAATTATAAATCACTAGGCAGGGCCGGATGGAGGGATGGAAGGATGGAGGGATGAAAGGCCCGCTACTGCAGAGCGCAGCCAGCTGAGGGGTGGGGCGGTGCCTGCTTAAAGAGGGGGCAGGGATCTGATGCCATACTAAGGCACTGGAGAGGGCAAGTGCATATCGGAGTGGGCTCATGCTCACAGCTTCCTTATAACAATATGCACATTTTTCAACATGAATTTGTGTATGCATAGAGTCGCAGATCTACAAGAAAACTGAAAAGCGTGTGACTGCTGCTGACAAACCTTGAGAAAGCATATGAATTATTTTACATGCACATGGGTGCCCTATTTAAAAATACATTCTAGATACATTCCTGATGCCCAGTGGAAAAAAAAAAAAAAAGATTGAAAAAGGGTTTCTAAATTCAAACTGCAGCAGATGTAGGTGTACAACTCAATGCTGTCACGTTTATGCCTTCATTCTGTGTTCAATGCATATGGGAATACACTGCTGCCATGAAACAAATGTAATTTTTTAGCTTGTGTAAGCCAAACAAACCCACAGTGAATACTGATGCAGAATAAATACATCCAACAAGTAAGAAGACGAGCAACCAGCTATGCAGGTTCTGTGGCCGGCCACACTCGCTCATAATGGGCCATTCAATAAACTGATCAGACTTGACAGGAAGGCTCTAGTTAGCGGTTTGAGCTGTGCTGTTCACGACACCTTGAGTGATCATGATTTGGGCCACGGAACAGCTACAAGTCTACATTCATTTAGCAGCATCGCACACTTTGCAGCGGCCACTGCGCCAGTGCATTTAAAAAAAAACTGAACTCCGGGAAAGTTAAAATGCTCCTTATTCATACTCAAAACATTTTTATTTCATAAGATCAGAATAGTGAGATTTGCACGTTCAACATTTAACAAAAACACTGAACAGCCAATAGTCGGAGTTTTTACTCAACAGAGACAGTAAAGGAGAAAAAATTCAAATGTTTCAACTTCAGTGGGCAATGTCAATGTTAAAATATCACCAGAGAAAATTTCATTAGTGTGAATAAAAGTGAGGGGCAGATAATTCAGTAATTGTTATTTCTATTGTTCAAGTCCATGGCTGGTCGGGGGTATTTTGTTAAGAGTTTGCATTTTCTTCCCCATGTTCAGAAGTTTCAGTCAGATTCATCCAATGGTCCAAAACATGTTGGCACACCTTGCTATTTAGTAATGTTTGGCTATTGGAGAGATAAGATGTCACAGGGAAAATGTTCTTGAGAGTCAAACAATATATCACAATATTTTACTGGAATAATTTTGTCTTATACATCTGTTAAGTGTTGTATCTTATCAGCAAGTAACACATTGATCGCCTGAGGTTAACAACACTATAATTAACAGCCAACTTCAATATGCCAATATCGTGTCTTTGGAAATCACACTTTGGTTTGTTTCAGGTTCTTCTTGTTAATTGTGAATTTATTCTATTTAGGCATCCAAGTCCAATAGATGCCGAATCCTATCAGAGGTGGCAAAAACCCTGTGAAAATAGTAAACTTACAGCACCTCCCAGTCGTTAGTTTACAGAATGGCAGTTTTCAGGGTGCAACGTGTTTGGTGTTCAACCCACGAAGAGACGCAATTTTTCTGAAACCTCGAATACATGTACAGAAAAGGTTACATCTTGATACAAACGTATGAGAAGATCAACAAATTTAACAGTGGCAGATTCCAGACTGCTGCCTGTGCTGCTAAGTACTTTGAATGTGTACATTTACCACACCATTATGAGGCTCAGCAGAAAGGCATGACTTAACATTCGTCAAATACTGAAAGGGTCGATATGATATATATGATAGCTGGAAGGCACCAACAACATCGACTTGTAGGATGGCATGCAAACATTACATTTAATATTTATTGCATTCCCATGAGTGCAGTGGCCGCTAGTGAAATGTTTCCGTTTGCATATGCGACTTTTCTGAAAAGAAAAGGGATAAAAACAACGCTTCCAGCACACTGTTCTCAACGAAACAGGGCCAAAGTGAGGTAGTGGCTATTCCCAACAAATTGTTTGTTTCCTCCTTGTGGACTGCAGTCTTTTCTATCATGGCATGAACCACATATTCAGGATCAAGTGCAGAAAAACAGCTAAATAAAGGCACACAGAACACATCCTGGTCACATGACTTAAGCACCTTAAGTAACCTCCTTTAGATGCAAAGGAGAAGCTGTTCGACGAGGCCAAGACATCTGTTGGTCATTCACGCAAATTTTCTTCATACTGAAGCTCTGCAGTGTCCTTGGAGCAGAGTTTTGATTTTCTTCATTCTGTTAGAATTCTTATGAACAATATTAAAAAAAAAAAAAAAAGAAGTAACAGCAAACATTTACTTAAGTGGTGAAGGTGAATCACAGATATATCTGACAACTTGAACTGAAATCAAGTGTTCGACAAGCTCTTTTGTAGCCAAAGCGAGCGCTTGAAAAACACAATAGCGCACCGCAGCACTTCTACTCCCGCTGAACTCGACTGAGCAACATAACTCCGAAACACAAAGTAAAACTATATGAGTCAGCAAACAGTTTCGAATCTGCCTCTGCTTATATCTAACAGAAGAGTCTGTTTCTCAGTATGTGTCAAAGTGTGCATGCGCGCACATAAGAGATGGCCATCTTTGTACACAATGGAAACTGCGGTAATTGAAAGAAGCAATACCCTGAGGGAATTAGTCTTCCGGTGTTCATAACGTATCACTTCTATGCATCTGAGCCAGAACGCAGATGTGAACAAACACATATTCACACATACACACACACACACGCATGCTTACAGACAACAGTGATCAACATGTGTAAGAGATTTAGCCAATTAAAACTTCAGCTCATAGCAGAGGTAACACAAATTGTTCTCATGTGAGAAGACAGAGGACAGCAGATAAAATGAAGATTCTAAAGTAGCGGGGAAGAAGAGCTGAGTTACATGTTATTAGAGAGCTGCAGTGGCTTCTCCTCTTGGCCCATTTCCCTTTTCAATTCCTCATTTCACCAGACTACTAACCAAAACATGAATCCTTGATAAAAATTCAACCACCAATGCTGTGATAATGTCATACATGGTCAACGTCAAAAGGAAACCTAGGATGCCCACTTCAACAAAATATATTACATTCCAGCTGTGAAAGAGGTATATTTTATCCATACATTTATCAATTGATTGTAACACAATGCAACAAAGACATATTTCATATCGACTATGCACACAACAATTACTTTTTTCTTCAAGTTTCTTCAAATCACGTTGCACATTTAAGTAACTGATCAATAATTTATCTACATCATAAAATAATCCACCACCAAAGAAATTATAAAACACATGTTAAATTTTCGCATCTTTATCAGTCATTAACTTTTACATGTTGAGGTACTGGTGGGATAAATGATGAAAGCTGCACACAAACCCACATGATGGAAATCCCAGCTGAGCTGCACTCCCTCACCTCACTGGGTTGGCTGGCTGCGCTAAGCCTCATGCTAAAGCTCTGCTGTCTCACTGCAGCTCCCAGTGCAGCAAACATTCTAACAGACATCTGGACTGATGTGGATCTTTAGGGGCATACAATGCTTGAGACAGAGTGTGGTTACATGTAGTTTTTAATTTGGAATTGGTTTATACTGAATTAAATCATTTAAAATTATATTAATCCGCTTGGTGTTTACATGGGAAAAACGAAGATTTAAATCCTCTCTCATGCCGAAGTCTGCGAAGCGTTCTGATTGGACAAGGGTCGGCCGTGATATACTCAAGTCTCCGGGAAGTAAAGAGCGTTTTTTTTGTCTTCCTTTTTTGATCAACTTTGACGCTACACAGCTTTGAAAATATCCGCGTTGTTAAGCGATCGATCCGCTCATTTCATTATATCCAATTCTTCTAAAATTGCTGTTAAATAAATCGTCTTCATACGAGTCGAAACGCGGATTGCGGGCCGCCATCTTGAGATATTGTGTTGTAACGACGGCGCGTGCGCAGAACGACCAGCATGAAGATGTGCCTGATTGGCATATAATTTCACTTCCAAAGGAAAATAAACCAGCCGGCCTATTCAGATTTATTCTCAATTCTGAATACATTTTTCAGGTGTTTATAGAGTCATTTTGGAGCAGAATTAGGCTTTATTCAGATTAATAGAGGAATAAAAAGTCCCACGTAAATGCACGGAGAGACAATGTTGGAGAAGACGGGAATTTAGGGCAACACGTTTTTTACAAGAGGACAAAAAAGTTATTACACTGGCCAGAAAACAAATTTGTTCACCTGTTCGTTTTAGTAGTTTTAGACATTCAGCATGATGCCTTGTTACCTTTAAGATCATATATATTGATCAAAGAGCATTTCTTAATTTAAACAACTTCTTAACTTTAAATTTTTTTTAACCGTTCACAAGTACGATGCTGAAAATCAACATCCAGAAAATTACAAAACCTTGATAACTGATAATGTCTAAAGCCGATATATAGTATGATGGTAGGTTTAGAAGTCTTAGAGCAGTGGTGAGCACAGAGCAAATGTCATCTTAACAACAATGAAGCTGAAGTCTATGCACTTCAATGGCACAAACATGTTCAGTGGAAAAACAGAAATGGTGGATGGATAGCTTTGGGAAAAATGCAAACGTAAGCCAAGGAGAGCCAAGTTTCAATAAATATTCTGGAAAAAAGGGGTTAAGAGGAAAGCTGTTGCTTTCTGTTACTCTTGTATTGTTTTTGTTTTATGCTTCTCTATTCAAGTGTCCAGGGGGAGCATCTATGAAGACCAAACCAGTCAGAGACCTTTGGGTGCTCTCATAAAGCTGGCAAACAAACTCCTGATCTTGCTCACTTCGCTCTCAGCCATCCCCTACCCCCACACTCCAAGGCTGGAATTTCCTGTTGATAGCCAAGTGCAAACGCCCACTCTCTGACGGAAAACTTACTTTGAAGATGAGCACAAGAGACAGAAGATGGAGAAAACTACGGAATAAAAATGCATGTCATGATGGTGCCTTCTGGCAAAATCTGGAAAGTTTACACTGCTGGCACACTGTGCTGTTTATCCATGCCAGAGAGACAGACTCCTACTAAAATTAAACATGAACACTAGTGAAAAACACACAAACATAACGACAGAAAAAAAAAAAAAAAAAAAACGACCAGGAATTAAAAAGGGACTGATTGTAATGACAGAATGTATTTGACTGAAATTTATTTCACTGCACTACACGGAATTACACAGAATAAAGAGCCAGCAGTCTCCCCCCCCACCTCTTTTCCTGGACTGATTCATGGACAGACTTTACTGAAGTAGAGGAACTTGTCAAGGCCAGATTTCTGATCTTACTAATAGAAGAGTGGATAGAAGGAGGTCCACTGTGTTGGGTCACTTTATAACACAAGGGGTGCATTGAGGTTTCGGGGGAAAGGGACAGATGATCCGCGCGTGTGAATGTACAGCCCCAAAACCCAGCCGACTCAGGTTTCCTCGACAAAGCTTCCATTTTGCCTTGGCACACCCAACCCCCTCCTCATCTTGCAAACAGATGCACGTCCCTCCTCAGCTTCTTGCCCTATTGTGCTGTCCCGGCAATTTAAATATGGTCTCAGCATGCCCTTTTATGTCGAGGCATAATGTAGCATGTAACAGTTGAAGTACTCTATATTACCCTAACCGTCAGTCTTGTGTCCATGTGACGTAATATCGTAATGTTTTCTGGGAGCACAGCAGGGGGGGTGGTGGGTTTGCAGAGCATTGTGTTTTCTTGCCCCCCCCCCCCCCCCCCCCCCCCCCCCCCCCCCCCCCCCCCCCTTCACCCCTCCTGCTGCTTTAGTTCGGTTCAGTGACTCATCAAAAAAGTCCCTGTGCAATCTATTCTCTGTGTCCAAGGTCTGGCCAATATGAAAGCAGCCCTGGAGATAGGAGGACAAAAGGACATACATGTGACACGCTGAGGCCTTTTGGGATCTGGGTCAGGAGTGTGAGCTGGTCCTCAAAGGCTGGTTTTTCCCATTTAAATGCCTTTGACAGACTGCAGCCTCTGGCAATTTCAGCTCACACTCACAAGCTGATGATGTTGATGCAGGTAGCATGGGTTAGCTGCATATGCTGGGTTTAATATTTCCTCTCATTCTTATCCAGAACCAAAATTATTATGGCTGTAGGATTATTGCTGTGTATTGAAATGAACTATCAATATTCACAAATTACATATACCAACAGACAAAGGTCTGCAAATTTTACCACTAAAAGAGCCGTTTTTGCTTTCCTCCCCAAACGTATTTAACTGTAACCTTCAAAACCTTATATAAAGCTATACTGTTTACACTAAAAATGTAATCTTTGTTGCAAATATGAAGTCAGCAAACCTTAATTCAAAGAATTTAGTTTGTTTGAGAATAAAACACTAAACTCGTATGGTAACCAAACATTTATGATATTGATAGATCAAAAAAAAAAAACCCACTGGCATGCAAAAGCATACTTGAAAATGAATTAACCGCAGATGTTTACAGGCTTATTGGAGACCGCAAAACAAATTGAAAAACAAATGAAAACGGTTATGTGATGAGGATGAAGTGCTGGTGTTTACTCTTACATTGCAATACTGTTAAAAGTCAAATGTTGCTTCTTTAACAGTGATTTTCTTGCAGTTCTTCCTGCAGACAGGTAATCAAGTATTGCACTTTCCGTAAACACTTTTCTCAAGACAAAACTAAAACCACATGTAGTACTGAGTCACCATCGAAGACAAAAAAAAAAAAAAAAAAAAACCCTCCAGAGACAACCGGAGTTGTGTAATACACCTAATTTTGGATGTAGACGGCTATTAAATACACTTTTCAAAGTACTGCAATGACTGTGCTGCCATTCAAAATTTGGATGTCTTTCCTTTAGCAGTATGACTTGTAAACCATTTCAAATCAACAACACATGAAAATTCAAAACTGGTGCTGAGACGTGTGTGTGAGCATGCTAATCAGGGTGCTTTCACACCAGGATAGTCCGTGCACTCCAATGCAGCTACAACAGCTGCTTGTTCGGGGTGCTATTGCCCGAAACAATGACCAGACAGGAAAAAAAAAACAGGGCAAAGTAGAAACCCGAGTGACTGATTGGTCTGGACCGAAAGCACAAATCCCTAGTGGGTAGCCAAAGCAATCGTGAGGTGTTGTCGTCTGACCAAATAAAATGAGTGCCTCACTCTCTCACAACTCCACATCTGCCCAACTTCTTCTATCTGCTTCTTCAGATTTGCACTGCCAGGTTTGTTTACTATCCAAAACGCACTGTGCTCCACGTCACTTCTGTTCTGCGCTTTGCGTTCACACTGTGCCCGGACCAGACCACAGTTCACCTGCAAGTGAACCGAGACTCCAGTCTCCAAGTGAAAAGAGTTCACTTCTTTGGCCAAGGGGAGCTTTCACACCTGCCCAAACAAAACCAGACTATCTCTGAAACAAACTCCGCACTAAACAGTACTGGTGTGAAAGCGTCTTAACAACACCCTTGTGGGTTCTTCTGCATCATCTGAGAAGCAGAAGTCAGCATTCATATGCACATCATCTGCCATGTGTGCAAAGAGCAGAGAGGAAAAGGCTTCCCTCTGCATCAGAACGGACCCACACAATTGCTCACCAGAAAGAGACACATGAGCTCACAAAAAAAATAAAAAAAAATTAAAAAAAAAACTGTGAGCCAGCCAGTCAACAGGTAGGTGGCTGGAAGACGAGCAAAAGCAAATATCACCAACAGATGTGCAGTGTGCACTGGCCTGGATTTGAACCTGCAGGGTTGTTAACATGATCACGCAATGGGTGTGGGATTAAAAACCGAGAGCATATGCAATATTTATCTCATACAAACGTCTTGAAGGTGCAGAGAGAACTGAATAATCATAGGACAGTTCTCAAGAAAATGTAATAAAGATCCATGAATGAAATGTACAAGAAAAAAACAAAACAATGCTAACCTGTCAATCTGATGGCTATGTTAAATATCAGGCACGGATCTGGAAATGGGCCTAAGCACTTTATTTCTGATGCAATACTAAACCTGCTTGCTGCAGCTGATGGAAGCAGCATCTAGGTCAAACTGAATGCAGCGCACTGACGAGAAAAGAAGCAAGTGGGGAGGAATGCAATAGAACTTATTCGCTGGATTTTTGTCCTGCAAAACAACATAGTGCTGGCAAAAGCCAAGTTCACCACCAGAGAAAGCTGCATAATGAATAGATGAAAACTGAAAAAAAATAAATAAAAATACTTAAATTAAAAAAAGAAAGAATGATGTTCGAACATAACATGGTCATTTGGAGCTGCTGCCTTGCCTGCACGCACGCACACACACACACACACACACACATACTGTCAAACTCTCTTCTCTTACACAACGATGAACGTGAGAGGGCTCAAGATAGAGCAACCGAGCAGGGATCCGGCTTTTGAAGCATAAAGGCGTGAGTCATGATGACCTACATAGGCTGAGAGGAGAGAGTGCGAGAGAAAGAGAAGGGGTGGGGGGTGGGAGAGATTCCTTCCGCATATCAAAGTGTTTACTTGGCTCTGCATGCGCCTTCTCTCTGGGAGGGAGGGAAGAGGAAAAAAAGGAAAGCAAGAGGGGGGTAGATAATGCTAGGATGGAAAAGAAAATGAGAGGACAGGAAAGAGGGAGTTAAATAATACAATGGCTGTCACTGTTATTGCCTCCCTTGATCTCTGCGATTCGTGATGGAAAGAAAGCCAAGCCAAAACATTTCTTAAAATTTACCATCCAATGAAACTGCTCAGAAACCCGGGCCAGAAAAATTACAAATTTTACACTCTACGACAGTCCTAAAGTTTAATGATGGGATCGGGCAAATTCCACTCGTAAACCAGGGCAGTGCGTGCTGAGACACAGGCATCGTCTTCTAGGAAACAGAGAAACACTGCAGTTTCATTGTACGTGTCTCCATAATAATCTGAGCTACAATTCACTACAATACCAGCAACATTCCTGTCTGATCAATAAGCACTGCAGAGAGATCCAGTTCCTTTTGAAGCCGAGCCATGGATCTGGTTTCCTAATCACCTCCACCACTGCACCCTGTTCCTCCTCCTCTTTTGTCCCTCCCACAGATTTTCCAATACAATGGAGCAGTTTTCACACTGCATGTGGGCCTGAGCTGGGTCAGCCTGTATGGGAGAGGAGAGGAGAGAGGGAGCAGTCGCTACGCTGTGAGGCACTGAGGTAAAGCAGAGGAGAACAAGGAGAAGCGGTAGCACCGAGGTGAGAGAGCTATCATTCTGGAAATGGGACAATACAAGGGCCTGGCTTTACGAGTCTCTAATAAATGTAGCAGAAACAGCTTGAAAATCAGGGACTAGGAACTTCAGTAGTTTTCACACTTAAGGCCTAATCCAAATTGACAGGAAGCATCTCTGGAGATTTCACTTTGAAATGTGAAATAACATTTGTAGATTATCTTGAGAGAAAGAAACTGAATTGTTTGTTTCGTTTTTGTTAATTTCATTCTTCTATGATTACACGAGTCACTGCGAGACATTGCTCTGTACACTATTATTATTTATTTATCTTAATTCTGTGAAATTGATATTTTAACTGCGCAACAAGAATCTCCCTCAGGGAAAAATAAAGTATTTCTATTCTATTCTACTCTTTTCTAATATATTCTAAAGACAGATTGTTTTTCTTTACTGCCGAAACAAAATTTTAATTTAATTATATTGTAATAAATCTATCCAAATGAAAATGCAAGAACCCAATGATTGATAACCACAGTAATTCTCCAGTGTTGGTCTCCTCGCGCCTAGTTTCCTTTCTTTCAGTTTTGTGCTGCATCACCGTTAAATGCTGCCATGGGAGCTCTGCCAAAGAGCTGTAAGACTTGCCATCCACAAGAGGATGGCTGCAAACAAAACAAGCAACTACGTCATCTCTGAATACATTTCCGTCCACTAATTTCCTCTCACACTCAGACACAAATTATTTTGGGACATCTTCATATTATAAATACCTGACTAAAATTTGGACAAACTAAAGAAATGTTTCCAAATGTGGAGAGGACGATTATGGCCCAAGATATAAAAAGAAAAGCGTGGATGGTAGGTTAAAACACGAAGGGGAATGAAGTCTGTGGCGCTGGAGAGTGTACGCTGTTTAGGAGATTGCCCAAAGAGAGAAGAGCTTAAGGTAAGGAGGGAGGACAGAGGAGGCAGATGGGGGATGGGGTGTAAGGAGGAGGGGAGACGCACTAAAAGGACTGGTGAATTATTGATGAGAGCCCAGCCAGAAGGTTGGCCTTTGGTACTAATGTGCACACGTCCACAATGAAACTGCACACAAGCATTTACACAGAGCGTGGATATTGTTACACATTACATCAGCTGCGAGATCCTCCTCGAGCCACCACCCATCATGTTAGCTTCAATTTAGCTAGTTTGTCTTCTTGTCCGTCCACCTCAGCCAGTCTACTGTCCTCTGTCGCCCCATTTCCAGCAAAGGCCTCCAGCTTTACAAACACACACACTGTGGCTCAGTACAAGCGGACCGTATCACGCTCCAGTAATCGGTGGCTTTTTTGTTATTGAGACTGAACATGACACACACCACACACAATACCTTTTAGTAATAAAGAAAAAAAAAAAAAAAAGAAGAAGAAATAAATGTGTTGAGAGCAAGGGTAGTCATTTTGGAACAAGCCAACCACAAGATCAGAGTTCACGCAGAGGCTAAGAGCCATGCAGAGTCCCTCTCCCAACAAAGTCTGTGTACTGGCCAAGCACTCCACAATGTTGCTGGACAAATCCATTCCTCACAAACACAAAGGGGGGACTGAACCAACGCCGGTGCCACCCCTACTCTCAGCTGTGTGCGCATCTTGATGTGTGTATGCATGAGAATAGAGAGAGAGTGTGTGTGTGTCATGCATGGAGCCTTTAGAAAGTGTTGTGTCTGACAGTGAAGAACGAGGAAGAGGTTAAGACTAAGTGCAGACAAAGAGAGATGGAGAAATGAGAAAAACAGAGTGAGAACAATAATTAGGAAGTATTGTGTAGTCTGCTTTGCTTTATGCATGAAATGAAGGGAGGAATGTATTTCTTGAAAACATAATGTAGTTGGAATATCACACTCAGTCCCATAAGAGCCTTAGCAGTTGGCTCAGTCGTTCGAGAGACTTCATTCCAACCAGTGAGGTATGAAACAAGAACATTTTCCCATTCTAACTCTGTTTTCATGGTAAGTTTGTGATGAACCACTCTCCCATCATGTTTGCATGAAACGTGCATGGAAAGGTAAAACGAACAAGCCTATGCCTTGCTTATACAACCACTTCTAACAACTGTGTGTATGGAAACATGAAGCCACCTATTTGAGAGAAAATACAACTTTCAAGACACGGGCAATTCTCAAATTGCTCACATAATTGCTGTTATTTTTAGAGATAAAATACCAAACAGTTAATGTGTAACTAATAACAGGAAAACTTGTATTACTGCTGCTGTCTAAGTGTATGCATCGTCGTATTAGGATAAGCAGTGACATTAAAATGCCCGGTGAGGTTCGAGGTCTTCACACACTGTAAACAGCTGCTTGCGATATTGGTGCACAGGCATGTGTTTTGGGGTTTTGTATGTGAATATACAAGAGGAGCAGTGCTCACTGAACTGAGGAGAGCAAAGCTGAGCTGCATACAGAGCTGCCGAGCTCTGCCTCAGCGTTGTTGTTGCCTGTAAAGCTACAGCCTGCCCTTCCCCCATTCCTCCCTCTCTTGCTCGCTCTCTCTCTCTCTTGCTCTCTCTCTCCCTCCCCTCCCCCTGACTGCGGCAGGCAGGCAAGCAGGGCAGATGGTATCCTAGCAAGCAGAATGACCCTGGTGTTCCTGCCCCTTGTTTTGATCCTGCAGTCCTGATTGTCCAAGCTTAATCCTACACTAGCCAGAGCTGCTGGACCGCTGCCAGGCCTCTTATTAAGCACACAAAGGCTTTTCATACCAGCTAGGGTGCTAGCTAGCTCATCAGCCTACACACACTAGCTCTTGTGCCGTCACTCAGCTTCTTTCCTCCAACCTTTTTTGCTCCGACGTGCCTCCTCTACTGCTGAGAAAATAGCTTCAGCAATAACCCAGTCTCCACGTTCCCTGCCTCTCTGTATTTATGTTTAGCCCACTTTCTGCTGGTCTACTTTTCTGCTTAACCAGATAACCATCTTGACAGTGCTGTGCAGTTGCACACTGGAGGTTGTGAGGGCTATTATACTATAATAGTTAACCACTAACTATAACGATGACTTATTTAAACTCTGAGAAAGTAGGTCTGAATAACATTCGACAATGAATGCGGTCTGAAGGAAATGCCTCCTGTGTATGGAGTGTCACGCTACAACTGACGACCAGCGCAAACAAGGCAGAATAATACCAGCGATAAAGACACAGCAGATATTTCCTCGAATTTCTCAGCTAATCAAAATGTGTGACTGGGACCAACTTGGTACGTGATACAAGGCAAGATTGTTTCTGTTGTGCATGAGCGCACTTTATACTAAGCAGGGATTACAGTGGAATAAGTCACATTACAACAATCAGCATGGTTTATCTATTCCGCTACAACTAAAATCCCTCCTTCATCTGCAAGTAATAACTTTTATTTTATGTCCCCTGTGACCTAGCTCAGGAATACGGTATAACTTAACGTAGGTAGAGAATATGGCTCAGAAATTTGTAAATAATATTTGATAAAATTTCACTCCACAGAGAAAGATCCTATATTACTGTCAAGAGGATTCACTCTGTTTATTTCGCTATGAAACAAAAATGCATCCAGGTGCAGAGACCAATGCGGAGAGATGTGCTGTTGTCCAGCCTGTTTGGAGGTGAGAGACAAAGAAGACTAGTACGAGCACATTTCAGCCATGTTCGATCGAGTAAACGGGCTCAGAGCTGATCACCATGATCGACCAGAAATTCATCTCAATCAATAAGCTTGATCATGATCGCACAGCCCTACCAAACAGTAAGGATTAGGGCATGTGCCTAATCCTTACATATGGTTCATATATGGACATATCCTGGTAAACCATAAACTTTAATTTGCTATTTTCATATTTTTATTTTTCTTAAATATTTTAATTTAACAGGAAGTTGCTTTCACACATAAGTGTGATTTGATTTTGAAAGCAGTAAATAGTAAACACTACAGCAGCAGTGGATGCTACACTGAATGAGGTGCAAGTTAAGCAAAATTAATGGAAGTTACTTCAGAGTAGTGCACACTGCTGCAGTCGCCCTGGTAAACGGCTGGCACACATCAAACAAGCGAGAGACGCTTCAGCAGAAAATGGTTATGAGCATTTGTCTTAAGCCCTGTTTACATGTCCAGTTACACAGTAAACAGTAGTTACCATGCCAGGCCACAAATTGGAATTGTTGCTTGTGTAATAAAATCATGTGCACATGCATACAGAAAGAAGTTAGAAACATTACCAATGGCAAGTACAGAGACATTTATAAGGACAGACGGCCGAGTTCGATTACTGTTACAGTGAATCTCAAGTATAATGTTACCACGTTCCGAAAGAACATGGACTGGGAGTAATTCCACTCCGAAGGACGCCATTATTGTTATAGTCAATCTAGTGAGCATGTGCAGAAGGGCAGCTTACTGCAGTTATAGAGCGCACGTGCATTAGCAGAGTTTCCAGTGACTGCGCAGAGACGGAGCCCGAGTGTTGTCAGAAAGTTCTGTTTTCATCCCGTTACATGACAAAGAAGTCAGCGACAAGTTTCACTTTGGGACGAGTTTTTTTAAGAGTTGTATTTTCAGTGGCTCAGCACATCATTTTTAAGCAAACAGAAACCCACAACACAACGAAAGGTTTGCATTTTCACTTGAAAACATTGCCATATAAAGAGGCCATTACTGTCTGTCACATTTGGTCAAGCTATTGTTGTTGTTGCTCAAGTCAGTTCTGACATGCATCTAAAACACTAGCCTACTATTTGTCATGTTGTTTAACTGACTAGTAACAGACATCTCGAAAACAGAAATACACTAGCTCACTAATAACTATTACTATGTTTTTAAAATGTTGTAAGTCAATGTGAAATGGCCCAATACTGAAACTAAAAAGTCACATTGGAACCCATGACAAGACTGTAACCACAAATTGGTAAAAACAGTTTCTAACTGGGCATCAATCAAAACAGTTGATCCATTGATTGAATGACTCAGCCCAGACCCATTGGGTGCAAGCGGTTTACTTAGCCCCGGGCTCCTACCATGTGGAACCGGCTCCCAGTTCTCCTTCACTTGTCCCGTTTCTTTCATGTAATGTTTCATAACTACTTGACCATTGCTTCTCTTGTCGTCTATGTACTCTCTGTTTATGCATGAAATGTATGTATGTAATGTATGTAATACAAGAAATAAAGAATGTACCTGTTTGTCCTATTTCTTTCTCTTTTCGTCCCCTCACCCCAACCGGAATAGCAGACAGCCAGCACCTCTGAGCTTTGGTTCTGCAAAGATTTCTTCCTGTTAAAAGGCAGTTTTTCCTTTCCACTGTCGCTTATGCTTGCTCATGTGGATCTGTTGGGTTTTCTCTGTAAAAACTGTCGAGAAACGACTGTAATTGGCACTTTATAAATAAAGCTGAACTGAATTGAATTGGTGACACTTTCATGATGTATACCAAGACAGGACAAGAATCCAATTAAACCGTTGTAATTGGGCTACAATAATCTGTAAATATAAACGTACAGAGGGAACAATACACTCTGCCACAACCCTCTACGTTTCACTGTGTATGAATCTTCACAATTTCCCAGCGTTGCTCAAGAGAAGGGTAAAGACCACAATACGAGCCCTGAAAGCAGTCTACGCCCTTTTAATGAATAACCTACCTCCTGATACCACAAAAGTAGAATGACCGGCTTTATTGCTTCTAATTCACGTTGCTACTCAGTTGCAAAATTCACCATCATTATGCTGTGTTGTACATTTCACATCCAATCTTGTATATGAAAAACACACTTCCATAAATGGGATACAAAACTGTTTTCAGCAGAAATAAATGAAAGCATGGAAGATTATAAAAGCAACCATTAATTCAGTGGAACCGCACAGTGACAGGACTGGAGCTTGTTAAGGGGCTGAATGTGTTTTTCGGAGCGCTTAGCCGTGCACTCTGAAACACTTTCTCATTCTTGCTTCCTCCTCCACTCGCTCCTCTCCGTCTCTCTGAGCCCAAATCAAAGATTATGACTGAGAATCCTACAGCATGTTGCCTAGCAACCTGCACAAGAAAGCCACACTACATTAGATCACATGAGGGACATGTGCATGCCCATGCACACCCACATAAACATTAATATGGGGTTTAACGCTTTCCGTGAGCCAAATCTAAAAATGACTGGAAAACAGAAACATTTCATACAAGCTAAATATCTTCTTCCTTATTTTTTTTTTTTCAGAACACAGAGGCAAAATATCAGTCCAGTATATGTAGGTCAAACGCAAAAAAGACTGGAGCAACTGTGAGACTCTTTAAACTGTTTTTGTGCCGTTTGGAGTGACAGCAAATGTTTTCAAGGCCAAGCCGTTGCGTATTCTTAAGGGAGGGTAACGTTATTTGGCTTTGTCAACGGTTGCACTAAAGCATGTTGCTAAGGTGAAGAGCAACAGAGTAGTAAGAACAACAGAAAGAAAGGAGCTCTGAGGTAGACACTCCTCAGTTGGAAGATGGGTCATAAAAGGGCAGTTTTACACATTTACAGCTGTGATGTTTACGCACACAAAAGCCTCAGTGCGTAGTCCGGTTCAGACTCCACTCGACCAGACGCCATTTACTTTGAGGTCTTTTCAATCCCAACCGTCCGGTTTGTTTAACCTCTCAGTTGCCAGGATGTTTTTGTCAGGGGCTGTTGGTGGACTTACATTAGAGATTCTGACAAAGATTATCAGCACGAGCAGGTTGAGTCAATGCAGATGATGTAAGACAGCTCCATCCAGGCTGGCCAACCTTCTGTACTTAAGAATCCATCAGGCTTAGTGATCAATAGGAATAGTCCCTGGCTTTGTGCTGCAGCTGCCGCATTGCAATAAAAGCCTCGCTGAGCCTGACCTGACAAAAGCTATGACTGATAAAAACGGCTGCGTTGGATTACCAGCAAACCTTGCCCTTTACGTCTTCCACTGTAACGCACCTTTACTGTAAAATTAATTCAACCACAAGTCTCTACAATAAATGCATTTTTGTAGCCAGCGTCCTTCAAAATGTTCTCTTATGGCATATTATTTTTTTTTTTCCCCACATACATACAATTACAGCTCACCAGGTACAGGTGAGGGTTATTTATCAGTGCTGCAAAAATGATGGCTTTCCAGATAAAAAAAAATAAAAATAAAAAAATAGATACTGGAACTGGACAACAACAAACACTTTATGCTTGGTGAAAGTTAGGTTACACAGCAGACCATGGCATGTAAGGCAATACAAAGACACTCGCAGTTTTATGGCAACGCAGACGAAAACACTTCAGTTGAATAATTATGACATTTCAACAGTAATGACCATTAGTGCTTGCCCAAAACAGCAAGATAGTTTCATTACTATTGCTGCAGTGCAGCAACTGAAACCAGGAAGGCAAAGCAATTTTGCCTGATGTTCTTATTCCACTATCTGAAGATGAAGACAAATACATATCAAATCTCAGATCATGGTCCATTTTTTTTTTTTATATAATTTTCAATCAACAGTGCAACCAAACTTTGCAATTAGTAGATCACATTTTCTGTTGATTGATTAATGTCTAATCAAAGCTCATTGCATGGTGCTTAGGTGAACATGTGAAAGCAAGGCCCTGAATATCCATCAGTCGGTACATGTGACTGCTGCTTCCGAGCCTCGCAGGTTTTCTTTTTGCTCCCATTTGCCTCTCCTTGCATCCACGAACCTGTGACATCATCACCACTCCAAAGCAGCGCTCTATATTTAGTCGCTCACACCCCTGCTGTGCCTCACTACTCTGTCAATGCCTTGGCCGAGCTCAATCTCTCTCCCCTCTCTGCCTCCAATGCTTTATCTCTTCATGTTAGCTGAGGAGGTGGGGTGCTTTCTTCTTTCAGGGGGGAAAAAAAAAAAAAAAAACAATAAGGGGGAAGGAACGGAACGAGAGAAGGGATTGTCTCGAAAGGAACTGAAAGGAGATAAAAAGGAAGATGCTCATTGAGAAAGACGGAGATGAAGGCTGAGAGGAACAAGCAGGATGGTGTGAACAGCCATGCTGTAAATCAGCGTCTCCATAAAGTCTGTGCGAGAACAGCTCACGTGTTGCCTCGTTACGCCACACTGTTATGTGTGTCGGTACGCTCACACACTAAAACAAAAAAAAAAAGAAAAAACACAGAAAAATAAACCCTGCAGAGCTCTGCAATACCAGACTGCACTCTTATACTGCTGCTCAACGGTACATAGTAAAAGACAGTGTGTGTGTGGGAGAGGGAATGGGGGAGGGTGCAATGTGTCTGTGACTGGCATTTCAAACATCCTCCCTGCACAAAATAACATCCTGGGAAGATAATCTGCGAGCGTGTGACAATTTATTCAAGCTCACGTTTCTGCAGAGTGTGAAAAGCCAGCGAGCGGTGGAGGGGAAGTGCAGGAGACCAGTGAATGTATTTGTTGCTTACTTCTGCCATGAGATGCCCAACCAACAGTTTAACTAACCGCACTACAGGTAACAACGCCCAGCTTTACCGCATTTGCTACGAAACATTTAGGTGACACATACCATCATCTCAGTACTTTCAGACAGGATTTTTTTTCTCATCTGCATCAGTCGACCCAACCCCCCACACTGCTGCTCAGGCACAGCAATGCAGCTTGAACAGATCACCAAAAACCAACGATTTTTCAAAAGTGAGCAATCTCAACAAGACTGAAACAATACTGATCACATGGGATTCAATCAACATTTATAAAAAAGGAATGAAAAACAATGGTCACTGTTACTGAAGAAACACAAAGCCCAGATAAATAACCAAGGATATGACACGTAAACGATTCAAATTCACTATTCAAGTTTAAAAGACAGAAGAGTTGCTATGAATTGGAATCACAACTGCTTGACAATATCCTTCGTGAGGCTGGACTGTGACAAGCAGCCCAGCGAGAGAGGCACCCCGAACACAAAATACTGGTATTCACACTGACATAAAGGAAAAGCAGCTGGTCAGCAGCCATATTCTACCCTTAACAGCTGTCAGCCATCGTTACTGGCTACCATGACGATTCATTTATACAACTGCTGGGGGTGTTTAAAACCATGCCAACAGGCGTAAGACCTGCTGGCGGCTTTTCACAGAATTTCTGTTGGGGAGTGAGAACAGTGGCAGGTTAATTGGCAGCAAGTGGGGTGTAGCTCAGAGGTTTAGCTGGTCTTGTTAATGTCAAGCTGAGCAAAGTCCTGGAACGTTCTTTAGTTATAAGACGACTGGACCTTGCTGTTCACGTCTCCAACGTGAGCCGCTAACCAAAGGAGCTCATTTATGCAGAAATCTCCAAATGAGATTTATTCTCCCACTGTAAACATTGTACACCAACCAGAACTACTAACTGGCTTCACATTTCTACACCACGCACACGGCTTCCTTCCTCAGTAATGTAGCAGTGATTGAAGTGGGAACTGGGGGCTGTACTAACAGGTGGGCACACATGCTGCTCGGGAAATTCATCAGATTATCCCACCAGCACTCAGGGCAGGCCTGCCTTGATGCACCGAGTGTGTGCGAGTATGTGTTACTCCCCTTTACAGGACAGGTGAGGAGCAGATCTGCCTCATCTCATTCCTGATCACGTTCGGATCCAGCTCTATTAAGACGGACCACCCCCAGCTCCTCGATCCACCAACGGCTCACTTAAACACACAAACAAGACCGTACTGCCATCTTTGCGAGGTCGCTCACTGAAATAGTTCTTTCAGGAAGTCCTTACACTAAACTATAACAGCTAATATGGACCACAAACAAGTTCTAACCTTAATGTTAAAACCAATCCTTCAAATGAAACGTCCCTTAAATGATAGGTCAGTGTGAATAGTATCTAAATGTGTTTATTTTTTAAACAACGCCAACATTTTAATACAAACAGATCCTATCAAAAACAAACACTCACAGAACATTGCTCTTCTGAAATTATGAAAATGGTCCCAATGCAAAGCTATGTGCATTGTTTCCCAGCAACAAGGAGGCATGCCACTGCCAAGTGTTGTCTTTTAGCTCACTGCCTGTATGAGAGGCGGGAGTTTGCTGACTTTATCCGGCGCTTGATTGTGACTTCCTTTCACCTACAATTAATTACATCTTACTGTCTCATAATTTAATATTAACCACACAACACCATGCACCCATTTTCACCTTTTGCATGATTTAAGATGTAGATTTGATTTCAAACGGTTAAGACGGCTCCTTTTAGCCGATCAATTATTGAAAAGAAGCTTTTTCAGGTCTTTGGGCTACAAGCACTTCAAACTGTCAGCGGGTGGATTGTTGTTTATTTCAATCATTCTTGGGATGTCTGCAGGACCTGGTTAGAGTCCACCTGTGGTAAAGTGAATTGACTAGACAGTGTTTGTAAAGGTGCACACCCACACACTTGTGCATGAGAAAAACTCTGACAAACTGTTTTCAGAGCTCTGTATTAGAGCCGTTTCAAACAGAGTTCACTTTATGTGGTGCATATTTGCAATTCAGCACACTAAATTAGCTTTAGATGAACATCTGTGTGCACAAAATCATTCATACTGCCACACAGTTTCTTGCATCTCACTGCGAGACACTTCGGAGTACAAGTTTTGCCCAATGACACCTCAACATATAAGAGCAACATGGGGAATCAAACCACAAACCTTGACTTAGGTCAATGAACCACACTACCAATTGAAGCACAGAGTTATCAAATGTCTTAAGCCTTCATTTGAATTTGGTACAGGTTTCAAACCACAAGAAACTGTGTTTGTGTTGACGTCTGACCAAAAAGAGATAAATAATAAAAAATGTCTTTGGTCATGGAGGTGGCCAACATTTCAACATCTTGAAAAATAGACACTATCATAGGGGAATTTAGACAGCCCAAAGAAATAACTAAACCAAACATTAGTGGTGAGAGCACCTAATCTATAGATTTAGTTCTGCTGCGGGTGGCTTGTTGTCAGCAGCAGTCTGCCAGTCAGTGGTGTCCATCACATAAAACACGAATATATATTCACTAAGCAAATATGTCAATGGAAAAATATTGGCCACTAATATGTAGAATGGAGCAGTGGAAACCTAACAACTGATATCTCCTCCATCAAGAAGCCTCCTAGGTATGAACTTTGATGCTATACAGCGGAGAATCTCCTACCTATGCACTTTCACTCTTCATATCAGAGGTAAAACCTGTCCTAACCTAACCCTCAACCTGTCAATAACACTTCTGTTTACACATCTTAGAGCTGTCAATGAGTAATACCACATAAAAAGTAATCAAACTACCATATTACCAGGGTTTAGTGGCTGAACAGCTCACAGTACAGTTAGCTAAGAAAGAGGAATGAAGTGTATTACAGCTCTAGTGTGTAGACCGGAAAGTTGTGTCACAATAATAATAATAAAGAACTGAAATAATATAGCGTTGGAAGGAGAAACATAACATACACAGAGAGGACTGCTGGTATAGCATTGTCCTTTCTGTCCCCCTCAGGCCGCTGTGACAGGTGCTGTTCTTTTTATTCCCCACTGCTATGCAGGACCTGGATTCTCTGCAGCCTCAGCTCTGGCTGCATGAGACACAGGCAGCACTGGAAAGTTGAAGGATACAATGCCAACTGGGGCACAGGTGAAGTGAGCATAAGGCCACAGACATTTCTGCAGGGAAAAAGAAAAAAAGAAAGAAGGGGTCCTCGATGGTGAGACTGAAGCTTAAACTGGTCTGAAAAGAAAACAATGAGCTGGTGTAACAGTGTGATACCTGCTCTCCGGCTGAACTCAATGAACTCAACTGTGTGGGAGGAAAAACACAAACACAAACACGAGACTGAAGCAAGTGACAAGCAGTTCTGCTGCTTTAATTCACGACAGCATGGAGGCAACCACGTTGCCGATGCCAAATTTAGCCTGTAGCTGTCCACCCTGCTCTAAACCAGTACAAACTATGCAGGAAAAAATGCACTCGTCATTGTTTATTTGTTGCATTTCAAAGTGTGGTGGTCAGTCAGATTTAGAGGGACAGTAAAGCAAAATACAATCGCCCCCAGCAGGTACCGATAGTAAAATAGTTCTTTATTGAAAGAAGCTGCAAATTTAATAGTCAAAAAAATAAATTCTGGTCTTCTCCTTTCTTGGAAATGGAGCACAGATCTATCCATTTCCATGTCTGTCACGTCTCCTCTTTATTTATGTGAGAGCATAAATTCTTTCCCCGACCTTTTACTGTCTGTGACAGGCATAAGCAGAATAATTTACTGTTCCAATTCTGGCATTCAGCCACATCGGAGGACAGTTTCAAAAACATCGATAGCCAGTGGGTTCCCAAAAAAAGAGAGAGAGAACGCAAACTCATACTGCAAGACATAATTTCCAAATCAAATTGGGATTGTAAGTCATTTGTAGCAGTGAAAGTGCATCAGATGGATGAAAAAGACAATCTAAAGAAATACCAGGACTTTCCCACCAAACTACAATGGATTTAAAACAAAGTTGATTCAAACATTGACCTGTTTATGAACAGGAAAAATAATATATCTTTGGCTCTTTGGGGAAAAACACATTTTCAAACATGTTTAACACTTAGGCAGCGCAGGTAACAGTGGTAGCTAAACATGCCTGCATCAAAAACACTATTATTCCATGTCAAATAGTACCAACAAAATGTTTGTGCAAAGGTTGTATGTCTAATTCTTACAGAGATCTGATGATCTCCTAAGACCCTGAATGACATTTATGTGACTCTCCCCATAGAGCTGAATGTGTCATGTGACGCCACTTGGTGTAAAAACACTGGAGGTGAAAATCTTTCACATCTGGCATGAAATGGAAAAGCATATATCAATGAATCGTGAAGTCAGGAAAGAAACCATAATGGAAGCAGAAATACGGAAATCAATTGAAAACACCAGGTGGCAACAAGATAGACGCATCTTGAATTACGGCAAGTATTGAAGGGTACTCAAGATTTGATGACCAGATGATTAGTTTTATCGAGCATCAAGTCCGGTATGTGCAACACCACAGATTAGAGATAGTGCTGTGTTCAATACTGTCTACAAAGTTGTGCATATAAAATATTGGATCACAACTATAAAACAGCTTAAGATGTCATGTAAAAGACAACACTACAGGTGCAAACTCTCTCTCGCATGCACTCTTCTGTGTTTTTTTTCCGTTAAACAGTGACCCTCAACAGAGCTCGTGAGCCTGCCGTCAGTTGTGTCTCATTTAGAGATCAGTCGGCAGAAAACAACAGTTTGAACAGGAGTTCAGAGTCAATTAGAGTAAGAAGTGAAACAAAGATTTTCTTTTTTTAATCTAAATCAAAATCACCTGTTTCTGTAAATCAGCACAGAATTGAATTAATGCATCACAAATCTCAATGGAGTTAAACTGATGGTTGTTTTCAAGTCTTCCACAGCAAATGTCAAACTCAATATTCTCCAGAGACTCTGCTCTGAGGGACAGCAAGACATCCTCAACCCATTTAACAACACAAAACAGAAGTACTTTTAGTCCGGATGTACAATAATTATCAATACCAATAAGTACTGGTTTGATTAAAATAAAAAGAGAGAGAGAGAGAAAGAAGAAACAAACAAGATAAGTCCAACAATAAAAATTAAGACAGATAACTAGAGTCAATCACAATAAGCAAAGATTACTAGGTTAGTTTATTTTAGGAATATTTTGTTCCGGCCAGTCTTTTCATTCTGTGGATCTTGTATTCATATGAGAGCAATCGTATAAGAGGCACATTATTGGATTAAGTCCGAGCCAAAGCTGTCGTATAGCCATCATGAGAAGCATTACATTATGGACCTCAAAAAACATTCATCATTCGTTCCTAATTTTGAGGCACTTATGGTAAAAACAGATACTAATTACACAATTACCTGACTGCCTTATACCTTTCTGGACACCAAACAGTCTATTCACAGAATCTTGCCAGCAAAATTCCTTCACCGAAATAACAGCGCTGCTATTTGATGACAAAACGACAACTGTACATTTTCTAAGATTAATAACAACAACTGAGAGCTTTAAATTTTGTGCTTACTGCAGGAGCTTTTCACTGCTTCATCAACACTGCTCTATCATCCCGAGGAAATGTCCGGGGGGGCTCGTGATAAATGGATGTCAGGGCAGACTGTAGGTGAGCTGGTGCCTGCTGGGTACAGTGGGGGCGGGGCGGTCCGAGCAAATACAGGGCGCTCGTCTCAACGGAGCAGATGGCAGATGCTCCGGACAGTCAGGTGAAATGTTACAGGCTTTGTCTAGACAGCCCAACAGCTACAAACAGCTTAGCAAGTGCTTGTAACCCCGCAAACAGCAACAGAACTGGCAGTACTTTAAATAATCTCGGCAAGTCCCCCCCCCCCCCCCCCCCCCGATACCCAGCAAATACCAGCTGCATCAAACAAACACATTTTTCTCAATTAATTTTGCAATGTGCGATTAAATATGAATTACAGAGGAAATAAATCCCCAAATAAAGAACTCCAGAAGCACATATTTCAATTCAGGTAGGAAGAGATTCAAGCAAGGTGAGAATTACAATTCTGGTGTTGTGTATCAGCTTTAATTGTGGTATTACAGTAATTTTAACATTTTCTCTCAGCAGTGAAGTACAAGCGCAACAGCTTCAACATCACCACAGATTGGATTAATCACCTCTGAGACACAATCAAAACATAACTGCACGTCATTAGATTTGGGGGTGCCGTCACTTGAGACAAATTTTAGTTGGTTTGGATTTTGAAAAAAAATGGTGTTATGGATGGCAACCAAACTCTGGAGCTTTACTTCACCACTTCTGTTGTAAAAGATGGCACACAAAATCATAGCTTTCGGTCTTATTTCTGCAAAACAAACCCTGCTACTGATTCAAAACAATTCAGAATCGCCTATGCTGGCTAAAGCCTGCTGAGAATATATTCAAGCCATCTTGAGGCCTGTGAGCATGTGAACATCAGCTTTGCAACAACTCAGATGAAACACAAACTTGGAGAGTATCTGTTTGTTTACAGGTACGGGAAATCAGAGCAAATGCTGCAATCTGTAGCGCCACATCTTCAGACCAAAACGCATTAATGATGCTATCACAACAGTGTTTGTTCTCTGCGACATTTGCACATTTCCATCTTCATTTACGATGTGATTGGTTTCGACAACTGCAGTGCAAGCGGTGCACGACAATATAAGAGCATGCAAGCATGAAAAGAATAACAACACAAAACCGACTAGACCAACTAGCTGTATAGTATTTTGATCACCAAACCAACAGTGTTGTATTTGAGAAGCACAAAGCAGATTATTGTGCACATACAAAACAAAACAAAGAAGGAAAAAAAAAAAAAAAAAGATACTGTACAACCGATCATGTTCTGTAGATGAGTCAATTTTGAGAGGCGGCCAGCAGCAGCAGATAGGGATGCAGGACACAAAATAGACTGTAGCCACACCTCTGATGTCTTATCTGAACACATCACTGTCACACAAACAAGCCAGTAGCTCCTCATAAGCACACAAACTCTCTGAATGTGAGGGCGGCTGAGAATGAGTCACTCTCCCTTCTGGCCATGAACAAAAAAAAAAAAAAAAAAAAAAAAAACAGCAATCTGCGGCAGAGACTAGGCTGCTTTACAAATTTCCTTTTATACACCTAGTTATAGAATGCTAGCTACTGTATGTTCGTGCCCACACTGAGATCGAGCCAGATTATAACATAAACCTGCAGGCATGACCAACAAAATAAAAGGTGAAAGAAAATATGACCATGTTAAAAGTGCATCACGAGTAGTTAATAATAATCAGTAGCAGATTTCAGGCAAAACAACACGTGCCGGCTATGAAATTAAAGCTTGTTACAGTCTGACCCAATCTCTCCATTTCACTGACTACCATGTGCAGAGGGAAGATAAAGCAGATGGAAGGTGAATAGAAACAGACAGAGACAATCTGCTTTCTGAAATCTAATGGAACATCATTGGGAGTGGGGCTGATGCCCACACGAGCAGCTAAAGCCATGTCCACACTAAGCCTGCTAGAATTTAAAGGGAATATTTCATGGCCTTCCACCTGCACGGAGATATTGCTTTCACACCCTTCATGGTGCTTTTTAGTGTTTTTTTTTTTTTTTTTTTTTTTTTTAACCGCTCAGAACTGAGGAGATGTCAAAATGCCAGTCAGTGTGGTGTGAATGCGAGAAACAGTACAGTGCAACAGTAATACGAAGAAACCGACTTACTGGTGTGTTGTTTTACTATTGCCTCCTTTGAATCTGCTTCATTTATATTTTGGGAGTCCACTTCAAGAAGAAAACGTGTGGTTTACTCTCAGTGCAGCAGAGCAAACTAATGAATATATGATGCTAGTGCGCATCGACACATTAAAACTGCTCTTGCAAAGTTTCGTTTCTTCATTCTTATCTTCCAAACATCACAAAAGACTAAGATCATTATGAGGTTGGCCAATGCCACTTTTACAGTAAAATCAGCTCACCACGCCAAAGTTGTATTCAAGTCTGAGACTATGCAGAAATGACCTTTGGCATGGTTCACACTGACAGTTGACCCACGTCCATATCATAAATGACAGATGACATTCTTTCCTGCTCCTTCTGGTGAACAAATTGCAACGTCATCATGTTATATTCACGAATAACGCTTCTGAGTTCTGCAGAAGCCTTGCCTCTCTCATCTGGCTGGCTGTATCGCCATCTCAAACTGTGTCTCTGAAGGTCTCACCAACTTGTACAGAAACCTCCTTCTTCGCACCAATCAGCAGAAGCTCACTTATCTCTGCGCTTTGCCAGTTCAGGTGGCATTTCCGCAAAACAGTCAACAACCTGCTCCTTAATTCAATTGGAAAAGGTTGCAGGATCATTTGCTGCATTTTGTGCTCGCACTCCTTGCCCAGCAGTTTTGACCCACTCCAAACCCCTGCATTTTACCCAGGTTGACTGACCTCTTTTCCCACGATGACTAAACACATTCATACTGAAGCCAGACCCACTAAGTGGAGGGACGAACATTAGCAATTTTCCAGGTAAGTGTTGAAAGGTTTTCTATTGTCCTCGAATCCATGCAGAAAAACCTTTAAGATTGCCTTTTCAGTGGCTGCTTCAGTCACGTAAAAACCAACTTCTGTTCCTGTGAATATCTTTAGAACGCAGTCATATACAAGAAGTGCACTGATGATAATATCTAATGGAAATGAGGGCAAATAAAGCTGTTGTTTCGATGAATAATAAATGTGCGGCAAGATATGCGCATGGAAATACCATGAGAAGAATGAGAATGGCAGCAAGGGAAAACTGAGTCAAGATGAAGAAATAAAAAAAAATGCACTGATATACAACACGATGGGATCAGCATGCTTTAGACCAAGGCTTGCTGAATAGCATGTTTTGGACGCTCTCAACAGCATTTCATTGAAGCCATAGGAATGAGGCATCAACAGCCTTTGATACACTTTGAGTGTTGGTTTCCCCAACAACACTTCTAAATATAATCCTCACAACTGGAGCAAATGTTGAATAATGAAGTGGAAAAGAAAAGCATTGGCAGGAAAATTACAACAACAAATTTAAAGCAAATATTCCATCAAGGCCCTTGGCCACACATCAAATATGCAAGCTTACCTGGACTCAGGTTTTATTTATTCAACATTTCCGATGCCTGCCTATCATGTCTTGCATGGAGGGAAAAAGCTGATAAATGCCACAGGAAATGATGAATAATGTCACCCGCGTGTCTTACGAATGGGTCATCTCTGCTTCCAGAAGTGCAGAAACAGAAATGTGCAGTACGCAATTAGAAAACCGGAAGGCACAGAGGGCCTGTTTTCACAGTTCTTGGATTTCTACTTTACCGGGCCAAACGAGAGAGGTGATATGGGAGCTGACAAATCCAGTCCAACAGACACAACATGAGACTGGCACAGTGGGAACAGCATGCTTCGACTTCAAATCCGGTAGCAACGCCAGACAAACACACCCCTCATAATCCCTAAGACTACTGGCCTCTGATGTGCAATGTGGGAAAACTTGTCTGATGACTAACGTGTGATCTGTTAATATTTTCTTTGTCTGTATATGTATATGAAAAATGGAAATACATTTAGATTGCTTCTTGACATATAAAAAAACTAACATCACGCACGCTGAGGGGAAAAACTTTTCTTTTTTAAGTCCTCCCTCCAAATAGCAGTATGTTTATATCTTACACACATCCAATAATGCTTTTCTAGCCTGTGAATTCCAACGGGTGATTTAAGCTTCTGTTTGGACAGCAATAACTGACTGGAAATGGCAAGACCATTGCATTTGTTTCAGAAAGATTTTGCATTCAGATGGCGATGTTTTGAAAACAACCGAATAAAAAGGCCTGAAACAACGTAGTTAGTGCTTTATTGAAGGGGGTGAATCAAACTACCCAAGCATGCACACCCAACAGTATGACATAAATATATGAGCTTTTTTAAAACTGACTGTTGTGCGCTCAGTGTTTTGGGTTTGTTAAAAATGTGTCTTTGCATGTGACCCAGATGATGGTGTATTAAGTGTAAACTTCATTGGAAAAGTGCTGTAAAATTACAACAGTGATTGGCCCAAACACTGGAATCTGCAGTTGATATTATTTATCATGGTGTGCCATCTTGAAAAAGTGCTGTTTTCAGGTACTCCCAAGTGCAGCAATCGATCAGCCAAAACACAACAACGATTCACCATTTTCACTTCAGAACATGAGCTTGAGTATCCCTGAAAACATGCTAGACCACAAGAAATCTCAGTCCTAAGCACTCTCAAGTTGATTTAATGTCTACAACTACACTTACACACGGCAGTCAGACTTAAACTACGGCGGGACCATTAAACCATATTAGTGCTGCCATAGCTGGAAGATGACGAAAGTCTGAAATTTGTTCTCCTTGCAACCACAGAGAGTAAATGCTATCAATTACATATTTTGTCACGACCACAATATGGTGACCCTACATTTTGGCCAAAGGTCACTAAAAAGGCCAACTATGCAGTCAACTGAAAAGAGAATTTAAAAAGAAAGTAGAATGGGTAGAGACCTGAGTTTCCATGGTTACAACACAAAAACAGAACAGGAGGATAAGAAAATGGAAAAGCAGAACAGAACCTTAAACACCTATCTTGAATTGACTCGCACATGCCCCGACAACTAGGCCTTTCAGATTGGAGGTCAGCTGCTTAAAAACACTTTCCTCGTCCCTTCCCCCACCCGCCGCCCCATAAAACACCCGCACTACAGACTTGATACTTCTTCTAAACAAAAGCTGCCCCTCAATGCTCCTCCCCTTTGCCCCTTTTCTCTCCTTGACTGTGGCTCTCCTGCTCTCCTTCTGTTATGGTTATCTACATCTCAGAGAACAATAAGGTCGAGGCAGTGGAGCCCAGAGACACAGATGTCCGTCCTGCCACCCACCCCCATGCCATAGTCACTACTCACTTCTGTTAGCAGACGACAAAAGGGGGCAGTGTGTGGGTATTGGTTGTGGTGATGGCAATGGACAGGAACAGAGAGGGGAACGAAAGCCATTGTTATCAAAAAGCAATAGATTATATAATTTCACTGACCCACATCTGCTCTCTGAATGAGAAAAGCTAGTATGTCACAGAAGAAAAGCACAATGAAAGCAAAAATAATGAGCCGTGTACGGCTGAACCAAGTGAGAAACACAGGAGTGCTTTTAATTTGAAACAACAAAAGGAAGTTGTGACATTTGGGCATTTTTGCACACAAGAATTCTGAGTGAAAAAAGGGAAACCTCTGTTGTGGTTGGCTGTTTGGCTTACATGACAGCATTTTGGAGTCTTGAAATGATACTGTTTGAAAGCTGCTTCCAGAGTGGAACATTTTCAAAATGCCGCCATTTCTGATTCTAAAGAGAAAGCAGCATAAAGACAAACAGGGCCTTTTCATTTCTGATCTTGATCAGTAGTGTCTGTCTACACGCATGCGCATCATTGCAATACAAAACACTGGCATTGCAATAACAGCGGCTTTCACTCTTTCAGTCTCATTTGTACAGTGATCATAATAAAATCGCTGCGGTCTACATGTGTTAGTTACCAGCCAATCGTCTTTGAGTAACTTCACCACCTGGTGACAGGCATCCTCGGCTTCATAGATAAATAAATAGAATCAGACAAGCCATGTTTCTCTAATGACACAATGTCATATAAGCGTTTAATTTCCAGGGTTAGACCGCTGCTTCATAGAGAGAACAAGAGTTATTCCCAAAAGCTGATAGAAACAACTGGTTTGTGATCACATCAGAACCCAGCCTTTGTCCACCGAATACCGCAAACAAGATACCTGCATGTGATTCAGTGTTATCAACAATACTGGCTGGTTAAATGAAACGACAACGTGCATGTTAAGATAACATACAAAACACTTTAGAAAAGTAAAAACAGACAATCGACATTGCATAAAACACTGAGCCATGAATGGCGTTTCAAGGCACTGCGCATTCAAGCTCTGCAAATTCGAAGTGACAATTTTTCTGTCGAATTTCCTGACACAAAGAGCAATACTAGTAGGAAGAACAAATTTCAAGGCACAAAGACATTAATATCATCTATTAAAATGTTTATCACTAATCATATCGCTACCGTAATTGTCAACATTATTGTACGTTGACCAAATACTGCGATCGCCATGGAACAACACAATAGGAGTGAAAAAAGATTTTCCTTTTCCTTCTGTGATTTCTCTTTTTATTCACATAATCCCAGAATCACTGAATTCATTCATGTGCTGATTACAATCTACAAAAGTTAAACTAACTTTTTTTTTTTTCTTAGTTATGGCATGCATTTCATAGGCATTCTGACTTTTGCTTTCACTTTTAAACAGTCGAACATAACAGTTGGAAAGGTGAAAAATACTACCCTCCCATGCACATCCTGTATTGCACATGTACACAGAATGGCGGTTTGACTGTGACGATGTTGTGTAACCAAGCCTGGCCAACTTGAGAGCATGAAGACTGCTGCACATTAGTGTACTGTAAATACTGCCGAATGCCTGTCTGTGGCACATTTCTACCATTGAACAAACAGCACTCACATGCTTGGAGGAAAAACCTCCACTATTGAAAGACAGCAATCTAAAAGTAGGAGGCTGGTTGGCTAAAAAGAGTTGGCAGACAGCCAACGAATCTAACAAGTTGTGATGCTTCCATATCCAAGAAAAGGCAAAAACATTCCCAGGACAAACAAGTTAAGTGCTAGTTTGGCTGAGAGACCAGACAGCAGAGTGCACCAGAGGGGAAAAGAGCTGTAGCAAAACAACAGAGGACCAAAGCAGACCAGGAGTTCCAACATGGAGGCAAGAGCCATATATTCGCACAGTTCAGGGCACACAGGGTCTGTAGGCGAAATTCTGCTGAGGCAAGGTCTCTTTCGCTCTCTCTGGTTTATGTCCAGCTTGCCAGTGAGTAGTACTAGCATAAAAGGCACAGCCCATCCCCCAAACTACAGACACGCACACACGCACACACAATCACTCTGCAGAGAGACGTGCAGGTTGGAAGAGGCACAGAGGATGAAGTGGCGTGGGAAGGGTTAACCCCAAACAGATCCATCTGCTTCCTCGTCTGTCCTCTTGGCTGGCTGTTGGCCCCGACCCAGCTTTTACACAGCCTGCAGCCTGATGCAAGGCATAAACGCACAGACAACTGGACTCTACACATCAAAACCGGAATGCTGACAAGTTTGAGAATTTTTGTTTGCTGTTGTACAAAACATTTTGCTTTATAAAGAGAGAGAGGTTTTCCAGATAGCCTTCAACAAGTCACCGACAGCCTGGTCCAAATACCTGGTCCAGGTTTTGACATTAATACAGATCAAACAATGAACAAACCCAACAGACTTCCCCTGTTTCCTTTTTAAAAAGCTATTTTCAAAGAAAATGGTAAATGCTGAAGTGTGATTTCAATGTGTAAGCATGTGTCTAGCAGAAAAGCCCAACGCTTTGATCAGCATCCTACAAGTCAGAGTTTAGCCAGCAGCAAGGACAATTTTCTTCAGCTGCATCACATCCAGAAACAAATCGCTTCTGAAAGTCTGATGAGGGTATCGAATGCTGGAAGAACTGGAATCAACATGAGAATGACCGAGAGGCAGCACATACTGATTCGGGGTCACATGGTATTTACAGGATTTCCTTTGTTGCTAATGTCTTCCCCATTTACAGGCTTCAAAAGACATCTTGTTTTTTCCATCCTCTGCACATCCGGCAGTATTTTACTTCTTACAACTCATCTGCTTGTCTAAACATTTGCTTCCAAACTAGTAGTATGAGAGTCATCTTGAACACCTGTCCCAGGCGAGTTGGTTACCACAACAAGTTTGTTTCTGTTGTATCTTTGCAGGCTCAGCTGTCGATAACGTGCTCAAAACCGGTCCATCCAGTCAGAAGCCTTGAAGCCAACGAAGCATTTGTAGTACAATCTCTAATGACAAAACGTAACCTTTCAATCACCCAAAAAAGTATAGTAGAGTTAGGCAGGTCAGAGTGAAATGGACGGATGGATTCTCGGCCAAGCTGTACATTTAAAAGGTTAAGCACTTGAGGTGAATTGACTGAGATACAGTTGAAAGCACACTGTGCATAAAAGCACGCTGATTGCAGTGTTTACATGTCAGCTGCAAAAAAAACCTTCTTCCCTTTCTGTGATTCTGTGATTAAAACCACATTAAAACTGCATGTAAACATGGAATTAAAAAGGAAAAAAAACCTTTTGTATTTACTTTTCTACTTCTTGCAACTTCATCACGATGAAAGTTTGACAATTACAACAATGCTTTGTTTAAACTGAACGCAATATTTTAGTTTTGGGGTCTGCGACGAAATGGATAAACAAGCTGGGACCCATCCGTGTGCGGCGCACAACCGGACAGCTGCAGGAAATCAAAGGCCCGAGCATAAAGGGAGGGGACAGCAGTGTACACTGCTGCACACACCCTCATAAAAAGAGCATGTTGTCACTGAGAAGACAGGTTGTCTGATGAAGGAACACCTGGTTAGGGAGAGGCCCAAACCTGCTGAACGTTCGCCGTCTATCTACCTTTGTATCGAAACAACACAACAAAGAGAGCTGCTCTCTCACACACACACACACACACACACACACACACACACACACACACACACGACGCTGTACCACCTCGGCGACTGGTGAAGTTAACAGTGGAAAACTTGTTTAGGCAGCTGATGTTCGAGTGTGTGAGTGAATAAGAGTGGGATAGAGAGGGGCGTGCAGACTTACAGTGTGTCAGACAACAAGGTCAGCCCATCCCCGGAGAGGTGTTGGCTTTCCAACAGAGTATAGCCACTTGAAACCAAGGTCACTGCTCTGTGGCTGGGAGAGGGACGGGAGAGTGGGGCCAGACAGGGACAGCTTTGCCACATGTGTTGTGTGGGCTCAATCAGAGTGTGAGGGGGTATTTTGTATACTTGTCTGTCCGCGTGTTTGCTCTCAATGTGATGGATTTCTGATCACTGGCAAAAAAAATAAATAAATAAGAGAACAAATAGCATACCCACACCCATTCAGGGCTACATTTCTTTTTCTGAAACCAGATGCCTTTTTGACATAAACAAATCAGAACAGAGTCCATTACTGCTGCCACGATGGCTAGAAACTAGAGGGGGGATCTCAGTCGCTCTCTTTCAACCATTAATAGCCCTTTGCTTGGTTTTGACTGCCTTCCTAGAATAGGAGGCCGACTGACATTGCATAGAAACTCCTCACAGACATGCATGTCCTTAAGTTTTACAATCTAAACTAACAGCTAATCCAGGATGAGCTGTAAAACCCTGATCTGGAAACAAAACTATGTTACGTGTCCCTTTATTTCTGTCTGTTTCACCTTTAAATCATGAGCACATGTGAGCATTTGCCTATAATCAAAAAACTTCACTCTCATATGTGATGACTTTAGAAAGTACTTCCCTTATTTTTGGCAAGTGCAATTCTGCACAGTCACTTTTTGAAACTACATACGTCACATGACATCACAAATTCCACTGCTTGAAATACCTGTCTATTCTTGTCAATTAAGTTGACAGCTCTGTGAAAGTATGTAGCACTGCTGCTGCAAGTCGCCGTGAGAGCTGAAACTCTCCGAGGGCTGGAAAACATGAATAAGATTTGTATTTGTCAACAGGATCAACAACACTGAAACGTTTCTATTTGCGCATAACATCCTCCGGGGATGAACGAGGGTTATTGGATGGACAAACAAAACCAAACCTTGTAAGAAGGGAGGGCTACTTCAATGTTATCTTATCCTCCCCCACGTTGGACAAGGGCCTAGCAGCTCTAAAATTAGCCGTCACATCTAAACACAGTCTTTGGTGTAGCAGCTAGTCTTTGACGGGAACTTGGCTCATGGCTGATCCACTGAAAGCACGCTCAAGCCCAACTCCAAATGCAGAAATGAAGCCACGGTAGTATACAAATGCAAAGTGGAGACACGCAATCCTTGACTAGCTTTTGGAGAACAGGTTTAATTTGGAGCAAAATCGTCACTATTGATATATCTTAGGGGGAAGGAAAAATCCCAATACTGACAAAGTAACTGCATTTTATCACCAGCTATACAGAACCAAGTGAAAATGAAACTTAACATGATTCATACAATAATCATTAGGCTATACTTACAAAACACAGAACTGATGTTTAAGAATAATTACACTTGAAGAGAGAGGGAAGCAGATATGAATAAGGGAGACTGTGACATGTCAGGATGCTTTTTAAAACACAGGGTTGGAGCTGATTATAGAAGAAGCAAAAAGGAGAATATGCAGCAATTCGAAGACCACCAACATTATAAAGCAGCAGCGAGGCTAAGTCTGTCTAACCATCAGGTACAGATCCTGTTTGTGCGTGCGTGCATTAACATGTACTTAAGCTTGTGGAAAACAGTGCCTGGGAAGCAAGTGTGACCTCCCAGCAAGAGCAGAGAGAGCACTGAAGCACAACAACAGCCTGTGCTCACGGCTGAGCAGAAAGACCACTAAATTTGTTCCAATATATGTCAGTATTTAGAAAACAGGAAGGGCTTAAGAGGAAATTCAGCTAGATTTCACAAATTTACCAACCAACATGGTTCAAATGTTGAGGGCCTTTCCAAGCAATTGGCACAAAAAAAAACTGTAAAATCCTTTAGTGCGCACCTTCAATTGTACATTAAATGTCTTTACATAGTACATTTTCTTCAGCAATATTGTTCATATTCATCCTTTCACAAACCAACTGTGTCTTCATCTGGAGGAACTGAAATGTTCAGTGTCCTGCTCAAAGACACCTATGGGACAAAACCACCAACCCTGGGAATGATCACTTCTTTTTTTACAATACAAATGTTTGAGGAAACAGACCTTGTTCTAGAAAAATAATGCTATTTTATTTCTGTATAGTCTTTGCATAATGTGTGACAGTGACCAAAAAAAAAAAAACACTGGAAAAATGTTGCTTTTAAATACATTTTCTAAAAGGAACAAAAGACATGGTGTATAAATGCTTTCACTGAAATGCAAATACAATATGAAGTACATTATTTGTTGCTGCACTGTTAACATGTAAAATGGAATCCAAAAGATAAAAGCTATTCAATTTGAACAGGCATAAATTTGGATTGTAAACATGCTGTTCAAGTTCTTAAAAATCGAGGCCTGAATCAGAATAAACAAAATCGTGGTTGGTATGTTTTATGTTGAAATTAGCATGGGGGAATAATGCTCGCAGTCTTGACAGCAAGTAACTTCCGATGCTGAGAGACTTTGCTGCTTGATCCTTTCACCACTGATGCATTTTTTTGTCATTCATCCCAACTCGAGAGAGCAGGGGGAAAAACTCAATTCGGTAAGATGCCGCATATAAATCTGCCACCATGCAATACTCTATCCCTTTCCTCACGCCTACCTTCCCTCACTTTTCCTCAGTCATAATGCTAACAGGTCTGTACCTCCGTTACGCGAGCACACTGGCCTCCCACTCCCACTCTACTGTTGGTGGCACGCTGCCAGGTGGGGGGCAGTGTGTGTGGGTGTCAAGACAGTGACACAAAAACACAGAATTAGGAAATATTTACAAGCGATCTCACAGCCGGTCAACCTTGAGAAATTTCGACTCGGAAATCCAAACACTCCGCAGATGAACCCTCACCTTCGGTGTGATCGCCGGCCATACTGATGCGAAGCCCCAGTGCAGGCTGTAAAACACAGCAGCGGGACTCGTTACTTCTCATCTTCCTGAAAACCCAACGACCTACAGCAGACCTCAAATTCCTGTGCCTGAGATGTGAACTCGCTGCCATTCAGCTTGTTATTAGCGTATTTCTCCACACTCCATGCCACAGTGCTTTGCCTGTTCCCCACAAACAGACTCCTTCTATACAGCATCAGTATGCAGTCTGCCTGAGGGGGAGGTGGAGGAGCGGCATCGGGGAGGAAAGAGGGAAGGTTGGGAAAACAAAGCTTCCATGGTCGTCTCTCCAGCCGGGCCAGGCCGAGCTGCAGTAGCGGGGGCGAGTTATGTAATGTGACTGGCAGGACCCACTTCCCTGTTCAGAGCTGCCGCTCACACTAATCCCCACTGAGGAACAAGCCCTGCTTTGGAGAAAAAGGAGGAGATAGAAGGGGAACTGCGAGAGAACCAGTGGAGGAGGTGTGATTACAAGAATTTTAGCCTTTCTATTGCACCAAATCAAACGCGCAGACGCCTCCCTTTTCAGCTCCCCAGCTGCAAGATAGGATATCAGCTCTTCTGGCGGCTGGCTACAGCATGAAGAGTTGGCCTTTTCACACCGAGCTCGTCTGTCACTTGTGATAATGATGCACACTCACAACACTTTCACACCAACAGGTAAATAACTAGTGTAACTAGTGCTCACAGTTGACATGCTCCCCAACATTTGGAACTGCGGAACCAACCATGGTTCTGCTGAACAACACACGTATGTTTACATAACGAACTGTCCTATCGTGGCTGTCGTACCTTCAGTGTTGGATGGATGGATGGATGGATGGATTTTGCCTCAATAGAGAACAGAAAAATCTCAAGACAGCAACACTCAGCTGTGGGTTCACTAAGCTGAAACCAACTTGATAAACGCACCTCCCTCTGAGAGACTCATGCAAATTTCTGTAGATGTTATCGTTTTTTTTTTTTTTTTTTGGCAAAGTGCAATAATCCCTCTGGTTTCAGGATCATTAGTGGTGAGACAGTTGAAGCGTTGACCACAACTGGTCATAACACAGGTCATGGTTTCAGCTCCACTGAAGTAATTTGACCATTATGCCAAAGATTCTGCCTCACATTCAAACATAACATAATATCTGAGCAGCTCGCCGGACGCCACACTGTGCCAGCCCACCGGTGCTAGAAATAGGATGGGTTAAATGGAGGGAAATAATTTCCTCATGAGGAGTCAATAGATTATCCCCCCCGCCACTTCAAAACACTCAAAAGTCACTGATAAAAAAAAAAAAACACTAAAAGACTGCGTAAACTAAGGTAAGAAACATGTACAGTGACACAGCAGTCATCACTGAGGAAGAAGAACTGAGAGGGAGAGAGAGAGAAAGAGAGAGAACAGGATAAGTAATCACAAGGAGCATCAGTCAGTTCGGCTACCCGTGGAGTCCAGGTGGAGGATTTAAAGCAGTTAAAAATAAAAGTCTGATTCTGATTTACTGAGCTGCTTGCCTGGAAACCATGTGACTGGCATCACATGAGGTGAGGGAGGAGGAGAGTGGCAAAGGGTTTGTGTGTGTTTCCAGATCTCTCCCTCACACACACACACACACACCCACACACACACACACACCATGTATTCCACTCCTGGCACCATAATAAGCTTTGTGATCAGTTTCCTTGGTTTCCACTGACAGTAAGCAGATATAGGCAGCTTGGAGAGGTAAACAGAAGCAGCTCTTGCTTGTGCACAGCTACAGGCACGCAGACTTAAGAGGTGCTGTTCGGAGGAGAGAAAGATAGTAAAGAAACAAAGAGCGAGTCGGAGAGAAAGAGAGAGGGACATGGAGGAATTTGTGCAGCAGAAAAGGGGGGACACACCAGCGTTGCAGCTGTTGGTGTCAGGGCCGTCGGCAATCCAGACACTGATCAATCAGCGGCTAATCTTTTCAAAAACACATGCGACGGTTTTATGATTCCTGAATAAAACAACTGTCACTGTTCATTGTTAAAATGTTCTGTCTCGGTGTGACTTGGATGTTTTTGTTGAGTATGTGATGGAAAAGGGTGATTGACATTTCCAATATCCCTGTATTGATTGAGACTATTCTTTTTATCAGGCCCTTATATGACTGCCGATGTCCCTGTTGTGAATGCAAACCATGAGTCACATCAAATCTTATCTCTGGATTTTATTTCAGAATGTCCAAAATCATGCCTTCACTATGTAGTGTGCATGTGGAGCAGTTGAACCTGATATTAAGTCACACAGCAAAGTGCTTTTGCAGCTTTTACCTTAAATTTGCTACTCGATCAGAACCGTTTCAGCTATTTGTGCATGTTCAATGCATGTGCAAGCAGAACAGACACAGGGCAATGAGAGGCTTTTGTTGGACACATGCTAGTTCTGCACTACAGAAGCTGTGACCTACTTTTTATAGTCTAACACAGACAGACACACGCACACACACGCACACACACACACCCTCTGACAAAAGGACAGGAAAGCAGAGGTTAGACATGCACTAAGCCCCATTCTTAATACATGCATTCCAGTGGAAAGAGCTCAATGCTGCTGTGCTTTCAGTCTGCCTGTTGGTACAAGCATCTCCAGCACACACAGTTTCCTGCATGCCTAACATTAAAGTGAGCCTGATACCTGTAGTATGTTAACAAACGCGAACACACACATACACAAAAGATGTGTACCACAATCCAACAATACACAACAAAGTCAGTGCTAACAGTGGGACAATGAAAGTGGCCCTGAAAGGAGCGAGTATGAACTGGATGGGTATATTTTCCAGAGAAGTGTTATTTGTCAACATACCGATTCCATGGCTGTGGGAGAATGTCAGTGGGCTAAAATCCAACTAGAAAAACACCTGCTGCTGCAGAATCCTGGAAAACAAGACACAAACAAAACCAAGTATTAATGACTGGGACGGCACAAGCAGTTTCACATTCTTTGCCATGGTTGCATATATTGGGGTGGATGCAGAGGGTCATGTTTCTCCTTCCAGGATCAGTTCTCCCACAGTTCTCTGGGAAACAGAGAAGCCCGTGGAAACCAAACACTGAGTGCTCCAAACCTGGTGTTCCTCCAACATATGTAAGCCCTGCATCCAGTTCATATACCCTCATGTGTTTTTGATGAGTCATAAACTTGCTCCTGGCCTTGTACTGGAGTACCGATACATTTCCAAAGATTAAGATCAGGCTTTATTCAGTCTACTTGGGGAAATACAGTCATCTCAGCAGCTCCACACTGCACAGAGCTAAAAGAATAACAATATTTAAGAATAATAAATGTTCATATATTGTGAATCTTGAATAAAAATACTACGCTAATCGGTGACCACTCTTGCCAAAGTGAGAAGGTCTGGGTTCAAATACCAGCCAGGGCCTGTCTGTGCGGCGTTCGCCTGTTCTCTCCCTGTATGTGCGTGGGTTTCCTCCAGGTACTCTGATCTCCTCCCACAGTCCTAAAAACATACACCGGGGGTCCCTGAGCCACACCTCCACCAGCTCTCTGAGCGTCACACTGTGGCTGGCTGCCCACTGATGGATCAATTTGGTACAGAAGTTTCCCTGAAGGGGGATTCATGAAGTGTGACAAAGTAAATAAATATACAAAATGAAAGACACACCAATATTTACAACAATAAACAAAGAAACAAACTGTAGACCCAATATGTAAAATGTACATATTCACAGTATTTACAGAGGACAAATGAGGAAGGTATCTGATTATGCTGCACCAACATTGTTAAACAGTTTATTGCAGCATATCACACAATGGTTCACTGCAGAAAACAAAGAAACAAGATGGGAAAAAAAAACACAATCACACCTGCGGTCTACAATAATGTATTTATCAGATGATAAGAGATAGCTGCAGAGTGTTGTAGTGGTAGCAAAGAGTGCAGCAAAGTGACAAGACCCAAAACTCAAGCCCAGGTAGGGGTTGTGTTAGGAAACTCAGAGATGTCATACAAACTCCACATAGACTTCTTAGACTTAGACTTTTTGGCCATTGTAAATTCCACCTGGGTATGAATGTAAGCAAATCAGTTTGACTCTCTGCGCTTGTCCCTGTGATGAACCAGCAGCCCGTCTAGGCTGCACACTGCTGTACACTGAAAAATCAAAGATGTAGCCACAAGCAAGCACGCTAGCAGTTAAACCATGACTGTTGCAGCAGTGCTTCAATGGTCACATCAATCGTAGCAGCTTGCATTGGAAGGATATTGGAAATAGTTGTAATAAAGTGATGAAATGTACTAGTAAAACTATTTTTTCCTCAGGCAGTGATCTCAGTGTTGCTGAGAATGCATTGTCAAATTGTTCAGCTGTGCCACGACAGCCTCAGCAATGACTCGTGCATTTCAACATTTCAACATCAGCGTCTCTTGTTTCCACAAGAGTCTGGACTAACCTGGTGAGTGAGAAAGCCAAAATAAATAGGCCATGCTTATAAAGTGGGGAAGGATCTCACAAAATTCAAGTGAGAAAATTTTCTCTACAGTAAAGAAATGCGCTGCTGATAATCTGTTAGGCTTTGTAATTGCTCCCAGAGGTATGCTTCCTGTCTGTTGTTGACCATCTGGCTATGATCTCAGTTATGCCCTCAGCTCCAGCATTAAACAGTCTTGTACTGTGTACCACGTAAATTTGTGTTAATTCCTTCAACAATATATCCTTACTGCCATGATTATAACACTGTCCAGGTAATCGAGACAAAACATTCCTAAGATTATTGATTCGTTGATGTGGGGTACTTGACTATTGATATTTGACTATAAACACAGATGTCAGGGTGCAAGCATTTTTTGACAGGTTTTGTTTTTCCAGCTTTTATCATTGAAGGTTTGGGGTGATTTAATGGTGGCTGATAAATCTGAGTTTATATTTTGAAATTTCATTACCATGGCTGTTTCTCTCTGAAGCGAGCTTCTCTCATGGACCCGTCCCTTCCTGCTCATGTCTGAAGTTGTACACAGACACAACATAGCGATGGACCAAAAAAGAAAACAAAAGTTTCAGAGGTGGAACTGCTGATTTGATCCGTCGATAATCAGAAAAACACAATCTGCAGAGAGCCTAAAAAACATGTTTTGGCAAAGAGTTTGACCATGACAAATTGATTTCTCAAATTGATGACCTCTGGAGCTGTGTACCATTGACGTGAAGGAGTGTGTTCTTCATATTTTCTCTCATTGTGGTCAGAAAGATCAAGGAGACACGTGAACATACAGGGGTAAATATTAAACAAAGGGAGTGTTTTAATTGCATACACATTATTAATAGGAGTAAATTCCCACACATTGATGCATATAATCTCACTTTGGCCTCTCATTGATTTTTATGACCTGCAGTGCCATGAAGTTTGATCTGACTCAGTGAGGCTCTTAACTTTAAATATGATCAATGTTTCAGGTAATATCACATGAGCCTAAAGCTGCGTCAAACCAAATCCATGGGCCAAACCTGAGACACCAGAGAGTCGAGTCCAGCCTGAGAAATGGCTATAAAACGCAGATAGTTTAGAGTCATTCTATCACTTTTAGTTGCAGCAAGAAGGAAAGAGCTATTTTGCTCCAGGATACATTTCTTACGTCAGCATTAAGTTAACACTGTACTTACTTTCATACAAACATTTCTGTTCATTTGCACCAAAATATTTGTATTTGTGTCAGCATTATTGTGTTGCCATTTCATTGGTCAGAATGCCTCTTGGATCTTGCTGAATGGCACTTTTTTCCCTTAACATTTTTCTGGAGAATTCACAGGTTTATTTTGCTGCATTTGGTGTTGAATAAAAATGCTTGTTTTGCAGTCTGTTAGTGACGTTGACCAGAATTGAATTTGTGATCAAACTTTATTGGTAAAAAAAAATAATAATAAATAATGTAATTTATATCGTATATCACCATTTTGCCCCCCCCCCCCCCCCCCCCCCCCCCCCCCCCCCCCCCTCCAAAAGAAAAGAAGGAAAAAAAATGGTATCAAGCTATTATATTTTGGCCACATCGCCCAGCCCTACAAACGTATTGATCAACGTCAATGAAATTTAGCAGTCACCACAGAAATGCTAAAGTCAGTGAACTGGTGATGGCCCTTCCCCCAGCCCTCTGCCAGCTATACAATGAGGACAAGGGTTTATCAGGATTTAGGCAGCAGGACATGGGAGGGTGCTTAACTGAGGCCCAGTGATGGGGCAACATTCCAGTCAATATGGGAAACAACCGCAAACCCCACTCTGAACCCACATTCGTATCATAATTCTACTCTTAAGGCATCATAAAGACACTGGGGACCAGCAGTGAGTTGCACCTCATCTTCAGCTTAAGCTCAGGCAGGGTGGCAGGTGGGAACGCAACGCAGGATTAAGGCCAGACCTCCCCAGGATGGCCTGAGTGGTAAGGAGGATGATGGTTAGCTGTGCATTTGTATTTGTGCTGGAGTGGAACTTGTGGGGCTTTCCCAGCGGGAAGCCCAGGATTGACGGATTGTAATAATCCCACCAGAAAGAACAACATTACCCTCCCAGCAGAGTTTTGGATAGAGCCCACAAACAAACACCTTTTGTGTTCGGCTGAGAAGCCGATGAGGTGTGGCGACACCAGTGAGCAAAACGCTGAAAGCAAATCCAAGACAGAGGGAGCTGGTGACTGACCTCTAAATTAGAGTAAACAGTGACTTAAAGATAGTCACATATCATACTTTACCATTAAAATATATTACGTGGAAAACAAATATTGGGGGGTTGGCAGGAAAAATGAAGGTCAGATTTGGCTACAGTTTGAAAATACAAGGACTGTACAGAATGTAGACTACCATGAACCTTCAATGTCAGGTTTCATTTGAATTTCATTTGTCGAATCTCTTACATTTTTGATTTTATCAAGTGTTGATGCTGCTTTCCATCCATCTATCTTCTGATACCGATATGAATGGTTTTGGTTTGTAAAATATTTCAAGCTACATATCTGTAGCTGAATGCCTACATTGTCGCATTTTTCTCATGAACCCATTTCAGACTAACTGGACAAAAAGTTCAGTTGTCAAGTCATCCTTACACAGAGCGAGAAGTTTATTTCTGGATTTTTTTTTTTTTTTTTTTTTGTCAATTGAACCATATTTTAACTGGATCATCATGCTTTGTTTTAACATAGCGGGTGATGATAAGATGTTTTTTTTTTTTCTTTTCCTGTTCATGCACACACAAAAAAAACAAAAACAGATTATGCTAGTGTTTGCCCTGGGACATGCATATTTGATACTCTTCATCTTGATGGCGGGCACTAACTGAGCCGAAAGAAGTTTTTTTTTTTTAAAAAATGAATGCGTGTTTATGACAGCATATGCTCAGTGTACTGGAAAGCACTGGCAGACCTCTAAGAAATGGTTCCTTCCGAGCTAAGAGAATGAGAATGACACATAAGTGCAATGCACGCGTACAAAGTCTATTTAAAAGCCATATTGAGACAAATTATGGAAAACATCCTCATCCGAGCCATCAAATATGAAGACAAATGAATTACAGCACACGTGGAAGTGCATTGTCAGTATAATCAACAAACTGCACTTTCCTGGAACTGTGGAAAGGTTGTTATGAAGTGAAAAGTTTCCTTCCTGCCAATGGTTCCATTTCACCAGAGCGTCTGTCAAAAGCACGACACCTGCAGTACGTGGTGTCGAGGCCAAATACTGTGCATTTACATAAACAATTACAATAAGTTCCTCGATCAAGATCGCCATGACAACGTGTCTGCTTATTTAATACTCCTGCATTCAGCTTTACTGTTATCTAACAGCTGACATCACAGCATTGCACGTATTGCCATATACTGGTGAGGAACAGAACAGTTTGTGAGCTGTGGAGCAGCGAGGTGTCGTCCAGGCAGCTGCCCTATCAGCTCCTCTGAACACCGCTAGAAATGAGACAGCTAGTGAAACAAACCCTGGTTTTAACAGTGACCTCCAGCAGTAATCAGAAGGCGTTGCTGATGCTGACAAACTATGGCTGCAGATAAAGATAAATCTTTTTCACTGGAGCTTATTGCACTAGAGGGACCAAAAACAATTGGTTGGAGCAAAGCGCAGCCTACTGCTTGATGACTTCACTTACCTAACTGCTGCAACAGCTGTATCAACACAGTAAATGTCCTACTGTTTTAACTTAGCATGACTGGATCCCCGGTGTACCTCAGCGTCTCACAGGCAGGGCCAAAGTAACATCCTTGAAAGTTGAAGAGACCCCAGGATGTTATTGGGCATGCAGAGTATTATGGGAAGGTGTAAATAGTGCAAACAGTTCAACAAGATATCCTGGTGGGGGTCAAAAAAGCAACATAACATGATATTAACCGGTGGAGACAATAGAACAGGAAACTCTTAAAAGGGGGGAACGTACTCAAACCCAAGCTGTTTTTTGTATTCTATGTTCTGGTAGTTGGCATTCAATTACAAAAGAACTTCACTCTCGAGCAACTTAAATCATTGATAATTTTATATGTGAAGTCTGAACCACATAATGCAAACACATGAGAGGCCAGCACGGCTTTAGTGCACCTCTCAAGTCGGGCCTCTGTCTGACTGTCCTATCAGAGAACTAATCAGAGGCAACCTGGAAAAACAGCAGCAATGCTTATCTGATTTCATAAAGCATGTCAGGGGTTTACTAAACAACATGCCAGGGCATTCACCTCACGCACGGCATGGGAACTCTCACTTATGTATGAAGGGAAGACTGAAAAAGTATCGAAGTGGGCATAAAGTCGAGTTTCAGGATCAGTATTTGGAATTCTACTGAGAGCAGGCTTCAGAAGCAACTCCTGCGATAAACCAAGCATGGTCAAATTGTTCAAATGTCTGACGTGTGGTAAAAAAATGAAACGTGTTTAACTTTTTGTTGCGGTGGATGGCAGACTGGCTGGTACAGGGTTTATACGTGAACAGTTCGAAATCAAGTTGCCCATTGTCCACAACAATGTGAGATGTAAACGAGACACGTCACACTAATTTCACTTTGCTATCTGTGAAACTACGTAGCCCGTTGTGGAAGGGGATACCGCTTCTTCTACATACAATCTTGGCAATCTGGTCATATTGATCACAAAACGCTAACAGGGATGAGCTTTCAGAAGGTAGACACCTAGCTTGCCTGATGTTAGCTACTGTCACCGGTATCAACGACGGCTAAGCGCTGTCTAGCACCTGTTGTAGTATGGTTTCCACACCGACAGCTGCCACGCATACGTGCGGTCAGCTGAAATGGCTTGTCCGAGTTAGTAACAGTAACTAAGGGAGGCGGGGCTTAGCCAAAGGTCAATTCAACTGCCACACCACTTCCAGTCTGCACATTAGTTAATTAAACAAATTACTATTTCATTTATGCAAAACACTGTTTAACTGCCATGCAGTCCTCCATCATTAGTCTGGGCTACAGAGGCTTTTCCCCATGACATCATTTGGGTAGATAGTAGATTCGAAAACACTGCAGTACGAAGTACAGTGAACTCTCCATGCTTTCATCTGGACAAATTAAAACAGGAAGTAGTGTGTATGATGTGTGAAGGGAAAAAGCTGGCGTGTAAGGACTCCATTTTAATAATGTGCAAAAAACACTCTGCTGCTACTGATGATGATGCTCGCCACGCTCAGGCCGGATTGAAATCTTTTACCTGCTGTCAACCAGCCCCATCTGAGAAGACAATGCAGCTCATCACATGGCATCATACATTTAGAAAGCAGTGCTTCAACTTCATGTGGTCAAAAAATAAATTAGTCACCAGGAACATTTCTAGTTATCGGCTTGTGGCTATAATGACGGAACAGACAAAGACTGAATCCAGCTGAAGGGGGGGAGGACTGATACGCAGTGTGGGGAAAGCTGTCACTAGAGAGCTCAGTGAGGGTCAGCGCCGTGATGTCAGTGATACACCCACCTCTATATTAAGTCTGAGCACTAAACCAAATAAACAATAGGAAGCAGCAGCAGCTCAATATGACAGCCTGGGCTCAGCCTGCAGTATGTCAAAGCATCAGGTATCAGACCTTATTGTAATATCTCACTAATTAGATTCAGTCATCTGCCTTTCTATGTGCAAACACTGGAGGGGAAACCTGACACTGGAGGGTGTGGGGGGAGACAACTGGAGGGGGGGGTAAGGGGGATGGGCCAGGGGGAGGAGAGAGAAAAGAGATGCACACCACACCTCTCCACTTCAAAAACATCTACATTATTGATAAAGCCTAGTTTCTGCAGCGGGGGACCGGAGCGCACCGATCCACCAAATCTCCAGCATGAGCAAATAACACAGCTGGTACACTGGCAGCGCAGTCGCTGTGAGTATCTGAGAGCATCAAATACACCAGCTGAGATAAAGCAGATAAAGATGGTGACGACGGGCTGAAAACGCAAACACAAAGTTGAAGTAGGAGAGGGCAAAGGGAGTTAGGGAAACATGCTTCGATATAAAAAAAGATTAGGAAAAAAAAAAAAAGGTGAGTCTTTTGGACGGGTGGATACCAGCTTAACAAAAAATAACAGCTAAATAACAGCAAATGAAAGCGGAGGAGCGAGGGAGGAGGAAGAGGGAGGGGATGAGGGCTGCAATGAGAAGGCAGCAGCAGCACTCGTGACACAGTTAGCGACAGCGCTTGTTTGTTCGGCACAGCCATGCCGCGGCAGGCTCGGCTCACACGCTCCGCTCTCCTCGCTACGGATCCTCTGCTGTTGTCAAGGTAACAAGCTCTCTGGACTGGGAAAAAGAAAATCTTCACATTCAAAAGATGTCTTTTCAAATTCTGGCCTCAACCTGAAACTAGCACGTGTTCTCAGTATACAGCATTTGAAGGAGCCACTTTTTAATTTCCCACAAAATCTTCAACGGTTTTAGCACATGACAGTAAACATTTTCTCTAATGTGGTCAGAGGTAAAATAAAGATATTCTGGCAACAGTCACATTATAATTACATTATTCAATCATTTGAATTAACCAAAGGCCTCATCAACAAGCCAAAAGAATTCACATTTTGATCCCGTTAAACCTTCCCCATGGTATATGGTCTTAATGTGACCATGCCTATTCAAGTGTTGGAATTTCTTTTTTACCTGACATTGCCTGAACGCCACACAGGTGTCGCTGCAAGTGAGAGCGTAAACAGTGCTGCTGCACAACCGCATCGGTGACTGTGCATAATTAAGACACTGTCCATAACAATAACTGTTTCCACACCGTTTCTTCATTCAAACATAAGTCTTTCAATATAACAACATAGGTCATCACAGCATGAGGTGAAACGGTTCACCATGTAAACACAATAAATCGTATATCATTAGGTTTTTATATGAAGTGTCTGTTGCACAAAATATATCTTTAGCTTAGGAAGCGACAAAACGGAGCCCTCTTGTTCCGTATGCTTCACTCAGGTGTGTGAACTGATCGGGATGTCGAGCGTCCACAGTGCCAAATAATATAACAATGTAATTGCGTGTGTGTGTAGCTGATTGTAGGGGAAACACTCTTCCATTCATGAGACTCTGTCTTTCAACCTATTTGTCTGTAAGCAACTGCAGTATGACAAATGGATGTGGGCTTACGGTTATGAGATGTGCCCTGAAGTCCCAATTCAGCCTGCATTTTGTGCAGTTCACTCTTTAGGTACTAGTTGTGAAAAGGCAGCGACAATATTGCAGCATAGTCCGACGGTGCACTGTTTTCGGTCGGCTCTCCATTTGGACAGAGCTGAAATGCTACCAAATTGCAGAAGTCATCCTCTTTGTTTTTTTTGTTTTTTTTTTCTCCAAACCAGCTGGCTTGATGCACGGCTTTCCATCCTGTCGCCTCGTTCAGTTTCACTTCTGAGCTGTCATGTGACAAACTCACATCCAAAGACTGTAATAGTATCAAATTGAAAACTCAACCACTCATACAAAGGTGCTGAAAAAAGTCATTTTGCCAGTTTTAAATACTGCGGGATACCTTATTACCGTATTATCGCCCAACCCTACTGCTCACTACAAGCCTGTGTGACTGTGAAGCATCCATTATACCAAACCTAATTGATCACCACAGAGATCAACATGAACAAAGATGTGGCTTAAAAAGGATTGTACATGGGCAGGGAGAAAACCATGCAATTCAGCAAGAGGTGCTGCATGTTAATTTCTTTACAATTGGTCAAAGTTTTAGATTTAAGAAATATGACGATATCTCTACACTCCTTTATTTGATGCATGCAGCTTTAGCAGACAGGGACCAAATGTTGAAGGCAATATAGATTTTAAAGGTTATCATGCTCTCAGCATTCAATCGTCAAATGCAGGTCTTCAAACAAAACCAAATGCAACTTCATAAATAGAGATGAAATAATAAGGGTGTAACTTCAGAGGTCACAAAACAACCAACCATCCACTGATAAAGGGTGTTTTGACACCAGGCACTCCTGGGTTGACCTAGATTGGTCTCGGGATGGGCTACAGCGTGAATGTGCTCGGTGCGAGTGTGGTTTAAAAAGCAACCGATCGATAGTCAAGATAAAAAAATGCTCCTGCAGTTCAACGAGCGACAGACTACGACTGCAGACAAATCAAACCGGGAGCAAACCAAGATTCAGATCAGCTTTGCTGACAGTTTGTTCGATAAGTTCATCAACACAAAATTCCTAAGATGATTCCACAGAATTCCTCAATAGAAAGAGGCTTCAATCAGTAATACACAGAAACTTTCAAAATCAGCATGAGACATATCAAAGACCAATATGCACTTAAAGCAGGAAGTAATGCCACAGAAAATGGAAACATTTATGAAAGTGCATAAAGTAGCTAGTAAATGAAACTTCGGTTGTAGCAATGTAAAAATTATACTTCCCATGCTGTGAAGATCAATGGTCAAAAAAACAAAGCACCGCCAGTGAGTGAAGCCTTAAAACCAGAGCAAAAAAGAAAAAAAAAATCTCAAATCTAACAAAACATAGTGCATTAGGTTAAATTTTGGTCTGGACGAACAAGTGTGAAAACAATCAACAACAGTGCCAGTCTGCATTGACAGGTAATTCAAGCATTATTTTTTTCGCAAACCTGTTCTCTTAAAATCGCCATAATTTCTTCATTTATTTTTCCCTGCTTTGGGAACATTTCATATGCTCTGAAACCAGTCTTCAGTTCAAAGTATGGCTTATTTTCTGCCCTTACACACTACATACCGTGTGACCATACAGCTAGAACCTGCAACACTGTCAGAGCTGCTGCATACACAAAATATGAGAATGCAGAAGAGGCCAATCAAGGGGAAACTTTGGCGGTATTATGTAATTGCTGTCCACAACCTAACAGGCTGACGTTAAAAGAAAACAATTTGGTCTGTATTCAAAAAGAGACAATGGCTGCTTATGTGATCAGTGTAACCATCCAGAACTGCTGATATCTTTAACTGATCAATGTTTAGTCTACACGATGCACAAGACTGGGTGTCAGTCAAAATCAGCAGTACCACTGCTGGTTCTGATGGCAGTTTCTGAGCAATTCCCCAACCGTACTTAAAATGCACACAGACTGTAATTTTTCAGGACGATTTGGGATTTTTTTTTTTAACAAGTTTCATGTACTTCAGTTTAGGAAGGTATCGTTACACTGTATCATCATCATAAACAAACACGAGCAGCTCCTTCATGAAACAAACTAGGAAAACCAAGGAACAAGTAATTCTATTAGAATTCATGTAGACAGAGGCTGTAATCACTATCCAGTATTTTACTTCCTCAGTAATATGCTGACTGTTGCTTTGGTTTACCACTCGCGTCTCTTCCGATTGGTACATCATTTTCTGTTACCACTCCACTGTTAGTAGCTGTGGCTCAGAGAACCAGTTACACTGCTGTGTGGTGAGGCGCTGGTCATGAATTTTATTTACACAGTCAGAAAATTTTCTCTGGCCTTGTGGCCACACAGCCCTGATGACATGTGTGAAGCCCTGTCACTGTTCAGCCTAATATCACAATGAACAGCCATCTTTTGTCTGCAGTGACCAAAATCACAGCTTGTTTAATCGTCACACAAACACACGAGCACGTCGTTCAGTGTAAAATAGAGTTGCTGTATGTTATATGAAACATCACCAAACCAGTTATTAATATTACCTCATCCTTCTACAAATATATTATTTTTGTTAACAGAGCATGAAGATAGTTACTTTTAGCCATCAACAGCAAAATCACCTCTGACTCTTTTATTTTTTATTATTATTCACAAGAAATTGTTCCATAAAAGTCCATCATGTCAATTTCAAATGGGTAATAACATCATCAAACTGCAACAAAACTCAAATGTCTTCATGAACTGAAGAAAAAAGTGCCACAAAACCAGTTAGCACACTGCTTATCAACATCTTTTGACAGTGGATTTGAAGCTCTGCTCCAAGTATTTTGACCGTTAGAATGACACACGGTTTGAGAAGATACAATTCACCGATATTGCAGGCATAAAAACATTAAACCCCCAAACTGACATAAACCACTGCTTTACAACAGTGTCACAATGTCACGTGCCCATTTCACACTGGGAACTTGCAACAATGCTGACATTAGAAATAAATCCAAAGACACTTGCCTTTAAAATGCTTGTCAAAACAGTCTTTACAGTCATTTCCCATATCATCCTCGTGTCAACGAGGTGTGTGTTAGTGGGGCTGAACCCGATGCCCCGGCACTGTCCTGTTCTTCATCGTAGCTGCAGTTGATGCTCCAGAAAAGCAGCAATGCTTGTCACATCCTCTCTCTTCATTGGTGGAGCCGAGCTACGCTGTACTGATTCCTCCTATTGTGAGGCGACATGGAAAATAATATCCAGGAGGAGAGGAGTGCTCTTATTTCCACGCACACACAAGCTCATAATAACCACTGGCTGTCATAGCACCCCTCTTCTTTGCTTTTATCCAAGGCTATTTAATACATTCAGGTACGAACACACACGGTACCACCCAGGCTTCCAGTCTCTCTTCTCGATAACACATTATCGCTTGGAAATACAGTGAAATGATGCAACAAAATAATTTTTGCATTTGATATGTCACTCTCTTGACCACAAAATGATTTTTTTTAAATCATATCAGAGGCCAGTTTTTCTAAGATAGTGCAAGTCAAATATTTCCGTTCGTTGCACTGCAAACCGGTATGGTGCCACCCAATGCTGAAACCTCCACTCCAGTCTCTTGAGGACCAGTGAAACTGCAGGCTTCCTGCTCTACAAATGACATGGTGCACTCCAGCCTCCAGTTTTGCATGAGCAAGTAAGTCAAAATCATAGTTGAGAATATACGAATAGCACAGTGTTTCACTTGATCATCTTGCAGCTCAAAGGTCAATTCTTTAAACAACAGAATTACAAAGTGAGGGAAGGTCGACCAATCTTTTCACTGACGCTGTAATTTGACACCCCCCCCCACACCTTTTTTTTTTTTTTTTTTTTTAAATGAAGAGTCTGTGCTGTCATTCAGCCTCACACACAACCTGAGCCTTTTCCACAGTTCTGCCATTTGTCATTTTCTGTTGCCATGGTTGCGGTAAAAGACAGAGCTCTATGAATATTGGAAATGGAGGAGTAGCAGCACATGGTACATAAACACCCGCACATGCTCCAACACCACAGAACAAGCCGACTGTGTTGGTTCTGAGTGCCTGCAGCCATCCGTTCACCCACACAATACTCGGTGCGTTAAAAAGTAGGCATTTGATAAATATCTCTCGCTGACACACATTGTGGCTGAATACACGGTTTTGTTTTAAGTGCGCAGACAGAAACAGCACTCCGGTTTCACTTAGACATGCATGTTGATTTCTGATCAACTCACCATCTGTGGACTTCAAAATCCAGAAAATCCTCTCTGCAAAATCCAGCTGACATGATCAGAGATTATCAGCGAGTGTTGATTGATCATCTGGGTGTGATACGGCGTGATGCTGATGTCCTTCCTCCACTTTGCTCGCAAGGAGACGTGAGCTAGATAATATATCGGTAAGAGAAATTGCCTGGCGCATCAAGCACGGCCTTCTGCATGTGTGTGGATATCACACATGATGCCACTGTCACCTTGACAAGGAGCCATTTCAGACTTTTCTCATATTCTGCTGGGCTTGACTGTAATTGTCCCTCTGCTCCCCTTTTTGGCACGCTTCAGCAGCACACAAGAACCGAGTTCCTCTCAGAGATTTCTCATTTCGTTCTCACTGGAAAGCTGTCTGCACACCAGAGGAGGGGGTACACGCGTTAAAGGAGTGTGAAACTACTGAAAAGCACACAGACCCAGAGAAAGAGCTGCACCAGAGTGTGACTCTGCATGTATATGTAAAGACAATACAATCCTGTGAAGACGTGACACCGCAAACAACCATGCTAGAGGACAACAGCATTTCAGTACACTGGGAATACTATAACAAAGCGATTACTGATAAAAGATATATAGAATAAAAACACAAATATGCAAGTGCTGTGTGTGTTCATTATTTTCCTTCACTCCCAAGAGGGCAGAGGAGAAAGCACACCAGGCCCTGCTGCAGAGGACTTTGATCTAACAGTCGAATATCCAATGAAGACCTTCTTTACTCTCATCTACAGAAATATAAATGCAGCCATGTGAAAACTCCAGACCCTGGATGATGGTCATTTACTGCACAAGCCTACTATGTACAGTTTATTTATCTTATGCGCAAAGATACAAACTACACTGCTGGGACACAAGATGTAGCTCGTTTACAAAAAAAAAATCTCTGCCCAGAACTTTGGCCGGAGGCAATTTATTGTATTTTTGAGATTAAAATGGGATGACAATGAAAATCAACACTAGTATTGTCACTTTCAATATGAAAAGAAATGAGCTCACTGCAGAGCAATGAGTAAAGATTACTGATATATTAAAAAGCATCAGACACTCTTACTTTTGCAGTTAAAGGTAAGGGGGAACTTTTTGTGACTGCCCATTGCAAAACAAGATCTCAGTATATGCAGCATATCTCATGTAATTTAAAAAAGACGAGCATTATAGGATTCCATGATGATTTCTGCAATTGGTACACTAACAAAAATCCCGGACAAGGTAACTGAAAAGCAGAGAGCTAAATGCACCGACTAAAAACAGAAAAAACACCAACGCTGTCAGTGTGTCTGCATAATTTACTATGATTTCAGTCATAGGAGGAAACAAGGCAAACAGCAAGGTCCAACGCCCTTAGCTTCCTGCACGCAGTGCTTCCTGAGGAACCAGGGCTACTGCATAGAGGTGGAGATGGGGGGTGGAGACTGTCAGAGAGGGAGAGAGGGGAGATGAGCATGCGAGGATGCAGCGTGCAAGCATATTTTTGGGCTTTTCAAAAGGCAAAGATGAGAAGGAAATGGTGGCAGAGAAAAGTGGAGGCAGAGGAGAAGAGAGAACAGAGAGGGCTGGGGTGTGGAAAGAAAGAATGAGAGAGGACAAGGATAGTGTTGAGCCAAGTGTGTGAGAGAGCAGCATAACAGCACACTGCAGGGCTGACTTCAGCCGGCAATATCATCTGTCCAAGAATCACGGAGGGTGGCGTGGTGACATTTTACTGGTATGTTGCAGACGAGCACATTGTGTGTATTAGTGGACAAACAGCCATAAGGAGCGCGTGTGTTTGACTACCACTGCCACGCCTGCATAGATCAATACAGACATGAATAAAACCAGGAGGACCTGGCAAAGAAAAAGATAAGACCGTCTGACTACTAACTGCTCTATTTTTTGTGTTGGCGGCGGGCAAAGAACCCAATGGCTTGACCAACCACTCCAAATTTAGCCTTCTTTACCTAAATTATTGAACAGAAAAAACATTCATAATTGAACAGCCGTATCTTTAAATAGACATCAATCCTGTATCTCTCTGCGAAGGATGGCTCTGACTAAAATGTACAAAAAAGGAACCTCTTGACCCAAAGATGCACATTTTTAGAAAAAAAAAAAAAAATTAGATGAAGGGTTTGCAGCTTCTGACCTATAAAAAAATTAAATGTGGGGCTTCTTATAAAATATGTGCACATTTGAAGTTTGTAAGACGATCATCAGATTGTTTTTAGGGGTAGGCTATATATTTTAGACACTTGTATGTTCTACACTTTAAATTAATAATTTAACATCTCCATATCAAAACAGAGACATAGCCCCTGGTTTATATGAGAGCAATTTGTTGGAAACAGCATTGTGTCGACAGCAACGCTCTGATAACAACCGCATTACAAACAGGACTGCAAGAAATATTAAAAACATTGGGGTTCTATTACACCACAAGGTCTCCGTCATACACACTTCGTCATCTCTCCCTCTTCCCCTCCTACTCTTCAAGCTCGCTACCAAAACTCATCGTATGCGCACAATGAAAGATAGTTTATCAGAGCTAAATGAAGACCGAGCAGGGTCTTCATCTGGAAGCTAAATTGTGCTGATGTGAACAGTGTATCCAGTAGTTGACTGGTTTGTTCAAATGCTGGCTTCAATGCCTTGTGCATGTACAAAAAATGCATTTCAGGAAGTCTTCAATACTGCATTTATTGCGAATGTAGAAATGATCTGAACATAATTTAACATTCAAAATTAAGAACTTATTGAAAAACATCTTATTGGGTCTCAACAATCAATTTGCTAAGTATCTTTCATTCATTATGTCTTCTTCATTTCCCTGGAAATTTGAAAACTGTAAGTGCCAAAGCGGGAATAACAAAACACTACATTAACTTGCAAGCAATGCAACTTTTGAGTTTGAACATTTGGAATTAAGATCCGTACACAACTCCTAATGTTGGCGTAGCAGTTTCCATGTATTGTGGTACAGCACCACATAATAGAGACCCCTACCACTGTTGATGACAGCAATGTTTACTACATGTCTTCCAGGTGCAAATTTTAAAATTTCATGCACTGTGAATGGAACCCTTTTTGGCAGCCAAGTCTCCAGCACAGAGCACAAGTTCACATCACTATGAAAGGGTTTTCAGGAAACCTGAGATGTGAGTTGCATGACCACAAAACAGCCCATTTTTAGGACTACAAGCTAATTTTATACTGTGTGGAAAGGGAAAAAAAAATGTATTCAAAATAGAAGACAGGGTTCTGGTTCAAGCAGAGAAGTTGCAATAACATACCCCACACATAGTTTGTAGTAAGGAACATGTGTTGAAACACTGAGGCTTGAATGATGGAATGACTACCCACCTTTTCTAGGAAAACTGTACATTTGAAAACAGGCAGTGCAGTGATTGTGGGTGAGAACTGGCTTTGCATAAGTAATGAGAAGGAATAAAAGGCTGTCCTACATCCATGCCAGAGATTACACTGCTGGCTGCTGTTTCTATAAAAAGATTCATTGCAGAGAGCAAGAGTGACACAGGCACACACGCAACCCTGCACACACACACACACACACACACACAAACACACATAATTCCACAACACACAGATGGGTACAAAAACAAGGCATTTATTTATAGGAAAGACGGTTCTGCATCAAAAGAACTTTAAAAGATCTGGTTAGCTTTAGTCACCCAATCACAGATCTGTGACTATTCCAAGCCTTGGAAGACAAACACTGTGAATGTGGGAAAGATTAATCGTAGCTCCGGGCCAACTTAAAATGTCTTTTATATTTCCTGTTCTGCTACTTTCCACTTCTCCATTAGACCGCTTCCTTTCTGGACAAAACAAACAGCTCCGTGAGGCATCTTCACAGCATGTGACACAGAAAAAAAAAAAAAAAAAACAATGTAGATGTAACAGCCCCAATGTCAGGGCAGAATGCACGCCGCCCTGTAGCTTTAAGAGCCGCTCCACACTGCCACATATTCAAGAGGGAAAGTCCCTATGCAGGCTGACTAAAGATGATGTGATTTTCCATTCCCTGCTGGCTGCTCTGGTTAAACACACTAGCTACCACACACTCACTGCAAACTCCACCAAAAAGAGGCATCTTAGTTTTCTCTATAATTAGGATTTTTCTTTTTTACAGTTCCTGTGCTACTGCGTCACTATGAACATTACACATACTTCAGTACAGTATTCATAAAAATGACCAACAGCTACATAAAATGACTTTTTGTGTGGTCACTCATGTCAAGCATAGGCATAAAAGCAAATCAGCTTTGAAGGACAACAAAAATATCCACTTCACTGTATTTTTCCTTAAGTGTGACGAGCACACGTCCACATCAGTTCTTTGATTGAAGACAAAGTCAGGAACAGAAAAATATCAAAGTCAACAGTGAAAATTTACAGCCATTAAAACCAAGCAAACATTCACACATGAATTTCAAGCCCTTGGCAAGCATCCAAGTCTGGCAAATATAGAAGCTGGACGTAAAGATAGCGCAGCAAAGAAAAGCGCCGGGGTCACACTCAGCTCAAACCAGCGAGAATCAGACAGCAGCTGCAGGCAAATGGAGAACGATATATACATTTTTTTACCCAATCACACGATGCACTTGTGAGGATAGGGTGATGGAAAAGCGAATGCAAGCTGGGCCCTTTACATTAAAGGAGCAGAGTTGCTCGTGCTGATTAACAGTGACGGAAGAATAAACAATCCACATTTGTGTCTTCGATCATTAATTTGAACACCAGCTGGCACGAGTCTCAATTCCATTAACTGTGTTCAAGTTCATCCACAGTAAACAAAGGATCCAGACAACATGTAGCTATCTGAAGAAGGAGTCACACATTTCACGTATCTAATGTGGTTTTGAAGAAGAGATCTTATTCTAATAATTATGGTATACCACTTTCAGAGTAGTAACAGGTATGGTGGGCTAATGACATCGAAAAAAAAGCATATCGCTAAACGTAGAATAAAAAAATAACACCAGCAAAATTCAGCCATGTTGCGTTCGCTTTAAAGCAGGGATGGTCATTTCTGGTCCTGGAGGGTCCAGCATGTCTTCAATCTTCCCCTACTGCAATACATCTGAATTTAATGAACGTCTCATGGTGAAGCTCTGCAGAAAGTCTGATCACAAGCCGATCATTACAATCAGGTGTGTTGACGTTGGACAAATCAAACCCGAGCAGGAATACAGCCCTCCAGGACCAGGATTGAACACTTCTGCTTTAAACGGCATTGCTGTGTGCGCTCTTGTAGTGATCTATACAATTAGTTGGATAATTGGTCAAATATTCACTCTGTCACAAGCCAGCCCCTGAAATATTAGACCAGTTAGTGTTTTCGTTAACTACACGAGGCTAAGTAGCCATAGTAGGGCTTATAGTACTCTCAAACAACGATATACAGTGCAGTATAGCCCATAAAGATGGCAACTGTGACAGTGTAGCTGGAAGTCAAAAAGCTCCAAAATGTAAAATTACTGGGGTTGAAGGACCTTTACCCTAGAAAACTGAAACAGAACAATAGGCTGTGGATGTATGCTGCTGCTAGTGATGCTCGCTATACTCTGACCTATTCAATATTGCTGACCTAAAGAAAAACCGATCGTGATCAGAGAATACAACACAGCTCATCATGATAGTGACCCCTCATGATCCGCATCCACTTAACTTGGTTAAAGGCTGTAAGAAGTTAATGGAATATGTTGAGCCTGAATCCACGGTGTAAAGGGCCTCATAGTGCAGTAATGTCTAAATCCAATGTGCTTGCTCATGTTTCCAATTCAAATGGCTCCTCAATAGACAATACTCTGGGGAAGGATGTTCAAATTACCAAAATATAAACTGGTTCAAATTTTGATTTTACACAAGTAACCTAGATTTCCTTTTTCTTTTTGTTAAAAGACAAAAAAATATATTGCTTGTCTAGTCTTGAGAGTTCTGCAAACAATCAGTAACCAAGAAAAATCCTCTGAAATCATAATACCAAACTTAAAAATCATGGGATTCTTAATCAGCAGTTAAAACAAATGCAGTTATTCCCTGACATCACAGTGTGATCTTCAATTTCATCTGTTATCACACATCGCTTCTGAAGGAGAAAGTAAACCGGAATTCAAGAGTTACCAATTATTCATTTGTCACAACAGCAGCAGCAACTGTGCAAATCAGTATCGTAGTTGTATTTGGGACCTAAGGGCCTCAGGTAAGCAGAGCTTAACAAGCTGTCTTCACACACCATTTCTAGAGTTTGCTTCTGCGTAGCGGTAAAAATTTAAATGTTAATCACACAGTATTAATGTGAGACAAGCATCTCTTTGTGTACAGCTTTTGATTGGATAACAGTCAACATGGCTGTGAACAATTTCATTCACTGAAACAGTGAAACGACTGTAAATACATAATTAGGTAAACAAGTATTACTTTTGCAATTTTCCAGGAATGTTGAACAGCAACACAGAGTCTCCTCTGTGGCTGATGAAGCTCTTCTACGGAATATAGTAACAGGTTTGAGCCTGTAAAGGTTTAACTTGATCACGCATGGCTGTTCTTGAAAAGTCAAACACAAAGTTATTAGAGGAATAATAACCAACAGGATTAAATGATGGTGTTTGGGATGACAAACTGTTGAAAAATCCCTTAGAATACATAAAGACATGAAGACAGGGAGTATCCAACTGCAAAGTGAAGGTAATGGCCAAAGCATGACCGATTGCTCTTCACAGGTTGGCTTCACTCTTAACCATGCTGAAAACCTGTTTTACCTCATGTAAATTCTACGCTTTAACAAACAGATGTCTGATTACATCTGATCTGCAGCCAGATCATTCTCCAGAGAAGTAAGCAACATTTTTTTTGTTGCTGGCTTTCCCTTGGACGTGCAACCTTTGTGTGCTGCCATGGTTCTGTTTGTAATCTCTGGCTTATGAATGCAGGTACACACTGAGACTACCTTATCATTCAGGGGCATGTCATGAAAAACATGATATTGGTACCGCACACAAATCAACATTAGAAAGGCACCACCTGGATCTGTTATCGCTGGTTTTATGTGTCAATATAGAGTTCAAGCGAACATGAACCGGTGGTTCGATTACATATCTAAAGACACGCTTACATGTTACTGATATCTCAGTGCAGGCGCGGTCATTAACCAGAGGTTTGGTTCGTTTTACGATGCAGTTATAATAAATGTAGTAAGAGCGTCTGGAACAACACTTTTATTTGGGACCTTCTTTTTAATGTCTATGCTGAAAGCATACCTTATGGACATATAAATATAATCATTATTAAACCAAAGCGTCGGCAGCAGGCATGTGGTGAACAGGAGATTCTGTAATACAGCAAACCTAAGACGGTGACACGGTGGTTTTATTTATCCTCCTACCCTCACTTCTCACTGGCTGTCATGAACACATTTGTTGTTTATCTAACACCATAAAACTTACGAAATCATAATTTCCCCTATTATTTAAGATTCCAAAAGGACAACAACCAATAACGGCATAATGCAGAACTCCTCCTCAGGCCAACAACATATCCAGATGACTAATTGTCCCATTTAGTCATTGTTTGTAAAACCCAAATGGTTTTAGAATCATTATTAACCCTCTAAGTGCCATTGGTGTTTGGGTGTACCTGACATCTCTTGGGTTGCCTTATAAGTCCTTGAATACTGCATGTCTTCACAGGCTACCAGTAGAAGTATTTGAACAGTGTTAGGCCATCGAGCACCACAACAAACATTTTGCTTCATGTGAAACATTTTTTCTTTGTTGAGTAGTATGGCATGAATAGCATGGCATTCAGATCATTAAAAAAAAAAAGTCCAGCTGATAGGCATGGCTGAAATGAAAAAGCCACTAAATAAAACATTTGACCCTACTCCGTTGTAACAAGCTATCTACCATAAATATACAAAACCCAGATTACAAGACAGCTTCCCCCATCCTTATAAAGACACTCATTTTGTTTTCTAAAACAAAGCTTAAAAACCATCCGTTGATCTTAACTAAGCCATTGTCACTGTCACTCTCCACATCCTCCTGCTCTGTGTGAAGTCTCATCCTAGCTGCTATTGAAACCATCTGAAATCCTTGGGACAGCTTGTTAACAGCATCCAATGCTTGCAGATGGATTCTTATCCCTCTGCTCATTGCACGCCACAAGCTTTTGACTTGTTCATTCAGGTGTCTGCAGATCTCTCTTCCTTCAGAATGCCCCGCGCTGTTATCAAACAGAACTCAGCTGGCCATGAGCTCTCAGCGAGTCAAAATGCCATCAGATTATTCCACCGAGAGCAGTTCAACCCAGCACAACCTAGGAGTGTATGCAAAAAAACAATAAGAGCATCTACTAAGCCGTTTGGTTACATCTTTTCGTTTAATGTTGAAAACCTGGGTGTGAACTGTGAACACAAAGCAAAACTCAGCAAAATCCCAATTGGACTAAATCAAGGAAACACAAAATACCAACACAGCCCAAGTCTTCTCTCTCAAACAAGGTCCTGTGAGATTATTTTTATATTTGGATGAAGTTTGAACCGTATCCATTTAAAAAATATATATTTTTACCATAGAACATCAACTCCAGGTACAATCAGTTTTTGTTTCAAGCATCTGACACATTCAGCAGCGTGCTTGTTTACCTTGTCGATGATGTTGGTTCATCTCAAACTGTTCGCTTTGATGTGTTTTTTGACCATCTCTCTGACTAAGTTTGCTACGAGGGTGTTTTATACTGTCTGCAAAAATTGTGCAAAAATTGCATTGGATTGAAATTTCAAAACAATATCTGCAAATTCTGTATGTATCAATGTTGATAAACGAATATTCTTTTCAATTCGTTTATTTCACATCATGGTAAACCCATGACTTTAATTATTTGTGAGTTCATCCAATTTGATAAAAACGTAATATGCTTGATATTTCTTCATGAGTTACAAAAGTTCAGCCAGATTCCAGCTTTCTGCCTAAACACAGAGGGTGTGCCCACACAGAAGTGCCACTGAAATGAGTGAGGAGACTATCTGAAGAGGTGTTAACGTCTGAACTTCGACAAGTTCCTCCAAATGCCTTTCAATCACTGTCATGTGCACACCTCCAAGGACACTTAACTTATCCTGGAAAGCTGGATGAACTCAGAAAAGTGACACACTGGCCTCATTTGTCTGAAGTACAGTTTGTGTCTGAAGCCTCTAATGAGTTACAGAACCGGTTTCTTCTACCAATAGCACTGTATGACCTCCATTACACCAAGCCAGGAAAAACAGCATGGATCTCCAAAGACAAAACAGATCCCTAAAGAAACCGGAACAAAATAAGACACACAAGAAAGCTGACTGAAAGGAGCTGCCCCCCAAAATATGAAGAACACAAAGTATAAAAAACAAAACAAAACAAACAAAAAAAAAAAAAAACGCCAAAACAACACCGACAATAGATGAAGCAATAGAGTGCTGTTACAGACAGACAGTTGAATGAATCACAACCTCTTTACAGCCACCAGCCTGGCTGTAAAGACAGAAAAAAAGCTGAGTTGTGAAAATGCATGTACTGGTCAAAAAGGGTGCTTAGATCCTTTGTGTTAAGTATACAGCCCCACAGCATGCTGGGGGGAAAACAAAGTATGGCTGCATGTATTTGTGAGCAGGGGCATGGGCCCCGACAGGCAGACCTCCTCTCTTTGGTATTTAGGTATGCCTTTACTTCTCATTCACATCCCACTCGCACAAGCGCAGAGGCCCATCTCCCCACAGTTGTCTCCTCCCCCCTTCCTGTTGTTGCATTTCAATGTAAATGGGTGGATGAATGGCTGCAGCTGGCCCATCAAAAGGCAAGCCCTGCTGAAGGGCCGTGGTGATTGAGATTCAGCCAGGCCACACCACCTCTACCCTCCCCCACACAACAATTTGTCCTCGGACCCTTACCCCCGTCTCAGTTTATGGCTTTTTCCCACCATGAAGAGGACAGCAGGGGGGCAAACGTGCCAGAAGAATTGATATATAGCTGTTTATATCCGAGTATATCTGAGGTCAGCATGAAGTGATTCCCGACAGAAGCAATAAATCCAAGGAATATCTTATTTAATCTCAGGAAATCAAAGCTTGGTCACTGAAAAATCACAAAATCCCATCAACACTCCACATCACACAAACAGACTAATCTACTATCACTTGCACTGTTGATCAATTTCCCATCATTCCTCTGTCAAGACGTCATGTAGGAAAAGGTGCAACAGTGAGTAATTTGACCGCACAACAACCACAAGGTTAATTCAGCTCGTGATCAGCAATATGAAAAATGGCGCTGGACATGACAGCTAAGATATACTGAAGGCCAGACAAACAAAGCTTCTGATCTCCAGGAAAATGACCTCAGTACTGATGCAATTTTGACGCATAGCCCTATTAGCACACAGCGGTACTAGGCACCGCAGGAAATTATTGACCAACCTGGAATGAAACGGCTGCAACTTGGCCTGTACCTAGTTCACCCTGCAAGACCGAGGAGATAAACATAAGTAGACGGGCCGCTTAGCTCATATCAGTCCAACTTAATCTGTGATTCTTCTTGCAAGAATTTATGAGAGTACTTACAAACACGGCAACGCTTCAACTGAGAAACGCAGCTCTGATAACTGTTGAGGTGGAAAAATAACTTTGGAATATAGCTTTCAGGGGATTCATGATTACATGTAGACATATAAATCTAGAGATTTAAGAGCCTGGATTCAGCTTTTTTTTTGGGGGGGGGGGATTTTGTTCATTATGGTTACTCATCGAGAAAGAACGTTGACTCAGCTTTGAGATTAAGCATTGAAAACATTCACTTCCGGCATTTACATTGTAGCATATCTCTGCATCAAATGTATTGAGATTCAGTTTATTTGAAGTTGCTTGGAACGAAACCAAAAGTGGAACTAAACAGTACCTTTGAGGCCTATCATGCCATCTCTCCGCCAGAAGGCAGCTGCAGACCAGTCTGTGTGCGCGCCAGAGCAGCAAAACCATGTCAAACCCCAAGATTAGACTGCTGCGTGATACACGTTGAGATATTTCAGCATGCTTGAAATAATAATTAGGCACATCGGTTAAGTTTCCCCTACGAAATAGAAGTGCATATTTTTCCTTTTCTGAGCTTCGATCAGAGGGATCAAAAGCCAAGTCTGTAAAAAGCACATTTGTGGTGAAGCAGCAGCATGCCACAGTGGAGAACCTTTCCCTTTGATGTCTAAGAGACTCGGGGAAGAGAAAATATTATCAGGAGGGGTGCAGCGGAAGCCTAGCAAGTATGCAGAACGTAACACGAGTTAAAGGCACCATCAACTATCAGGACCTCCCAAACCCTGAAATGAGGCTCTACAGTTCCTGAGGGAAACAGCAGGATTGGGGCCCGCCATTTTGTTCCATTTTGCTTCAAGGATAGAGGAGGGGGCAAAGGACTAGGCTGCATTTCAAAGGGCTTCAGATGCCATTTGAGTATCCGCTGAGATTGTGCTGGTAGAACGGCAGCTATAAAAGATTTACACAACTCGAGCGGGAACGAAGACAGAAACCCAGTCCCGGGGAAACAGAAAGGCAGAGACAGACAGAAAAAGGCAAGAAATAGGAGTAGCCATGCTTGTTTACCTAACAGGACCACACTCTCAGTACAAGAGGGGGAGGGGAGAGCCTGCACACACAGAACACAGGCAGAGTGGGTGTAGGAGTTACAGCTAAAAGCTTCTTTCCCCCTCTTACAACTACCTATTTCATTCCAGCATTTGAAACTCAAGAAGATGATTTCACAGAAAAAAATTCAAGAAAGAAACTGCAAATTGTACTGCATACTGTGCCAGCCACCTACACAATTTGATTGTTATATAATCCATCTTATAAGGGGGTATGTGAGCAGAAAAAGTGCCACCAGCATTCAACGTAACAACCGTCTATACATAAACACAAGTACAGGGTTTTGCTTACGTGGAATATTATATTTTCTGCTCATGATTAATACTAAACAAAAATCAGGCTCCATAATAAAACGCATAATATATTGCTATTATGAAAAACAGACATGTTATGAAGCTTTCTGAGAGAAATGATACATCAACAATTCACTATAAAAGGATCATAAAATGTTGTCTTTTAAAGAGAAAGATCCACTCATGTTTACAATGTCATTAAATCTGAAGCATTTACAGCTTAAAGTCAGGATTGTGAGAAAAGGAGCTGGGAGATGTAACAAATATCTACAAGTGACAGGTAGTGTCTGTCTGCAGCTCTTTTTTTGGGAAAGATTTTTTATTTTAATGTTGCAAATTTTCGTGGTTTGCCTCTTCAAAAGTTCCACTTAGCAAACAATTTACTTGCTAAGCACCAATCAAGGCACGCATGTGCAAACAGGAGACTGCACAGTTGGGCCACAATTGTTGTTGCTATGTCATTCCCAAATGTTTACTCTATTGGGAAGCTCCAATCTGTGGCATCCTTTATTTGTGGGAAACAGCCTCTCCCTTCAGCATTGTCTGACAGATACCTGTGTTTACAGCTTACTGCTGAGCAAAAATACCAATGTGTTTTATTTTGACTTCTCAAGAGTATCCCTCAGACAGGCAATTTCCTGAGAAAGCAGCATTCTGAGTGCATCAATCGTACACATCTTTCTAAATGTACTGGCATTGGATATTGTTGAGGTAATGCGATCGCTCCCCTAATTCTTCAAAAGTGAAGAGCTAATGAGTCCGTAAAGTGACAAAATCATCTGAATTAATGACTAAGCGTTGAGATTGCTTTCTTCAATGAATAATTCTGAAAAATTTCACCTTTTGCAAGCGACGTCAGCCTAGAGCTACTGCAACAATTCAGTGCAGTCAAATCAAGAAAACCCCCGCAGCCCTGCTTTACAGGCGTCCTCACCAACATCCATCCATCGTTTACAAAAAACGTAAGTGGAGACACCTGAAACTACCTCAGTGTGGACAGTGCTTTAAGGTTATCAATTAACTTCACATGCATGAATTTAGGAGTGTGGATTGGAAGGGAAAACGCGTGCGAAAACATGCGAACTGCACAGGTAATGGCCTGGCTCAGGTTTGAAGCGCTTTGATGCGAGGGTGTAAACAATTGAAAATTTAAACAATAAATCACTGTAATAACAAAAAGACAATCCTTCATTTAAAACCTACAGTATGAGTCACTACTTCATACTTCACAGTTTAGAGCTGAAACTCTATTGTGCTGCTGTTGCGATGCACTCTCCTTTTAAAATCTGGCCTCTCTGTTTTCATTTGGGTTCAGCAGTCTCACATCAATGTCTGTCCGTAGAGAGTGATTCACTGATTCTGACAGATTGTCATTCGACGCCATGGTCATAATAATCATCTTGATGTCCCCTGCAACAGCTACTGTCGAGTCGCCCAAACACTGCAACCATGATGGTCTTGCTGTAGCACTTTAAATTGTGCTGTGTTTCTGTCATGACGCACAGAACTTGCCTTGCCTCCATCTCAGACCAGAGCATATTGAACTGTACAAACACAAAACATCTTCAAAATAGGCACAAAAGTGTGGAGCAGACATCAAGCCCTTGAGGATTATTTGCTCTATCACAACATGACACCCCAGCGTTTCCCGCAACCCAGATGTTTCCCATATCTGGGTAAAATGACTTTTAAATGAAACCAAACTGTTCTGAGACCCGAGACCCACTGTTGAGCAGAAAATAAAAAATACTGCTTGCTTCTCCTTCCTGAGCTCATGACCTTTCCAACCCAGCCAAACTCCATTTCCTGTTGCAGACAGAGGATATGTCTTGATTTTCTGGTACCACTTATAGGAACAGGGGGCGAAACGCAGCCATCAATAATGGGAACCGGATGGGATATGTAGGTCACAAGAGTCAAGAAGCAAGGCAATTACAACCTCTTATCAACAGATATATTTAGACTTTAGTCAATTTTCAGCAATAAAAATGTGATTAGAACAAGTGATGTGAGCATTAACGACAACATATATTTACTTATTGGAGATTTTCACTCCTTATTTAAGATATCACAGCACAAACACAGCAATGCACTAAAGATAAAACTATGTTTACACTTCTGCAAGAGCAGAGAGTACATCTGAAATCCCTTGCATCAAAGTATTGAAGTACAACAGAATAGGACATCCGAAACGGTTTGATTTGAGGCAAACAAGACCTATGCATGCTCCAGGGAGACAGAGATATGCATCACTGCCTCTGCAGTGTAGTCAACACGAACGCCCCAACAAGCTCAAACACTCTCAGTATCTTGGTGGAAAACACCACCAGCGGCACTGCAGTGTTTTCCTCAGCGCTGCTACTGCACCAAAGAGGCCAGGATTTCTCCTCCATATTCCAGTTCTCCTACAGCTTATCTCAAATCCCACCATGTTCTGCCCCTCCTTCGCATGTTATTAGTATAGAAAACACACACTCCATTGAGCCAGCTCAGCCGACTGGGACAGTTATCCATCTGTGCACCCCGCTGGTGGGCTGCTAACTACCTACATGCACTTATTGATGGGTCTAAGAGAGCCTGTGGGCTAAATCATTCAACACATTTATCACCTTGAATTTGTTGCAATAATTTTAAGTCGCTGCCGTCTTTAACAGGCATGTATCTGGCACGTCCATTTTGCTTTAGTGCACCAGAAAACAGAAACGACAGTGTTGCGTGCTACGAGTTGATGCTATGCACGTTTAACAAGAAAAGCTGGTGATGCTCTGAATGTACGCCCACACATATTAAAAAAAAAGGAGAAAAAAAAAACATTACTGGTGCATTCTCCAGATGAATATGTTAATTTCAGTCACGTATCACTAATTAATGATATAAAACAGGTGAAACGAAATTAGTGGAAATGGTCGGTGTTATTTTCACTTTCCAAAACACAGGCACAACAGTCTGTTCAATTGCAGACTTCGGGGGGTGTGACACCGACACTCCAACTGGTTAAGAAGCCGTGTTCAACCCTAAAATACCAAAACACTGCCAGTGTCAGCCCCCATAATGACTCCCACCAGCCTGACTGGAATTACTAAAACCACCCACACATTTTTAACCATTAAAAAAACCACATACCATAAACTGCAGATAAGAATGCGTAGTAAACGTGTGAATTATGCAACTATGAGGCAACACTGTGTTTCAATTACACCATAATAAGGCTAAATCTTGCTTGCTGACCTTTGTCGCAGCACACAGCAGTCGGACTGAGGTCCACAGGCAGCAACAGCCCGTTTGTTGTTGTTGTTAGCTTCGCAGGATAACGTAAGTGGGGAAAATCGGTCTTACCTGTTTGAGTTCCCACAATGTCGTATATTCAACTGAATTGTGAGAGATTAGTCTACGCCGCGGTGGGTTCGGCCGATGCTGGATGGTCCCATTTGTTGCCGTCGGTTCAAAACAGACGGGTCCGGAGACATCCGCATAAACCCGCGACGACCATCGCACCTCATAAGCAGCTCAGCGGAGTCGAGGCTAGCAAGCGTTAGCTTGTCAGAACCGTGCACACCAACAGACGTCCAAAGAGAAAGAAAATATCCACGAGAATGTGTTTACAGCCAAGCTGTTTCACCTTCAGCGCACACGACGAACCTTAAACAGTCCATTTTTCTCACGGCAGATTTGCTTCGGTTCACGTAAATCATCAAAACAGCATTTTGTTGTTTCAGTTTAATCCTCTCTGCCAACCCATTCGAGCGGTTTTCGAGCGGCCTTTGACTTCAGTGTGTGGACGATCGGGACGGAAACGCATCCGGAATGAAACGACAGCTCTCATTGGCGGTGGTGCTGTGGGCGGCGGTTCTTTCCGTGCAGGATGAAACTGACGCCATTTTGGATCCACCTCACAACCTACTTTTGTGTCAGAATCTGTGTTTCCAAAGCGCCAACGTGGCGGCTCATATATTACAGTTTCACACGCAAGCGACCACACTCCATTATATAGTTGGAGGACCAAGAAAAGGAAATGGAGTACGGGCGAAGGACGCGCTCGTTTAGTACGTTACTGAGCACATTCAACCATGTTTATTACAGGTAAACGTTTATAGGTTTAGACTTTTCACAATTTATTTGAAATGTGAATTTCGGTGTACAACCCAAAACTACACTAATTATATGTTCCAAATTACGAAAGTCGGCAACCATAGAATTCCTGAAAAATACACAATTCGTTCTGGAATTGTTAAATCTTCTCAATTGTATGTAAATCACCGGGTCTTCGTATTGATCATATGTCTCGACGTTAGCCAACGGACAAAGTCTGTGTTTTCAAAGTATCGAGCAAAGATAGAATTCAGGAAATGGCACAGACGACACTGTGCAGGTTAACAAACGGTGCGTGCCGGTGTAACAAACTGACGCACCCTCGGTCAGAATGAAACGCGAGTGAATGAGACGAAGGATCTCATTGGCTGCAAGAAAACGTCTCTATTGTGATTGGCTCGCTTCATGTGTCGTTCATGTTGACCCTTACACGTCGATTTTTTTAGGACGGCGATCATTAACAACATCCGCGGTGATGTGAAGATGTACAGTATATTTATTTTTGATAAATAAAGGATCTATGTCCCGATAGTCTGCTGGCTCATATCTAATAGTACTATGACTTTTCGTCTCATGCCCAGTAAAATGAGTGCTCAAGTACCATTATATGTCAAAACTGGACGCTACTGACATGAGTGCTCACCGCAATGAAGTGAATACATAGCGCCATCTGCTGGAAGATTTTCAGAGAAAACAAGTCAAAATATTTGATGCAGTTCTCAAAGACTTCAGATAATTTGGAGTCCAGTTAGATTTAATTATGCTTTGTATATTGAAAACGTTTACCAGTTTAAATTGCAGCCACAATATTTAAAAAAGTATTTCCCTTGCAAGTTCATTTATAATATATAAATTTCTGTCCTCTAACACGATTAAATCATCTGCAAGCTCAGCAGACACCATTGTAAAACAATATATTTGAATGTTTTGTGTTATAAGGCTGTCTTGCTTTTAATGTTGTACTTTTCAGCTGCTCACTGATGTATTCAAATGCTGTACAGCAAGGAAGTGTGCCAAATCCATTGCTTTTACATTCCACAATGCATGTTCAGTGTTGTTTTATATTGTATACACATCTGCTCCAGTTTACAACTTTTCCTAATCTCTGTCAAGCCCTACAGATCAAGTAGATTTAATCTAATACAATCAAGCCAAGAGACTGCAAAGTAAAACGAGCAAATGCGAGAGATTCCACATTTGTCCCCTACTGTCTAACCTTTTCCAATTTAAATGTAATTTTCAAGTGCAGTAAGTAAATTGAACCGTGTTTGCATTTTCCCTTAACTGTACTGCATTAAACACTCACCAACCACTTCAATTGTTACACAGTAGGCTATAGTTCAGTTTAATAGTTAGGTACACCATCTCTGTTTCTTCTGTTGTCTTGCTGTCACACAGTTAATAAAGGTTCCCTTTTACTAGAGATCATCTGATGAGATCCACTTCAAATTAGTATTCATATAGGTGGATGAGCTGGAAGAACAATACAATGACAGGTTTCTAACTTGGCCAACCCATAGACATGCTAATGAGGAGAATAGACGAATGGAACCAGTTTTCACTGGAAAATAATACTAATAATTCAAAATAAATCCAAAATGCACTAAAAGTAAGAAATGTGTGTTTGCTTGATTATGGCATTTTGGGATTAATCTGGGATGAGTCAATAACAGGTATTTGTTTTTTACCAGATTTTTTTAAATGTGGTACTTTAATTAAGTAAACCAATCTGACAATTCCAAATAATATCCATGTAAAGGCAGATTTTTTTTTTTTTTTTTTTTTTTTTTGCTGAGCTGTTTGTCCAGGATCACGAGAGTTCATGTGTGTACCTAATAAAGTGGCTACTTTTTAACCATTGCGATCATGACGGAAAATATAAAAACACAGAATGGTTTCGATACTGCATGTAGGCTTGAGGGAGTGCAGGATTTAGCAAGTGGTTTGTAGTCGGTGCACTGAGTTCACTGAGCTGCATGACAGTCTGAAACATGATGTCAGATTAAAGCGCGTCTCTTACGTTGCGTCGCATAAATCCTGCGCAAACTCCTACGCAGCTTTTAGGACCTTCAAGATCAACACGGAAGTGTGAAGTTCAAAGTTTAACTAGTAATTTGTTTTGAAAAATATCCCGTGTATTGAAAGTACTGAGCAGAAACAGATATTTATTTAAGAATAGAGATAGAATAAAAAACGTCTCATGGCTGCGTTTTGCTTGCACAGAAGGTCCTGCAACACATCGACGCAATGCCAGACTGACTGGGTTGCCAAGTCCGTGGTTTTCCGCGGATTTGGTTGCTTGTTTGATTTCTTACGTGTTGTGGGTTGGGTGAGTGTGTATTGTTGGGTTTCGATAGATCTAGGCTAGATCTAGATCATCTAGAAAATCATACTATTATATGGTATCCGTTGGTGAAGATTACAGCCTGGATAATTTACGTGAACTCTGATTTACTCTGAACTCCCCACCAAAACCCATTCGAAAAGTGGACGCTTTACTACATCTGCAAATTTGATTCGAATAACAAAATTCAGAGTCAGGGATAGCGGTGATAGGCTTTTTGAAGCCCGTTGAAATAACTGTTGCGTTGAAGAAAACGTTTCGGATTTCGCGGGCAGTCTGAAGGATTTTGTCTCGCGTTGTCATTCAGACATGGCAACCCCGCTGACGGATCAGCTCGCTGCTGTTGAATAACACAGCTAGCTAGCTGTACTGTGCACCGAGGGAGAGGAACACAAACAGCTTATAACACCGAGATCCACGAGGCGTGAGAGCGATGGAGCTGAAGCTGTGTACTTCATATATGATTTGAATCATATCTGTCGCCATGTCTGCGTTGTTACACTTGCACAGTCGCGCTGTTTGTGGGAAACAGAGCAGGAGGTTGTTGTGGACACTGTCCAGGAGGAGCTGTCATGTGTTAGCAGACAGACAGACATCCAGAATCCCTGTCAGAGATCAGACATCCAGGGTCAGTGTCAGAGATGTCCACAACAAGCGTGCCGGAGCTTCGGAGACGCTTCTGTATCCACACAAACTCATCCAGGTAAGATCGGAACTCGTCAGAAATCCAGGCTTGTTCCGATGCTGCAGTGATCGATGAGTATTAACCAATGCTCAGTGTAATACAGGGGTAATGTTTAAGATGAACACAGCATGTTAACTTTCATCCTGGAGATCCTTCACACAGAAATATATCGGGAGGATTTTTTTTTTCTTCAAAAAATTCAACTTCCCTCTTGTTTATGCCAACCATCTAATAATACCTGATTAAATTGTTATGTAAGTGCTGCTGCAGGTCGAGGTCAGGACAGGTCATCAGGCCATCACATTTTCATTATAGGGACACCAGTTGACTCACTGTAGGAGGAAACCTGCACACAATCTGCTTGGCTGGTGTTTGAACGCATGATGATCTCACTTTGAGGCTAGAGTTCTAACCACTGCTCCACCATGTCATAATGCATTTATTGTGTAACTGCAAGCTTGGGGTGTTTCATACTGACTTTAAAGTGTTGAATTACCCTGAGAGAGAGCATAAATGGGTTTTAAATTTCTTTGAATGCCATTAAAAGTGTGAAGAGTTGTGATAATAACGCTACACTTATGGTGAGTGTTTCAAATAAAAATCGCAACCTTCTTTTTGGAAATTTTTTGGAAATAGAATGATCTCCAAAATTATAACTGTTTTTTTTTCATTCGGCATGACTTACAACTCTATTAAGATAACTAATCACAATCAACATAATCATGTTTTAACGGCAGATATAAGCAATTCATGAAATCTCTGCTGAAGTGCAGCTACTGGTACATTGCTTTAATTGTGTATCCTTAATTACAGCAGTGTGAATGATTCTCATCAGTTCCTTCCAGGTGTTCCTCTCTGTCTTAACTTAACAGGTTTAGCTGTTAGAAAATGAAAAAAAAAACCAAACAAACAACAAAAAAAAAACACCAGCGTAAAACAAACACGCAAGGGTGATGAAGCCAGTCACTGCAGATGAAAGATCCACAGCTCTGGAGAAACGTACACACAAGAAGAGCATACGGCACACCTCATTCTTCATTCCTGTGTTTCAGAGTCTCCTGCACAGACCGCTGAGTCCTGCCATGCTCGGCCTGAGCAAAGAGCTGATCAGAAGCAACCTGCTGAGGAACCCCGTCGGTTTGGTTAACCTGCTAGGTGAACTCATAACTGACCTCTGTGTGGTTGTTTACTTATGCTGCATATGCAAAAATACTTATGTTGAGAAATTCTTTGATTTCAGGGTCAATGAACTTTTTCAGTACGTCTCAGTCCAAGCAGCAAAAAAATAAGAGCGGTGGACCCAAAGGAAAAACTCCAGAAGAAGATGAAGGTGACCGGGAAGCTACTCCACGTTAATGCCTGTTTTAAATATCTGTCACATGTCTCACTATGTGTCTTATTGTAACTTTCAGAGGAGAAGAAGCGGCGTGAGCAGGAGGACCAGATGTACCGGGAGCGCTTGCGTACACTCTTCATCATCGCACTCATTATGAGCCTCCTGAACTCCATCAACACCAGCGGCGGCAACATCTCCTGGAACGACTTTGTCAACGAGATGTTGGCCAAGGGGGAGGTGTCCCGCGTGCAGGTTGTTCCTGAGAGCGACATTGTAGAAATCTACCTGCATCCTGGTGCGGTGATCTTTGGCAGGCCGGTAAGTTGTGCAGGAAAACACATATTTAGAAAAGAAAATAAATGAATAAATAAATAAATAAATTGTCAGCCTGTTTCGGCATTTCCTGTACTCGTCGAGCTATTTGCTTTTTCTCATCGATGTCTCCCTGCTATTCCAGAAAGCCTGAATGCTGATTGATAGTAGTTTTTAATATGAAAACTAAAAGTTCTAATTTGTGATTTTTTTGCTTTGTCTCTTCATGCTGCATTCACTGCTCACTCACACAGCTGGACATTACGGCACTCGGCAGCAAGTGGAATCAGTCTCCATGTTAACTCTTGCTGCACTTTCTTTTCAGAGGCTGGCGCTCATGTACAGGATGCAGGTCGCCAACATCGACAAGTTTGAGGAGAAGCTCAGAGCTGCTGAAGAGGAGCTGAATATTGACACTAAGGACAGAATCCCAGTGTCCTACAAACGCACTGGATTCTTTGGAAAGTATGAACATATGTTTTCTCATAGCAGGTTTTAAAAAAAGATTCAGGTCTGAGGAGCCTCACAAAACTTGTGTGATCTGAGGGAGTTATATACTCACAGATGAAATTGTGTCAATTTATAATTCATTTGCTCCAGAGCAGATTTTATTTTTTATTTTTTCTGAGCATTTTGATGTAAACACGCATGACACCATAAGGTTTTTTTGGTACTGTAGGTGTGTTTAAAATGATATTTACATTTACGGTCATGCAGATAAATTGCAGCTTTTGTTGTTATTCAGCATTTTTCCCTCATCTGTTATTATCACAGTGCTGTCTATGCTTTGGGAATGGCTGCGATCGGTGTGGCTATTCTCTGGTACATCTTCCGACTTGCAGGCATGGGTGGCAGAGAAGGTGGCTTCAGTGCTTTTGTGAGTCACACACACACACACACACAAACAAACAGAGAGACAACTATAAGCATATGATCTGAGTTTAAATGCTTTGATGCATGTCTAATTAAATGTTTCAACACACTCAACAGAATCAGCTGAAGATGGCCAAGTTTACCATCGTGGATGGAAAATCAGGCAAAGGAGTGAGTTTCAAAGATGTAGCAGGCATGCATGAGGCGAAGATGGAAGTCAAGGAGTTTGTCGACTACCTCAAGGTAAGAAAACAGAGTCGGATCCTGTGAAATATCTCAGATTAATGCTTCATGACTGTAAACTTGGGCAGAATTTAATCATGTCTTGTAGGGATGCACATGGTTAACCGTTTAACCGTTAACCGATAACAGGAACTTTGACCGGTTAATACTATCGGTTATTTTTTTTTTTTTTTAGCTCCAGCTGGAGCGGAGCTCTCCACAGAGCCGTGCGTCTTCATGCACGCTGGCATTATATGACAGATATCAATGACTGCGCTGCAGATGACTCCTTAATTCACTGATTAATTCCAGCTGCCTTCATGTTGTACAGTCCAGGAGGGTGTGTATCTTTGTGCGCATTGACGCATGTGGCACAAAACCGACGTTACATTGAATATTATTTTTTATCTCCAGGCGCCGCGGGTCGTCCAGATTCACAGTGAAATGGTTCGGTGTGAAGCCGCATCATCCAGATAAACATTAAGCTTCATCAGAACTGTTTAAAAATCGGATTTCAGAAGCTAAAACTTTATTTAGGAAATTAATCAGAACACACAAAAAAAAATCACCGGTGCGCTCGCTCTCCACATAATTTAAAAAACAATAGGAAATGATTGAAGCCTACAGTGCTGTTAATTATATCTAAATCTTGTAGCTTTTTTTCCATTTTAGATGAGAATTTGCTGTCATTGTAAATCCGCAGTTAAGCACTGGACAGCGCCGAGTCAGTCACTCTCGGAGCGCACATTTCCGTGTCGGAATGGTGGGATGTCTGCGTGTCGCAATAGCGGTATTTCGGAATGGTGATCTGTCTAAATGGTGGTGCGTCGGAATGTCGGAGCGGCAGCATGGAACCACTCAACAGGGTGTTTAAAGGTCGTCCATGCTTCGCGTCGCTTTGGAACCTCGGCGCTCCACCGATGCGCACGCTGTGCGCGTTCAGGCGCACTGTTCCACACATCCTCCAGAAGCTTTTCCGGCACTACAGACTGTTTCTCTGCTCCTTTATTACAGATTATTTAGAGAAAATTAAGCACATATATTGTCAGTGCGTTATCATTTAATATTAAAGTTTATTTATTTTTTTTTTTTATTTTTTCTGAATCGCGGGGGCGCCGCCGGAGCGATTCCCTCGGCAGACCTTCTCCTCCCTCCAGACAGTCTGCTGTCTCCATCCACGAGATGCCGTCACTTTTACTGTCATATTTTGTTTTCTGTGGCGCTCTGGCGATGCGTATACCGGCGCAACCTGCGCGTAACGCGGTCAGCTGGCTGCTGCGCGGACGTCCGCAGATCGGTCCGCGCAGACCAATGCGCAACGCACACCCACGTAGACATGTGAAGCATGGACGGGCTTTAAATCTTATCGGTTAACGGTTATTAACCGGTTAAAGGGCGTCGGTTAACGGTCATAAAAAATATATAAAATGTGCATCCCTAATGTCTTGTATTTATAATCCAGTCTCACCAGAACCACTTTGCTTTCAATATCATTCTTCTTATTTACCAACAAGATGTTTTCCGTTGACAGAATCCAGAGCGATACCTCCAGCTGGGAGCCAAAGTTCCCAAAGGCTCCCTGCTGCTGGGCCCCCCCGGATGTGGGAAGACGCTGCTGGCTAAGGCTGTAGCCACGGAGGCCCAGGTGCCCTTCCTGGCTATGGCGGGCTCTGAGTTTGTGGAGGTCATTGGAGGTATGTACCAGTATTACAGGCTGTTATTTCAGAAGCAGTCATGGCTTTTAGCTCATTTCACTGCACAACATCATATGCCAAAATATGGGCCCAAACATTATTAATACAATGATGGATATTATTAAGATTATTTATGGATTCCCCATCTGGCCAGTTTTCTCAAAGATAACTGATGAACCGCTGGACAGTAGCTCTAGTAATAATATTATAATAATGTTGTTATTTGTAACTGGTTCACAAATAAAGCATATAAATTAGGAGGATAAAAGTATCTGCCTTTTATGTCAGATGAAAGAAGAGATTCTGTTAACTGTTTTCACCCAAGACATGTTGATTATACATGGGAAAGTATTAGTTTCTGTAAAAACATACTGGTGAGAAAATGATCTGGATCTCATCAAAAAATGTAAAAAAAAAAAAAAAAAAAAAATATTTTTTGCTACTTTCTCTCAAAATCCATCCACATATTTTTGAGTTATCCTGTTAACCAACCAGTTTATAAGTAAACCAGTCAACAGCCGAACCGTTGTGGAAACATACACCTCCTGCCAGAGGTCGTTTTACAGGTTTCATCGATTATGAAAAGAGGAAACTCTTCAGTCATAGTTACACTTCATTTTAGTTTCAAATGCTCTGTAAATTACTGTGATAAATCAAAATTTATTGGGATTGTGCGCAGGCCTGGGTGCTGCCCGCGTCCGGAGTCTGTTCAAGGAGGCTCGTGCTCGGGCGCCCTGCATCGTCTACATCGATGAGATCGACGCTGTGGGAAAGAAGCGCTCCACCAACATGTCGGGCTTCTCAAACACCGAAGAGGAGCAGACTCTCAACCAGCTGCTGGTGGAAATGGACGGTGAGTCAGAGACGGTGATTTAAGAGCCGTTTGTTTAATCCTCAGATGTTTTGACTGAATGTTGTTTTGAGCTGATTTGTCTCTCTGCAGGAATGGGCACAACAGACCACGTTATCGTCCTGGCTTCCACCAACAGAGCAGATATCTTAGACAATGCTCTCATGAGACCTGGCAGGCTGGACAGACACATCTTCATAGACCTGCCCACTCTGCAGGTAGTCCTGAGCACCTCACTGTACTCTGCTGCTGCTGCACTGTACCTGGTGTTTATCTTTCTTTCTTTTTTTGGGGGGGGGTATGTGAGTGGAGTCCAGTCTACAACTGGAGTCGGTAATGCAAGTGAAAAAGTGCAGGCAGGGCCATTTCCGTTACGGTCAGTAATATCTGGGCCCTGAAAGCATTTCGGTTTATATTAACTTCTTAACGAGAAATGTTCGATAAGAGTAATTTCTGTTTCTAATTTGTCAGATCAATACGCAGCAACAATACGCGTGTGTGGAAAGTCAGAAATAAAATGGCCAAAGATCACCGGTGTATGATGCTAGATAAGTAAAAATTAGTGTCAGAGCCAAATTATCAGGATGAATATATAAAGAATGTAAAGAAGAACTAAAAAGGTGTTTCCTATTTTAACCTGAAAAGAGACTCCAGCAGCCATGATTGATTTATTTTTGAATATTTCACAGAAATACAGATTTATATTGAACTGTTGCTTAAGTTATATTGAGATCTTGCTGCCCTGTGATTGGCTGACTGATTGACTTCTATTTAAACTTTTAGAGCTATTCACTTCTTGAAATTTCAAGATTTTTGGATTCTGTGAATAGTATATTTTTTTCAGAATTTCATCATACAACTAAACATGAGAACATTTGCTCTTGTGTGTAGAATATAATGCTCTCTTTTGCGGTCAGATTTGGCCGTGTGTGGCCCTTGAACTAAATTGCGTTTGCGTTTGACACTCCTGAACTAAATTATTTATGGCATGGCATCAGACGCTACTAGAAATTGAAGGTGAAAATAAGATTCTCTGTCATGTTGCACAATCAGAAACTCACAGTGATATTGAAGAACAGCAAGATATTGAACGTTGTTAAGGTGAATATATCTTGGAAACGAGGCAGCTCATTTTTTGACGTAAAATCAAAATAAACCCTGCTGTGGTCTCTTAAGAGCCAGTTAAAAATCCAATTCTCTTAAACTAGTTTGTCTGTACATCCTCCCTATCGTAGGTTCTCCAGTGCTACACTTTAAACTGTGTCAGGCTGATGTTATACGTTTCATTTTCAGGAGAGGAAGGAAATCTTTGAGCAGCACCTGAAGATCTTGAAACTGACCCAGCCTGCTAACTTCTACTCTCTGCGTCTGGCTGAGCTCACGCCAGGCTTCAGTGGTATGTGTCAGTTTATCGCATTGTCCTCAAGTGTTTTTGTATAAATCTGTGAAAAGTACCGAACTGCTAGTTCATTGCATTGTGGAATTTCCATGTAGTGACTGGGAACTCTTTGTCTCTGCAGGTGCGGATATCGCAAACATTTGTAACGAAGCTGCTCTCCACGCAGCCAGAGAGGGCTACAAGTCCATTGATACCTTTAACTTTGAGTATGCTGTGGAAAGAGTGATCGCAGGTACAGCGACACAAACGCATCCCACACCTGAGCCGTGCAGCCATAGTGAACTTTAACTTGTGTGTGTGTGTGTGTGTGTGTGTGTGTGTGTGTGTGTGTGTGTGTGTGTGTGTGTGTGTGTGTGTGTGTGTGTGTGTGTGTGTGTGTGTGTGTGTCTTCAGGAAGTGTAAAGAAAAGCAAAATCCTGTCGAAAGAGGAGCAGAGGGTGGTTGCCTTTCATGAGTCTGGACACGCCCTGGTGGGATGGCTCCTGGAGCACACAGAGGCCGTCATGAAGGTAACACCATGTGTCAACACACAGTCAGCTCACTCAGAGCTCAGGGTGAACATGCAGACTCCACACACAAGCCTGTGTTTCTTGCTGTGAGTTGGGAGTGCAAACCAAAACACACTCTTATGTGATGATTTGTGTGTGTGTGTGTGTTTTTAAGGTGTCCATTGCCCCTCGGACGAATGCGGCCCTGGGATTTGCCCAGATTTTACCTCGAGACCAGTTCCTGTTCACGAAGGAGCAGCTGTTCGAGCGGATGTGCATGGCTCTGGGAGGACGGGCTGCAGAGGCTATCACCTTCAACAAGGTCACCACAGGTAACGCCCTCGTTCCTGTTCACTGCCGCCACGGTTTCCTAACCTGCTGAATCCTGCTGACAGCGGAGCGCCTTAAAACCCACAATAAAAGCGTCTTTTGGCCTGCGTCCTCAGGCGCGCAGGACGACCTGCGTAAGGTGACCCGTGTGGCTTACTCCATGGTGAAGCAGTACGGCATGTGCGACAGCGTCGGCCAGGTCTCCTTCCCTGATACGGAGGAGCAAGGCGCCGTTGGCCGCCGTCCTTTCAGCCAGGGCCTGCAGCAGCAGATGGATCATGTGGGTTCTAAAATAGGAGCAGTTCTCTCTCATCCCAAATTAGCGCACTGTGAATGTTGACATAATGAGTCTTTTGGTATCAAAGTTTTTTTTTTTTTGTTCTCACCCTTTAAAATATTCATTTCTCTGCTCTTCCAGGAGGCTAAGATGTTAATCGCCCGTGCGTACAGGCACACGGAGAAGCTATTAATGGACAACAGGGACAAGCTGACACTGGTCAGGAGTTCATTTCTTTGAATATGAATTGTCATGATTCTGCTCGTTGAGCCCCATCGAAACCCTTGTTTTTGTCTCTCCAGCTGGCCAACGCGCTGCTGGAGCGTGAAGTGGTGAACTACGACGACATTGAGGCCTTGCTGGGTCCGCCGCCTCACGGTCCGAAGAAGATGATCCTCCCGCAGAGCTGGGTGGAGGCCGAGAGAGACAAGCAGGACACGGGAGAGGACGAACCCCGGCCGCCACCCCGAAAACACACAGAGGAGGACGTCAACCCGCAGCTGGCCTGAGCTCCTGCTGTGTCTGCCTCGGCTGAATAAATCACCTGCCCAAAAGATATGCTCGCCAACTCTGTGATCGCTCTGTCACAATAAAACATTCTTTTTGATTCTTCCAGAAAGGAAAGTGTTAGTTGCCTTTAAACATGTGGCTCATATTCACGGCACTAAGTTATTCATTATTCTGCAGCCAGCTTGATGTGAGCAGTCAGACCTCAGGTGTGTGATCTTTATTAGTTTTTTTTTTTTCTGATTGTTGAAACTTTTTTTATCCCTACAGTTTGAAAAATGAATGTGTGCATCATGTAAGCAGCAGATCTTCTCTCAACTGCGTAAAAGGCAAAGGACTTTGGTGTCAGGGACTTCTACTGGTTTGGTTTGCTGCAAGCTAACATGAAGTCCCCAAGAACGGTGGTACCAAATATTTAAATAAAAGTTTATTTCCACATGGTTTGTGTTTTTGTTAAATCAGTGCAAAATATACAGCATCCAGCATCCATTCACTGAAAAAACTAAATTTAAAGTGTCTGTCTCTGTAGGGTTGTGTTCATGCTCTGCTTCTACATTTCAGGCCATTGAGTTTGATATCACAACATTATGGGTTTCCATGATAATAAACCAACATACACTAAATCAAAGATTTTCATTTATTCTGTACACGGCAGTAAAATTTAATTCAGTGAACATAGATTTAAAAAATACAAGTCTCCGCCTCCAAACGGTTTCGTTACAATGGTGTGAGACACTGTTCTATGAAATAACTCCTGAGAGGTTACTACATGCTGGAATGGAGGGTTTTGTTTTTTGATTCAAGAAAAAGAAAAGCTATTCATATCAAAGCAAATGTTTCTTATAAAACAATCATATAAAAAAAGGAATACATTTAAAGTTTTGTTTTGTTTTTTATCTCATGCTGGTTGCATGTATCATTACTGCTCAGTCCAAGTCTGAGGACAAACAACAACAGCAGACATGGATACAGGTTTAAACACACACCCTGCCCTGTAGCATGCACCGTACATTTTCTGATCCACACCAAGATTCTTCTGTCCCTCCTTCTTTTTCAAGACAAAACGTCACAGTGAACCATTTAGTCAGTTGCGTCCAAACGCTCCTCAAAACCAAAGGTTTGGTTTGCATCTGCTTCGTTTCCTCACTTCAAATCATCTCCTGCACTAAAAAACTTCAGAGTTTCTCCAGAAAAAAAAAAAAAGCACCAAAGCCATGATCAGTGTTTCTGACTTCCGGTGGGTCGCACAGGCTCCTCTCGGCCCTAACGTGGGTCGTACATGTTGGCCAGTTTCTTAAACCGCGGTCCCCAGTCGTTGAGGTAGTCGTAGTCCTGATCGCCATCGGAGCTGCCTGAGGCGATGGAGCTGAGGCTGCCGGCGAGGGAGCCGTCGCCCTCGTAGTCGTAGATCAGGGCCGTGTCGTACGGCGGCACGTTGGGGTCGTTGTCTGCCGCCTCCAGGCCCTGAAAGAAGGAACGCCACACAACTGACTTCTGCAGCACATTGGTATGTTCTACTTTTTTTACTGGATATTTTCCCCTTCCTGTGATTTCATTTGACCACGGCATCACAAAACATCTTTAGAAGTTTCTCACGTCATTGATGTAGTCCTCGATGTCGGTGGGGTCAGCGGGAGGTCGCCGGGGGTAGGCTGGCGAGGGGAGGTTATGCGGCGCGTCCTTCCTGAGGGGCTGCTTGCCTCGAGGGATGCCGGTTCCTGGGTAAAAAGACCCCGGGGTGGACGGTGCATCATGGGGATTCCACAATAAGTCGATGTTGAAGGCGTTCTGCAGGACGAGAGGAAGAGCAGTGTGTGTGATTTTACACCATATAGACAAAATAAATGAACACAATCAGACATGGGAAACTCAGAACTATCGACTACATAAACGTATTTAATCTTATGCAGGATCACATCGCTTCTGATTAAACACATCAGCAAACCTGCACCTTCCACCTCCATGGCCTGTGAGCCTCACCTCATCCTCCTCGCCGCCGCCCTGCTCGTCATAGTTGAAGACGTTATCGCGTATGTCGTCTTCTGATTCCCCGACCAGCAGGCCGGTTCCTTTCTTGATGTGATGGCGCCGTCCGCAGGTGGTCATGGCCACAGCCAGGAGGAGCAGCACTGCACACACCAACTCATTGGACTTTCTGGGACTTTATAATAACGCGATGATAAAAAAAAACCAACGATGAGACACTTACAGAGCAAGAGAGCGACACAGGCCATGATGATGATGAGGGCGATGAAGCTGATTCCCACAGTGGAGCCCAGAATCGCACCCGCCTCCGACTTGCAGTCTCCGAACGAGTCGCAGAGACACACAGTGACGTTGACCTGAGAGTAAGCGCCCAAAGCTGGGCTGCCGGAGTCCGTCACCAGCACAGTGACCACATACTCTGCAGCGTCCAGCTCCACGAGGGGCTGCAGCAACGTGTGAGTGCCTGCAGGAGGAAAACCCCGAGAATCACAAGACTGCTGTCGAGTTTCCACGAGTAAATGCACTCCCTCCATCCTCTCTCTGGTCCTTACCGTTGATCTGGACAACAGTCCAGTTGACCGACAGATCCTCCGGTATTTCAAAGAAGAACGGTGCAGCCTGCGGAGGCAGATCTTCATCCACGGCAGTCAGAACCAGACCAGAGCCGGTGCTGCTGGCGCTCCTGCAGACGGAGCCGGTGAGCGGGACGAGCTGGGGGGGGAAGTCATTGGTCTCCTGCAGTGTGATCACCACCGAGCCAGTGGCTGACACGCCGTCAGCGTCTGCACAAGAACACAGAAACACAGAACAATGTCACAGCGGCCTGTACAGTTTCTGAAGTTGTCTCAAAATGCACAGAATGTTATTCATCTGTCTGAATTTAATATTGTTAAGGTCTAAAAGTCTTTAAAATTATTGGTTTCACACTGTGGGGAAACTCTTTGTGGTCACAATTACACATCCCTGACTTCGATGATATGGAAATGAGCAAACTAAAGAAAACTTCCCCCAAAGATTAACTTGTTTGTTTGAATCACTGAAACTACCTTTTGGAACATCCCTGTACACTGATGCCAAAATGTCCGTGAAACACAAACAGTGTCACACTGAGAACAAACTGAGCAGACTCAATTAAACACGGACCGTTAACTCAATCTGTTAAATGATTACTTGTAGATATTTGTGAGACAAACAAAATAAGTGGCTAAACTGACCTGTAACTTTGACGGCTGCATTATAGATGTTGTTTTTAACGTGTGGAGACCGCATGTTGATGTTTCTCCTCAGTTTGATGTCTCCTGTTTCTCTGTTGATGTCCAGCCACCTCTCAGGATCCCTGCTGATCTCATACCTACCAAACAAAGCAGCAGTGAAAACATCAACATCAGTAAAAAGTAATCACTCAACAGTTAAATGTCATTTTCAGGAAGACATTTTTCTCCTGAGTCGTACCACAGATCAGAATTGTCAGGGTCAGAGGCGATGTTGCTTTTCAGTAAAGTTCCAGGGAGAGCAGACTCCGGGACCACGATCTGGATGGTGTTTTCTCTGAAGTACGGAGCTTCGTTCTCATTCACAACAGTGATCATGACAGTGGCGGAGCTCAGCGGCAGGTTGGGAGCCTTGTTGCTCAGAGGATTGACATTTTCCACAGTCAGAATCAGGATGTGTTCTTTCTGTGCTTCATAATCCAGCGACTGCAAAGCAGGAGGAAAAGAAAATAAGACATGGAATTATCTTAGATACATAAAAAAGACCATAAGTGTGGGCTACTTTGATTCTAAACTGTATTTGTCAGAAAGAAATGTGCATAAATACTGAAATATCAGGCCAAGATCTCAGTGAGTTGTAGTTCAAACTTGAACCACAAGATGGTGCTGTCAAGTTGTGTTTGAAGGGCTCCTTATATTTACAGGGAAAACCTCATTCTGTCACTACAGGAAAAACGTTTTTATTGAATTGTGATAACAATATATTATTTTTCATTAATTGTATGTACTTTCAAACACTGACAAACTTATTTGGCCATTTGATCTATTAATGTTCATCAGTATTTTTCTTGTTTAGTTCCAAAATGTTACTATGACATTAATTAAAAGACCCTTTTTTTAAAAAAAAGACCTTTTGTTGGATGGACTAGAAGTGATTTACAGTTAATTCTACCAATATATCATATTTGTACTCTGGCAAAAAAAAAAAAAAAGTTCATTGATTAAAAAGAAGCAAAATTTCTTGATTATTTGTGGTTAAAATGTGTATATCTCAAATCCTACATAAAATGAATAGCCTTTTACAATTAATGGAAACTGAGTAGCCTACTTACTTTTGAATAAATTCTCAAGTACGTTTTGCCATTGTCTCTAGAAAAAAAGGTGAATCTTCAGTTTGAAACACTGACTTTTTACGTTACAAGATGTTGTAAAATTAGCAGGAATTTGGAGGAAGAAATGCGAAAGACATTTGGTCTTCCTATGCACGTGAAAGTGTCAGTTTAAGTTTGGCGCTTGTAGAGCGAACTGATTGTACCTTCACCACAGTCAGAACCCCCTGGTTGGACGCAGGGTCTGTCCTGATGCTGAAGAAGCCCTCAGGGTCCTTGGAAATGGAGTACTTGGCCTCCCAGTTTCTTGTTCCCGGATCGTCTTTGTCCGTCGCGTTCACTCGACCGATCTCAAAGTCGACGCGGTTCTCCTCTGCTATCATGCTGTACTACAAGCACAACGTACATGAAACCACCATGAGGAGACCGAGAGGATGAGGTAACGGCCATCGCACACGGTAAACTCAATCAGCATTTATTATCTGCCGTCACTATTATCCCCAAATAGTCCACGCTTTGTTGTCAGATACTCACCAGTGCAGGGCTGAACTGCGGTGCGTGGTTGTTAATGTCAGACACATGTATGACCGCCTCGCCTTCGCTGGTCAGTCCCATTCCTCCCATATCAGCAACCAGCAGCTTCAGCCTGAAGCCCTTCACCACCTGCAACGGAGAGCAGCCATTGTAGGGAGGTGACCCACGACACGACCGCCTGCACCGCAACGCGTCTCCCCTCACCTCTCGGTCCAGCCCCACGTCTCTGGTGTAGATGGCACCGGTGTGGTTGTTGATGCCAAACATTGTCTTCGTGACGGCGTTGGGGGGAAAACTCTCCTGGCCGATGATGGAGTAGCTCAGAGCGGCGTTTTCCGTCTCTGGATCGTCCGCATCTGTGGCTGACACCGACATCACTGACGTACCTGCCGGGAGCAATCAATAGCTTTGGTCAAATTAACCAGATCAGTCAGAATCAATGGCTGTGCTGAGACGACAGCCTCACAAAACGCTGTAATCCCAGGATGCAGTGCATGGCTGTACCTGGGATCGAGAATTCAGCCACAGTGCCAACAAACTGGCTCCGAGTGAAGGCGGGCCTGTTGTCATTCTGATCCAGGACCACGATCTCGATGGTGGTGGGGTTCTCCAGTCTCTCTCCACTTGGGGAAAGTGCAAAGGCTTTAAGCTGGACACACAAACACACAAGAGGAAAACCCCTCAGTATGAAACACGACAGCCTTGAGATTATCTCTTTCAATGAGTTCTCAAGCTTTTCGTCTATCTATACACAGCATATCCTGGCAGAAATAGATGAGCAGGATGTTTGGTCCAACATCATGGATTACATCATGATTCATCTGGTCTTAAACATTGTGAACTTTCTCCCGTGACGCCCATAAAATCTTCAGAAACTGACCTCCAGCTGTTTGCTCCAGGGTTTGACACACTGATATATATGCGTTCAGACAGAAACGTGACCTCTTGACTTTGAAACACGTGTTATAAGCTCAGAAAGATTTTTTTATTTGTACTTTTAATATAATTGTAATGTAAAGCAGATTCAGGAGATTTCAAATATTGCTTCCTCTTACCGTGAAGCTGCTGTATTTCTCTCTGTCCAGTGGCCGTTTGCTTCTGATGACTCCGGTCTTATCGTCAATTTCAAACAGATTCTTGGGGTCCTGGTCCACCCCTGGCCCTTCTAACTTGTAAATCACCTCACCTTTGAATATTTTGTCCGATTTGATCTAAACAGAGGGAAGAAATAAAGAGGCCGATCATCAAGATCTCATAGGAAGCTGCGGACAGGACTGTGAAGCAAATACCTCAGCGCCAGATGTGAGCATGTTGACAGTTGTGGACCTTGAGACCCGAACTTAAGGACACCTTTGAGATTCTGAACTAATAGTCTAAAACACTATATTTTCAGCAGCTTGTATTCACTTCAGGATGCACAGTGATATAGTGGTTCAAAAGGTTCAATCCTGGACTGGGGATCTTTCTTTATGGAATTTCAATGTTACGCTTGTCTCTCAGAGTCCAAAAACATGTGTGTGAAGTTAAACACTGCCCATAGGTATGACGTGTGTGTGTCTGCACTGTCCAGGTCATGTGTTTTATATAAGTCTAACCTCTCCACTCAAACCACTATTTTTATTTTTCATTCAATTTAGACACCATATTATTGCAATCATCAAAGTTTACCTCACGTCGGTAAAGCGTTTGCAAAAACATCAAACGTTAAAAGTGTTTAATAATACTGGATGTCTATGAAACTTTGCAGATGCTTTTTTTTTTTGTTAACTCGACTGTGAAAGAGCAGGTCTGCTACTTCAGGGAAAGTTATGGATCAGGGGGATGAAGATTCAGACCTGTTGATGGTGAAGCTGATTCTACAGCCAAAATAAAGTTGAAACCAAAACTCCCAGAGCCCAAAAATTCAAGGGAGAATAATCCAAACAAACACAGGAATTGGTGAAGAATAGCTCAGAGCACAACAGCAGACAGAACAACAACGAGAGGAGACGAAACAAGCCCTCTATATACCCAAACTACCAGGTGCAGACAATCACACACTCAGGCACAGGTGAAAGACATCAGCACAGGGAACAGCAATCAAACAGGAGGAGGGGAAGCTGAGCAGCCTGAAACAAGAGACGGAGTGAGCGCACGTTTACACACAGCAAAAGCCGTGATATTCCTTCATTTACATAGAAATGAAGCTACAAGTCATCCAAAATGATTATATCTGAAAACTGTGGTCAAAGTGGAGATTAGAAAAGAAAAAAAAAAAGTCTTTATGTTTGCATGTTGGTGGGGAAGACATGAAGTGCTACAAAATGGAATCAGCAGCATCATATGTGTGCAACAAGTGTTCACGGTTTACTACCGTGATGAGAATGGTTGTTTCTGAACAATGTTATATTGAGAAAGTACGTAGTACATAGAGGAGGTGAGCGTGTCCTGGATGGGCTCTCTGGACAGTTACCTGCACCAGGTCTTCAGGAACCTGCTTGCTGTTCTCTGACACTCTTATTGGAGGGATGATCCAGTCCCTCTTCACTCTCAACACCCCCTTCCCTCGACTCTTCCACGGATAAAAGGTCCGCGGATGCAGCTCATCATCCTTAATGTGCTGACTTTCTGCAGAGCTCCACACCTGGAACAGAGAGAGAGAGAGAAACAGAAATACAGAATGAGGTTTTCAGGAACATTAACACATGTTCAAGTGAAACTGCTCCTGAAAGATGAAGCCATTATGAACAGCGGTGAGTCAGATCATGTGAATTTCTTTTTTAAGCAAAGGATCTTCACTGGAAACGGATATTATATCATTATGTAGTGTACATTCGCAGCTGTGGAAAATCATGTCAGAGACTCCCTGCGGGCTGACATGTTGGCTGCAGGCTCGCTGCGTCGTGGAGTCCGCAGGATTGTCCGGGGCAGAAAGAGACGCAGGGCCACGGTCTCAGATTTCAGCCACTAATACACAGTTTTGTCAGCTCACTTTGATCCTGGTGCAAATTCATCTCAGGACAAGGAAACGCAAACACTCACACTCATTTCACGGGCCCCCCCTTCAACACATTACCCTCCTGACTACACTGACACAAATACACCCACCCACACCCACACACACACGCACACACACACTCATGTGAGAAACACGCTCATGCACCAGCTGTCGACTATGGATTTAGATCCTGAGCTTTCCCACCCGCATTCCCACTCACGCTCACAAATTCCCCTTTATGCTCAGTTCTGCACCTGACTGGGAGTTGGGGGTCACCTTACGGATCTGCACTGCTGCAGAAATCCCACCGACACACTCTTTTGGATACACGCTGTCTCGCTCTCTCTCACACACACACACACACACACACACACGCACACACATAGGCTGACACACATGCCTGCGCATCAACAACACACCCACCCACGCGTATACTTATAGACACATTTCCGTAAGTTGCTTCCTGCTTTTCTCTGGGATTTCACCGGATCGCCTTCGACTTCTCATATGTTTAACAGCTCATAGAGCAAAGCCACACTCAGCCAGAAATAAACGTGGACTTGTCAACTTCACAAAAAGCTCAACGATACGTGTTTTCAGTGTGTGTTTTAACGCAACTGCAACAAATTACTGTGCTCTGAAAGTTTGATCTAAAGTGATAAATATAAGCCAAACAATATCTTAAAGAATATTTTATGAATGGCCTGTGATCCCCGCCCTGCGTCTGAGCGGGGTGGGGGGGTATACTGATCTTCTGGCACGCCGCATGACAGTGAATGGAGGAATTGCAGCCATGGATGGCATCCGCAGGCCGAGCCCGGGGGCCCGGCTAATCTTAGACTGCTCTATATTCCTGACCCCTACTGTACCTGCTTAACTCTCTGAAGCCGTCGTTATGAGCACACGCCCACCGCGATGTTTACATTCGCATTCCAGTCGAGCATGTCGCCTGCGCCGATCCGTCCTGATAGGTAACACTTCACTGGCAGAGCGGACGTTCTGCCTCGTTACTTCACTGAGGACAGTCCAGTAACCAAACGCAGCACTGAGAAAGCTTGACTGAGTCTGCCTTGAGTCTTGTCAACGACGACTGTTGCCAGAATCCATCTGAAACACACTTCAGTTGAGTCCACACGGCCAAATAAACGTTGCCCTCCTTGTTATGAATGAAGCATTGTGTGCTGACTTTGATTCACAGCTCCATGTTACAAATACTGTATATATACTATTATCTACTAAAGCGAGGATTCCAGATTTCTCATGGTACGAAGCATCAGCAGGCTGTCAGAAAAGGTTACAGCGAGACAGCTTGATGCTGTGCATACTTCCTTCTCACACACACTTTATCAGTTAGGATGACACCATGTTTTGGACAGTTTTCCCCCACTGTAATATCCTCACTGTAATAATGTCTTTACCAGACCTGAGATGTGGTAACACCAAGGCCTCATGTTACCAATTAGACCCGCGAGTGCCGTTTCCGACAGGCCGCGCCGCGACTCCACGCAGATTAACTGTTTTAGAAGCTTTTCCCAGATACTTTTTACAGCTTGGCCTTTCACCCCGGACCCTCGCTGAGGAATGGACAGCTTGTTTTGGGGATGAAATGCCCTCGACGACACAAAGACTGCAAACACCGGCCACAGTCGAGAAGCCTCAGCCAGGTCAGACTCCCCAGTGTTAACCAAGGGCAGGGGTCTGAGACCTTTATGACCAAAGACGCTGTTTTTCACCCCACTTTTCCTCCTAATATAATTCATCTGGAGCCAGGAAGCATAATTCACCTTCAAACTGAAAATAAACACATCTGATTAACTGGAATATAATGTTTTGCTCCCGCAAAATGGTTTCTTGTGATGAATTTCTTTGATGTAACAGAAAAGTGTGGACATTACTTCTAGTTTTAGCTGTTTTTACACATTTGAGTTGTTTTCTAATGTTTTAGCCATTTCTAACAGTGTGACATTTCTCAGTTGTTTTCATCTGTTCCTTGTTGTTTCGACCTTTCTCTGTTTCTTTTTTTTTTTTTTGCAGGTTTGGTTGTATGAGTGGTTTTATTCATTGCACTTTTCTGAACAGTCTTTTGCGCTTTTGGTTGTTTTCTTTCAGTGCTTTCAACAGTTTTACTTTTTCATTTTTGAGCCATTCTGTTTCAGCTGGTTTATTTTTCACAGCTGTTTTCATCGGGTTGAGCTCAGCTCATTTCTGACGACGGTCCCTAACCTGGGTGATCGACTGAAGTTGACATGAAAATTGAATCTCATTAGTTCACTAAACGCTTCACTGTATCTTTGAAACTTAAATTCAACAAAGGATTTACATTATTCAGCCATTGTTGTCTCAGCAGCAATACATAAATACAACTGAATTACTTGAAACATTTGTGTAGTGCAGCTGTTTTAGGCCATGGAGGCAAACGTTACAGAGATGGATGAATGAAAGAGTTTTCAACCATTTATTTGTTGGCTGAGCACCAGGAACATTTCATCAACTCTTTCATTTAAAAAAAAACAAACTAAAATCCTTTAAAGAATCTACTGTAAGTCACATTGATAACATTTAACGGTTTTTGAGCATTGTGCTGAAAATAACAGGTGTATTTCATTTTAACGAAAAACTATAGAAATAATCCTAAAATAAATTAATATTAAAACATCATGATTCATTTTATAATTTTGGCTTCAACTGTGGGAATTTTACTTTTAATTAACAATTCCAATTGTTTCAGCTGATATTGCAATTTTAGGGGTTTTTTCCTTTCCCATCTTAAATAGTTTAGATATTTATTCATACCTTTTTATTGATTTCATTCCGTATCAAACAAACAGGGAAACCAGCATTCATGACTATTTCCTCATTAATTGAAGCCCTGTTCCTCTGAAAGATACTTATTTATTTATTTTTCATGGTTTAACTCATCAAGATGTCAGGTTAGAAACTCAGGGCAGATGACATTGAAGGATTGGATGTAAAATTCACAAGTGTCACCTTGAACTGAAGATAAAAGTCACTTCCACAGATTGTCTGAGCAACAATTAGTGAGTTAGAAAAACGTGTGTTTGATTTTAATGTGAAAACACCCACATTGTTTAAAGTGTATCAGATTGTATTTTCCAAAAAACGATCTGAGAATATAAAGCTGGAGTAAACCTGCTACGCCACGTCTTTAACGCGTCTCATGGAGTTTGTAACGTGAAACTGTGGCTCTCATTTCAAAGCTTGCCAACACTGCAACGTGTAGGTGTCTCATATCAGCTGCATTCAGACATACGACGAAGAGACGGTCGGGAACACACGCCAGCGTCCGACATGTGGCGATAATGGTAAAAACTGCGATCCAAGTTTAGTCACTGATGCATTAAAAATCTCACATTTGTTCATGAGGCCATCAGACGCGTCCTCTTTCCAAGTATTGGAAGCGATACAGAAGCATTTCCTTTTAGACATGCATTCATGAAGCATTACTGTCATCTTTCCCAGCATGATTATAAAGTACACTAACGGCTTGTAACAATTTGGTTGTTGTTCAGAGACTTTCTAAATGGATATAGAAGAAGAGTAACATAAACCAGCGCCACAGTTTCTCAGGCTTTCAGGAACGTTTTGAGGGAGCAATGCGTTCAACAAAAAAATGTGCGTCTTCGGGGAGTTCACTGTGTCTTGTGGTCTGAGAGTGTCTTGTTTCCTGCAGAAGTGTGTGAGAGCAACAGCCACACAAATAACTCAAGAAAAGACCGAGCGGGCGAGACGCGACGCCTGCAGCATGCCAGACAGTCCCTGCGGCCACAGGCGAGAGGTCGGACAGGTGTCCCCCCCCCCCGAGCCCCCAGGTCACTGCTGTTACTGCTGCTCAGGAGGGGACATGTGAGCGGCCAGTCAGCAGCACGGCGGCTCACAGACCCCCGTCGCGCTGCTGAGTCATGGCTGCCTGGCGTGGGCATCGAGGCCCTATTTATGGTGCCATTATGAGTGTGTCGCCTCCTTTCAACAAATGTCTCAGCTTCAGGAATGCTGAGCAAGGTTAAAGCAACAGAAGAAAAGCAGAAGTCAATGTGGATATGGAAATACAGTCATACACAAAAAGAAAAAAATTAACCCCCAAAACTATACCCATTGAGAATTTATGAGTGTGAGGTTAAACTGCATCTTTTTTTTATAAAGTTTAATCAGTAAAATATCAAACTCAGGCTGTTATCGAAGGATTTTTCAATCAATTCAAAATGTAAAACACATTCAGGCAAAATTTACACATCATAAAATATGTTGAAAATCATCATAGAAATTAAAATATCACACATTTAACTATTTCAAACTTTAAAAAAGGAAGAATTTTGAATACATTTATTTAAGGATTTCTGTAAAAATTCAGCTGTATGCATGTCGTCAGGCACTGTTGTCCAATATCATTGGGCATATATATATATTTTTAATGTGTACAACTTTAATGAGCACAATGTTTTGCGATCATGCTTTTTTAATACAAAATGTTTAAATATTATATTTCCTGTTTAACTAAAGTGAACTAACCAAAAAAAATTATGCTTTGAAGGTGCAATATTCAGCAGCATCTCAATTAATCCTGCCATAAGTGATTGTTCTCAATGTACAGTTACTGATACAGACAGAAAGCAGCCAAATATGGCTGCCTGCATAAAAAAATGACATAAGGATCTCTTTGATGTAAAAGTCACATATTTATAACAGTCACTGAACCAATGGTGTGCTAAACTGTACGTCACACGTCACAGCTGATAAATGACTGAGAAAGGAACCAAGTTTAATGTCTCAGACATCTCTTAAACATCTTGTGTAACCTTAAAATGTGGAAGTAGAAGCGTCTTTGTCAAATAACTCTGTCAGAAGAATTTAAACTAAAGCCAACAAAGATTTAATGTTTCAACAGAGAAGATCCCTATAAAAGAAAAATACTTGATTTATACCAAAATCTCAATAAATAAAAGAAAAATACTTGATTTATACCAAAATCTCAATCAATTCTTGGTCAGTTATTAGGGTGAAACGCTGCAGCAGTGGTTACACTTCTGCTTCATAGTGTGAAGGTCATCGGTTCAAACACTGGTAGTGCCTATCTGTGTGGAGTTTGCATGTTCTGTGTGTGTGTGGGTTCCCACTAACAGTTCAAAAACATACATACAAGGCAAATTGGTGAGTCTAGTTTGCCCTGAGAAGTGTGTGTGTGTGTGTGTGTGTGTGTGTGTGTGTGTGTGTGTGTGTGTGTGTGTGCCCTGTGATGGACTGGCAACCTGTCCAGTGAGTCCAGCGACCCTGCACAGGATAAAACTGTATTAACTATGGATGGATGGTTATTTAGTGGCAAGTAATGGAGCTATGTGAAGTTTTTAATTCAAGAAAAAGAGAGTAAAAGCTGATTTATGGAGCTAAAGACACATTTGAAACTTCATTTTGAATTCTGTGAATATGATGTTTAGGATCTATCAGTCTGTCACATTTAAATCAAAACATGAGTTAATGCTTTTGTTTTCAAAGAGATTGCCTCAGTCAGGGGTGTTCAGGTTAATCACATCACCCGGATCCGTGATATATATTTATAGCTATGTATCATATAGCAAAAAGATCTTCTGACACACCTTTCTTTGAGCCGCTCACAGAATAAAATAACCCTCACAACACAAACTGTCATATAATCAAACTTGTCTACACAAGTTGCTCATGTCTTTGATATTTTTTGAATAAAAATGAGCACACTTGGGAAGACATCTGACACAAGTAGAGACGATTCCAGCTGCAAACAATCAGAAGAACCTCCAGCCAAATAACAATCACCAGTATGAGGAAGCATGTATCACACACAGAATTTACTGTAGCGTGAAGGAAAAGAGGAGAAATCATTTCAGGAGGTTGTTGGAAATTGTCCAAACATCGGCGTCACTTCACTCAAAGGCAGGTTTGGATTCGTATTGTCAACAAGTCTTTTAACGGCAGAAACTTGATGTCTGTTGATGTCTGGCCTCAGTGTTAGGGGTCAATCGATTTATCCACTGGTGATAATATCATAACATCACTGCTCATTCTAGAAAATGGCCTCGAAAAGACAATCCGGTCATCTTAGTCAAGGAAAAACCAAGGAAACGTCCCCGCGTGTGACACTTTTTTATGACGTGGAGGCCGTTTCTCTAGCCTTTGCTCCCTCTGAAACTCTAGTCAGTGTAAAACATCCTGCAGGTATCCTCGTCCCAGCAGGACCCGTGATTCAGACTACTAAATCCTCTGACCGATTGTTTCCGATGAGTGAGGCTTCGGCGTCAGCTGGAAGCCGCTACAGACCCTTGATTTGTGTCCGATTTCACGGTGCAGAAGCGACCCACTCATCCTCCTTCGAGGAGGGGGGATTACAGAGCGGGACAAATGGCGTCGCGCATGCATCTGGGAACAGCTGCCCACGCCTCCACACAACGCTTCCGCTCAAACGCCAGCTCGCTGAATATTAAAAGAGCACAACTGAGAGCTATCAGGTGACTCCCAGGGAAGTTTTCAGACTGGATGGACAGCTGCTGCTTGCTTCAAATCAAAAACTTCATAAAAAAAAGGTTTCTGTTATGAGGCACCTGCTGGAGTAGCAGCAATACGTTTTCATGTCAGCCTGTTGGACCGATAGCATGAAAAACTGTATGTGGTGTAAAATCATTTCCCCTTAATGTGTATTTGCATTTCATGGCAGAAGCACTGAGGGCTTAGCACTTCATTTTCCAAACATTGAGATAAAAATAGACTCATAAAAAGACCCCGGTTCGCCGTTAGTACTTCAACAAAATCTGCTTTTCACTCATTAGCAGTTTTAAGACTCAAAGGTTGCTCTTCAAACTTTACAGCTTGCTCTTTTACTGAGGATAACAGTTGACCTCAGTGTGGATTCCCTGCAATTAAAATCAAACTAAGACTCAAAACACACCAACAACTTATCCCAAAGCACTTACAAACCTCTCAGAGCACTTTGTTGTAGTATAATCCTTTGTAGCTGGTGAGGATGTAAAATATCCTTCAAACATTCACGACCTCTTCACAATAAACGCAAATTTGCACACTGGATGTCCAACAACTTGCTTTCCTCAAACATTTTTTTTTTTTTTTGCAATTTTTAGAAAAAGTAAAAAGTCGTGGACATGTTTTACTGTTGCTTCTTTTTCTTATCTTATGAGACTGGATTTCGATCAGATCTCTCCAGTCACAGAAATGTGTCCATACAGGGTGATTATTTACAAATTAAAAAGAAGTTCTTTTTTTAATTTCATGTTGTTTCTATCTATTCAAAAAGACTTATTCAAAAACAAACTCAAAGCAAAACAAAAAACACTTTGTGTGATTTGATGATTGCCCCTGTGGGATTTGTAACACTCCTGGAATTTGATGGAGAAACGTAACCCCGTGTCGACCGCGGCACACATCACGCCTCAGGCCTGAGGACTGGGATCCTGCACCTTAAAGGTCACGCACCGGAGTTTACAGGGCTTACAAATCATCCACCAGGGTTATTTATTCATGTTTATAGTGAAAGTCATAAATATAATGATCACAGAGGTCCAAAGAACTTGAGCAAACCATCAGGCAGGCTGATCCGTCACTGTGGCAGACTGGCTCTGCTCGTCGCTGATCTATTGCCTCCAGGTTTAGAAGTGTGGGTGCCTCCACGGTCAATTAGCTACGGGATATGAAAACGTGAACTGTAAATTCACCGCGAAGAATTTCAACCTCACATGCACGCAAAAGTGACATTTTCTTTTTACCAATTAGCAGGTCAGAAAAACTGGTTTGATACATCAAAAATAAACCCGGAGCAAGACTTTCCCTCAGGAACCATTAGAGGCCAACTCACTCACCGGCTCAGGCTGGGCTGCATTACCGCTCCAAACAGAGCCAAAGACTGATAGTGACTGGAAAAGCTGTTGGTAATAAGTCAGTTTACAATGTCGTCCACTCCGGGTTTCATCATGGCATCTGCTGACAGCAGCTGCTAATGATGCCCCGAGACCCCCCTGCACACATCTGGACCCCCGTTCATCTCCAAACACTTCATCCCCCTCTGTTTAGTTCAGCCCGGAGCTCTGATTGCACGGGGTCCATTGATGAAGAAGGGTGGATGTTTGGTCCAGGACTTCACTCAGGTAAACTGTGTATTTGAAGAGCGGGGCAGCGAAAGCTCCTCGGCCAAACACAAGAACATTCTGAAGACGCAGTAAGTGAAAAGTCTTTTGTCTGAACACCGGGGACTGGCTGAGAGCAGATTCGCAGAGTGTGGGGACGGCGAGGCAGCAGCATGACAAGAGTACATCTCAAGTGCAAATGGATCATGTGTGAAGCAGCCGGTCAAATATACACAGTGAGTCTATCTGACAGCAGGTCAACAATGTCTTAATGCAACAACAAATAGAGGAAGGAGGAACCGTTTCATCCGAAAAGTTAATCATTTCACTTATTTTCAGTGTTATTTCAGCGTGATACATGCAAAACACAGCAGGTACAAGGTATAACAGCAAACATGTTATAAATAGACTTTATTTTCTTACCTGGCACAGCAGCAAACTCAGCACACACACCACCAACGTCCATGCAGCCATCCTCAGCAGCCGCACTCAGGCTCCCAGAACGGACAGACCTCTGACCACTGAAGGACCCAAAAAGATCCACACCGACAAGCAGAGCTCCTGAGTGGCTCCTGAAAGGCCAAACTCTCTCCAACTCTTCAAACCTGCCTCTCTCCTTCCTCCACTGCTCTCCTCTTGCAGTCTCTCTCTCTCTCGCTCTGTCTCTGCTTTCCTCTCGCAGCATCTGTCTCTCACAGCTCCACCCTGTCTATAGCTGGAGTATGTCTCACAGTCGAGGGGTAAGGGGGGGTAGAATTTCAGAAGCGGGCCTCCCGTGTACCCCAGCACATGTGCTGTCACTCATAAAGCCAGAGAGAGAGAGAGATAAAGAGAGCAGCAGGGCAGCTGTTGGTGGTGCAGACAGAAACACTGTCTTCACCAGTCGCTACGTAAACTTTTTAAACTGTCTTCAAAGCAACACGGTCATTCAGAAAGAGCAAAAGGTTAAGGAGAAAAACAACAGTAAGCCCTCGGCGAGATGCGAAACAACGTGAAGACAAAAGTGCTTTATGATGTCCTTTTCGGTTCTTTCACACGCGCTCTGCAAACACTGCGCTTGAAGCTGAGAAACAATGTCAGCACCGAGAATATCTGCCGTCAGATACAATCTCTCCCACACCGAAATCGGCTCATGAAGTCATCCGCGAGGTTGTAAAGCTTTCAGGCTTCACGCAGTTTAACGGCTGAATGTTGTGCTTCAAAGCAGGAAGCGCTCACATCTCGTACCAGCGCCACTTCTTCACCGCCTCCCAGAAATTCTACATGAAGCGCAGGAAGGAGGAAAACTTGATGCTCTGGGAAATAGGGCAGCTCAATGATTTAGTCTCAACTGAGAGGATTCTCTCAAGAGATCAATATCACCAAAGTCTATTTTATGTATTTTTTTTAAATGCAAAATTCATCAAATACCATGCAGAATAAAGCCGGCCCAGGTACAACATGCAAACGCCACACAGACCTCAAACAGGGCATATTTGACCTGTGAAGTGTGTAAAATAACTGCTACACTAAAATGTATTTTGTGGCACCATTTATTTTTCTAGAATAATTGAATATTCTGACTTCCCAAACTGGACAGTTTGCCAAAAAAAAAAAAAAAAAAAAAACCTGCCCCACACAGAACCTGTAGCCCATCGTCCAGTTACTGTGATCAGAAGATGTTAGAATCTTCTACAATCTTATATCATGATTTATCATATTGATCCTCTACTGTACGTCATTCAACAACTATGATATGAACTGTGTACATACGTTTATCAAATGAAAGAGACCTAAATGAAAGCAACAGCTTTTAAAAGGATTAGAAAAAACAGCTACAAAGCAGGAATGCTGGTTTGGCAAGGCGAGGTAAAAATACCTTAAATTAAGAGAAAATAAAAAGCTGCCAATAGAACAAATGAAAATTGTCTTTATTTAAGGGACGTTGTCTTAACACCAGTCCTTTCATCTAGCTGACATACACTTTTAAGTGCATTTATCTTAAATCAAGTGAAATTAGACATTTTAAGAAAAAAAACAAAAAAACAAGACCAAATAAACTCGGCATGGTTTGAGTTTTTCCAGTTGATATTGTGAAATCAATAGTCAAGACCATCAGTTTGAAGTAATAGAATATATCCTTAATCATATTATTTTTTCTTGTGTTATCCATAACTAAACTGTAAAATCAGCAGTTTCCAAAAACGTAACTGAACCTGATATTTGCACATTTTTCTTTGTGTTGTCTGGAGCGATTTGCTCTCTAAACTTGAAAATGCTCAGTCCCCCCTCTTTCTTCTTTTAAGCTCTCCTTGATCCACCTTCATGTTGACGAGCTGCATCCGTGACCCCTCCGTCCAGCCAGCCGCCGAGTCGTGCCCTCACACATTCAGAACATTCAGCCCGACTCTTTCATCTCCAGCTATTTTCAACAGTCTGTCACGGCAGACGATGAAGATCTACGGCTGATGCCGAAGCAGAGGAGGGCATTTTTCTGACGCTTCAGGTTTGACAGAAATTCTTTACGGATCACTTTAGCCTAACAACCGTGCCTCCTTGTGTTGTTATTGTTGAAGAGGAAAAGTTAGTCACTTTGTCGTTTCAGTATTCTCAGAGTTGAAACAACCGGCAAACCAGATGTATTATGTGCATTACAGGGCAGCTGGATGGGGACGATGGGAGTCTGCATCTCCTCACGCTTTTTTCAAACTGTCATCAATGCCCTCTCAGCAAGACTGCTCACGGGTCAAAGGTCGACACAGATCTTCAGAACACAAACACATTAGGGCCACGATGGTCTTTCCGTTGCACAAAGACCTCTGTGCAGAGGAAAGGCTGAGTGTGTCGGCAGGCTGGCCGTTCGAGCCGAGCCGAGCCGAGCCGAGCCGAGCCGAGCCGATCCGAGCCGAGCCGAGCCCAGCCCAGCCGAGCCGCTGTCTGCATGCTTTCATGTGGCAGTGTGTTCATGATTGTGTGCGTATGTGAGACTTGTGGCATAAAGGGCTGGTTTCACAGCACCTGTCTCTGTCACTTCAGGCGGAGGCAGTTGGCTGGAGCCTCCCTGATGTTTGACTTCCTTCAGTCCTCCCACACACATATTTACAACGGATCCACATTCATGCAGGCACTGCTCTGTGGTGCAAGACTCCCAGTCAGTCAATGAGTCCAGGGTAAAGAAGAACAATCACATTTTTGGCTCTGATATGATCAACTGGAACGATTCAGCTCTGTGATTTAAAAAAAGAAGAAGAAAAAAGATGGGATTTATGATGTTGGGATGTCTAATACGTCAATTTCTATTACTTTTCAAAAATAAAATAGGTAATACAGTTATAAAGACAAAATATTTCAAAAATCTTGACTCCAGTAATTATGCCAAGCAGTTTTATCTTAACAATCTTTTTTCTTTAGACCAGTAATAATAGTTGTTGCCACTTGAGGGCAGTGGACCACAACAAGCTGTCAACCACACTGGACACCGTCGCACCCTTTCTATCCTGCAGATTATTGTATAAGAAAACTACTTGACTATTTTATTATTTTCTATCAAAATAAACCCTTATTTTTACTCCATTTATTACTGAGTTCAAACATCCATAAATCTGAGGCTTATTTAAATTAGATCTTTCAGACAATAATATGCAACTCAGAGTGGAGCCCTTTGTCCTCTCTGCTCTTTCATTCACACACACACCTGTTTCGGAGTCATTTTAAAAATGGTCACAGTTTGCCGACAGCACAGGTTTGGCTGCTGTTTTTAAATGGAGATGACATTGACCACGGCCCTGCAGTGGAATACTTTAATCTGTGATGTCCTTCCTCAGCATCTATATATCCAAAACAAACAAAAAAAGAATATTTCTCAGTAAAAAGTCTTCTGCTTTCTCTCCTGTCAGCATAGATAGCCAGATTATAGAGGTCATGCAGGAGCTTGACGTGATCATCGCTAATAAACTGTTCTCTGACTCAAAAAAGTCAAGCAGTGTGTTTTTAATAGAAAATGTTGATCTGACTTTTATAAGAATAGTTTTTGGCTGTTTTCTTGAATGTCTGCTGACATTCCTCTTTTGTTTTTCCTCTCGTTTTAAATAAAAAAAAAACTGAAGCTTGTAGAATGTGCAAAATTGCACAAAATATCCTCAACAAGAATGAAAAAGGTGAAGGCAGTGTTGATTGACCACAGCTACTGTCTGTTCAATCAGCTTCCATCAGGTTGTCAGTTCAGTCTATAGATGTGCAGATCCGACAAACATAACAGCTCTTCTGTTCTGATGTAAATAGATGAGCATTTGTGTGCATTGTTTGTATTCAAACTTTCACGCTTTCTTTCACACACCTGAAAAATTCACAGATTCTTGGATGGCGCGATAACCTCACAAAGTAACGACAGATTAGTCAGATGAACCTCCATAATCTCTTCTATCTACATCTCAAATGTGCTCATTTGGACTGAAATCCAGTGACTGGAGGACTGTGGGGTCTGAGCTCATCAAAGAGCTCAATTAAAGATGTCTGAGACGATTTCAGCTCTGTGACACGGCATGTGATCCTGCTGGAAGAGGGAGTCAGACGATGGTGCACCGTTGTCACGAAGAAATGAGCAAGCTCTGCAGCAGTACACAGGCAGGCTGTGGGGTTTAAACAGGACTCAACTGATATTAGGGGGCCCTTAAGTATCCCATTCATCAGCAGCCTGAACTGTTGATGTAAAATCTGTACTTTAATTTTCAAATTCTGACTTTGAATTTGGAAGCAGAAATCCAGACTGAGCAGATCAGTCTGTGTGAACTGTAATATCGATTTACTGTTCTCAGCCGACACCCAATGCGGCCTCCTGCTTCTGCATGTTTTGGTTATAATGAGTGATTATATGAGTTTCTATCATCTCAAACCAGTCTGGCGTTTGACCTCTAGTGAACCTAGAGATGGTTGTATGTGAAAATCTCAGTTGACCATCAGTTTCTGAAACACTCAGACCAGACTGTCCCGTTTCACCAATCAGTTCAAAATACAAAGTACCCTTCGGAACATAAAGCAGAAGCTTGGCTTCAGAAATATTTGCTTTAAGAAGCAGATGAACAGGTGTACCTAATAAAGTTGTGCATAAACATATACAAAACACACACAATGATAAATAATGATAAAAGTAAAAGGCATTCAATGTAGAGACCATTACACGCCCAAAATCTGGATATAGTAAAACAGTAAAAGGTGGCAAAACATTTTTTTAGATTAAAAAGCAAAGAGTAAAACCCCAGAGAAGCAATAAACAAAGCACAAAAATATCATAAAAATGCTTAGGTTGAATAATTTCATTTCAAAAGATTCATATCAATGAGAGCAATTCTTAGTTGATAATCTCCTACAGTCAACAACTGGATTTTTTTTTTTTTTTTTCACTCTTTCTCGAGGACCTTTTGGATCTTTCTCCTTGTAAGATCTTATTTCTTTAGCAGTTCTTCAGGAAAATACAGTTCAGGTTGGACTGAGACGATTTAATATCTGTTGGTATATACGTTGGTATATACGTTGCATTAAACTGAGGATCATTTTTGGCTTTGGGGCCTTTTCTGTGTTGAGCGTGCATGGGCTCCTTCAAGCTTTTCTATATATTAGGTTGAGATGGACTCAATCATGCAGGCTGTAATAAAATGGCTGTCTATTAAGGAAAAATAATCTCCATAAAAAGAAGATGACACGTAAAAACAGCATCTACATGCTGCATGACAACTAAAAACTACAGAATTCCGTAGTGAGAGAGGAAGTTAGGAGCTTCAGAGAGCTGCTCATGCAGGGTCCCACTGAGGCGATAATAGCAGGAGGAGACCTGTGGAGCCCTTGAAGCCAGAGTCAGGTCACGAAACAATATTCTTCTGAACACACAGGTGACGGGAAGCCCCGCTGATCAGGAAATAAGAAGCCCACCCGCCCGGTAGCTGTCTGACTCACCAGGGCCGACTGTAACACTAATCATAACGAATATTGGAAGGAGGCAGAAGAAACCTGCACTTGGTTTTCACACTACATCACGTACGTCAGTGGCAGATGCAGCCCTGAGACATCTGGAAATCTACTTCTGATGGAGTTTACAGTATTTTTAGCCATGGTGTCAGGTGTTCATTTTAATAGTCTCTGTTACTAAAACACACACAGGCTCTTGACTTTGTTTAATGTGGAAATCTAACATTTTTTCACACAGTTTGAGGAAATTCTCTTCTCTCAGGCAAGACGATTGAGTTTAATTCACTGTTTAATGTCAATATTAGATGACCTTTTGCATTTGTAACAATGAAGTGCATGTTTTGTCTGAAACCAACTTCCTCAGGTTTTTTTTTTTTACCTGAAATATTATTAATATGCATTATTTTCCTTCAACCTCACAACTATGTGACATGAGTTTGTCTTTTATATAAAACTACAATTAAATATGTTTACATTTGTGGTTTAATGTCAAAAAATATGAAAAAGTATAAATCCAGGACCCTGTACACGTTAGGAAATGGCATGCCCCTGGCCTGAAGAGCTTTCCTCCTGCTCCAACCTTCTTTTAGCTCTATTTTTCTTTTTTGGACACCATTCTGCTTAATTCCTACTTCGCTTTTGCGTCATTCCTTTTTTTTTTTTTTTTTTTTGGTTTGAGAACAGTAAAACCTTATCTCAAGTTGCTCCTCCCAATGTATTCATGTTATCCCCCTCTATTGTTGCTCGATCAAAACTTAAATGGGAGAGCCCCCCTCTCGAAAACAGATAATGACGCCAGAACTATTCACTCCTCCGATTTTCAGTCTGAGACATAATTAGGATCATTTTAGCCTGCTTGCCTTCTCGACAGGAAGTCAATTCTGAAGCCAGCAGAGTGGAACAGCCTCTAAGTAAGCAGCCAATTAGGCCAAAGCTCCAACACCTTTTTAAGTGCACAGCAAAGCACTAATATTATTCCTGCATCTATAATGTGAAAGCAAAAATGACATTTTCACTGCAAGTTGTTGATCAGCGCCAAACTTGCAATTTTTCAAAAAAGTTGTAAATATATTCACAAACTGAACTTGTGTAGAATGGATCAGGGAACAGTTTGATTACATTTGCATATCTTTTAGGGAAAAATTTACCGATCCAAACTTTATCTACATCATTTTTTACAGCTATACACAGGCCATTATGCGCTAAAGGCAATGCCATTTGACACTGTACAAAGGTTGGACACGCTCTGGACGAGTCGCCAGGGCATCAATGGTCACACACTCACACAGGGACACATGCACGCATGCACGCACACACACAAGCCACCAGTTGCCATACCTCAAATTGCGAGACCACAACCCTCTCGTCATCTTTCTTTAAATGTGATCATGTATAAAATGTGTCACCAATATGAATGAAATAAAAGACAACAAAATAAGCTAATAATAGGAAGAATGAGATATTTTACACAAGTCTCTCTTCCAATGGATCTGTTTAAAACCTGGTTTGGCTTCCATCTACTTCAGAGGTTTGGCTCAGGGCATTTCGGTGTGGAGATTGCATGTTCTCCCTGAGTTTGTGTGGATTTTCCTTTATAATCCCTGCAGATATGCATGGTTGATTAGTTGATGATTCCAAATTAGCGATTTGTGAATGCATTATCTGTCTCACTGTGATGAGTCTGTGGAACAGTGAAAAAATTAATTGAGATTGAAATCTCTTTCCCGAAAGTGACCTGTGAAAGACGGCAGCTCGAAAACGTAGCTCCAACTCAACACAAATGGCAAAAAGGACAACAATATTAATATTATACTACAGGGGAAAACACACAGAGGAATATTTTTACATATTCAAGGAGTGTTGTGAATTACCCCAAGGTTATGATTTATGGTAATCTCCAGTCTCTCTGCGCCTCATTCCAGGCAAAGGAAGGCAAACAGTTTAAAAGCTTTTCTCCCTGGTTCAGTTCTGACTCTGAGGACCTGCATCAGCGTGCGGCTCAGGTTGATCACGGTGTTCCTCTCATCCACTTTCAAAAGCAATAACAAAAGACCTCCTATTTTCCCTTTGATGGCTGCAGTTTTTCTTCTTCGTGGAGTCAATGCTGTCCCAGTGCCCACCTGCAGAGGGCAGTGTTAGACCATGTTAGGATGGAGAGGGCGAAAGGTGGAGAACTTACAGACTGGATATCTATCCTTTTTGGAGAACAGAACAAATAATGACCCCGAGGATGTAAAGCGAAATATGAAGAGGAAGAAGAGAAAATTCACAATACAGCAGCCTGACAGGGGAGTGTATTCCTCTAATCAAAACACACCCTTACACACAAAAGCCTCTTCACATGTGCCATGATACACTCAAGATGATGTCTGCGTTAAAGTCAGCCAGTCATTTTGTGTTGCTGCGAAGCCCTGAAGATGTAGGCGTGCGCAACCCATTTACGGATCTGTAAATTATTTGCCAGTGTCTGCAACGGCGGCGATTCGAAGATTCGAACGTACAATTAAGCATTTTCCAAAGGCAACGGTGAAAGGAGGCGAGCGCAGGAGAGCGGGAGGTGGTGGTGGGGTTACTGCAGTCCTGCCTCCGCCAGGGTGGGTTGCCAATTAGAGGCTACACATATGACACACTTGACTCCCCCGCTTGAACCATGGCTGGAGATAATAGGCCTCTTCCTGCAGCTCAATCGATGACACACTGTCCCAGGGTGGATGTCTGCCTCGCTACACACACATACAAGCAACATACATACACACTTCAGCTTCCTTTCTCTCCTCTCTACCTCTTATCTGTCAGAGAGTAAAATGTCAGCTCTCTGTTTCTCTCTCGCACACACACACATGCATGCACACAAAGCACTGAATCACTTTCTTTTGCTCTATTTCCAAACAATAAACAGCTACTTCCAGCAAGAAAAATGGACCCTATTATCCATGGTCAGATAAGACTCTGCAGCCAAAAAACCCCTCAGTGCATCGTGAAGTTATACACACATATAGAGCTAATGTAGCAACTAAGTGAGTTCATATGTCTTGCTAAGCACACAGGAAGGCACCTGGGCTGTGTGAGGGCATCTGAGTCACGCAGATTAAACACATTATGCTAATGGATATATGTTGTGTACAGTAATAAGCAGACCGGCACTTGTGAACCCTTCCCACCATTGTTGTTTCTGACTTGCATCTTGATTGGCTTGTTAGGCCTTGGCTATGGATACGGCGGGGGTCAGGGCCGCCTGGGAGAGAGCAGACACATTGCATCAGCGTGAATTCAAAAAGCTCTGCGTGATGCAAACACACCCGCATTAACATCATAACAGCGGTGTAACTCTGCGGCTCGCTTTTCCTGAGTGCCAGTGCGGGGTTTTCTCTCATGTTAAAAAAAAAAAGTGAGAGTTTGAGAGTCGACCCTGCTCTCCGCATTGCCCCGGGGGGATGGCGAGGAGAGGAGGAACGGGGAGAAGTGGTTGAGGGGTGTTTTGGATGGGGGCGGCAGAAGTAAAGTAGAGGGGTGCGCATGGAGACGGCTGACAGTTGTGTGCGTGCGAGAGCCGAGTCTGCCTCCATCAGCTGTCAGAGTCGTGGATGTCAGGCCTACCCGAGGCTCTCGGTCCTCCCTCTTTCTCCTGCCCCCACCCCCCCACCCCCCCACTTCACTGGCAATGTCATGTTGTCAGCCCACATATGCTTGTCGGCGGTCGGAGTGGAGGAGGGGCGGGGACGGAGCCGGGGAGGGCTGGGTGGAGGAGACATAGGCACACGGGCAGCCTCCGTCTTTTTCCTGTCGCCGTTGACACTTGTCTTCTTGCCTGTGCGCCGCTGTCGCTGTTCCCCTTTTAACCCCTTCAGCACCCCCCCCCCTCCACCCCCTCTCGCTGTGTGATGCATGAATAACATGACCGGAGAATTACACACCTAAGACTTCTACCTAGAGCCTGATTTTGTCTTCCTGCTGCTTTCTGTTCTCTCAACATCACAATAGTTTTTGCAGCCTCTTTAATTCAGACAGCAGGGTGGTGTATTGAGTATGGGGACTTTCTTTCAAAGGACCTGCATCCAGCAGTGATGGTGCTCTGTGGTAGCTTTGTTAAACAACCTTATGTTTTTTTGTGGCTTTTTTTTTTTTTGGAATGATAACAAAGCACTTATATGCTGCAGATTTTTTTTATAGTACTGTGACCAAGTTGAAGTAAATTTAATTTCTTTGAGGTTTTCTGACATCTGAACACAGATAACAGATGAAAAAAAGTTTCCAGTTTGCGCGTTTATCACAGCGAACACTCCTAGAAAAGCATAAAAGTCAAGAAGCATCACTGGGTCGCCTCTTTCCCCCCCGTGCGATTCTCTCTCGTCTTTCCTTTTCCGAGCCGACCGCTCGGCCGGTGTGTCCTCAACAGCAAGGGGGCCTTATGAAAACAGCAGTCATGCGTTTACATCTGTATGGGCAACTGTGCTCTCGCCCCAGTGACCTGCCCCTGGCACCTGCCACACGGGGCTCGGAGACTACCTGTCAATCAAACCCAGCCCCCGCTCCTTTCTTAACACTCATGATGCAAGTCTTGGCTAACCCGATGCACCCCCACCCCCTCCACACACACACACATCCCTGACCCCGGTTTCCACACAAGATGATATCTCTATGCTTGCCCACTTGAGCACACTCCAGCACCTCTCCGTCTCGCCATGCGCGTTGCATGTTAACCGTTAATCCTATGTATTGCATGTCTGTGCGAATAGATTATAACGTTGCGGCGCATTCGGCTATAAGATGCAATTGTGGCTACTTACTGAGCTAAGTTACAGCCCTGTCTGAAGGCGTCTAGTCTGTAGGATAATAGCACAGAACAGCTTTAACAACCAGCAGGTCAAGTCTCACATTAGAGCCTCTCTTGGCTGCTTGTTAAGTGTGATTTATATTAAAAAATGAGGGAGCAGCACTCCCTGCAGTGCTTCTTCAGGAGAGGAAAATGTCAGCCTCAGAAATATTTCTAATTAATGTTAATATTTCACCTTAGCGATAAAATGCATGATTCATTAAATGTGATCAATAGCATGAAGTTTTCATGAGCGGCTTCTGCACAGATACATAAAAATTTCACACCCACACCTGCAGGAAAACAGGAGGGGGAAAAAAAAATCCCCCGCAAACGCGCTCACTGAGAATGCTCTCTCTGTCAACACTGACACAAACACACACAACCCGTGCACTGGTGCACACACCCCTCCAAGCTATGAGTACCCTTGCCCCGAGTGCTCCCCTGTTGCAGTCTCCATAGCAGGCAGGGAGACTGTCTGAGTGCTTTATGTTTGCTGTAACACAAAGTCATCACCGACAGAGCCATTGATTTGTCAACAACATAGTGATACACTGTGGATGGATAATGGCCCATCTTGTGCACGGTTACTGCATTTCTCTGGACAGCTGAGGAGCATCTGTTGTTGTGCTCTTTTTCTCTCTCTCTCTCTTTCTGTCCTCCTCCTCTCAAGCCTCCCTCTTTCCTTTCACCCACCCACTCACATAGACACACACTTCAAGTTTGGAAACAATAAAAGAAAAGCAATGTGTCTTGTTCAGCTACTAAATAGCTGTCTGGTTTGTGTCTCCTGAGGTGGTTGCACATGAGTGGCTCGCCCATCTATCAGCCCGATGCACGGCCCTCAAACCTCCAGGTATAAAGATGATAAATACGGCACCTCCTGAAAAGGGCAGGTAAAAAGATGGATGGATATGGAAAGACAAAGACAATCACAGGTATCGGGATGGAGTGACTGAGGAAGAACAAGTGGGAGAGTTGAAGAAGACAAATGAAGAGAAACTCAAGATAAAAGAAAGTCGAGATCGAACAAACTCCTGACAACAACAAACTGGTATAAGTGTCTTTTAGCTACTTGCTTGCTAGGTGGAGATCTTCAGTCCACTTTGAGAGGCAACACTCCCGTCAAAAGGCTGTTTTTCATTTATTGATATTTGTGTGATGGATACGGATAAGGAGGACTGTATTTGAACAATGGAGTCAAACCCCTTTACCACTGATACTAGCGGGTAGACCCGTGTTTTTTTAAGCACGGGTCGACCCGCTAACAAACGGCAATTGATTCCTTTCCCACTGCCCGCAGAACCTTCCCTCGTAAACCAGCCACGCCCACTCCTCATCCGCGTTTGGATTTTGGAGTTCGTCTCAGTCTCAGCCCATAGAAGGGGATTTCACTCTGTCGTGAAACGGCTGAGCCAATCAGCGTTGCCGCTTTTTGTTTCAAATTTTTTTTGGTGAATTCCGGTGGCTAAACCGGAAGTGACGCTATTGCTGCGCGTATCAGAGATGACGGACTTTAACTTTAACCATCGTCTGAAAGCTGCAATAAGTAAAGTTATAGTCAAAATACCAAGAATTACAACAATCAAGCAACAGCAAGAGTCTGAAGGGTCTGCGCTTGGTGAGTTTCTAACAGGAAAAGACATTTTTGCATGTCTTTGCGTGTAGGGAAGCTACAGATAATGAGCTAATGCTAATCCTTAGAGAAGCGAACGCATTTTGATGACGTATTTGTTTTGAAGCGCTGATTGGCTGAAGTGCGCTGTCAGTCAAAGGAATAACCGACACCTCTGCAAGAAGTTTCAATGGGCTCCTGTCCAGACTAAGCTTAACTCCAAATCCAAATGTGGATGAGGAGTGGGCGGGTCTTACGAGGCTACGCAGAACCGGGTCTAATCGCCTGCAGGTGAGCTGCGTTTTAACATGCAGATGATGTCCCGCGCTGATGACATCATCAGCGTGACGGAGCACAGCGAGGTAAACAATGGAGCACAGTCCCTGTTACCTGTCGACAAATCTCCTCTTCCCCAAGTATCAAGAGAAGCTCTCTGATCTGGCTGTCTTGCCAATGCTGGGTCATCTTGGCGAAGGATATCTCTCGCTGTGTCCAAAAACAACAACAAGCGCGCCAACGCAGGCACGCTATGTCAACGTCATGATGTAAATTACCGCATCGACCCACTGCCATGAAGAGCCGATTATTCACAGGTTTAAACAGGTTTTTTGACCAGTGGGAAAGGAGTATCAAATACAGTCATATAAACAATATAAAAATTAACATGTACCTGGTTTGATTGAGGAGGTCGCTCTTTTTAAAACTGCCACTCATTAAATAGGTTGAACATTTGACTCAGGAGGAGCAATGTAGTTCAGTCCTGATTGGACTGATTGATCATAGATGTCCTGGATCACCAATACAGTAAACCTGGAGATAATCTATAATTGTGTTTCTCTTGTTGTTGAAACGATGAGGATCCATTCAGTTCTGGAAGGAGTGTTGCAATGAAATAACTGATATTAAGAGATGCTCGTTCTACTTGGGATTTGTTGTGAGTGCTGAATTCTTCACTGTATGAACAGGACATCAAGAGGAGCTAAAGTGGGAGGATTTCTCTGCTCTTTGTGGTCAATGCTGCCCAGTCAACACACTGATAGGCTTTAAAGTCAAGTTGGAAGTATGCAGATCCGCACTTCAAAATTGGCATCCAGGAGTCTTTCAGAGAAAAGGTCGAGGAGCTGAAACTACTTGCGGTCTGAGAATGGCAACTGGCATGATTGGGGGAAGTAAATACTTCTGTTTATGGAGTCATAATCATCTATAATACCAGAGATACAAACAGTTGAAATCTTTTTTTTTCCTTGGTAGTGAACCTTTTCTTTTATGTAGGTTCAGATAATTCACCCTCCAGGAGAAGCTGGCTGCTCCTCTGTATTGAGAGGAGTCAGTTATGACTGTGTGGGTTAGATGAGATCCTGAGATCACTCAGAAATTCACTGAGGTGATTTTATTTTCCATTTGGCTCTGGATTGGGTCAGGTTGGCCTGACATGTAGGCTCCAGTTATTGGCAGACATGTACAGTCCGCTTGTCGATATGGACTTTCTTATTTTACACTTATTTCTCAATTCACTCTGATGTCCAAGGTCAAAGTTTTATCCGTTGTACCACCCTCCAGTGAGACGTCCTGTTTGTTTCTGATGTTTCCTCACATCCATATCACAGCGAACATGACGCTTAGCTCAACACAACTTAGTGAGTCACGTGTCTGAAGTTAGCAAACAACTACGAAGAAGCGAAGCGAGCCTTTCCACCTGAACCTTGAGATATATTCTGAATAGCTGGAAGAGCCCATTTCAGGCTTCCTGTGTGCGATCCACATTCCCTCCACTGTTTGATTAAACAGTCCGTTCCTCTCTTATCTGAGCTGTCGCTGCATGGAGGAGCTATCTGCTGTGTGACTGACAGACTGCTGTCTGCCGCCCCTGATAGCATTCCACTTTGGTTAGGTAAATAGGAACTTAACTGAACTGAGACAATTTAAACAGTCTAAATGTAAGGAGATTAAAACTGGTCAAACAGTGGTTAAGCACAGGGATGCATCGCTGCCAGTAATGCACTGCTGCAGGAATGAGAAAACACGCACACACACAGACACACACTTCCAAAAGTCAATGTGAAAGGCACAAGCACCACATACAGTTGGAAAAAAAAAAGGCACACAAAGCTAAAGGACACACAGAAAGCAGCCTGTGGTTGTTTTTGATGCCTTGCTGCCCTCTGACCTACAAAATCAGTGTCTGGGGTTGCGAAATCTCACACACAAACAAATACAAATGGCGCGAGGCAAGGCAAAGCAGGATGGACCTAGGGACACGTTTCCGCATGGACGCCCTCATATCCAAGCCGGCCCCTGCCCCGCTCTGCCCCACGGGCCTTTCCAGACCGGCCAGTCCGGGGAGCGACCTCCTCTGACTCTAACAGTGTGTGGCAGGGGGACCTAGAGACAGATGTTCCCTGCCACTGGCACGGCGCTGAAGAGGAGATGGTTCCCCCCCCATGCACACACTGTGAGGACGGAGGGGGAAGGAGACGCAGGGAGGAACTGAACGCTTGAATGGCGGCGTTGGGAGGAAGGAGGCGCGGCGGAGGGTGGGTGGGTGGGTGGGGGAAGGCATCAGTGGTGGTGGAGGGGGGTTGTAAAAGGAGAAATAAATCAAGTCAAAGCAATTCATGGCAATGGTTGCTGCAGTGTCATTAGGAATCCCGTCACGCAGACACTCCTCTGAGCAGTCAGCAGACGCAGGTTGACAGCGGGCCAAAGAGGAATTTTAATTTTGCCCCCTGTCTCACACCTCCCGTTGCAGACGTATTTCCTAACTACGGGCCCACCCTGCCAATAAGCAGCATTCAGACTCTTCCATTACGGCATCACATGGTGCACGACACTCACAACAGAACAACTACATTCTTGGTGTTTTAATCAAAAGTTGGACCAAACGTATTTCATAAACAGTTTCTAGATGAAGATCTCACTTGTTAACAAGCAGTTTACTTAAATATGCCTGCCGTATCGTCAAATCAACCTGCCTCTGGTTTTCCTGAAAAATAAAAAAATTCTTATTCAATTCTTAAAAGCAATGTTGATTGCTGCTATCATCAAACAAAAAAGTATTGTACACTTCTTTATCTCTAAATCAGTAGGCTAATTGATTTATTTCCACTTTGACATTTACTAAAAAAATTCTAAAATGAGGTTTGACTTAGTTAAAAAATAGCGTTACAGTCAGTAGATTGGCTAAACGATGGAACAGCAACAGAAATATAGATTTGTTTTTTTTTTAAATTTGTGGACTCAGGCTCACAGTGATCCATTGAAAATGAAGCAATGTCCTTTCGAAAAATCTGTACTTTCAACTCAAAAATGAAAACAATATAGGATGCATTCTGCGTCAGAGAGAAAATAATAATAATATTGTTCCATTTGAGTATTGCACAAACACTCAGCTCAAGTGTTTGGAAATCAACCTGAGTGGAGTGCTGGTTGCCAGCTTCTCACACTTGGGCCAGTTTGGCGTCATTTACCTGGAGACGCCGACTCCGTCCAGTCGGAGGCGATAACGCAGCTCGTCGCGACGGAGTCTGTTGAAGGTAAAAGTTTCAGGACGTTAATGGAATACCTGAGCATGAAAACTGCAGTTCTTGGCAATAGTCTTTTAAATCCTTTGTGCTTAATGGGAATCGTGTTGAAAGCCTTTCACACAAATGTTTTTATTTTTAAATCTCTGTACAACTAGTTTCTTGACATATTCATCGGCGAAAATAATTTCCAGGGACATCACTAGCCAAAATATGTTAAGTGGCAAGTATGTTTAATTCCACAAATATGTAAACACCATTGTTAATGTCTTTTCACTGTGTGTAATCGCATAAAGATTGTCTGTGGCACACTCATATAGGAAAAAATGTTTCTTGAGTGTTGCTACCAGACAAAAGTAAAACACATAAATTAGTGATATGAAAACCAACAGCCACAAATCACTGTTACAGGAGGATAAGTAGCACAAACACACCAAGTGTTGTTTGGCTGTTGTGAGGGTGGGAGTGTGGTAATAATGCTGGCGGAGCAGAGCGAGGCAGAGTAATGCTGCACATTTCTCCTCTCAGCTGCCACTTTAATGAGCAGACAAAATGGCCACTGCTGAATAATTAATATGTGGGTCCATTAACACGACATTAGAATGCATTCTATCTCTTATCGATTTTTTCCTGTCTTCTTTTTTCCCCCCCCCCTTTGGTTGAAAACTTTTACTCCATCCGAAGACCACTCTGCGTCCAGCGCAGGCGAGAGTGAAATATGGCTGCTGCTGTTTAAATGTCAGCTTTGTAATTACACATGGAGCCACGAGCTGGGCAATCCCAGGGCCCAAGGCCCTCTGATTTATGGTCAGGCACTGATGGCAACAGCACAGACACATACAGACAAAATGCATTCGCATTTTCTCCACACATAAAACCTAACCCACATTACACACCTTTTTATTTACCGTACAGACTCTTAACTATTAAATGTAAAGTTTATATATTCACAGTCAACTCAAACAAGCAAAGCGTTCCCCTGGTTTAGTTTATTTACCTATTTTCTTTGTGCTTTTGTTGTTGACTACTATATATGTGTCTACTGTACTCACAGGTGCATCTAAAAACATAATTACTGCTTTGTCAGTTTCTTTGTCATCCATAATGTTGATATTGCGAAGTTTTAGTTTACTTATTAAAATAGGAAAAACATCTGATTCCATGAAATATTCTAAAGCATTAAGATGTACTTTTGTGCAATCAGGTTTCAATTAAATTCTAAACAAAAAAAAGAGTAATTTTTTAATATATTTTTCATAAAACTTACCCAACTCAACCAAACTGATTTTATCTGACTGAAAGGTGAGTTAAAAATGTGACCGGTCACTAGTCCAACACAGGACAGACGATCAGACACATTCACACGTCTGTACATCTATAAGCCACCATTTAGTTTTGGGACTGCAATGTGAAACTTGAGTGCCTTGGCAAAAGCCACACATGCCCAGGTAGAACATGCAAACTCCACAAAGCAAAGCTCCAAAATCCAGACTTGAGTCGAGGATTTTCTCACTGCTGTCCACCACACCTGTGTGACAGCAATTAGAAAATACAATTTCAGTCATTTATTTTTGAATTCTATATGTGTATTTAAAAGTTCCTATTATATTGTCATGTTGTTATTGGCTTTATGAAAACATATTTAGGAATGATGACAAAAGCATCAATTGCTGAAACAAAAACTATATTTAAAATCTATCCTGTTGCAATTTTAGCTCGACTCTGATTGGAACCTGCATAAAAACAACGTGTCGATGTCAGCTTGTGCAGGGAATTTTAACTGGTTTCTTACTTTTTCATGAACTCATCAGTGAATCTCACTGCGGTCGCCCGTTCAATTGATGATTGAAAAAAAAAAAAATCATCTCTGCAGGCCTGCACGCTTTAATCTTTACTGCTGTATCGATTCCCGAAGTGATAAGAGTGCGGCCCCCCCCCCGTGCCGTCCCCGACACCGGGAGCCGGCGTCTCCTCCCAAGGCTTTTTGCTCAGCGGTCTAACACACTCTGGTGGCATGTGGGACACCCTGGTTCAATACCCCCTCCTTTATGCTCTCCGCCCATCAGTCAGATTCTAGGCACAGATACCTGCTGGGAAAACCAATCTATATCTGGATGAATGGAGGAGGAGAGGCGAGGCCAGATCAATGTACAGATATTGATACACGCAGCCATGCGAGGAGACTACACTCCTTCTGAACTCATTCTCTCTCGCCCAGAAAAAGATTAGGACTGGAGATGAACTGCTGAGTAAGGTGTGTGAGTGTATTTGTGTGTGTAGATGACAAAAGAGACACAGTAATATGCTGGCAGATACCGCAGATAGAGCGGGGAGAGAAGGAGGGAACGGAGATACGGAGAACAGACACAGATTACCACCACGGAGCTCGGTAATGGTGTGAGGGGAGCACGTCAATAATAAATACCTCCCATTACACCACGGCGGACGGCTGCAGCAGCCCAAACGGCGCGGCTCCTGCTGACTCCCTGATCTACCTGAAATTACACTGATGCTCTCACACTGAGCTTCTGTGGACCACAACACACACACACACACACACCGCGCTGCTGCATCAAACACAGACGGATACACAATGTGGCTATGCACGGGTACATGCATAAAACCCCACATGCGGCGGCAACGCCGAATTTATTTTCCAGCACAGCACAGAGGTTGAGCGTCAGGGTTTGATCCCCTCTGACGACTCCCTGTCGGGCTGTGGATTTCTTTTTTTTTTTTTTTTTTTTTTTCTCTAAGACTCCCTCCCCTCCCTCTTCCCAAAGAGACGAGGCTTGACATCCAGGTGTTTTATAGTATTTGTGGCTCTGATCATCCATCAAGCCAATCGATCACTCTCCCAGCAGCTTTTATTAATGATCTTGTCAGGCGGCCCGCTCTCGGGTGCAGCCGCTTGTCCAGAATGATAGATCATTAGCTAGTCTGCTCGCTATTTATTCTCTCATGACCTTGTCTCTCGCCATTGTTGAGTGGGCCGAGTTATGAGTGCTAGAACATGATAATTCACTATTGATTTAGTTTTTGTTCCGAAAAAAAAAAAAAAAAGTTTTTTTAAGCTCTGTTCAACTGCAAAAACACAGAACTATCAAGGAAACGGCAATAACTTCACTTTATGTCACTTTCAGGTTTAAACTCCTACCTACCTAACTAAACCTAAATGATCGGAATCATGTTGTACTCATTTTAATAAATGGACATTAAATAGATATTATCTTCAGATTTTTGATCCTAAAACATAATATTAGTGAAGGTGTCAGTCTTCAGTGGGTCACTCTGCCCTCACAGCAACAAGGTCTGGGTTCAAATCCGAGTCGAGATGTAAAGAAAATAGAAGAACTGAATTAAAGTCATTCAGCTGATCAGTGGTTTCTGAGACTTTAGTAAACTTTAAAATGTTGTGTGTTCATATCAACTGTAGGTAACATCTAAACCAATGAGGTTCAACATGTTTAAATCACTATGAAAGACAAAGTTTCCGCTTCATTGAAAATATGTTACTGTATCAAAGATACATTCAGAGAAAAAAAATTATATATATTAGGTGTTGTTCACATGTAAGAAGATTTCAGTTGGCAATAAAATACGAACGTGAAACATAAATCTCAGGGCCTAAGGGAACATGGAGGCTTTGAAGCAGTTAGCAAGACAATGATGCTGGTGCCGAATTACAAAAATGTGGGCTTTCAAGAGTTTAGTCGATCAGAGGATTGTGGGATTTTACTGCGAAGTAGAGGTAAGAAAGCTTGTGTAAGATGGAAAGTGAACTAAAGGGCCAGGATGAGATCAAACGTAATTTTACATACAAACAACAGGAAATTGAAAACATGTTGTGCATCTTCACAATGAGACTAACATAATTAACTGATAGCAATGAGAGTGAGGGAGGGAGGAGACGACAACGGAATAAGAACAAGGAACAACAAAAAAAAAAAAAACGTCACCTGAGAAAAAGGCGAGGGGAGAGCAGGGAGGCAGTCAGCAGGAGCTTCACAGGAGCGAAGCCCGAGGCCGAGCCAGTGAGGTGTAAGCAGCTTTAGAATAAACATGAGCTCCATGTAAACAACAACCTGCCAGTACAAGCATCGCTTACACACCCACACAGGCCTGGTGGGGTTCTGGATTCACTGATGTGTGTGTGTGTGTGTGTGTGTGTGTATACTGTATACAGGGGTGTCCCTGGGGCTGAAGAGCCTCGCCTGTCAGCGTCCCATCACTTGTCTCTCTACCCACTTACATCCATAAAGCCTGTCATGTTGATCAAGTAGCCGGAGGCCCGCAGCCTTTTGTGACTGTCAAAAGCGAGCATGTGAATATTTGTATAATTATAGCTCTGCTTTTCTGTTTGTGTTTGCGACGCACAACAGAGCAGCCGCGCGTAAATGTTCCGCCACGCATCCAGAGCCTTTTGTGTTTCGGCGACTTCGGCCTGACTTGTTTATTATGCAGCCAGAGTTCAAACAGAGGAGGGAGGAATTTCTTTCTCCTGCCGAGTCATTGGTGATGGATGGCTTTCATGTTCGCAGCAGAATGACAGGCCGAGACGTCCGCGGAGTCAAAATGACAGAGGATGGGTGTCAGAGTAACACAGCTACATGCAAAAGACCAAATGTAAATCCCCCCCTAAGTGCAGCAGATACATCAGAGCGTGCGCCTGGCTGCAGTGGCTTTAGTGAGAATAACACGCGATGGTTGGGTTACAGCTAATAAATGGATGAAGATCCTGATGTGAGAACCTCGAAATATAACCTAAAACCATCAACTGACTGGTGATTCTGAGCTTAGTTCAATAAAGTAAAGAAATATATTTGATTTTGGTGTCATTTCTGAGAGATCGTCAACTTTGAGGCAAATTGTTCGCACCCGTCTTTGGTCCCAGCACTGAAACAGGTGGCTGTATTGGAGCCGCCTGATGCACACTGACCACCAAGCTGCCTTCTGTCGTCCCCTGCTCTGGATGGTTGACCCCTGATACTTCCGACGACTGCAAAACCTCTATTACTTTGTGCATCTTCATATTTTATTCTGCCTCGTCTCTGCAGCCCTCATTTTCTTACCAGCACAGTCCTCCACCGGTTCTCTACTCAGATCTACTGCAGATCATCTGCAAACATCAACATTGATATGAGGAGTGCACGTGGTGCAGCACAACGGTGGGACTGACACAATATTAGGCCGGTGGTCATAAAATCTGCAGCTGGCCATACATTTAAATCCAGGTACATACAATTAGTCTCCTAAAGTAATAAATGTCTGCTGTTGCTTGTCCTCTCGTAAAAACCAGCCCTGTTTGCAAGAAGTTTCCACTTAACTTTGTTGAAGGTAAAAGCTTCGGGGAGTTAATGGAATATATTGAGCCGGAATACACGGATACAAAATAATAACCTCCAGAGTACTGAGCAGAGCAAAGTGCCTCGTACTTCGGCATTTAAAATCTGATATGGTTGTTGAAGACTGTAATTAAAGTCTTCAAAGGACTCACAATACACAATATTGTTTCAGGACCGTATAGTAACTTTCCTTTCATTAAAAAAAAAAAAAAAAAGATGGATGGAAAAACATAAGTGAGCAGGTATACATCTCTTTCTATCTGTTCATGTTTTAGACCATTTTTGTGATTTCTGTCCACCGTGTGATGAAGCTGCAAACCACCTCTACTCAAATAGGTGACTGTGAAGATGACTCCGTTATAAAATGCAAGTGAGCCTGGTTGATGGTGTAAAGAGATGCGCCGGTCGCCTGAACAGGAGGCTAACTTCTCTTTGGAACAAAAAAATAAATAAAATTAAACCACCCCTCAGGAAGATATCAATAAAAAGTGAAACTATTTCTCAGGAAAGGGACACTGAAACAATGCAACATAAACTCTCACTGCAGCCCTTTTTTTTTTTTTTAGACCTTTGCCACTCTGCCCAAACTCTAACACATAAACAACCTCGCCAGTGTCCCCCGTAGCCCACCCTCCAGGACCCTGGGGCCCAATAAGCAGCCATCTGCAGACAACCTCTTCCACCACGCTCCAGCAAACAGAGTCTGAGTGTGTTTCAATGTGTGTGTGTGTGTGAGAGAGAGAGAGAGGTGCAGACAGTTCAAGGGCACGTGTACTCCATCAAGAACGAGTCCAGGGAATATGCACCAGCATCAAATCCCACTAGTACACACCAGGTGAGCACTGAAACTTGTGCCCCCTAAACCCCCCCCCCCTCGCAGTACAGGGCATGAACTGTGCCTATTACGGTGCAGAGGCTCCACAGATCCCGACCCTCCGCTGAAGGCTGGAGCCTCAGTGTGGCAGCTCCAGACTGTTGCCCGTGGCCCCTGCCGGCTCCCGGCTCTGGCGTGGGTGGTTGGGTGGGGTGCCGGGGGGGTTTGGGGGCACCGGAGCTGTCCTCTAGTGCTCTTGCAGCCTTGCCTGCTCATCCATCCTAGCCTGCCAGCCCACAGATCGATAGCTCTGCTCTCTTAATCAGGTCTCTGGTGACTGTGGGCGGACGAGCATGTGCGCGCGTCTGTGTGTGTGTGTGCGTGTGTGTGCGTGTGTGTGGACGGCTGTATCGGGTGGGGGTTGCACTTTTATTTCTTTCCATCTTCAGGTCTCAAGTTGTTCATCTTGACTGTTTATCTCGACCCTATTTTAGAGGCCCCTTCTCTCCTCTCCCTCATCGCCAAGTCCATCACACACTGCCTATTAAAAAAAACCCTTCCTGACTTTTTGCTTTTGCATCTTCATTTCTTTCATCCTCCTGTCCTCTATCAACTTTCTCTAGCCAGCTCTTGTTAAGGCTCCAATCTCTCAGAGCGTCCTTTATACTTTTTTTTTTCCTCCTCTGTGCGTCTTTTTCTTTCATCTCTTCACGCACCCTTCGCCTCTTCTGGCAGGATGCCAGGGCTCATTCAAATAAAGTCTCACAGTCAAGTCGGTCCTGGCGCCGCCGCCGCCGCCACAATCTGTTGTGATTTGTGATGAAGACAGAAGAGGGCGAAGTATCGGAGGAATGGAGATGAGAAAAGATGAGAGGTGAGGAGAGCGAGCGGTGTGAGAGGGTTAGTCAGATGGAGTGCGGGGCATCCAGCTGTGGTGTTGTGCTTTGCTGGAGAATCCACCCTCAGGCTCTCATCACACCTGTGTAACCACAGCTGCACCGAGAGAACAAGTGTAACAACACCGCTTCACAAAAAAATTGCGCGAAAAAAAAACAAAACAAACAAAAAAAACCCTCCAAAACACTGATGATCTAAAATGTTCAGAAAACACTTTTGATTTGCAGGAAAACATTTTCTGATGTTTAATACATTTTCAAAGCTTCTCCTTCAATTACACCTGTTAACACATTGCCTATTAATTATTTTTTTTTTATCTTCAGCGGTGATCCTCCTGCTCTCCAGTTCAAACTGCAGATGAGTAAACACCAACAAAACAGCAGAATGGAACAATAATACTCATCAGTCGAATTTCTAACTGTTTCCTCCCATTTACTGAGGCTCAGCTGCTGGAACTGCAGAACTCAAATCACCATCATAAAGACAAACAAAACAAAGAGGCAATGATTAAATATTTTCAAATTTATTTACAGTTTTTGGCAATTCCCATGTCTTCTTTAGTTTGCATACAGATTGTTTTACGTGCTCATTTTTGCTCACTGCAGAATCATTTCAGTAATGCATAATAATTGCATTTCTAAGTATTCTATGTCTGGACAGGCTTTTTAAACACTACTTCTAATATCACATGTGGATTTAATTCTTTTTGGATATTTTAAATTGAGTACAGTTGGCAGATTAGTTTGCACTTAAACTCTGCTGTGACTGTGTTATTTTTGCAACCTTTTGTGAAGGTTTGTTCTCTGTTATCCAAAACCCAGAGCACACTAAACAAGCAGACCCTAACCACAAGGTTTTAATGAACACAATAGTAAATATAAGGTGGCAGGTCTTAGATCGCCTTCCTGTTGCAGAACATCATTGTTAGTGTCTGTAAAAGCTGCATTTCTGCAATCACTTTGATTTTTTAAATCATTTTACACTCTGTAATGAGTTCTCTCGTTCTGTAAATACCATCATATCAATCCCACAAGTACAATTAGCCCAGAACACAGTACCGTTATGCACGTTATGAAAGGTCTTTTGTCTAATAAATACCCCCCCACCCCAAAGAAAAACAGCTTAGAACTGATGTTTAGAACACCACTATAAATAGAAGAAATTGAAATGATGAGATTAAAATCTTCCAGATGTAAACCACTGAACCGAACGTCAAATGAAAAGAGAAAGTCACAACAAGTTACTCGTTTCCTCGTCTCTTGTTGGAGCTCAGCTTCTGCTTCACACACCTTTAACCAAATTACAGATCAAAGTGATGATATCCAGAGAAACTGATGAAGCACTGTTTGTGATAATTGCTGTTTAGTGTAACAGAATTACCTTCACTGCTTTGTTTACGGCTGTTATCAAGTTACCTCGGGGATCAGGTCGCTCTAGGTGTTTATCCATGGAGCCGCTGGAGCGGCGAACGCCTGCAGATCTTTCAGCACCAGTCTATTTGCCGCCGCTGGCATAGAAGTTGTCCAGTCATGGAAAGAAGTGGCGCAGAAGGTCTTTCTTATTGACTTTCCCCATCTGATTCCTCGGCATCTCCTCCACCAGCACCAGGCCCGTAGGAATCATGTACGGGGCCATGTGCTCCCTGCAACGAACAGCCAAGTTACAACACCCAGGAGTGTTTTTTTATCAAGGCACACACACAAACCAGGATGAACAAAGGCAAACATGCACCATGGACACACACAACACTGATGGATGCACGAACATGAGCGGAAACACACACACACGTGCCACAACAGAAACAACAGAGGGGGGAAAAAAAAAAAACACAACAAAAACAAAAGCAAGTTGAAAACAATTGTGAAACAAAGGCTAGCCCCGTGGCAGAGCAGCCCAGATAAAGAAAGAAATGTCCTTCATACACTTTGCACCACTCCTGCCTAATATCCCCAATTCGCCTTCCAGACACAGACAATTCCCTCCCTACAAAACAATATAATCACTGAGAGATGGGGAAAAAAATAAAACAAATAATAAAGGGAAAAACAGAAGGCTGGGATAATTAAAAGTGTTTTATTTTTTCCTGCGTTGAGTGCTTAGATGTTACGTCAAATCTTGAGGCCCGGAGCTTTTTTATTATCTTTTAACCTAGTTTGTTTGTTTCTTTGTGAAAAAGTGTGTGTTTGTGTGTGTGTGTGTGTGTGTGTGTGTGTGTGTGTTCCTGTGTGCACTCCCTATGTGCGAGTGAGCATAATGACTCATACGGTTGCCATCAAACACTCCTTTCAGCAGATGTCTCCGTCTCGGTGACTCAGTGAGTAAAGTGTGAGCGAGTATATGTGCACACACACACACACACACACACACACACATACTCGTTTCGGTAATGGGGCTCGCTCATGTCACCAATTTCTCTGGGGCAGTGTGTGTGTGTGTGTGTGTGTGTGTGTGTGTGTGTGTGTGTGTGTGTGTGTGTGTGTGTGTGTGTATGTGTGTGTGTGTGTGTGTGTGTGTTCCAGACAGTGAGAGGGCACAGAGGGTGTGATAGAGATTCAGACTGACAGCTGAAGCCAGGGCACTGAAGAGTGAGCATCCATCTACTTGTTTCTGTCTCATTTTATCTCCTCGCTCTGCCCCTACACCCCGCCTCAGCACAGGGCTGACCGCTGGCACCACCCCTGGCCCAAAACGCTGTGTGTGTGTGTGTGTGTGTGTGTGTGTGTGTGTGTGTGTGTGTGTGTGTGTGTGTGTGTGTAGGCTCTATCATCACACGAAGCCTACAGACCTGCCACGGACATACGTGCACATGCAGGCTGATTGGTCTCCACTTTCACTAACTTTCTGCACACGACGATGAACCTCAACAAACCATTCCTACCTTCTTAACTCTGATCCTAAATCTGATTTTTTTTTTTTTTTTTTCTCACGTGCCCACATGTGAGTGTGCAAACAGATTCAGGCGCCATGAACGGCAATAAACACCCACACACACACACACAAACAGAGCTGTACACCTCAGAGATGTGAATAACCGACAGATGTGGGTTTTGAAGTGGCGTGGAAGACATAAGACGGACGGGGAGGGCGAAGAAAAGCTCGGAAAAAAATGTGTTGGAATGAATTTTCCAAATAACGGATTGAAGATTGAAATAGACGGCTGTTTTAAAGTTTGCAATATGAAAGACTGCGTGTCACCGGTACGCAAAATAAACTCCCCTGACGTTTAGAAAGGAAGCGGGGAAAACACTGCTGGTCGGATGAAGCCCGGTAACAATCATTTGTTCGCTTCCTTCACGTCTTCCTCTTCTCCATCTCCTGTCTTCGGCTCTGCTCCCCTCATTAGTCCATCCCTGGCCTCTCTTTCTCTCACAGCCTTCACCATTGATCCGAGGACTTGGGGGCCGGCCACTGGGGAGATTCTGCTCGACTATCTCACAGAGCTGCACGGCCTTCATTTGCTTACCGTAGACTGACAAAGAGCTGCGTGGGCTGTGTTCTTAAATCAGAAAAAAAGATTTAACCAAGACAGCGTCAGAACTCCTTTGTAGTAATGGGATGTTTCTTTTGTGTTTTGTTGGTGTGAGTAGTAAGGATGATAGATAGCAGGGGAGTTATTCAGGTCACAGTCTCCACTGGTGGCGCAGGTTTAGAGGCTACCTGTGTGTGGAAAACACTTTTCAAGGTGGCGGGTGGTCTAGTGGTGAGAGGTACACTTTCTGGGAATTTAAAGAAAAAAAGGGGGTTTTACAGATGTTAATACAACTAAACTAAATTCCAAGAAAGGGAATTTAGTGGAATATATACTGTGTGTGGTCTGTTTGTCTCTTTAGAGACCAAAAGTTATTTGGTGCAATTAGAGCAAAAAAATAAGTTTGACCAATGCAAATTTGAAGCACAAAAACTAGACCGACGATGTTACTTCAAAGTGATGACGACTTAAACTTGTACCTGAAAAATGGACTAAATGGATTATTTGAGACAGATACTCATACAAAATTCCCAAAGGCTTTTTTTTAAGGTGTTTTGGAGCTAAATACCTGAAATACTGTCAGAGTCCAACAGTGGTTAAACTAACCTACAGGCTTCACCTTTTTTCCCCACTAACAAGAGGGCAGAGGGGCTAAAACTACATTAATTCTTTACATAAATAGGAGAAGACATATAGATGCAAAATTAGATTTGGTTAAACTAGAAATGCAGATTCTAATTCTTTGCTTAGTTATAAGCAGAAATAACTTTAAAAGAAACTAAAAGTAAGTATTTACTAAAGTTAAAAAAAAAAAACAGGGAGTACCGGTATGTGAAATATCTCTTATTTTATAAACACATTATTGTAATACTATGCTTGTCAATGTAGACAACACAGCCAAATCGTTAGCCACGATTTTTTCATGCCTGAATTAACTTTTTTTTTTTAACCAGAAATGTAAAAAAAAAAACCCAACAAAAAACAAAACAAAAAAAACAAAAAAAAAAACAAGCATTAACCCGGTAATTCAGTGTAAACTCTTCCAATTTCCATTCAAGTCTTGTTTTCGAAGGACTTTTTGAAACAGACACAGGAAGACTTGGCTTTCAGTCAGTATTGATTTCTGTTGATCACACTGATTTCAGGACATGTTTTTGTGATCAAATGAAAAAGGCCTTCAGTAAAATATGTACTCGGGGAAAGAAATCCATTCAAATAGCATCACAAAGAACACTTTGCTATTTTCCACCATCGTAAGTCAGAAAATTCACTTGTCCTGATGCTGAAGCTGCATAGTGTTTTTAAGGAGGTGTTGCTTTCAGGGACATCAGGTCATTACACAGAGCAGAGGCTGGTTTGTTTTTTACAGCCTCGTGATGCTTATACTCAAGATTCTGCTTGACATTTGAAAACAACAGATTTATCTTCCTTTTCATACTATTTCCAATGCTATGCTGAAGGGAAGAGATGGGAGCCTTTTTGTGTGGTGACACTGAACGCAATGGTGTTTCGAGTAAATGTCTTTTTTTTTTTTTACATATCTTTTTACCTTTGGCAATTATCAGAAAATCAGGCGTCCAGTTCACAAATTCATATTCTGAAAAATACGAACGGAAAAAACTCCATTGACTTTTGTTCCAGTGAATCTGGAAGGTGGCAACCTCCAGGTTGATTTACAGAAACATGCAGCTCTGTGTTTGCAGTTGAAAGTGCACGGCAGTAAAACCTGAGTAAGGTTCCAGTGTTTGTCAGGCTCTATATTTAAACTGATTGCTGATGTCTCAGAATATCCTCTTAAAAACAAGACTCCTATCATGAACTGCTCATCTATTGCTAATCCTGAAGCCTGTAAAAATGATAAATTGAGCTGTGGCAGAATTGGTGAAGTCAGCCACTGTACCTGGCCCAGGTCTTCAGCTCTGGTAAGGTCATACTCTGGCCTTTCTTCAGCTGCACAACAGCGGTGACTTTCTGGCCCCATGTGGCGTCTGGAGCCCCGATCACAGCCACATCTGACAGATTAAACATCACACAAATCACACATTTCTCAATCCACTGGCATGTCTCTCATTTAATAATAAAAGCTGAATGTTGGGGTGTTTTCTTGACAAAAATGTTTATTGTGTCAATATTAATTTGTATGAAAATGAATGAGATACCCTACAAAAAGGTGGGCTGCACTATTGTCGTTTTATTGATTTAAAAACCTGGAACTACTGAATGCTGATTAACTGACTGATGAACTCATCAGGCATTGACGTTTATAGACAGGTGCATCCAGTGTTGAGGAAAGGTATTTAGAGTTCAAGTTGTTTCCTCTCTTTGACTCTCCTCTGAAGAGCAGCAACATGGGACCTCAAAACAACTCTCAAAGCTTTCAATGCAAATAGCACATTTTCTGTTAATCCAATGAATCTAATTTCACGACTGATATCTTACTGTGTCCACCATGATATATTAAGATGAAGTTGCTGATAAAAAACATCTAATAATTTATAAATGAAAATAATGGAAATTCTCAGGAGTGCCCAAACATTTTCATACAACTGTATAATGGTTTCTTGCAACAGAAATATGTGAAAAACACGAAAGCACATTGTGACCCACACCTGAAATAAGTGTGTATAATCCTCTCACCTATGATGTCCGGATGAGCCAGGAGGTGACGCTCCACCTCGAGTGCACTGATTTTGTAACCTCCGCTCTTGATAATGTCGACGCTGGTGCGACCCATGATCCAGTACACACCATCCTTAAAGACTGCTGTATCCCCTGACCAGGACAGGAAGAAAGATACAAAATGACCATTAGTGTTGTTTATGGGGAAGATGGAGTTGTACAGGGGGCACAAAAGAAAACATGAGAACTGCACATTAAGGTTTTAGAGTAAAATCAACAAAGGCAAGTCAACTGCTTTGCATGTTTTTGCATATGATTAGAAGAAAACATCAAGTAATTTGATCAATATAGCACCTTATAGGGAGCCAAAGACAAGTAAAATGAAATCATACAAATGACAAGAACAAGCAGAATAAACTTTGATCTTAAAAGGGGCCAGAATATGTATTTTACACTAATAACATTCATATGATAGCAACTAGCTGAAGAGAGGGATTGAAAAATGGAATGCATATCTGAATGATGTGCAGTCCATTTTGAAAGAATTCAAAGTTTGAGTCATGTAGCAACAGAATATGAATGACTTTCATTTGTAAATGCATCAAATAACAAATAATTTTTGGGGGGTGTGAACTTATTCAATAATCTGAGCATTTATAGTCCTGTGAGAGAGCAGTCACTACTTCAGTAAAGTGAATGAACAAAGTGTTATCTTGAGGTTTTCAGGATTGAGTTAAAAAACTAAGTGAAAATGATTATATGAAATAAAATATAAAATATAATGATAATGTAATAAAACCAATTATGAAAATAAAAATCAGTCATAAACTCAGAAACATACAGTGTAAAATACTTTTAGGTAGGGTAAACTTTGTTATTGCCGATGTTCATGCATGTGTGTTTAGAAAGCAGTGGATGGATGAGTGTTCAGATCCCTCCTGGTTTCACACACACACACACTCACACTCACACACACACATATAGGTGTCTGTGCGACAGGTGGGGGGGAAGGTGAGTACGGCATGCGGGGTGAGGGACGCAGCTGGGCCTGGGGATGACGATCGGAGGAAATGGGTCACTATGGCTGAGCAGAGAGAGACGGAGGGGGAGAAAAATGGTGGGAGGAGGAAGAAAAGAAGGAAGAGGAAGATGTCCTTTTGGATTATTGCAGGTGGTGTATCCACAGCTGGTACCAGGAGGACAGGAGAGCAAGTGTGTGTGTGTGTGTGTGTGTGTGTGTGTGTGTGTGTGATGAAGTTAAGGCGGGTGTTGTAGTTTCAGTTGGAGGGCTGGGCTGAGGAGTCAGTAAGGGTCAGCGGCAGGGGACACAGCTGTGGGCAGACTATCAGCGAGGCAGAGGACGATCCATCTGTGATGTCTGAGGAAAGTTTATTGATATGACCTGGAGTTTTTTTTCTCCTTTATAACAGAGTACAAAGGGACACAGCAAGGTTGTCAACATTACACCTCATGATGAAAATTTTAAAAAAAAATTACTTAAAGGATTCAAACTTTTTTTTCTTCTGTTTTTGCATTTTCATTGACATGTTTATTATTATCAGTCTTCCTCCACTGTTCTTCCGATGTAGCTGGCAGGTAGTTGGGAGGCTCGTTTGTTTGCTTGAACCTTAAACATCTGGGCAGAGCAAAGTGAAAGAAGAAGCACCATCTGGTCCACCCCCACCTCTCTCAATGGCCCCCCCTCTCAGGTTATCCCACTGAGGAACCATACTTGCATTTATCCAGATATAAAAACACAACAGAAATCCCTGCATGAATTATACACTCCAAGATTTATGTTTGTGCTCTAATTAATGAATTTGGTTATTTGGTTGAATTGATTACTCTCTCCATCATAATTGTAGTTTGTGGCCTTTGTTGAAATGAGTGTTATGTTTACTGGAAATAATGTATTCAAGAGTACAATAGGAAATTCTACTTTGTGTCATTAGCTAGCCTGAAGGCCAGCAACAATGCAATAATGGTGAGAAAAAAAAACTGATTAATGAATAAAACAACTTGCATGAGTACACAAGGTTTTCCATTGTGAGGAAATAAGACCATGGAGGTGGGGGGTCAAACATAAAGCCTGTACGCCGGATCCAGGTCGAGAGACGAGCCTGCAAAGAGTAAAAGTAATATCACAGGGCCTGCCAAATTTTCAACTAAAGCAACAACTGTTCCTAATCTGTCCTAATTCCAGTCTGTTAAATATGCTTGTAAAAAAAAAGTGCATGAAATGTAGACATTTTAATACAAACAGCAACTTCAGAAATACTGTTATTTATATGTTAGTATGCTGTGTTTTAAATGGTTTGTCCATACTGGGATCAAAGGGGGGAACTGTGTGACCCCTGACCTAAAGAGAGTTTGACACATCTGATCTAGATCAGCGTACAGAGGATATGCTACAGCAAAAAGTGTCCTTTCATAGATAACTTACAAATAGAAATTAAAAAAAAGCACGATTGCACCTTTGTTTTTGCTGCACAAAACAATAATAATCTTCAATGTTTCAGAATAAAACCCAAAGAAACTTCAGAAATTATTTGCTTCTTCAAACAGATGGAGGAGACCCTCAAGAACAAAATGTCACGTTGACTTTGGTTCCAGTAATATTCAGACGATACTCACTGACCTTCTCATCTAATTCTCAACAAAAGCATAATTCACCAACATAATCCAAATGTGTTTGCGTAGTCTCTTCTCAAATATGGTTCTGTTAGGAACATTTAGAGTTAAATTGCGACTCGACAAACGCCTCGACAGGAAAAATCTGTCTGAAATATTGAGTCAATAAAACAAAACAACTGTGCCGCCTTACATGGAATCAACACAATAAAGCCCGGTAGGAGAGGGATTATATGCTGATGGCAGCCTGTTTTTACTGCCATCTTCCATTTGTCCTCTATTCCATCATTTAATCTCATTTGCTCTGTGCTCTAACCCTGCATCCATCCGTCCATCCATCCATCTTCCCTTTATGTCCACGTTTTCCCTCCCCACCTTCCACTGCGTCCGTGTCAGCCAAACACAAACAACTGGGCTTTTCTTCTCCCGCTCGGTCCATACTCCTTATTTTCAACCCGCAACCTCTCAAACATCTCTCATCACATCTCCTGCTTCCTTCTCTCCACCTATCTTCCTGTCTCCTCTTCCCCCGCTTGCCTCTCCACCTCTGCATCAATAGAGGGCCCATCTGTTCCCATACATCATGCACTTCATTTCAGTTTATTAGCTGGGATAAATCATAAATATTTCATTATACATCACGGGCGGCTGTCGCCTGCACACCGACAATTTATCACCGCTGCCCTCTCTGCTGGCTTGCCACGGCGGCTATAAGCTTTCCAGTCTATTAAACAAGATTGATACAGTGTGTAAATTTAGATATTGGGAATTTCTTCACAGACCACTGCTCCTCACTGATAGGCCGGGGTAACGGGAGAGGAGAGGGAGAATGGAGGAGCGAACAGAGGGGGAGTCGAGAAGCTTGGTTGGGTCTTAACACCACTATCAGGGTGGTTGCAGTTTTCCCTCGCCGCCTGCTCTTTTGCATGAGAGGGTAAAATAAAAAAATTTAAAAAAAAAATAAAAAAATACTGGGATAATTTGGTTTCAGCCGTGGCTGTAGCTCTCTCATCTTATGCAAATAGATGTGGAGAGAAGAGCAGTTTACATGCACATTGATAAGCTGTTGGTGTGTCTTGTGTGGATATGCACAAGATGGAAATACCATGAAGTCCATCCATCTGGCTGGGAGGGTTGCACTGTAAAGAATGAAAACAGCAATAATGAAGCAATCTTTGACAAAAGGGTTGAAAAGGAAGAGTCATAAAACATCGTCAGATAGAGTTTGAAGTACTTATACAGGACTCTCTGACCTTGTCTCTTTGAGGAGGGGGGAATGACGGGGGATAGAACAGCATGTTTGGAGAGACGTACAAGAGGGAATAGTGGGAATAGCGATTGGAGAAGACAGACTGATAAAAGAGAAACGGAGGGCGGGAGAGAGATTGTTGGGAACTGTGTTACTGGGACGTACACACACACACATATACAGTAAGTACTGACAATATACACACGCACACACACATCCACACACACACACAACTTCAGGCATCAGAGACTCTCTGCCATTATGTGTTATGGCGTCTGAGGCAGATATGGCCGAATGGCTTTCTTAATTAAAACGATAAGAAGCCTAATTGCACTGGGCTTTCATCTCATTCTGAGGCATTAAAGAAAGTGAAGGCAAGGAGTGTGGAGGAAAAAAAAAAAAAAAAAGAGGAAATAAAAACAGATCAAGAATTTAACTGAGGATGGAGGGCAGAGAAAAGTTCCATGATGTCTTTCAGACAACAAGAACATGACATTAGTTGTCTCTGTGGAACTCGTCCTTGGTTACAGTTGAAATAAAAAAAACAAGCAGAAAATCAATACGGAGTAAATTAGAACCATCAGTTATAATTTTGTTAACAGAGTTGTGTGTTATCAGCAGCTGTAATGATACTGCCTGCAGCAATCATCAAACATTACTGTATCAAAAATAAATGAATGGAAAAAAAATAAAAATAAAAGGCTGTGAAGCAGACCTGGGCGTTGTATGGCCTGCAGGCCACAAACAGCTCTCAGTCATCCCTGACTGGCCCAAGAGAGCTAAATGAAAATTTATAAATCATATGATAATTAGACTACAGGATGCATGCAATACAGTTGATTGGTATTAATTTTGAATGTAGGTGCTCTATTTTATTTCCGTTGGTGCTTTCTGATGCACCCTTTCCTGCCATTTATTGATCAGTTTTAATAGATATACACATTAAAGATGTAAAGAGAACAAAAAAAATAAAACTAAATAAACAAGTGCACCCTGTTCAAAAAAGGAGTAGGAAGATACATTATAATTTACATTTCTGAACACGACTATACCATTACACAGTGCAGAGTAGAGCCCACTACAGCAGTCCTGGGTTTAAAGACATTTTCTTTCTAAACAAAAAACAGTGGCTTCATTTAAGCTGTAGTTTTCTTTTAAGTTTTGTGGGAGTAATTTTCTCGACAGGTTCTACAATAAACCTGAGAAATGTGAAAAATCTGAAATGACGGGAATTCAGCTGGTTGTAAGAGAAATTGAGAGTGACACGCTGCAGAAACATCGGATGCTTTATCATCAGTGCAGGTTACTGTCAGCATTTTATGTTTACATGAATGAATATAGAAAAAAATTACAACATTTGGATGGAACCAGCGATGGGGTTTTTACCCAGCAGATAAATTGTTTTTTGTTTTTTTCCATTTTCGTTTTCGTTTTTGTCCACAAAATAAATCAGGAAAGTGGGAGGCGTGTGTCTGTATTAAAAGCTCCTTCAGACGGGAACAACTTGCCAATATCTATTAGATGGAGTGGCTCTTTTCATTTCTTTAGGACTTCATTAACATTCTTGATAAAGACATCATACTGTTGCTTTTTAATTGTGATAATCATTTGCTCTTGTCCATTGATGTATATTTACCACTTGTAATGTCTTCAAACATTTAAGAATCCAAAACTACTAACCTACCTATTTTACTTTAAATGTTAATTACAATAGTGTTGCGCTTTAGTTGGTTGGGAGGGATAGAAAATTAAAGCTCTTGTGAGCATTGTCTGTTGTATGTTATTGTGCTTTTATTTTCTGGATTTGTGTTTTGAACTCATTGACAAAATGATCAATCTCAATGGATTATGTATCAATACGATAAGTACAGTAACAGGGTCAGCGCAGGTAAGCGCAGGTAAACTCAGGTGACTTTAGCTTTAGAGTGATGCTATGCTAAAGTTACACAAGTAACACAACTTGAAAGAGTCATTCGATGGCTTAAAGTAAATATAAATTACCAGGTTGGCACAGTTTGTACTTGTGTTTCACATGACTGAACATGTAAAATCTACTAATTATTTAGTTGTAAGACCACATGTCGTACAGTCACGTTGAAGCTTAGTCCAGGTGAGAAAGGTTACAGGTTTTACCGAATTGTGCCTCTTGACCTTGCAAACAAAGCGTTTGCCACTCTCCCTGAGTATCTACTCAACAAACCCTCTGCAGGCGGGCGGCAGAGGAGGGTCTCCACGCTCAGGCTGCCTTTCTGTTGCTTCAAAAAAATGTCAGGATTGATTTGATATGTGTTAAAAGTAATTGTGTGTGTAATAATAATAAATTAATAAAAAATAGTTTCATCACGCAAATAAATTGTGAATAATTTCACCTGAAATGTAACTGTGTCGTGGCCCCATCTGACTCCTATTCAAAACTTCAGACGGACAGAGTCTGGACATGTGGCTTTTCTTAGACGAAAAGCGTGTGAAAGTAAAGGGCAGAGTGTGACATATGACAAAGGCCAACATCACAAAAACACTCCAGCCTGCCGCCACAAGCCTCCCTGCAAGAGGTGTGGAAGAGAGAGCGGGAACTGAAAAATCACAGAAACCATTTCTGTGGAGGTGAATGGAGTCATTTATAAGACTTCCAGGACCTTCAAGCCCCATTAACAGATTTGTGCTGTTCTGAAAATTGAGAGAAATAAGTCTTTGTAACTCAATGTGATGCGAGTTCGACCTTGATCTCAGCACCACATGCTTGTTTTTGTGTACACGCCCCACTCAACCCTGGAGATGTGGCTGGCATTTAGCTTCCTTTAAAGAGCAGACTCTGACAGATGAAATAAAAACATGTCCAGCCATTTATTCTTCGATAGTTTTGGATTTCTAATACCAGTCCGAATGGGTTAGAAAGGCACAAACATTTATCAAAAAAAAATATAATTTGGGATTGAAATTAAAACAGCTTTTACAAAAATACATCTGGCTTCGGCCATTAGAATTAAACTTAGAAAAATCATCTAAAAATGATTTTAATATATTCAATATCAAGACAAACAAATTTCTCAATATGTGGGAGTTGTTTGATAGTTTTTCAGGGCACTGCAAAGTTCATGTTAAAGAAAAAATACCGGTACATGCTGATAAAGCTTTTGTGTGACTACATGGTCATACTTAAGACATTTTTCAGAGTAAAAATAAAAGTACAGACTCAATTTCTTTACTTGAGTGTTGTATTAATGAATAAAACTAGTTATTTGTATGCATAATGTAAAGATACAACTTTAGGTGGGTTTTTTTTTGGAAGGCATTTTGAATAATTTTCCGGTAGTGTCACAAGCCACATGTACACACTGCACATCAGAGTAAACACAATCTTTTCATATTCATCATGATTCAAACTGGATCGTGACTTTGAGTCAGACAAAAATATATAACTAAAACCTTGCGGATCAGAACTGAGTACACCACATTATGGCAACATTTTAAAACAACAAACGCAAACACACCTTTCTTAAACCAAACATTTTTTTCCTTTAAAAGTTGACACTTTCCAGATGCCGTGTGACGGACATGGAGTGTTTATACATGTCTCTGCACAAGCATCACTCGAGTGTTGTGTGTGTGAGGCCGGTGGCGTGACGCTTCCCCTCTGTGGGAAGGCAAAAGTGGACTCGGAGTGTTTCATCACATTCAGCACAACTTCAGCTCTCTCGCTGCGGGCTCGAACCGAGCGCCCTCCATTACCGCAGCGACGAGAGCCTTATCTGTTCAAAGATGAGAGAGGTCTAAATGTGAGTCATGCCTCTCAGAGTGACTGTAAACACTTAGCATATATGAATATTAATGTTCCACATTAAAGCCCCGACGCCGAGATGGAAGTGTTAATGAGGATAAATAACAGACAGCCAAGCAGTGAAATCTCAGCTCTGACATTATTTATCATCCTTAACTTTTGTCACAGCTCCTTTTTTAGTAATTAATATCGAACAAGAAAGCACTTTGCACTTGGATGAGTGATCTAATTTGTTTAATATAATGCAATTAAAGGAGCTTGAATTGCTTTATGTTAATGCTATACTGATTGCAGCCCTTGCTGGTTTTCCATTCTTACAGCAGATAACAGGCTGAACTTGGGGATTGATGTCTGTTTCAGATCAGCCATGTTCATCAAGGGGACTATTTAACTGCTGTTTACGTGCACCTACACAGAACTGAATCACCAGATCGGATCTCAAAAAAGACGTGTGGCGACCACGATTGCGACGTCTGGCTGCCAAACAAAGCAGACTTCATATCTCAGAATAGCTGTTGTTTTGGTTTTCTTTGAAATCAAGCAACTTCAAGACTTCAAGACAAGATTCAAAGAAGTGTGACAGCAGAGTTCTGCACAACAGTTGACAGAAATACCAGATGTTTTTTTCCAATTTGTAAAAAAAAAAAAACAAGAACAGTTTGAGTAGATTTACCTGCAGCCAGGGTTCATAAACAGAGAGCCCCATGTATTGTCACCTCGGCTCTAAATGTTACAGGGACGGCTGATTCGAACAAGCTGCTGGGGGAGAGGCAGGGTGTTGAAGGAATCCCACAGGGAGCTCTGACATTGGAGTTAGGAGGACACAGTGTAACTTGGGGTGAAATATGACATTGGGAACCCAGAGAGGGACGGAGGCAGGGCAGAGGGGGTGAGAGCGCAGCCGGGAGCGAAGGAACGATGCACAAATGACTAGTGATGGCTCTGCAGGATATGAGCCACACTTCTGTCTGTCTGCTGAAACGTTCGCCCGCGGATCCGATGCTCACCTTTACAGCTGGGGTTACAACTCTCGCAGGCACGCAGACACACACACACACACACACACACGCTTTTCCTCACATGCGCGCTTTAACACTCACGCTGTGTGAAAACAGTGTTTCATACAGAAAGTTCTCAAACACGAGCCTCTGCATCATTTTTCTAATTCGAGCCAACTTGCGAAGGCAAACCTGATCAAAATATATTGTGCTACATTTATCCCTAATTCTAGCTCTAAGAAGATTCATTTGGCTCGCGTTAATAGGTTCTGTGAGAGTAAGCCATTAGGAGTGTGAAACCGAGGTAAAATGCCGTAAAAAGATTTAACCCTCTTGTTAACATTTCTGCCCCCGAGCAGTAAATGAAATAAATAATTAATACTTTGATAAGGCAGGGCTAATAGTCAGCCCTCAAGCACCAACTTCCTCCACGCTGTCTCCAACACGCAAAACTCTTTACTTATCACAGAAATGCGAGCTGCTAAATGCCAAAGTGGTCCCTGTCTTCTCACAAGTTGTTACTAATTTATGCATTCAGAAACTTCAGGAATCTTCAGAATATCATTATCCGTTCTGGGAGGAGTGCGCAGCCCTCGTGACACCGGCTTAGCACAAATCTCTCCACCGCCGGTGGTTTACGGCCTGCTCCTCCTCACCTGGGCTGCTGCCAGATCAGAGCATTTACATGTGCACATCGAACTTGACAACAAAAGCTTTCACAGTCTCGTCCGCCGGAGCTGAACTCTCAGTTTTGGACGGCAGACGGACTGCTTTGCAAAAGCACAAAAGGAGGGTTAAAAAAGCGCGAGGGGATCAATGTGCTGGGAGATGTTTGTGAAGATAAGTGGAAAGAGAGAGAACGCTCGGATGACAGCTTCCCTATAGAGCTGCCAATCATGCCAAACAGCACCTGCTCGCGCTGGAGAAGACACCTCTGGCCAGCTGAGACCTCATCGATCCAAACTATCACACGTTTTCAAACTTCACTTTTCTTCGGTCATCTCTCCTTTGCCTCCTCTTCCTATCGACCTGCCAGTCTGCCCGATTAGCTTTACTTTCTTTTCTGACTTAATTTTCCAGTCTGTGGCAGCCGCACAGTACAAACTGTATAGATGTTTCCATCTGGAGACTAATTTTTTTTTTTTTTGTGAGACTAATTTAAATATTAGAACATTGGAACATTTCCGCTGTCTCATTTGACAAATTTCCCCCCTTTTTCTCCAGTTGTAGGTTGAAAATCAAGTCGACTGATTCAGTTTTTTTTTTTTTTTAATTTGGCTACAGATATCAGAAGGTACTTCTGCAATGATATATATCTTCTGGTGAACGTTACTTAAAGCTTCAAATCGATGTGGCATGATAAAGAAATTTAGCTTAAAGACATGACTAAGAAATCAGCACTATAAACAAACACGCATGAACAGTTCTACTACATTTTGTACATATTTTTTTTTTATTTTCAGCACTAAGCAAGCTGACATTTAATTGGATACTCTCATTCAGTTTTCTTCTACAATAACTTAGTAGCACTAAACCAGATTACCAGTAAAACCAACCTTTTTCCCCAAACACATGATATACAATGTGCTGTTCATCTGAGTGTGTTATTTTTTTCACACTCCTTTTAAAACCTAATAAGCCTCAAATAAACACAAAGTTCCAACAAGACTTTAAAAAGTCTTAAATTCCACCCATCAATGTATTTTCTAAAGGGCTTCATCTTGTCCTGGGTCGTGGGGTTCTGGAGCCGGGTAGACCCTCGACACACTGCCAGTATTAAACTGTTCCATTAAATTTCTATGCAGCAGCAAATGTGCACACATCTACCTACGTCCTCCTAAAAGGGACAAAACTGAAATGTTTCAAACCCTCTTCACAGTTCTACTGAGGGTTCATGGAAATAAGAAAAATAAATCTTTCTCATAAGATGAGAAATTATTCTGTTGGCCGGCGTTCTGAGTATTTGTCAGTTTTAGGAGTAAAATAAAGTTTAAATCACGCATTTTGATTGTCTGCTAGTGTAAATATACAAAACTAATCCATCTATTTGAAGAGTATCCTCCTCTTCACACCTGACTGAGTGGTTAGATCCTGAAAAAAGCAGAAGAAGTGAGATTCACACAGCTCCACGCGCAGGTGACAAGAGATCAGCCAAGAGTTACCAAATCAAAGATGGAGTGTGAGAATGAGTCAGAGTGAAAGACGCAGTGTGAAACAGGGAGCAGGTGTGAGGGTAAAAAGGGTAAGAGTGTGAGAGAGGAGTTAGGAAGCTACAAAGAGGGTTCACTGCTGGGAGCCTCCACTTCCCTTCCACTTTAGAAAGCGGCTTGTTGGGAAATGGTGGTCGAGTGTCTGGACATGAGTCGACTGTGTGGGAGATCACATGAGCATGAGCCTCCATAAATCACCTGGATGAGGCAAAGCAAGATTCTCTTTCAGATCCTTAATGTTCCCCAACAAAAAGAAAACATGATGACCCAACAATAGTAGGAGTCTGATCTGCAGTCGTAGCTTCAATTTATTGCAACTTTGTGTATAATAGATTATAATTTGGCCACATTAGCATGATTGATTGGAATAATCACAAAATAAATAAGACAAAAAGCCACAACGAGCTGTGCAGAGGCGATGAAGTCAGAAGAAAAGGTCCCTCGAAAGAGACAATGATGATGATAACAATAATAATAATAATAATAATAATCATAATAATAATAATAATAATAATAATAAAATGGCCGACCTCCCTTAGCTTCACAGTCCTGTCCATGTGCGTCTATGGTGAAGCGAACATCAAGGAACACAAGCAGCTGGGTGGGCAAAGAACGCGTTTGGTACCTTCCTGCAAATGCTACACAGTGTGTGTGTGAGTGTGTGTGTGTGTGTGTGCATGTGGCTTGAGGGACTGGTCTGTGGGGAGCTGATTGCACAGGCTCTCATTATGTGGCCAGTGGCTGTAATGGAGTGTGACAGCAACGTGCTGTGCTCTGGATCTCTGTCCTTCCAGCCTGCAAAGCCAATTAAACACACTATGCCCTGCTCTCCCACTGCCGTGCCCTGCTTCACTCTCCATCACTCACTCCTTCCTTACTGCTCCCACCACCAGCTTCCCGTCCCTACCTTGTCCATCCCCACTTTTTTTTCCCCCCCTTTGTGGCCGACTGTTTCTAACCCCTCCAGCTCCACATCTCCAAGCTCAATACTTTCAGCTCCTTTTCTCACTCTTTCGCTTCAGGCTCTTATTTCCTGTCGTCTACATGACAATTCAAAGCTCCGATTGCTTCTGCCCTCCGTCCTGCGCCCCTCAGCCTCTCCCCCCTCGCCAGCGTAATGCCTGCCTCCCAGTCGTGTGGGGGGTAAAGGGAAAAGGAAAGTAAAGGCAGAAGCGCTGGGCTGCAGGGAACGACAGCCACAGATGACAGCTTCCCTCTGCTCGGCCACACACACAGCAAAGAGAGAGAGAGAGAGAGAGAGAGAGAGAGAGAGAGAGAGTGCAAAACTTGGTTCCTCAAGACCCAAAGCAGTCACAACCACTTAGGAGGAAAAATGCCCTGCAGCACCAAAAACACACATAGTCCATTTATCACTCCTCATAGACCCCGAATATGTGCGCACACACACCAACACTACACACATACTTGAGTGTGTGAGTTTGTGCAGATCGTGTTTTTTTCAGGAATGGACACCTGTTTTTTTTAAATCTTGTCCTAAAAGGGAGGCTTGCTGCACAAGCCCTGACAACATCTTCCCTCCTTCTGCGAGTCTCTCTGACAGTTCCCACCATGTAGCTGCAATTAGCGGCAGAATTCGCTCTCTGACCATTTGCACTTCTGAGGAGTGAGTGAGGTGTATGGAAAGAGGAGCAGGGGGGGGGAAGTTTAGTACCTGTTTTGAACCAGCCATCCTCAGTGAAAGACTCTCGTGTCTCCTGAGGTTTGTTCCAGTACTCTTTAAAGACGGACGGCCCTCGTACCAGGAGCTCCCCCTCTTTGCCCTCCAGACCTTGGCATATCTGTGTTATATTCAGAGAGAGAAAGCAAGGAGGAAACCAAGACGAACAGAGCAGACAGTTTAGATTTAAGTGCTCTTGAAATTTGCCTTCAATGGACATCTGGTTGATTTCTGGATAATGAATGTATTTGGAAGAAAATAAATCCTGGAATATCCGCAGCTTGCATACAACTGAGTGAGTTTTATGTATTTATAGCTTATTCATACATGGAGATTCCATTTGTATGATGGCAAATAGAGTGGAATTTGAAAATAGTGACGGTTCAAAACATTTTATTAAGTGAGAAATGAGTTACTTTATGGTAAACTTGCAGATACATATCTAAGGTCATTGGCAGGTAGATTCCTCTAAACATTCTAAATTTCAGCTATTTTTGTTGCATCGGTTTCTTGTTAAACTGCATCTACATTATTTACAGACTGCCTAAAGATGAAAGTTCTTAAAACAATGTATCCACTGATTACCTGCGTGTCTTTGTGAGTCCCCTCAGCAATTATGGTGTTGGTTGTGTTATTCATGACAATCCGGACATTCACTCCAGGGAGGGGCATCCCCACAGCTCCTGTTAACATTGGTTGAACACACAAAGAAAAAAAAAACAGGTTATAAAAGCTTGATCAAATGATTGTTTGTTCTGCACAACTAATGAATGAACAGGGTAGAATCCTGACTGACTGTGGGGCAAAGCTGGTCATTAAATCGTTTGCTGAGATAAAGAGAAATCCATTCCTCTCAGTCACCTCATCTAGCTTGCTAAAAGTGTGATGGAGATACTTGAGCCATGTCTGATTCAGCTGTATTTCCTAACATAGGGCATTTACGTAATAAAACAGCTTCTGGAAAGCTGTCTTGAGCGACACAGTGTTTCCTGCTGGAGAGTACTGGCGGCACAGAAATCGGTCCCTCAGTGTTAACTGCTGCTGAGCGCTTGACAAGCTTTTCCACTAAAACGTAGTTGCACATAAATGTTATAAGTGGGGCTGACAAGTTATGAAATCCAGTAAGAACTCTGTGTCAAAAATGAGGCGCTTATAACAATGAGTTACACTCGTGCTTAAGTAAAACTATTAACAAGGACTGTTTAAAAAAAAGGTTTCTCACTTGGACGGCTATCACCTGCATTCTATTGCTTTGTAAGTAACCTCCTGAGTTAAACAATTAGAGCATGGAGCGCACGGGGAATGCACAAAGAAAGTCTTTCTGGCTGTGTGTGTGAGCACACGCCTAAAGGCTATTATGCCACTTCACAGACTACTGCTTTCCCAGTAAAGAGCAGTTCAGGTTCTGATTAAAGAACGATTCGCTCACTTTATATTGATCCAATCAACTCCAGTCCTGATTGAAGTACTACAGTTCATTAGATCAATATTAAAGTCGACTGACCACAAAAGCGGTGGTCTGTTTCCCTGTGGACAACCACAGTAACAAGCAAGTTTGAGTGATAAGGTCAGACAAGCAGAATCTCGCCAAGGTTTAAAGACTGCTGCAAGTGATGTGAACAAGTTCAAACTAGACTTCAAGCATGATGTGAAGCATTTGGCAGGATTGGCTCCGTTACGACTGCCATGTCTGAGCAGTTCATTTGTGGACGTTTAGACCCTGATGTGCTGAAAATAAGCAGACTGAGACCAAACTTCCGTGAAGTTTTCCAGTTTGTGAATGCAACATGCATCAAAGATGTCAGAGCTAACGCAACCAGGGGTGTAAAAAGAGTCGCAGCTGCATATCTTCTGCAATGCATCTTGAAATTTATAAGATTCAAATTATATTTAGCTCCACTAAGTCAAAATCAAGAAAGTTCTGCCTCATACGGGATGTCATAAAAGCATGCAATGTTCGAAATGTTTAAATTCTTCGTGCAATTTCAAAAATAGCAGCATGAAATGTAAAATAAATCAAACTAATAAATAGTTTTCTATTCATCGGGCAAACACAGGCATACTACCAGTGAGCAATCATTACAGGCACACAACAGAAGAGAAGTGATATATATTCAACCTCTTTTCCTAGAGAATAACAAATTTTAAGGTCAGTCAATTTAGGATCCACCTTTACAACCACATTGTATCAATTATTGACTATCAGAAAGGATGTATACAGTAAATCCATCCATCCAGTGGACAAAGGACAAAAGGACAGTGTCCACAATAGCTAAGAGTCCAGTCCATCGATCAATCAGCGGTACAATTTAACCTGTGATGAAGCAGAAGTGGAACCTGGGTCAATAATTCTACCTTATTCCAATCACCTTTAAAGTTTCTAATTAAAAATACTGCAACATTTCTACATCTCAGAAAATAGCACTGTGAAAGTAAATTTATTAATGATTCAACTACACGAGCCAAGACAATAACTATAAGAAGGACCATCTACTCAAAAACTTTAAATTATACTTTAGAATGAACTTGTTAAATAAAACATTACACAATTATAACAAGAAAAAGATCAATCCTTCAGTCTCCCTTTCCAATCTCTTTAATTGGGGTGAGGAGGTTTAGGCAGGGTAATTTTCTAAAAGTTCTTCACTCAATAGAGTGAAAAACAGCCTTTTGGAAAATGACAAAAACAGGCTCCTCTCACTAAATGAAAAAGTCTCTAAAATGCATTTACAGTCAAACTCCTGGAAACTGTTTGTCCTTCTGTGTCCTCCCCTATCATCTCTTTTTTTTTCCTTTCACACATCAGTCAGTGAGAAATTCTGAAGACTTGTACGATTCTAGTCTTGATGATTCAACAAGATCGAGTGCCATTTGGAGAAGAGCGGGTGGGTTGTAAGTGCCGTCAGGGAAAAGGTCCGTGAGCAGAGGAGGAGGAATGAGGTTCCAAAAAGGTCTGCTCTTCAGTCGTTCTTCCAAAATAATGAGAGACCTATGTGACACTGCGACTGTCGTTGGATCGAAGCTTAAAAAGTGGGACAAAAAAAAAAAAAGAATCGAAAAAATGAAAGTGGTGGCAGGATGAAGATGTGAGGAAGAAACCAGGATGAATTCATTTCATGCCATACAGTGCCATGAAAAAAGTATTTGCCCCCTTTTGCAAATTCTTATTTTTGACTTTTTCCCCCACTTTAAAGGATAAGTTCGGTTTAAACAGTTTTCACATTGTTTATAGAATGAACGGGTTGTCGTGGAGGAGAGCCGTTTTAGGAGCGGCGTTACCGATGCCCCGTCTGCTAGACCTATACGGATGTGCGCCGCTCAATTTTGGATCTAAATTTCTCCCGAAGCACTGTTCGGATCAGAAAAGCCTCCTGGGTGAGTATATTGTTGTACTTCATTCTATAAACAATGTGAAAACTGTTTAAACCGAACTTATCCTTTAATGTTTGAGATCATCAAGCAAATGTAAATGTCAGACAAAGATGATCCAAAGAAACAAAAAATGCAGTTTTTAAAGGATGGCTTTATTTATGAAGAAAAAGAAAAACAGTTCAAAGCTAGGTGTGTGAAATGAGTAACTGTAACCTGAACCCAGCAAATAGTTGGGTCCCGATCAGCAGAAACAACTAAAATCAAGTGTTTTTTTTTTTTATAACTGGCAATGAGTCTTTCACATCTCTGTGAAGATATTTTGACCCACTGTTGTTTTAATTCAGCACCACTGGAGGGTTTTCGAGTATGAATGGTCTTTTGAAGGTTATGTCACAATATTTCAATCCAATTCAAGTCTGGACTTTGCCTAGGCAAGACCTTCATTTAAAAAAAAAAAAAAAAAGATCAGTTCAGAATACAACTTGCGAGGGATCGTCCAGCTGAACCAAAACGGTTCAAACAGTCACTGACTGTTGGGATGATGATCTTTTTCTAAAATGCTGTGTTAATTTATGCCAGATGTAACGAGCCACCTTCCAAAAAGTTCAATTTTCATCTGATTATTCTCTTCAAAATCATTCAGCTGTTTGCATTCAAAAGTAAGATTTTTAGTCAGCAGTAGTTTTTGCCTTATGCCTCTGCCATGGATGCCATGTTTTCCCAGTCTCTTTGTTAGTGTTGAGTTAAGAACATTGACCTTCGGGAGGCCTTTGTCCAGGGTGTTGATGTTGTCCTGAGTCTCTGTGTTAAAAACTTTACAAATTTCTTTGTAACTCTTTCCAGACTGATATATGTTAATTGCTTTATTTCTCATCTGTCCTTAAAATTCTTTGGATCGCCGCGCTTTGTTGCAGCTTTTTGAGATCTTTTAGCCGACGTTTCATCACACAGGTTCTATTTCAATGATTTCTTGGTTGATGGGTCTGGAGCTAGTCAGGCTTGGGTGTGGTCAGTCAAAATGATTAACTCAGCTTTCTAAAAATGTGATTAGCCACTGTTACTTTGGGAAAATAACTTTATCCCATATGGAAAAGTAGACTTTGACAACATTTTTCCTTTAACACATTACACCATAATTTACAAACTGAATTTTGTGTTTGCTTTGGTTATTTAAATTTATTTGACGGCCTTCAAGTAGGGTAAATACAATAATTCAAGAAGGGGGCAATTATTTTTTTCCCATCTCACTGCATGTTTACATATTAGCAATACGACCTATTACTACCTATTACCTTCCAGATGCCCTGAATACAGTAGAAAGTTATTAACTGCTGTCAGTAAGGTGCGTTGGGAGCTGAGGTGTCTTCTAATTGGCTTGTGGGGGGCAGAAAAAAAGAGGTGTGAGTAAGAGACGGAGAGAGAGAGTGACACCACTTCACCACTCTTCTGAAAGGTGTTTCCTGCGGTTGCTATTGATCCATTTTAACCTACTTAAAGACAAGACAGGAGCACAGTCTCAAACAGGCGTAATCCCAAGTCTGCGTACGCTCGCACCTAACTACACAGACACGCACTTCCTCCACGAGTGCCGCAGACGAAACATCAATCGAACCACAGACCTCTTGAAGCCATTCTTAATAATCACCTGAGAGGAATCAAGCACCGCCTGCTCGCTTTATGCCAAACATTCACTGACAAACAAACAAAACAAAACCCCAACAAAGCACCAGACTGAGGCTAATTAGCTTTACCTGTTAGAGGAAGCGTTGGCTGGGGAATGCGAAAGGAAGGAGCGACGAAGAGGGGAGGACGGGAGAAGACGGGAGAAGAAAGCAACATCCACCAGTCTGACCTGATTTCTGGGCCTTGCTTTTGTTTCTGCATGTATGAGGGAGGTGTAGCTGGGATCAGGAGGTTTTACCCGACAGCACACCAGAGAAAACAGTCTATGATCAGCCCAGCATGTGAGGCTGAGGCACTCAATCAAAACAGAATATCATTAAAAATACTTGCAAGAGACGTTCGAAAGAGGAAGAAAGTGAATGTGTGTGTGTGTGTTGTCACACAAGCATATTCTTTCATCCTTAAAAGGTGTAAAATAAACCAGGAAGGTTGGATCCATCAAACGAGGTGTCAATACAGCAGTGGCACCTCGTTTGCTTATCTGAACAATAGCGAATGTTGAAGACTTTACTTTTTCCACCGCTTCCGCACATCTGTTGAGAGATGTGTCAAAAATATCTTAGAATCAGCATCGGACTCAAACAGTGTTATCAAATTTAATTTGAAACGCTGATTAAATAGTCCAGATGAACAGATAAATGTGTACAAGCGCCAAGCTGTCCCAGTTTTAGCAGCTACCTATCAGATTTCACAAACAAATCAGCAGAATCACGCCTAATGAGATGTGCCATTATCGGCTGCACTACAATAAAACTCAGTTTTGGAATATAAAATGGAAAGCAAAGACCTCAATACTTTGCATGATTAATTCATTTTCATTCTAATTCATCTCCACAACCAACTCACCACACATTTCAACGTAGTGGAAGAAACTACTGATTACAAGTTTGCTGATTAATAATCGCAAGCCATAGACCACCAAACACCAACCACATGGGAGACTTAATTACTAGACAGCAGCAACAGAGAGAATAAAGTAATATTGCATTTGTTTGTTTGTTGTTTTTCCTCCTGCTGACTCACACGACAATCATTTTGAAGAGCAGAATATCCACAATCACACAGGGTAGCTCATCCATCAGAGGAGCTATCAAACAACCCAGAAGCTTCACCACTGCTGAATCTGTGATTGTTACGGAGTAATGAGAGCATTCCTGCACTCACGGTGCTGCATTTTCATGATTTAGAAGAATTTGTCAAGGTACAGATCACTTTTTTGACTGAATTGTACTTAGAACTACAATCTAACATCATAAATCAGTGCAGGTTTTACACCAGATACACAAATGCTTCTTTGGGTTTGTTCTGCCATAAACAAACTACAAATTAATCGAGGTAGAACGATATCTGTTTCGTTTTCACACCTGAGGTTGCTGTGGAAGGATCCGAGATGCAGATGGGTAAACTAAACAAAGGGTAATCTATATTCGAGATGATGTGAATAATTAATACACTCATCAAAAAAAATCAAGTTAAAAACAAACGTCCAGATTCATACAAAAGAGCAGGCAAATATGAGGGGGGACAAGAGGAACAGAGGTAATGTAGGAAGAATCCTGATGAGATCAACATATTGGACAGAGAGAAAAAGTTCCGGATGCAGGAAGGATCACGAAGAAGACTGATGAAGACCAACAGACAAAATGAACTGATGACATGATAAGCCGGGGGATAGAACATATACACACACTGGAAATGAGCAAACAATGACAATCAGCTGACAACAGTCAACTAGACAAAAAATCATGACAATAGAGAAAGTAAAAATGAACCAAACATGAGTTGCAGTGGTTAGCGCTCTCGCCTCATGGTGAGATGGATGTGGGTTCAAATCCTGGCTGAGCTTTTCTGTGTGGAGCTTGCTCGTTCTCCTGTGTGTGTGTGTGTGTGTGTGTGTGTGTGTGTGTGTGTGTGTGTGTGTGTGTGGGTAGGTTCCCTCCAGCTACCTCCTTCCAAAGTCTAAAAACATGCATGTGTTTGGTGATCCTAAATTCGCCCTTGGTGAGAAGGTGAGTGAATGTGCTTGTCTGTCTCCAAGTTTGTCCTGTGATGGACTGTGACCTGCGTCCAGATGTACCCTGCCCTCCACAACAGTTAGCTGGGATTAAACAGTATAGATGCCGGATGGGTGGATAGATGGATGGACAAATGGATGGATGAATGAATGGATGAATGGATGGATGAAACAGCGATGAGCTACAAATCCAAACCACAACCAAAGAACCATGAAGGAATACAGAGAATAACAAGATGAAAGATGAAAACACAACACAACACCTCAAGCATAACAACACTACTTTTACTCAACATAATAAACAGCTCTTCCAAGACAGCATCTGACATTGCGTCCTTGGCTTTCTTTATTTTTACTTGTTTGAATGTATGAGTGTGTGCAACAGTATCTACTGTTAATATTACGTACCTGGGATGCGTGGGCCCTTGAGAGGATTGGATAGCGCCATGCCGATCTCCGTCATGCCGTAGCGTTCCAGCAGTACGTGTCCTGTAATCTCTTCCCAGCGCCGCAGTGTGGGAAGAGGGAGAGCAGCTGAGCCCGAAACCATCACCCTGCAGAGAGAGGGACACATGGGAATGAAATACTGCAAAATTTCACTGAAACGCACCACAGTTCTCTCAATGTAATTTTTGTTTTTCCTTTGAAACATTGAAAAAAAAGAAACATTTGTTTTCTGTATTCACATGAGCGGTACACAATTAGTGAGACTCAAACTGCTGTAGTGCTATTCAAAAAAAATCATTTTCTTCCAAGAAAAAGTGAAAATACAAAGAATGCAGTACAATCTGATAGAAAATCTTGGTAGCTTGAAGTCAACAACTGAAAAAAATACTGCAGACACCTGACAAAACAAAAAGTTAATACAAAGAAGAAGACTGTTAAAAATGCCCACTATTTAACACTTGCTAAAAATAAATCCCCTCATCGTGTTCATTTGGATTCAGATCTGGAGAAAGCGATCAGCAAGTCAGCAGTAAATATTTCATTCTCATTAACAGACCAGCGCAGGATGTTTGCTTGGCGGGTGTTAAAAGTGAGGCTCAGAGGTAGTGCACGTTGCAGTGAGGGGCATGTCCGCCCTCGTGTTTGAACAGCAACAGGAAGTTGGTAATAGTGCTTTCTTCCCTTGATTTGAACCACTTAAAAAACTCGGTCAACAGTCAGCTGCAGCTGTGGCTCTGACACGCAGCTCATCAAGACAATTAGAGGTCTGAAAAGCCTTCGGTGTTTCTGATAAAAATGGTTTTTCTTTGATCCACAACTCATCTATCCATCTTCCGTATCACGGGCGCTGGAGCTAACCCCAGTTTATTAATCCCTGGACAGGTCGCCAGTCCATCACAGGACAAACACACAAAGACAGACAACAATGCACACACTCAAACATTCGCGCCTGTTAGCAGTTTTAGGGTCACTAATTAACCCGAGCCCACTCAGGGAGAACATGCAAACATCACACAGAAAGGCCCTGGCTGGGGATTCGAACCCGTTACTTTCTCGCCGTGAGGCAAAAGCGCTGCACAGGTGCATTGATAAACCAACATTGGATAAACTTAACAGCATTTTAAAAATATTGATTGTGACAATAATGTCCTCTGGTGATGAAAATGGGAAAAACGCAGGATGCTAAAATGTTGTTACACTGCATTCTTTTTTTTTCATGAATTATGAGCTAAAATTAAGCAGAATAAAACAAACAAAAGTACTGATTCTTTTCAGTATTTATGTGGATAACAAATCTAAAATATGTGGAAATCTTATAGTTTCAAACTTTTTCTTTGTATTCCTTTTTTCTGAGACATGTAATTTCCAAGAATTACCTCTGATGTCCACCATAAAAGATGTTAGCTCTATTGAAATAATTCCATCCATTCATTTTCTACACCACTTCATCTAATTTAGAGACACATGGAGCACTGGAGCGAATTCCAGCTGAGTATGAGTGAAGGCGGAGTACACCCTGGACAGGTCCCACACACACACACACACACACTCACACACATATCACAGCTCAGACAATGAGAGGCACGTCATCACACACACTCACATTCAGACTGGGTGGATTAGTTAGCCTGTAGTAACAGTTTGGAATGTTCGAGGAGACGCCACACAGTGAGAACAGGCCATCCATATTCAAACTCAATCTCCTCAGAAGAGACGAGAGCGTTAACACTGTGCAGGCACCAACCGTATTTCTGTGTTAAAAACTCAATGTTACCACATCAACACATCCACACTCTGGAAGAACATGCAAACTCCTCACAGAAAGCACCAATGCACCAATATTAACTTTCCTTGTGCAATTCGTTTTGGCTCTGAACATGCCCCTTGAATACTCCTGCATCAAATCACTCCCTGTTCAGGTGTGTTTCTGTTACGTGAGGGAGACGCTGAATTACGTTTGTGAGAGTATTTTACAGAAATGACTCATCCAGTGAGTACACACACCAAACATGCACAGATACTCCGACCCATGAGTGAGCCGCTTGCCATCGATCCCACCGGCAGTACCTGATCCTCTCTTTGCAGACTGCTCTGACGAAGTCTTTCACGTGAGGCTGAGTGAAGTGCTGATCATAGTACTGGATCAGCTTAGAGTAAATCGTTGGCACAGCCATGAAGACATTAACCATGGGAGCCTTGGAGCTCAGCAGCATCTCCCACACCTGGGCGAATGAAAGAGAGGAGGTGGAGAGATAAGCACAACATAGGACTGAAAAGAGAAGAAAGCGCAGTGATAAGGAGAGGCAGAAAATGGTGTGTATCAAATGGAGGGACAGTGTAAACTAAGCTAATACATATAGATTCATTCCATTAGTGTATGCAACAGCAAAAAAAAAAGGTGATTTATTTTTCTTTTTAGTTGCGGCGGAGCATGGCTAATGGCAGAGTAAAGCCACAACGGCAGCCTCATATTTAACCTGTCAACAAAACACCAAAGTAAAAAAAAAAGGACAAGAAAAAGTGGAGATTTGTAAAGGTCAGGAGGAGGAAAATAGCCAACTGCTGTGGGGCAGAGCAGCAACACCGGCCAGTTAAAAGGACTTCAGTACAGCTTTTTTTTTTTGTTTTGTTTTTTTTCCTGACGAATGTGCTTTTTGACTCTCGCAGAAGGAGCCGTCCGTGTCCTCTGCTGCACGGAGCACGACGCTTATAAAGCACACACAGACAGTGATGGGCATAAACGTGCATCGTGAACTACAGCCACATGTAAAAACGCCGTTTAAATATCACATAAACTCACTTGTTCAAGGACAAAGACATTTCCACACCCCGCCCCACCCGCTCTACCTCGTTCCTCACATGAGGAAACACACACACACACACACACACACACACACACACACACACACACACACACACACACACACACACACACACACACACACACACACACACACACACAGGCGCACACAGCTTGGGTACGTTGCAGGAGACGATGGGAGGATGGGACGACAGCATGAATTAAGTGAAAGTGAACGACAGCTTCTCTAAGTCCTGTCCTTCTCCCCCCCAAGGGAGACAAAATGCTCCTCCCCAGCTGTCGCCCCTCTCAGTCTACTTATCCTCACTTCTTCTTCTTTCATTCTCCCTCCGTCTTCCGAGCGCTTCTTTTTATTCCCCACATTCATCTCTGACCTCACATCTTCCTTCATCTTTCTTTTTCCTCCCTATCTCACATTCACTTACCTTCTCTCTCCATTTCATAATTTCCTGCTTCACTGCCTCTGCAGTCTCTCTCTCTCTCTCTCTCTCTCTCTCTCTCTCTCTCTCTTGCACATACACACCAAGACATATCCTCACACACAGAAAAATGCAGCCTCTCCTATCATCGCTCTCACCTGTAGTAGCACAACATCCTTCTTAATGTGGTAGCAATTTCTAAACTCTTCCTTCCACTTCTCCTTCGAGTGACCTCCTCACAGACTCAACTGATCTATTATCTACTGAATGATCTTCCTCCCACCTCCTCTGGCTCTAATAAACAAACATAACTGAAATACACAGACAAATAAAGCTGGGACGATTATGATGTGCAAACAGTCTAATCAGTTTCCGATCTCATTTCTCACGATAACATTACAAGTCGATGTGAAAACGGCGCGAGCGGTGGCCGCTCACCTGTGCGCACACGGAATAAAACTTTGTGCAGAGAGGCGAATTATTAACGCAGGGTGCCCTGACCATTCTGGGCGATGTCTATCAAGTGCACTGAAGCGCTTCCACCAAGTCCACTCTAGAGGGGAGAGGAAGGCAATTTATGTCTGTCAAAGAGCTGGCCTCCACCTCGGGGACAGGATGTGGTGAAAGCCCAGAGCCACGGCCTGCATCCTAAACAACTTTAGGAGCTGCTCAACCCTCCACTCGACACGGGACTCCAACACGACCGCCGATTCTTCAAGAGACGGGCCGCTTGTTAACTGTCAGCATGTCAGCCACCTTGATTACTCAAAACTGGCAGGTATCAAAAGCCGACTTTTGAGACCGAATCGCACTTTCTGTGCAGCTCGGCTGCTCTTCGTGAACTGTTCGGGAAGTTTTTTTTTTAACTGCGTTACAAACACGGATGCAATTTGTCTGACAGAAATCTCAATCATTCAGACAGAGATACAACAATACACACATTCATAACACACACATTTACACCCACAGGCAGTTTTCACCAATCAAACTCAAGTGCATGTTTTCAGATTGTGTTTAAATATTAATTCAAGACCGTGAATAATGTTCCACCACTTCCGTCGGAACAAAACTGCAAGCAAAACATTCATAAAAAACAATAAATAATAACAATGCTGACATTCAGGTGTTCTTAAGGTATAAAATTAGACATTTTTTTCCATCTTAGACCAGTGTGTTGCAAACATCTACTAAACTGAACTGTTATCATGATTATGATGACGTTAAAACCTGAGACAGAACTTCAACAGCGGTACTTCAAACAACTCAATAATAATCACTTCCACTTTTTCAACCAGACCACCAAAGTTTAAACTGCACTATTTTACAATTTGAAGAAAAATTGCACTCCCGCGACTTAAGAAATTCAACATGGATTTCACTCTTGGACGAAACTTTGTTGCCCGTGTCAGTCAAGTGGGATGTAATGTCTATGTAGAATAAATTACTTTACCGGCTTAGATTCTGAAAATCAAGTGACTTGAATCAATCTCTGGGATACAAAGTCTGACCTGCTGGTGGCACGAAGGAAAAAATAAATGTGACGTGATCTCGATATGGTGCATGGTTTACCTTCTTAGATTCATGACATTTGCAATAGTTCAAAACAAATCGAGTCAATAGTTTCTGATATAATTATGTATACAGGCTTTTAAGGATGGGTGACTGTCATTTCCATCACTGTCAGTGCAACAGCTAGACACAAAAACTGTCAGAATCTATAATTTCTTCGATATCAATATGGCTTTGGATGCTATAACAGCCACTTGAAAGTGTTTCCAAATAGCACCTCCATCAACCAGGCTACTTAATAAAATGCCTTTGCTTCAACACGATAAGCTGATGCTCCAGCCCTCCCTCTTGAGGAATACCACAGCAGTGACGGCGGTATTACGTTCAAGTGCTTGCCGAGATGAAGTAGTCAATAGGGATTCAAATAAATAAATAAAGCCTGACCAGAGCAGTGTGAACCCAGGGAGGAGTATCTGCTCCCATCAACCTGCAAAAGCACACTTGAAATAGACTTATCTGTGATTTACTGGATCACAATCCCTGCTCTGAAAATTTCTGTCACTATCTCCAGGCAAAATCAGACAAAAATCAATGCCGGCCTCTGCTGCCTAGGCTACCCTTCAAAGATCTTAGGGGATAGAAGAGACAGACTATCGATCACTTCATCAATGTACTGTAACTTCAGGAGGAGGAGAATAAAGGCTTTTTTCCGAGGATGAGAGAAAGGGTTTTGTGGGGCGGTACACAAGGTCAGGGATAACAGCGGAATACTGATAACTTTAGCAGGGCTGCAATACCCACGCTGGAAGATATACACAATCTTTTGCTTTCGATAGCTCCAACACACATTCATTTGTAGAGTTCATAACTTACGAATAGAAATCGGACATTCATTCAAAAACATCTGCTCTTACTCTCCCATAATGCCACACCTACGCAAACACTTAGCACCCTGTCTTTCCCTCCAGTATCAGGGCCAAACAAGCGCTATCATTCTTCAATGTCAGCTCATCGATTGATTTGCTGCTTAAGCCCCTGCCGTGAGTCGGCATTGGTCAGATACAAAGCCACACAGGGCAATTCATCACTGAGCCCCAAACACTTAGTTTGACAGTCAGGAAGGGAGGAGGAGAAGGCGAAAAAGATGGAGGAGAGCCTGATAGAAAGAGAAGGAGATGAAGCGAGGAGACGAACAGGAAGAAAAGAGAGCGGGGAAGGAGAATCATGAATAGAAAAAGAAGAATTGATGTGGAAGGAGAGTCTTTTAAAAGCCATCAGCTTAACCATCCGGTGTTGGCTTCCCAATACCTCAAACTCTGAGATACTTCTCATAATCATTCTGAAGATATCTGGGCACCTGCAGCTGGAAACGACCTCTCTGCGTTGATGAGAAGTGAACTGAGATGAATGTAAGAGAGGACGACAAAGACAAAGAGAAATTTTGCACCTTCTGCGGTTGAAACTCTGGGAGCATGACACAGGTGGCGCCCACCCAGAGCGGGCACAGCAGCTTGTTAACAATGCCGTGCACGTGGTGAAGCGGCAAGGTGTGGAGGATCACATCATCCTTGGACCACGCCCACTCGGAAACCAGACACTGAACCTGAAGGGGGGGTGGAAGTGGAGGATGGCGGGGAAAGGACGGGGGAAGGGGAGAAGGAGGGAGATGTCAGCATATCATATAGTCTGGAAAATAAATCACCTCAATCAGCTTCCACTGTGGCAGCCATTTGTTACAATGATCTGCTTTAAGCTGTGGTTTGGTACACTTCCAGATCGCAAATTGATTTTTTTTTTTTTTGTGGGTGACTTATTTGAATCCTTTACCATTCTACTGGTTCCCTCTGCAAGTAAAAGAGAACGACATCAGCAACAAAAGGCTTTAAATGAAAGCCTTCACGCTGCACTTCCTCTGGAGTAATAACTTTTTAAAATTTGCAATGAAACATGATTACGTCTATGCTTTTACAGCTTATTGGAATAAGCTCTGATCTTTACTCCAAAACCAACTGGTTTAGATGACTTGTGAGTTTAAGGTGCTAATTTTATTTTTTTGTTGTTTTTGCTGTAATTTCCTTCTCACCTGCTAAATTCACATCTCAGTTGTTAATTATCTTGCTTTTGCAAAAATAAGGTCTGATAAGAGCTGGAAACTTCTGGATTTGATTGAACCTGGGAAGCATAATAGCTCAAGCTCTTTATGCACTGCTTTCCACTGAGGCTCGAGTTCATGAAAAGAGTTTCACAAGCCTTTTCAAGGAATCCCTCCCCACATTATGTTCAACAGAGACACCATTCTGCACAGAAAGAACTATTGTTAAAAGATGAGCCTGGAATTATCAAGAATGCTTGTGAGATTTAGTGAGGCTGCACTGAAGTTATTCCAGCCATCTACACCAAGCAACTTAGAGTCACATGGTGCTGGAACTGGTCCCAGCTGACTGTGAGAGAAGACAGGGCACACCCTGGACAGGTCACCAGTCCTTCACAGCATAAAAGTTATCCTCTTCAAATGCATTACATCAAATTAAAAAAAAAAAAAAAAAAAAAAAAAAATCTACATACCGGTAAGGCAACAATTGAAAATAGCACTCCAGAAAGCAACACTTTGTATACAAATCCAAAAATGGGATCAGCTTGACTCTATGAGACATCAACAATGCATTATGGGTGGATGTATAAAGAGAAAGATCATTATGACAGCACTGGATCCCACATTGATATCTCATACAAACTGACATTATTTCAACTAAAACTTGAACAAACCTAACTTTTTAAGTTATGGCTGTGGATGTCACTATTCTTCAGTGTTGAATTACATAATTCTGTTATTGTTTTCTCGTTCTGGGGCCATAATCATTTGGGACGTCAGTGGGCTGACCCAATGACAACACATAAGCCCACAGATTAATGCAGAGATTAGACATCTGGCTAAAGTTTTTAGGAGTTGCCATGTAAAGTGACAACACAAATACAGCAAGCAACCCAATCATTTCTCTTTTTTTTTTTTTTTTTTTTTACAATGTTTATACTTCTGCAGCATTCACGATGCGCTCATGTAAAAGTAACACTATGTTCAATAATATATCTATAAGAAATGATTCAGTCAGTTGAAACCACCTAATATTTGCAAAGAAAAAAAAATGAAAAAGTCATCCTTCACACTAAACTGACAGTGGCACTTTCCAGGAACTCTGACAAGCTGATGTTGTTTCCTTCCAGGAAGACAGACTCACTTAATCATTCACTCACTCATTTCCCTGGACCAACCAGGGGCAAATGAACCTCTGTCTCCTTTTAGAGTGATTCTATTTTCCACACTGTTGGACATCTAGGTTAATTATAAAAATACTGAGAAATCTTAAGCAGACCTTTAATGGCATAAATTAGTGACCATTCAAACCCTTAACAGGAATGAGAGGAGATTGATGCTAATCAGAGAATCAAATATGCATGTGGGTTTGTCTCCACACGCTCTGTCTTTAAAGCATGCACATTTTATTTGCATTTCTATTTGGAAACTCTGGATAGTTTGCATTGCACCTGTGGCTATTTCATAAGCGAATAAGTCTTTACTGTTATTGAACAATTTTATTGCAAACCTTCACAATATAATCAGTGTTGACTCTAATCTTTATGATAGTTGTTTTCAAATAGATATTTATCACAATCTCAGTCTTCACACAGATGCATAGTATTACTACCAGAGCTTTGACTATTTTAATTTGAATATAACTTGTCAAATTTACTGAAGAAAGACGCTAAAAAAATTTAAGATTAAGATTTAAAAAACATTTGATGTGAGAATTTTAAAAAGCACAATACACAAAGAGCATATATAAAAAAACATTAAAATAAAAAAAAACGCTCAACAAATGAAATATTTACAGAGTGAAAGTGTTCATATGGTTATGAAATGCTCTTACCTCCACCTCACTAATAAGCAATTCCCTCATCTCCTCACAAAACTGAATTTGTCTTTTTTCCAAATAATCACAAATTAGAAAGCATTGTTTACCATGGCTTGAATGCTGCTGTGTGTATGCAGAACTCCTTTGGGACGGCCTGTGGTGCCACTGGTGTAGATAATCATGGCCGGTCGGTCAGCCCAGTCTGTGATGGTCGTTTCCTTCTCTTGTGCGTCTGTCTCATGTAAAGCGCTCAAGTTAGACGTAGGGGGCATCGTCACACATGGCAGCCCCAGACTGTCTGCCAGAGGCTCAAGGATTTCAGCGCAGGGATGCGCCGCCACCAGTAGTGAACTCTGGGAATCAGAGATTATGTACTCCAGTTCAGAAGTTGGATGCTTTCGATAGAGTGGAACTGCTGTCCCACCGCTCATCCAAGTGGCCCACTGTGCCACCGTATAGGAGGCATCATTATTGCACAGGAAGGAGATCCGTTTTCCTCCCAGGCCCCCGAAGTCAGAGTTGAGTGCGACGCTTATTCTACTAGCGAGTGCCAAACTGTTGGAATACAGCTGCTTGTAGCTATGGCTGCCACTACTGTCTATGATTGCTACCTTATCTCCAAACGTTGGGGCTCTGGTAAATACTGGTTTCTGGTTTATCCTTGATGAAGGTGCTGTTGTCCATTTATGAGTCCTTCTCAGAAGGATTATCCCAAGCAGCTGCTGCTGCGACACCGGTGGACAGTAAGTCCTGCAAAGTGAGGCTTTCCAGCGAGGCAGGGTCCACTTTAGAGAGTGGTGAGCAGCAGCAGAAACTGAGAGCATGTTCATGAATATGCAGTTCATACACTACAGATTGACAGGCTCAAAATGGTTCTGCTCTCCTTTTCTTGTATCTCCTCATCATAGATGACATCTGTAAGTAAGAAAATACAAATTAAGTTTGGTTTCTGACAGGTAAAAAATATTTTGAAAATAAAAAATGATTTTATTATCCGCATGACCCTCGATTTCACCGAAAGACATTCAGAAGGTGCTGTTGTCACAGTGAAAAAAAACAGAGAAATTAAAATAACATTTCTTTAAACAGAAAAACAACCAAAAAAAAAAATCTTTAAAATCTGAAAACTTTTCTGATTGTCCATGTTGTTCCTTTCTCATGGAATTGCCTCAAGTTTCCATGAAGCAAGGACACTGAGATGTTCACTTATGTGTAATAAAAGGTGGTTAAGTGGTGCCCTGCGGTTTCAACAAGCCTTGTTCAGACCTGGCAATCTGTAGCTCCACAATCACATGACAGGTTTGTCATTTTAATGTGTGACTTCAAACTGCCTGCATGTAAATTATTATCTCAGTGTTGTCCAAGTGATTTATGAGCAAACCATTCAGGACATAACTTGGTTTACACAACATGTTAACAGGAATATAGTCCTCCTGAGTAATGTAATTGATTTTAGCAACATATTTGAAGTTAGGAAGAAAATTCCATGTCATGAGATGAACACACTGAGTGGAAATGAAAGGGTGTGTTATGTGTATGTTATGTCATGGCTCTGCTGTGTCTCTGCACTGTACACATATTTATGTAACACCTTACGTCCTTCTACTATGTGAAATCTCAATTATATGTCCTTTTAATCGTCTGCTGCTTGTGCCAAGTTAGTAATGAAAAATCCGAGTGTGTATTAGTGAAACAGGACTGACTGGCGACCGCGACTGCTGCTGTTAAGTACAACTTCAGGTTTTCAGAAACTTCTGTCAGCATGAAAAGAGACACTGACGCATTTTCACGAAACACATTTAACTATAAGAGGTGATATGAGCGGCTACTTCATTCATTTTTTCCAATATAATAGACAGGAGGTTCTCTATTTCTATGTGTTCACGCCCTCAAGTGCAATAGAAGCAATAATTATCCACTGGCACTCGAACGTTTGACTTTATTTCGCTGACGGACTGATTTAAAACAAAACGCAAACAGTCAGCCGATTTTACTGTGTAAAACACCTTAATATGCCGCCTGTAAAGGCAGTTTTCTGCCAGTTTCCTGCAGCGTACAAACCGACTGTATCATATTCACCTTACCTACAAGCAAAGCCGGTGTTGTTATGAAGGACGGGTGCAGCAGCATTAGTCGTCCGGCAAGAAACAACAGAGCGTTCCTCCCTGGTGAGTACACGGATCCTCTGAAAACAAAAAACTCAACAACAAAAAAAAAAAAAAAGGAAAAAATAGGCAACTTTTATGCATCGACATTGATGTGCTTCCTAAATTTAGCAATATAGATGAAAAATTTTCATTGAATTACATTATTTCAAGTGGTGATCAGTTTTATGATGGATTAGAAAAAAAAATGTTTCTAATTTTAGTGCCATTATAGAATAAAAAGTTTTTTTAGTATCTAGTATTTTTCTTTACATTTTTTTGATATGTTGTTTTTTTTAACTGCTCAAGGAAAACAACTTTGGAATTAAAACCAGACATAGTTTTAAGACATGTTTTGGCTCACAAAATAGATTAAAAATGATCTGTCTGTAAGATTGATCACACATGTAGTCCTGAAAAAAATACAAAAAGTGAAGTAAAATATCCGTGCAGTACCATATACACCATATCCTGAAAATATTGATAATCATGGTTCCACAAGCATGTGTCTGTCAAGTCTGTGGTTCTTTATTCAGCTCAGTGATTGTTGGCAAGGATCCATCGCCTGTTTTTCAAGGACCTGCAGATCCAGAGGAGAAGCAGTTCACTGGAGACCAGGACAGGGGAGGGGAGAGTGGGGCATATATGTAACTACCCCACACAGTGCTGTGTTTGGCTTTAGATCACATGGTAGTCCTGCCACTCAGAGTGCCAACAAGCTTGGCTGGCTTCATCATCACAGTGCAAGTGGGCACATTCAGCCGCCAGCTGGCAGTCGCGGGCCTCAGATAAGAGAATGGTACAGACATGGCACACGTTCAAAAAGTTTTCACTACCCTCCCCAAACCCCCTACACTGCAAACGAGGATGGCATGTTCCTAGCGAAACCGGAGCCTTTGTTTCAGAGAACTCCCCTCCACTCTCAGGAATAGTATCGTCAAAGACCACTCGTTCCCATTCGTAGGGGAAATGCTATTGAAGGGGATGCTATGCTACTCAAGCAACTATGTAATTTCTAAAGAATCCTTTATTTGTTAGGTATTTGCACAGCCTTTAGTCTTTTTTGATGCAGATGGCGCTACCACATTTGCTAAGGATTTAACCGAAAAAAATGACTGAATTCCGTCTCTGATGAAATGAAATAAGGCACAGACGACCCATGTTTTTGGATTTGTTTCCTGGAGGTTGGCCATATTTTCGACATGCGTTATTTGGAGACTGGCATCCGAGCCAATGAAAGACTGATTTGCAGCTACCAGCAACATGCAGGGACGGATGGAGAGTGGAGGGTAACAAGCAATATCGCATATGTGTCCGTTTGACTCGAGAGGACAAGAAGCGGCGATCCTACGGAGGTTTGGTTGCGGTCAAAGCCAAAACACGGTTAAACTGCGACTCAAGTAAGCAGAAGCTGACATTCTGCTGCAATGGCCTGCTGCCAGCGCACCATTCAGAAAAGACCACCTGAAAGGCTCTCGGCACTGATGGGCAGGATGGCCGCAAGCAGGCGCCAACTCCCATCTTGGCAAAAGACGGCATCTGAGGAAAAGAGAAAGTGGGGACCCCCCACAGATCTGTGAGAGAGGCTGAGATGGTAACACAAACCGTGGGGAGTACCCAAGCATGTGTCAGGTTGGCATCAATGTGAGAATGTCTTGGCAAGCGCTGCGTTCTCTCCCCTCCCACCCCAGCTCACACACAAACACACTGTTGCCCTGCTTGGAACACATGGTACATCAGCAGCGGCATCTGGCCACGCTGACTCTTGGCAGCTGCGCTTCGTCTTCGCCAGTTGGGAGTCTTGGCACTGCCACTTCATCAACTACCTGTGGCTCCTCCTGGGTAAAAAGGCGGGCGATGAATTATTCTGAGGCTGCAGCTGCAAACTTGACTTTCATCCAAGAGATTCACTGTAAACATATGACTGCCTCACAGAGCACATGCCACCCACATACTAATGCACGGTCGACAACGCGGCTCGTGCTCCGTGCAAAGGGAGTCGTGTGTCCTCGTGTGATGCCACGGTTCATTTAAGGTGAATGATGAAGGCTGCTCTCAATGACTTTCTGCATGTTTTACCAACGCCAAAGACAGGTACATTTAAACTGACCCAGGTGGAAACTTACAACGGACAACTTGGATATTTTTGACTCACAAAAAAGGTGATTTTACAGCCTCTAATCAACAAAAGCACAGAGAGTGAAAGGCAAACATAAGTGGCAGTAACTCGACATTCAGAAAAGCATTGCATTTTGAGCTTAGTGCTCTTCATCTGGCAGCGTCAGCCTGTCTCTTTGTGTTAGAAAATTGTGCTGAAAGATCAAATCAAAAGCCAAGGATTACACTGAAAGGAATTTTTCTCCCATTTTAAATAATGAACAAATGGATGGGTGACCTTTCAACTCTACAATTACTCCCTCACATTCCAGTTCTAATGGAGGTTTTGACAGCCAAGGACATTTGCCTGAAGCACTCTGAATACATTTCAGCTGTGACACCATGGATTGCTAACAAAGGTTAGAGAACAGCCTCGTTGGAAGATTTCCTCCTCCTCGAAAGAGGAAAAAAAAAAAAATCAATGACATCTCCGCGAAAGGTGTTCACATTGATTAATTTAGTTTTATCTTGCTTTGGAAACTTTAGGTGAATGATGTAAAGCAGTCCCGCTTTGTTTAATGTTTGATTTTTTTTTTTCTCTCATTTTTGTAAGCAGTCATCGAACATAGCATCCACTTCTCTGGATGATTCACTTTCATTGCTGAAGTGCATTTATGTGCCAAGTCCTCTTCATCTGCCCAGAAATGTGTTTGGGCTCTTCTGCACTATCAATTGATTTTTTTTTTTTTCTTATAGAGAAATCCTCACACGGAAGTTTCTCTGGGAAAAAATCCAAAGCTTTCAATTTACACCAAATGTCAGCTCGTCTGCTATCCATGATTGATAGCAGCACTCCTTCGAAAATACACTATTTTTTTATTCTGAGAGCTTTTTAATTAAGTCGCAAATAAACAATCAAGGTAAGGTATTGATCATATACAGTGTATTTATATTCGGTTCTCTTTATGCTTGAAGTCAAGTCAAGGGAAGCAGGAAAAGGAAAAGAAGTCATGAAAACAGAATTAAACATTAGGAAATCTGGACAACTTCTTGCTTTAAGGGTTCACAGTTTGCTCCTGGCCACTCAAGAACTGCATGACCCAATTTGGATTCAAAAGTTGTTGTGTTGGTATTTTTTTCAGTCTTGTTTCAAGAGAAATGTTGTTGGCAAGCTGTGGAAATCTGTCAAGAATTTGAATACGTCTCACACTTGAACACATATACAAACACACACTCGCATTCGCACTTTTTTTTTCTTCTGTGGGTGTTAGTCATCTGACAGTGACCCAGTGGGAGTTTTTTTTTTTTTTCCTCCATCTGTGTCAGTCTGACCCATTTTAGCCCTCGGCCACATCCAACTGTTCCATGTCCCAAACATATGTGGGGTGGCAGGGGGATAAGTGAACCATCGCCGCTCGGGACCTGCAGACACACACTGCAGATATGACACTGGACCTTGCTTTACTGCCTGTCTGCTCGCCACAGCACACACCAACACTTCTCCTGCTGCTTCTCTTCCTCTGACTCATGATCAACTGTGCTGTAAATTTGATTTTCAGGTGAATCTGTTTGTGAAGATTTGTTTTTTGTGTTTTCACTTCGTTTCTTGTATTACATATGCGTTCACTGTTATGGCAATTTCCAGTTGTCTTTGCTTCCTCTGTGCTGATTCTCACAAGCTCTTTCCTTAACATCTCATAAGTACGGGCCTGTATTTTTTTTATTTATTTTTTTTTTTTACATATCTGCAGCCTTGTCCTTGGTAAGATATCTGATTTATATGCAGACTGACAAGAGTGTCTACACAGCTCATAACATTTGCCAGTGAGGGCAGGATAAGCCAAACAGAAAAGGGGTTGTTGTTATAATTCGAGTGGTCCGTGTTGGCAGATGAGATGGTTTCATTGCACAGAGCCAGGACCCACTGGGGACCGAGGGTGTGAAGCACATATGGGCAAACAGGCTGCCGATGAGCTGCTTCCATGAGCCTCTCATTTTGGCCTCAGAGAGCAACGTCTCCACCAGCAGGATTTGAAGTGGCTGTGTGCGGTGGATCCGCATTGTCTGGGTTGGCACCAGAACTTGTTCTCCTGCTACTTTAGCGATCAGATATGCTTGTGTGCTTTACATCGTCACAAAATATCCAAATCCGCATCCATCCGTAGCTAAAAACCCCCAGAACAACAAGGGGTATGAGACAATGCCTTCAACTTGTTATTGTAATTTACACGTTCTCTGAATAATTGAGGGCAGACAGTGTGGTCAAATGGACAGAATAAAGTTAATTTAACTGTAGTCTTAAGGTAACTCACTTTAAATAAATTATATCCAACTTCCTGATCTCCTGGCTGCAATAAGCTTTAGATTGCAACAGAGTTTTTTTTTTTTTTTTTTTTTGATGGCTTTGCACTAATGCCTTATTGATTCCTTTCTTTCCCTTTTAACTTCCACATATAGAAATGGAAAATATTCTGCCAGACAGACATTCTGGACCCCCTTCCCAACACACGCACCCCCCCTCCCCCCCCCTTCCCCCCTTCTTATTCAGCTCACTAACTCTGTTCTGCCTCTTCAACAATATGCTGCCTCTGAACACTGAAAGTGTAATAGCTTCCCATTCAAACAAGTATGCCAGTGTTGCATATGGTTGTATTGTATTACACACAGACATAAACTGAAATAATTACTTCTTCCATTTTGCGTCTTCTTTTAAATGATGTTGACAATGAAGTCTGGATAAAAATAGATGGGGTTCATATCAGGAGTGGGGCTGTTTAAAATGCCTCCAAAGCTTAACAAACGATTGACACAGCTGATGTACGTTTGGCTTAAGAGTGCAAAAAAAAAAAAAGTTATATATTCTAAATATACTGTAAAATTTCCCAAATGTATGTTGTTGTTTTTTTAACTTGGTAGCCATCTGTCTTACCCATTCTCCTACAGACAAGCCCATATCATAGTTCAAGCAGCAGGCACACACACATACATCCACACACACACACACACACAAAAACCAGTGAGTTTTGTGGCTGCCAGGCTGCTTGGGTGTGTGTTGTTCTCTGGGAGACGGGGCCATATGCTGTCTAGCTTCACGGCGAGGGCAGGGCCCGCCGCTGCACTGCTGTCCCAACTTTAATGGAAACCCTCAGCGAGCAACAACACCTCCAGCACCTCCAGCCTTGAAACTCTGGATACTAACATCCACATTCATTTCATTTAATTGATTTTTCAACTTGTTAATGTCTACACAGACGCTGCCTTTTCATTGTGTGCTCTCACTGAGATATTCAGTTCAATGAATGTTTGTCTCCATAACTAGATATAGATTCTGTTTTACTGTATAAACAAGCCAGACTTTATCCAAGGTTGTTATGAATGTTTTCACATATTATTTTAATCTGTATTTACATTTTCAAACTTACACTGAATACAAAAACAGTTTGCAATGGTGAGTCTAATTCAGACCAAAAGACAATGTTCCTTATGTTTTTACAATTTTCCACAAAAGAGACAGAGAGAGAGAGAAAAAAAAAATACAAGCACAAGGTGCATGTATCCGTGCACTGAGCTTCCATCACCCCGGTGCTCGAGGATGACAGTAAGTGCTACTAGCAGTGTAATATGCACACTCTAGGCAAACTGTAAACAAGTGAAGAGCTGTTGAGATGGATTCCAGACAATGGCTAACCTTGCAGAAGGAAGACCCCTCTGCACATCTTCGAGGAGACTTGAAAATCCATTGCAGTCAGGAACAGCAAATAAATTAATAAATAAATAAGACCTGGGATAAAAGGCTTTTGTTCACCAGTGGCATGTTGGGTCTTTTAAAGTCACGGGATCTGTGCTTTCTTCTCTTTTCGAAAGAGAAAAGACTGAGGAGAAAAGAGAGAAAAAAGTTGACAGTAAAAATCACAGAATTTAGAGGGGTGGAGAGAGTGTTTGGATACCTTTGGTCACGAGTGAAGCGGGTGTATTTGTGGAAAAGGGGATAAAGGAAAGAGTGGGTGTAAAAGTGTGTTTGTGCATTGACTTGAGGGGTTTGGGATGCATGTTCAGAATTTATCTTATCAGTGTGTTCATTACTACTTTGCATTTCAGGCAGAGAGCTTGGGTGCTCCACTAAATCGTAGGAAGGATTGTTAGACACGCGTGTTATTAATTTTTTCAGGGTCCCTGTGGCGTCTGTATGAATCTTAATGCTGCTGACTGGGCTGTAGCTCTATCGACTTTCTTTAAAATATGAAGAAGCTTTGCTGGAAGCGCCTGGGGTCATTAGCTGAAGAGTAGGCGCAAATCCCTCACCGAGCCTGCTCCGGCTTCGCCATGTTAAATGTGCTCTTAAAATATTCATAATCATACTCTAGCCTGCACACGCGCGCGAGCACACACACGCGCGCACACACACACACACACACACACACACACATACACAAAATGCACAAGGGACATAAGGGGATCAATATTAAAATGTATTCCTGTTTTGGTGTGTGGTTAATTAGCTGCGGTTCTTTCAAACCATGAAGTTTGAGAAGAGATTAACAGTATCTTTTTGTCTACAAGATAATATTTACCTCTGCTCCATCCATGTGGGCATATAGGAAGTGCAAGACACTGACATATGGGAAACAAGAGAAAAACAGGTTGATTTCAGTTTGTTGATTTTTTTTTTTGAGAAGCATTTCAGTGTTACTTTTTCACTTCAGTTTACTTCAGTAAATACATTTTTTTTCTTATGAGTTTACATTGGATTTACATTATATTTATGAGAGATATTTGTTAAACTCATTGGCTTGGTTGTGTGTTTCCATTTTTTAAATTGATTTGGTACCGATAATATTGTATTGTTTAACTTTACTCAGCTATTGTTCATTACTTGAAAAAAATATTTTTATTAATGTCATTGAATTTTTGAATTTTTTTTTAACTGTACAGGTGAACCTGGATGAATTAGCAGGCAAGATTGTTTTTTGTATAATTGTTTCACAAATGGTTTTTACATGTTTATTCTTTATTTCTAAAGCATTGATGTTGTTTTAATGATCTGATGACTTTGCCAGCAGTTGGAGCTGACAGTGTGAATACCAGACTCAGTTCACATTATCATAACTGACTGTCTTTGTGTAAGAAACAATAAGAAAATGTTCCTCAATAAATGGGGAAAAAAAACAACATATGTATGTAACCAGTCACTGTGATCTGCACCACAATGTGCGACATTATCACAGTTTTCTACAGAGAGAAAAAGAGTCAGAAATCTGTTGTCTTTCATTTATCGGTCAATGTTTTACACTGCTTTATCCAATTCAACATTAGAGGAAGACCATACCAGAGACCTTACCTGAAATGCTTTTGGAAATCTGAGGACAAAAACTTAAATCACTAGAACATGCGAACTCTATAAAACCCCCCACAACTGGAATCAAACCGGGTATATGACACACTGTGAGAAACATCTGAGGAGAAATTAACGTGTGACAGCTTTTCTTGTTGTGATAGTGTTATTAGTTTAGGATTATCTGCAATAAATATAGATTTATTTGTGGTTTTGGGGGTCACTGCTGCCGTTTGTGCCCAATACTGAACTTCTTTACACTTATCTTTGCTTTGTAAACAAAATCAAAGCAAGGTATCTATAATGAGTGATTCTGTATCCATTCCTGGCGGGGTTGTAAAACAACATTCTGTAGAAAATTACATTTTACCTTTTTATTCAGTGAAAATGATTCAGTAAAAAAGAAAACGCTGTCATTTACCACAAGTTCTTCTCGATTATAAGCACATCCAGTGATCAAAACAAAGCTGTGAAGTGGACTCATGTTTAAAAAAAGAAATAAAAAATGGGCAGGTCTCCAGGAGCTCAGTGTACTGACCATGAACAGCAATTGTCTGATTTTGAGACTTATGTTTCTTTCTTTTTCCTGTCTTCTCACGACCACAGGCATCTGAATAAAAGCATAAAAACATTATTAACAACTGAGGAGAAGAGGCCTTTTTCCTCATTATCACATTAGACAGTGACGTGCGGGATACTGTCTGTCATCTGAGTAGTTTCTTTATATACTTGGATTAATCTTCTCTAATCTGTTGAACATTCAAATATGTCCTTTCTTTATTACTTTAGTTATAGACATTTTGCAATAATTTGTACAGTAGAAAACTGTCATGGAGCAAGTCATTTGCTAAACATGATCTGTGTGACACACGCTATTTTTATCCCCGTGTAATTTGAACAGGGGTTAAGTCACTGCCCATCAAAGGACTCCAGCATGTCCGAGACAGGTGCTGCGACGGACACCGGGCCAAAACAATCATGTTGCTAGAGAAAAGGACAGCTTGCCTAATTGATGCCTGTTTGTGTGGCACGCTGCTGGACAATAGATCAGGGCTGGCAGATGTATCGAGGGGTGAATAATAGGTACAAAGCTCCTGAGAGTAATACTGCAGGGACAATGGCGACAGGCAAGTGCATGGGTGGCTTTCTTCTTTGTGTCTGTGCATGCATCCAGAAAGAGGCGATAAAAAAGGTACAGAGAAAATGAGGGGTATTATAAGTTCATTAGTGACACTTACTTTGCGCCAGGTCGTAGGTTACCGGGATTAAAATACATAATGCTAGTAGCTCCCTTTTCTTTGTAGGTTTCTCTGTTTTTGAAAACTAACAAAGTTTCAGTTTTGATGAACCATATTTTTGTTTTACAGACATTGTTTTGTGGTATGTGGTGATTTAATCACATTGTAAATGATGGGGAAAAAAATAATGTGTTAAAGGCTGCATTTACCTGCTATCGTCATAGTTTTGTTGAAAGAGATTACGAGACAACTCTACGTACATAAGTTAGCTCTAATCACACTGAGACCTGCAGGATTCAGCCACTGCCCTGCATGTCTCTGCTGTCTCCCTGCTCAAACGCCATTGATTGAAATAAATGAGTTCCCATTAATCTGTGCAGCAGCTTGATAATGACTCATTCATTTGAATCAGGTGTGCTGGTGCATCGAAAACTTCCTGGACCCAGGTTGGAGAACACTGACCTCAACAAACTACGCCATTACAATGCTGCTTACACATTAAAACATGAATATTTAACTACTTTGAAGGAACCAGTCTTTTGAATGAGTCATTCTGATACATTAGTTAAATTTATTGCCTCTGCTTCCTCACTTTTCCTCAAATAAAGCTTGAATGCAGCAGTTTTTAATGGATTATTTATACATGGTGCTGCTGCCACTTTTTCTTAAGTAGCTTGAAGGATGCGAATATGTTTTCCTTACCACTTTCAGCTGATAAACATTTTTTGCTGCTACAACACAAAGTTGGAGTGGATAAGTGGTTGGCTTGTGAACCTTTAAAGTGAGTCCAAGTCTACTATCTTGAGTCCTGGAGAGGTAAAACTAACAGCATTTCACAATAAAAAGGAAGAATTACAGAGCAGGAAAGGTGTGCATAATTTATAAAGTTCATTTTTTTCCTCATTTCCTATTTTCCTAATGATTTCTCCTGCTCTTTGGATGTTCAGATCAGTCCTCCTGATTAACTCCAGACACGGAGGCAGATTAACTACAGCAAAAGAATATGAGTGCAACTCACTCAGAGGAAAAGAGTTTAAAGATTTTTTTATACGGAAAGAACATTTAACTTTCACGAAGGAAAGGTTTAATCAAGGTCTTACTCCTGATACCCCCTGTCCAGTGGTACATATTGATCTTTGCGTAGCTTAATGTTGGTCTTTATGGCTATGTTGTGGTTAGACAAGTCAGTCGGAAAACTACTTACTCCAGCCCACTGTTATAACTGAAACAATCCATTAAGTGAATATTGAAACTGTGGTCACTCTCCACAAAGTGTAGTGATTATATATGGCTGCAAATTGAATTATTCAATATCCATTCCAGTTATGAGCAGCATGTAAAAAACCCAAATAAAGATGAATGTTTTCCTCAGGCCACAGTGCATTACATCTATACGTTAAATTGAAAAAAAGGGAACCATGACATTACTCTGCGGGACATAATTACAGGCCGTTAAAAACAGTAGAGCAAGAATAGGACTTTGCGTCTTTGGATGTGTGTGGAGGGAGAAGGAGTGAGGGTGTGTGTGTGTGTGTGTGTGTGTGTGTGTGTGTGTGTGTGTGTGTGTGTGTGTGTGTGTGTGTCTGTCTGGGAAAGTGGCTGCTGTTTGGTTTGGCCCCCTGTCCCCTCCTCCAAAGGACTGTGAAATCAGAAATTAAACGCTTCGCCATCATGAAGCAATTCAGCCTGATACATCTTCCTCTTTTGTAATTGTTTGTTTATTGGACCTTGTTCAAAAGCGATATTGTGAAGGTCTCTCCGAGCTTTTGGGAGACAGACTGCATGCTGAATGGAGGTCACACTGTGTCAATTACCATAAGTGGAAAGATAGCAGAGACACGAGCACAGAACGGAGTAACGAGGCGACACAACCATAACACATCTTTCAAACATATACGGACACATTTGTTTGAAATTCTTCGCCATTTGTAGGCCTGCTGTGAGACGGCAGATAGAGGTGACCTGACCAGGAATAACAAGCCGCCGAGCCGGTGGCAGCACAGTCCACATTCATGCTGACTGACTCCTGGGGTCGTGACCCGAGTGACCTTTTCGCCTCATACTTCTGTGGTCTTTTGTCCATTCTCATTCGAGTCCATTTGCTTCATCTTGCGCTCCTTTTGTTCGGCGCGTCTTACAATACGGGAAGGGGACAGGGAACATGGCTGGGCATAACATTTAACTTAATGAGGTGACAGACAGGAGAGACATTAAAGAAATACAGCAGTTTACTGATTCAAGGCGAAACAAAAGGAGGACTTTGAGGTCAGAAATGACAAGAGAAGAGGACACTTGTTTGAAATCCCAACAAAGCCGTCATGTATGTGAGACATCGACGGTGGCGGTGTCCCTCTGATTGTTGGGCAACTTTCTGCTACATTTCTATTGATTATTTGTAGTTATACCTTGTAGCAGCAGTCACACTATAGTGAGGTGGTGTTCTTGAAATTTCAGAATCTGTAAGAAAATAATCTGAGACAGTTTTATTTACAAATTTCAAACAGCTATAAAAGATATTGTAAAAATGCTCTTTTTTAAGTGGAAATCCACTTTTTCAGAACATGAAGCCACAGAAGATTGTTAATAATAAATGAAAATGTTCCAAACCTTTTCATAACACACTGTGTAACAGTAATGAACACACTTTGGCAACACGTGGTGGCAGTCAACACTTTTGGTTTTGCAAGTGAATGAGATAGATAGATAGATAGATAGATAGATAGATAGATAGATAGATAGATAGATAGATAGATAGATAGATAGATAGGCTGAGCTCAGTGACAGCTGCAGGGTCTGTGAGCAGGTGTGAACAGATCGAGGAGACTAATTTAGCCATACACTTGTGGTGCTAACGAGACCTCTGCCATGTGCACGCACAGGAACACCACACACCACACACAACATCAGACCAATCATCTGTTCTCAACCCCTAACACCTCCTCGGGTGTGTCTGTGTGTGTTTGTGTGTGTGTGTGTGTCCGCACACGGCATATGGACTCGCAGGCACCTGTCAGTTGAAGGTAGAAAAGAACGACAATGTCTGATGAATAATTTAACTTCAGCTGGAAGTTCTTCTGGACTTTCACAGTGAGCTCTCTGCATCTGACAACATCTTTTAGCCGTTGTTCATCTTGCTCTCTCCAAAAACCACTCCTGGTACAGGCATGGTGTCAGTTTTCCTCTCTACCAAACCACTTTTCTTTTCAATAAATGAAATCCGTGTTTTAAAGGGGATTCATGTTGATTGTGATATATTAAATACTCCATCTATCTGCCTTTAATCAGGTTAGTGTCACAGAGGTTGGAGCCAGTTCCTCTTCAAATAGGTGAAATTCAGGGTGAACTATGGAAAGACTGCAGCCCACCATTGCTGACATGATTCACCTATGCACACACACACATTCACTCCTCCATCCTATTTAGTCACTGATTAACCAAGAGGCATGTTGTTAGATTGTTAGATTGTGTACATCCAGTAACAATTTATGTTTTGTTGTGGAGTTAAAGGTGCCTTAAGGAGTTTGCACGTTTTATGCGAAACAGCGCCCCCTGCAGGCCTTGGGCGTAATGCAGCTTAGTGAAAAACTCGTCCCTGTGGCTCGCGTGCACGGAAGAGGGGGACTCTGTCTTCGCTCGTTTAGAAGCGCTCAAGTAAGATTTAAGTTTCTTTTACCTGGTGGAGTCTGTGCTGGAGCTGTGGCAGTGCTAGAAGCCAGTCTTTTCTTAATTTAATTTAATAAGATCCTGCTCAGTTGTTGCTCACTAAGCATCTGGCGGAGTAATGGCGGACAAAGTGAAACTGAACAAGCCGGAGCGCGCATTACGTCATTCCTTTCAAATTCTCCCCCAAAAAATGCTGGTGCCGGACCGGCACTGCAACTTTCAAGTGACAATTTAGCGCTGTTAGAGGTACTTGTAATGAATATGTCAGGGCACATTGTACACATAATTAAAAATGTGTAACATATTTATGGTGGAAAATAAGTATTTTTAAGGTTGTAAAACTCCTTAATGCACCTTTAAATGCAGCTGAAGTTCCTTCAGTCTACATGAAACGCTGTATTGGATGTACACTCACTATTCATTAGCAGTGTTGATCTTTGATTTCTAGTAAAACAGTCATGCTACAAGAGCATGTTTTTGTTTTTCATAAAGTCATCTGAACTTCTTTGTGCAAACATTTTTGATTTTAGGGCTTTAAAGGTGCTATAGGCAGGATTCCGCATCTCCGCCATCTTGCTTAGGGTTACCTAAGCAAGATGGCGATTTGACCCATCCAAGATGGCTATTTGAAACCCAGCACAGCCAATCCTGTCCTGTTTTCTCTGACATCACGCCCTTACGCAAGTTAAGCCACAAGAACGTGCGACGAACGCCCCTCGACCAATCACTGTTAGAGCCTCATGGGCTCTTCTGATTGGTCAAAGATACCTGGAGCTGTCGAGATTCCTTTTTAGCTCAGAACAGAGACAGATGGAAACGCTGCGCCCTCGCGGTAGTGCAGTTATGCTACACTCCTAAAGGATTATCAATGGATACTCTAACATTTAATCCAAAGAAAACACAGAAAAATTAGCATTGACTAGCAAAATCCTGCCTACAGCACCTTTAACTTGATTAGCGTTGTCAATATCAATGCAAGGAAATTGATCACATTGTTGTCATGACCGAAACGTTTCATTGTTGTTTGTTCGTCTTGTTCAGTGCTGCTGAATAATCAATCCAGTATTCATCAGTATCCATAGTAATTCTTTTCTCAAGTTGAACTACCACTATGATTTTTTTTTTTTTCTTTAATCGTTATTTTGGGTTGTTGTGGATAATCGTGCCAGGCAGTCAATGAAATCATCGATGTTGGCAAAACAGAAAGCTACTCCACCAGACTGTTGTCCTTTCACCAGGAATAATACACACACTCGTCGCTTTGGCTCTCTTTTCCAGACAGACACAACCAAAGCTGTCCTCCATTGACGACAAGATAATTAGAGACTATAAGCTATAAATGTATATCACCATTCAGCCGCGTCTCTTGTGAAGAATCAGTTTTACAATCAAATAAAGAAAGATCAGTAAAATACCAATCCAGCTTGCATACAATGCCGCTCTGCTAGAACACAAAACAGCTAAAACAAACAGCCAGAACAAACTCAGATGATATATGAGATTATGAGCAAATGGGAAATAAAATGAAAACAAAATGCGCGTACGTGGAATCCATCTTCAATGCTCCATGACAATATCCCATATCATACAATACATGCTAATGAGTTGTCATTGTTTGAAGCCTGAGCTGTGGAGCAGAGCTCACACTGAGCCAAGACGTGTGAGATGAGTGGAAAATCTGGTGGCAGAAACAGACCGGCAGTCAGAAACTGAGCCGCGGGGCTCCGAGATCTCACTACAGCAGGCCCGCCGAACAGCGAGGAAAACACGGAGCTGCAAACTACTGAGTGCTACTGTGTGCGTGAGGGGTTAGCTGAGGATGGCAGATGTCAGACCTCTCAGCCCCACCCCCACCCGGGGACCACCTGTTGGACCGAGGCCATCTGGAGGGTGGGCCGTCTTTCCGGACTGTTACAGCGAGGGTCGGACCCAGCAAGCTGACCAGCGATACATGATCACACCACATGACAGGAAGCGTCCCGCATGTCTGATATTCTTCCTAATCCCCGCTTCTGGTTCAGCCTCTCCTTTTATTCCTTCGTCTTTTGCTTTTGTTGCTTCGTCTCTGCCTAAAATTATTCACAAGACAAATACCTTTCAGTGACTGTTTTGAAACAAAATTTATTCTCGACTGTAGGATTTACTAACAAAATACGTTTTCTTTACTGTAAAATGTAATTTCTTATCCAAATGTTATTAATTTCCCAACAAAACCTATTTCAGTCTCTCTTCCCTTTAGTAAACATCACAAAATTGTCAACCTGAGCCTCAGAATTGATCTGGTTTTTGCTGAGATGCATTGCCCAGACAAGCCAGAAGTGTTCCATGTACCAATCGACAGTGTGAAAAACCAAAACAAGAAAAAGATCAAGTTTGCTGAAAAAGAAATTATAAAACTGTCCAGACTTGGGTTATTTATCACCTCAAGGATCTTTGTGTTCCCACCAGATTCACATTTTGATGTATTTTTTCATCATTCTTTTCATTCGTTCTTCATCGTTTGTCGTTCGTACTCGTGACCTTTCAGTAAAAAGTGCTCACAGTCTTTACTGAAGCAGAAGTACCAAAACCCAGATCAAACAAATTTTGGTACAATTAAAAGTATGGATTCAAGTTCTCCAATAAAAGTAAGAAAGTACAGGTTCTGAAATGTATTCAACACTAAAAGTGAGATTTTCACTTTGTCAATGCATAATATTTATTTAATTTATTTTTGTGTTTATCATCGTGGATTAATAACCATCTTACAAAGCAGTGACACAAATGATAATTCAGCTTGTATCATAGGTTTAAACACCATTCATTTTGGATGGACTTCAGTTCTTGTAATTGAAATAGAAATTCTTCAGTCAGCTTCAGTGTGAACTCCTATGTTCAGCTGATCTTTTTAACTATGAAGGTTTGGGAAGAACACATTGGTGGCTGCCCTCCACAAAACGGAAGATCAATGAAACAGTAACAAAGCTTCCATTCACTGGAGGAAACAAACACAATACATGAACAGCCAGCTTGCTAAATGACAGAGGGTCTGTTCTGTGTTGAATATTTCACACTTCTCATCAGTTACTTACACCCTCCTGTTAAAAGAAAGAAGATTATTATAACTCAGCAAATAATAAAAATTAATCTTATATTTCTATGAATATGGCTTTGTTAATGACATTAGAAGTTCTAGAAGTCTATTTGAAAAGCTTAAAATTCTGATGATCTTTAAGTATAAAGATGTGAAGAATTAAATATAACAAGCCACTGTACAAGGTTTATTTTGAATTTTCTAAGTTTCGCTCTGTGTCCTCGCAGTCCTTCACCGCATCTTAAAGAAAGTTACCTTCACAATATCTCCTGTTCAAAGCATTATTTGTGTTTCTGACGTGACATTGTATTGCAAGATTTAGCTGTATTTCTCTGACCGAAGCAGCTATCAAACTATTACTTTTACTTTCACCTTGGCATCCAAAAGGAGAACTGAGCCTTCAGCCATTAGGCTGCAGCACATTAATATTTTTTCCTTAAAATGTGTTTTCATCCACTCTTGTTGGACAGTTTTCTGGCAGTAAACCTTCACACGCCAGATTGGAGAGCGGGTATATTGACAGGTTGCGAAGATTATAGAGGCATCACACTGGCAGAAGGATCTTCTGTGATTCTGCAACAGTCTGCCTTAAGTGGATGAAAGAGAGAAGTGTTATAAAACGAGGCGTGTTTATTTCAAGTCTAAAGTGCACTCTGTCAGAAAAGGTTTGGGTAGAGATAACTGTATCAATGATCGCTGTTGAGATCTGTGCTTATTAACTCAAGTAGCATGCATAAACCATTAGAAAACATTGCAAATTTGATCACAGTTAAGACATTTAATAGACTTTTCCAATGGTTTAGCTGAAGTCAATTCTGTGTGATACAGTTCAGATTAATTAGATTTATTAAATGTAAGGTGCAGCTTTATCCGATTCAGGACTGTGAGGGTTGAGTGAGGGCAGAGTTCATCCCAGAGGAAACACACTGGAACTGAACCCATGATAACTTTACAGTCACTAATTAATCTAAAATTAATGAACGATGGGAAGCAAGTGGAGTAAACTGGAAAAGCAGAGCCACATGCAGTCTCGTCATAGAAAGTCCTGAAAGTGGACCTGAACCAGAGATATTCTCACTCAGTCCCTACTCTGCCCCACAAATCAGATCACTATGTCACATTTAATTATAGCGTTTTTTGTAATTCTGTAATTTGTTTTTCATAGTCTTCAGCACATAATTGATTTCTAAGAAAATCAATCACAAAAACTTGATATTAGTTTTGTAATTGTGTCAAAACAAAACCAAAAAAATCTTGTCACTTTTTTCCCCTGTCATGAAGCAAACACTAGTAATTAATATTTTGTTAAAATGTATTTACTTTGGTGGTTTCAGAAGCATAAAGATCACAAGCTGACCCGGGATCTTTTCCTAGGGGTTCATTCTTGGCTCAGTGACAACGCCTCTCTGTTCTGCTGCCACATGTTGTTCAGTTCAGTCGCTGTGATGTTAGGAAACTCAGCAATCAGTGCATGAGCTTGTCAAACACAAGTTCTAGGAGCGATTGCCAAACGATTTGACAGGTAGTTTTAACAAATTGATGTTTTAAAGTTATTTTGTTGGCCTCACCGCGGCGAACTGGTGGAAAGGCTGAACACTAGTTGGTAAACAAACTGCACTTGGCAAAGAAGTAATTCTTCAAAGCAGCATTGCTTTGAAAAGATAATGTCAGTTCTTGAATATGATGATGATGAAGCTGTGATGTGTCGTTACAACTGTTGTCCTGACAAGTCGGAGTACGCCAAGCTCCATTTCCAAATAGGAAAAGGAGCTTGAGTGAACAGGGAGAGGTGGGCAAAGAGGAGAGGGTTTCATCAGATAGATAAATAGACAAAAGCTGGAGCGAGCAGGCGGCAGCTGGTGGTGTAGTTGTAGCGCATCAGTAAACTAAGGAGCGCGCAGCAGAATGTTTTTTTGCTCTCACGGATGGGGTATCAGCTGTGATCAGGCTCCTCTTGTACAGAGGACCTTGCGGAGTGAGTGGATCAGCTTTTAATTGCAAATATATGCCGGCCTTTCAAGCTCCTCTCGCATACACAAAATCATCTTTAATAATTGAACTGCATTGGTACGAGAATGAAAATCAGCCTTGTGAATGAGAAAAAGGCCAAAGCGGTGGAGTGGTTTGCACTCTCCCCTCATAGTGGGAGTCTGATTGGGCTTGGAGGCCTCTTTTTGTTTTCATACTCTTACCAAGTTTCCTCTCATAATTGAACGGTGCAGATTTGATGCTAATTGGTGATTTGATATCGCCTGCAGGGGTGAAGATGAGTGGGTGGTGGTCTCTGTTACAGACTGAGAACCAGTTCAGGGTGTTTCCTGCAAACACACAGTCAGTTTGGATGACATCGAAACTGGATATTGTGTATAGAAGACGAGGAATAAGGCTGCAGTCATTTTTTTTCTTTTTCTTTTTTTTTTTAATTATTGTGATTCAGGCAGAACACATTCTTGACACATTGCCAGTCCTCCACAGAGCTCACGCAGAGAGACCATCACCCCTGTGCACATCCACACCAGCAACTAATTAGAAGTCACCAATTTAACTAACAAGCACGTCTTTGTCTTTTCAGAATAAACACTGAACTGGGTTAGGGAGAAAATGCAGATTTCAAATAAAAAGCCCAGCATTAAATCTAATCTTCTCGCTGCGAGTAATGTTATGCATAACACCAACATGCCAGTCTGACTGGACAGATATTTTTTCTGTAACATCAGTGCCCCACTGATGTTCTTGATGGCTTTTATCACACATAAAATGTTGTAACCTAAAATCCTCTCACCTGATTTATGATGAAAATACACAGGTGAAACTGTAAGTATTATTGTTTTTTTAATATAAAACTATTGTATTACCATTCCATTTTAAAATATCACTTCCTATATTTTCGCTGTACTTATTCACTAAGAGTTTACTTCTTTATTACAATAACTGCAGTTGTAATTTATTAAGTCAGCTATGTTGCCTCCCTCTTGGAGGCTCTGTTGAGTTAAAAACCCCTTTGGTCAGAGGGGCTTTTAAATTTGGATCCCTGCTGAGTAAGTTTGAATACCGTTCACACCACTGTCAAAAATAAAACCAGATGTGAGTTTCCTTGAATACCTTGGGAACAATGGTGAGTGATTTGAATGAATGTAGAAAAATTGTCACGGCTCACTGTTTTTCTTTTTTTTTTTTTTTTGGGAGAGGCCTGGGTAATGTTTTATAGAGCAGGAATTATAGTGAAGCAGTGTGACCATTAGGCACATGTAAAGAGAGCTTTGATATGTAAAAGGCTTGTAATTATGCCACGTGTTTTGATTTACTACAGAAGAGGTGCCGCAGTGTTATCAGTCTGGATGTCTGTAGTCTGCCATATTTGTAAGCACAATAAATTATGCCTGCCTCAGATCACTGAGCAATCAAACACTGGGATACGTCTCAGCTCTTATACAACTCAAGATCTGTATCTGGTGTTACACAAATGAAAACTGTGAATTAATATGCTTATTCTGTTGAAAACAGTCGTCTCTATTGGTAAATAACTTTCTCAGTGAGCCCACTTGCTGCTTTTGGAGCCATAAAAGTATCATAACACTCACACACATGTGCGTAAGTGTTACAGTGTGCAAGCATATGTCTCAGTGTGCACCATGACTTCCTTGGAGTGCAGTGCACCGTGTGTGTGTGTGCGTGCATATGTCCAGCTTTGCTCATGTGTATATCGCTGCTTGTCTATTTTGGGGTCATATTTGATAAGCCCTTGAGTGATGTGGCAAGATGAAGTGACAGTTTGTCAGAAAGCGGGTCATGGGGCAGTCACTGTGGAGGCGGCCCTGTGCGCCCGTGTACCGGGTATAATTAGGCACTCATTACCATATCAGTCAATTACCAACAACCATTCTGGCTGCTTTCTCTCAGGAATCTGCCCTTCTGGACACCAGCACGGGAGAAGGACAGAATTTTCCTGGCTACAAAAGTAATTATTTTTCCTGTCTCTCTCCCTCCTTCCCCTCATTATGATTGCTACTGGTAAAACAATGGCTTAGGTTTTGTTGTGTTGTGTTGCTGCGGGCACCATCTGTGGTGGTGAGGGGGAGGCACAACAATACCCGTCCATATGGTCAGGGCATCAGCGGCGGGCTATCTCTGCTCATCAAGTCCTGTCATTGTCATCAGCCACTGTGCGCATACACTAGTCCATGTTCATCTGTCACAGCACACACGCGCACACACACACACACACACACACACACACACACACACACACGCACACACAAAACAAGAGGACACTGGAAGATATGGTCATTTACGTATTTGTGAGGGAAACCTTGTTGTTGGATGGCCTGACTTGTTAATTCATGCGTAAATGTTCAAAAAACCTAATTTATTGCTGTATTTCAATGATTTGCTTTCTTTTTGAGACATTCGTTCCAGGCATGTCATAAATGTTAAATAAAAAGGTTGATGAATAGAAAGCTACTTTTTAAAAATTCCTTTTTTTTTTTTTTTATTTTGCTGGTGTGATTTGGGCACTTCAGCAGCGTGTTTCTGATATCTTGCAATCAGTTTTTTTATCTACGGTAATGAAATAATTCGCCACCTCAACTTCAGTCTCAACGCACAATTGCTGATTGGTGTTGGGAGCTTAGAGCTTTTTTAGACATACCCATCTGCTGTCTCGCACCTCCTAATCTGCAACATACTCCACACGGTGCATGAACACACCCATGAACACTGGATGTGTGCCTGGCTATAGCTATATCTGCATATATATGTACAATGCATACATGTGTGTGCAGGTGAGATACAGGAAGCTGGCTGGTTTCAGCAAGATAACAAGTATTATACATACTTTGCATAGAAAATGGGTGTGAGGAGATGCTGCGATATGAGCATTAGATGCTACATAGCAATATGCATGTACGTATTGGAGGAAGACATGAGGACACGGGCTTGAGGAAAAACAGATTACTGGCGAGAGATCTAAGAGCGATAGAAATACAGAGATAGAGCGAGCAGAGAAGAGGGTAAGGGAAGGACAAAGCTGAAGGCATGTGAAAACTAAGATAACCGGTTATCCCTTCGTCATCTCACTCTGCGTTTATCTTTGGCTGCCTCTTGCTGTATCTTTCTCCATCTTTCAGTCTTACCAAGTAATAGAAACCTTGAAACAAAGCCCAGTGTGACTGTGGTTTTTAATTGGCCCTCAGAATCTATAATTAACACAGTTCTTTAAAGTGCAGACAGAACATTGCCTGCCACTACGTGCAGATTTCTCTCACATCTTCACACATAACGCTTCACATTTTAGCAACTTTGGAAAGTTTTGCTTATTTCTGCATTCAAGCATTATGAATGTGTTGAGTTGTCTGACTGAACGAGGTCAAAAGCCACTTTCTATTAGAAGAATACTGTAAAGTGCTGTATGACACTGAAAGGTGAAGATGACCCTCTGACTGGAAGCTCAGAAGGAGCTCTCTAAGTTTGGATTGTTAATTCTGGTGGGCTTGTGTTGGCTATCAAGCAGAGACACCCATGAGGACAGACGTACGCTCAGTAGATCACAAGGATTTGGATATTGTTTAAGGGATCAACTGAACAATGGGCAGGGGAGCCTTCCTCATCTCTCAATCACAATTTTGCCCTTGGCAGTTCAGACGACTCTGCCCATCCCCCCCTTTTCTTCCTCCGCTTCTCCAAGCCAACACCTCTTCCAACATTGACCTCCCCTTTCTTGCCTTTCGCCCTCTGTTCCGGTGCTTTTTGCTCCCTCTCCGACGTGTCCCCTTGTCTTCTGCAGTCAGGGACCATTTCAGGGTAAACTCAGCCCGCTGTTGTTGTGCTCCAGTCCTCCGCCGGGCCTGTTTGCCCTCTGGTCACCTGGCTCCACACCACAGCGGAGGGGATTTTGAGGCTGACAGTTTCGCCCCTGGCGAAGCAAAGACAGACTCGGAGACAAAGTGGAGGGAGGAGGGCTGGGTTTAAGGAGGGGTGGGTGGGGGGGTTACATACATGGCTGCTTCAGTCAGTTCCAGCCCTGGGAGACAGCTGGACTCCCTCTCACCTCCTGGCTTGTGGGGGTCAGTCCTGTTACCAAGGCCATAAGGACCAAACCCTCGGTCTGGAACATGACCAACGCTGATGTGTTTTGGTCAATAGACAGGAGTACAACCACAACTCAATTAATGTGCATCGAAATACAGCACGGGATCTGCATATTTTTAGTTACTACAAGTCAGTAACTAAATAAATATAAACATGTCCAGAGAGATTTGAAGAAAAGGAGAAAAAAAAAAGGGAAAGACACATGAAACACTCAATGCATCATAAAACTTTAATAGTTGATGTGATCTAACTTTCCCAGAGTGTAGCACAGGCTTGGCAGCTGTGTTTTGCATCTCTGATTGTCTTACACATATTTCCTTTTTATCAAATTTTCTGAAAGGTGTAATTATGTCGGCCCCCTTGAAATATCCCCGGCGTGTTCGCTCGTGTTCGTACGGTGCTCAGCACATATAATTTAATTTGAATTCATTACTCCCCCTCCTGTCAGTTAATATATTCATGACTTCCAATTCCCTCAGAGCTGTCCCACCACCTGGAGTGTCCTCCCTCATCTGTGTCACTCCTCCCCCTCCTCCTCCCCTTCCCTCCTCTGCCTCACCCCTCCTGGCCCTGCGGGATCCCTGGGGGCCCATGAAGGGGTGTTAGGGCCAGGGTCACAGAGGCTGGGGGGCCCGCTGTCATTAGGGTGCAGTGGAATGTGTTAGCAGGGACCAGCTGGGACCAGCCAGCTCCGTCCCGGCCCTCTCTGTGCTGGTACTGCTGCTGGTGTGTGTGCGTGTGTGTGTGTGTGTGTGTGTGTGTGTGTGTGTGTGTGTGTGTGTGTGTGTGTGTGTGTGTGTGTGTGTGTGTGTGTGTTTTGGAGGGTGATGATGACACCTGCAAAACGCAGGGATGAGGTGGCATTGGTGGGTATTCACACCGCTGAACTCCATGTTGAGGAACAGCTTGTGTTTGTGTTCAGCCTTTAAAAAGATGCCACACGTGCTGAATGTTACTTTGTTTTCTATTCCTATTTCCGAGTCATGACTTAGATTTTTATGGCACTGGAGTCACCAGATTAAGAGTCAATTTTCATCTTTACATCCACGTTTGATGCTTGAACTCGACAACAAAAAAGGCTCACAGTATCAAACAGTATCTGTTTGATGGACTTTTGAATGCTGTGGTGGATCGGAATAGAAAACGTTCAGGTTACAAAGAGAGCGAGAGAGAGTATGGACTTATTTTGGCTGACAGTGAGAACACTCTAGTGTTTCATCTATGAGCCTTAATCCTCCCCCTCTTTAGAAAAACATACATTATTTATCATTTGCCGGAATATTACATCATTAAATAAAATGTTAAAAGAATAGTCATGTTTTCTTTGCAGTTTCATGATTCCAGCTTCAAACTGCTCCTCTCTTCTTTTCATATTCTCTCTATCTTTCATGTTGTACCTTTGTTCCAGGCTTTCGACCGACACTGAGTGAATATGTCCCTTCTCTGTGGTAAATATTTCATGTCAGGGAGCAGCTCAAAGTTTGATCGTTGCAGGGGGCTGCTGTAGGAGTTCAAAGGAGATGGTGGGTCCTCAGACATCCAGCCAGAAAAGAGCGGAGAAGGAGGAAGAAGAGGAGGAGGAGGAGGAGGAGGAGGAGGAGGAGGAGGAGGAGGAGGAGGAGAGGCTGGGGTAGGACAGGAGGTGGGGGAAGTGAAGAGTAAAGAAGTGGGGAGCAGATGAGAGAGAGCACCGCTGTGAGCTCAGTTTAAATTCAGTACCACTAGTTTCCTGGACAGCTCCCTCCGACTTCAACACAGAGCAAAGCAGGAAGTCTTGATTTTGTGTTTCATTTTTTTTTTTTTTCTAATCAACATATAGGTATAATAACCTTAACTATTCAGGGAAAGCTGTGTTTTTTTCTTTTGCTGGGTTATAGCCAGTAAGTCTCAAAAGACTGAAATTGTGAGTTCTCTGAATAATTTTGCCACGAAAGGAGAGAAAGCACAGGGCAGATTTTTCAGTGTGTGTGTGTGTGTGTGTGTGTGTGTGTGTGTGTGTGTGTGTGTGTGTGTGTGTGTGTGTGTGTGTGTGTGTGTGTGTGTGTCTTACCTACGCATATGTGTGCTCATCTTGCATTGTGTGTGTCTGTATGCACTATCTTTGTGTGTGTATTAGAACGAAGAGAGGGGGGCTTCATTATTAATCAGGGCCCTTTCCTTAGTGTGAGAGCTGCTCACACTCCATGGCTTAATGACTGAAAATGAGCCGTAATTATGGGCTGTCAGTCCGGTCCCTGGCACCCCCTCTGCTCTCCCATCTCATGGGTCCATGTCTTCCCCTCTGCTCCACCACACCCAGGCTGCCATCACTTACTACCATCACACTGCACACGTACCTGCATTACCCATACCCACATGATCCCTAATTCACTCTGAAAACCACTAAGTCTTTCTCACTAAACCTACTTTTAGGTCAAGATCAAGGCAAAAAAAAAAAAAAAAATAAATAAATAAAAGGCAAAAGTTGCGTGTCTGTGTGTGTTTTCCTTGAGTCTTTTGGTCTCCCACCCTCCCTTACTCTTGCTCCGTGCACTTAAGCTCATCGTTATGCGGCGTGTGGTTTGTCAGAGCTGATGATGAATTTGTTTATGAGTGGAGAGAGCTGATTTCCCCTGAGTGGTCTCTCTCTCTCTCTCTCTCTCTCTCTCTCTCTCTCTCTCTCTCTCTCTCTCTCTCTCTGCAGCAGTCCATCCAATCAAAGAAAACCCAATCTCCCCCCTTTCCCCCCTCTGGCCCCTTTCACCCTGTAGGGTGCTTCACCAGTCTGACATTCGGATGTAATTCCAGCTAAATCTCAGCCGGAGGGGTCACTGACCATTAGACAATACAAACCAATATGGAGATACAAATTGAGATCTGATTTCTGTATGACAACGTTTAAAATGTGAGGAACTGTTTGCACAACCTTGCCATCTATTTAATCACACTCTCCATTTGTGATAATGCGGCCTATTCCCTCCTTCAAGAGCAACTTTGAGAGAAAGCACCAGGTTGTGCAATGGATGGACTGTAGGTAACTCACACGAGCAATCCATCCCTTCACACAAGCAGACAACCAGCCACAGTTGAGGAAACCCACATTTAGCAAGGCCCAGTAAGCTCTCATACATGAGTAATGTGTTGCTTGTTTAATTCTTCAGCGTCTCTTACAAGATGGCAAGCTTAAAAATGCAGGCATGTTGACGCTTCAGACAATACAAACCATCTTGTCTGACAGGTCCCCCTCCTGGGCCTTTCAATATAAGCATGCTGTTTGCAATCAGGATGCATACACACATGTACTGCATGCGTACACACAGGCGCTTTCACACACATACACACACACACTAATATCCCTGTTGGAGGTGGTGGAAGTGCCAGCTATTATCAATTAATCTTTGCAGTGTTTTTCTCTTGCAGAGAGTGGTACCATATGGTTCGCTGTCAGCCACTGCCTTTAATTTACTTCTTGCGTCTGCTGTGAAAACAGACCAACTTCCTATCTAAACTGCTGATTTGATAGAGGGAGTGTAGGGAGGCTCTGCACTGTACACATAATGTATGTAGGAGATGTTGTGCCTGCAAAATGTCACTGGAGGAAACATTTTCAGCATCTTCTTTATCCTGCACTTCGACACACAGGCAGGAATTTAGATGCAATCAGAAGATTTATTACATTTATAACAGAATCCTCTCAGATTCTTGGCCACAAGTTTAGTCGGGGTTAAATGACTGCGAATTGTTCTCAGATAACATCTTCTCTCAGAATCACTAAAGATTAGATTTTTTTTAACTGAATCTTTGGATATTATAAACCATTTGAATGTGTCTCTTCACATTTCTATTAACAATATTATTAGACGGTTGATGATTTTAAGAGAGTGTAGTACATTATTAAATTATCAAAATAAACGGTTGCACTACACAATTACAAAGTTGTTGTTTGACAAAAAGATATTGATATTGTAACAATTTTTAAAAATGCTTATTCTTCTCACAATAGTCTGAAGTCCATTGTTCATCCCCTTTACTTGAGTGCAGTTTATTTATCTCCAGTGCACCAGACTGATTAAAAATAAAGCAAAAATCTAAGCAATAATGATGTATTGTGTTTGTTTTTACAGATTAAAGCTCGTGTCCAAAGTTTCCGTTCGTTTCCAATGTATGTATCATTTTTTTAACAGAGCTTAAATGTGTCAGTCTGGTTCGATACTATGATATAGTATTAGCATAAAGCAATATAAAAAATTATTTATGAGCCCCGCCTTCGTCTCATAGACCCCCATGTTATCAAGCGCCGGTCAGCTTCAGCCAATAGATTTCGAGCTTCCGCTTTGTCGCGCTGTCAATCAACGTGCGTCCAGCCAGAGAGCACGCGCACTCGCCCAGGCAGAGGTGAGTTAGCTCCGCAGCAGTCGGCCCGCTTACCTCGGATATATCCATGGTCTGCTGAACATCCACCGTAAACAGCTAAACATGTAGGACTCGGAGGCACTCATTTTGCGGGTAAAGCGTGTGCACAATTAAAGGGGCGTGGCTTGGTCGCTCACGAAAGCAGAAGGAGGGCGGAACCTCGAGACGTTGGATTTAAAAAAAACCTCTCATTCTCTCAAAACTCCGGACACGAGCTTTAAAGAAAACACAATTTCCAGTAACACCAAAAATTTGGCATATTTTATTTCCAAATATTTCAGAAAGGGCTTTCAAAAGGATTGAAGTATGCACAAATTATGTTGAATAATTGTAACCTGAATAAACTGTAACATTCAGAGTGAATAAACATGACATTTTTTTATATATATATTATTTTAATAGTCAACTAATTTGTCTGGCGTTGCTTGTTCAGGCTCTCCTTCATATTACAGCTTGTAATAATTTGTACTGTTGGATGTGAACCGCTCAAGGTTGCAGACTTTCAAACGCACTTGAATTTCATGCACTCCTTACGTTTTTTTATGAAGACTGGGAGCAGCCCTGCCCTGCTGTGTGTGGGAATAAAAATGGGTAAAAGGGGAGAGGTGAAGACACAGGGGTCACTTCTGTTGTGAGTGAAGGTTAGGGATGGATGCATGTGTGTGAATTTCTTTCTTTCTTTCTTTTTTATAGATGTGGAGGTCTCAGGTGGAAAAGCGAAATATGTAGGCTGGACTGACGGGAAGGTGAATTTGAGTGTGTGCGTGTGTCTGTGTGTATGATGGATGAGATGTACTCATGTGGTCTCTCACCACAGATATTATGGTCAAACAGACAATCCATCAGTGGGTATTGGATGAAAAGATTCCTCCACTCCCACCAGTCCTGTGCAGTGCAAACCAGGCAAGCATCCTGCCTTCAAAAAACTGAACAATGAGGAATAAAAACATGAAGTGTTAGATTGCCAATTAAGTTTGATTAAAACCACAATTAAAGTATTTTGATTTTTAGAATAATAAGTAAAGCAAGTGAGTTATAAAAGCCAAAATTGAAAGCTTCTCTCATAAGTAATTAACATCTGCAATATTTTCTTGTGCATGTTTCTATTCTTCTATTAGTGTTGAAAGAAATATGCATAAACTGTCATATCAATATCATAGATATCTGTTAAACTTTATACTTTCATGTTTTAATCCTTGATGTAATGGCAGACATAGTTAGCCTCACACTTTTAAAGTCAAACAGCCTGGGTAAACATTGTATTTCCAACCCAACCGTTGTTCTATTTTGTTTCTTTTGCTTAAAAATACAGTCGCCAAAATGGGACTGATCCCACATCAAACAATCCCTGTGAACACTGCAGATAAGCCCGTTCATGAGCAACACCACCCGTGGTAATGGGATTAGACCTGAGCCACACTTCGTGTCGACCTATCACTGGAGCCGAAGTTTCTACCCGCCAATTTCTGAAAGGAATTACAAACTGATGTCACTCAGGACGACTCTCGTGGATCAATATTAAGCGGCTCAGCAGATTCAACAACATTCAACAAGCAAACCACCGGGCATGCACTACATTTCCTATGCAAGGGGAAAACACTGATCTCTGGGATCATTGAAGGTTTGTGAGCTCCACACATTTATCATGCTGTCCTCTTCGGACAAGCTTGACAGTCAGATAAACTCCTTTTCTTAACAGCAAGACGGTAAAGACAATTCTTTCTATACTTCCTGTAACATTAGTGTAACAGAAAAGGCCCTGGTGCTTCTCCTCTTATCGTTTTAGAAAAGCTTTGTGTTCAGCATATATGGACACTCAAGAAATCTGAACGCTTCCTTTTTTTTAAACTTCAAAAAAAAAATATTTTCAAACAAGGATTTTATGTTGTAAATATATTTTTACTCCATCTCTGTGCTGCGTAGCCTACCTGCGACAAATCACCTCGCCAGTTCCAGCTGTCATTAGTAATGAGGCCTCTGAAAGGGAGCATGGCAGGCAGCAGTGTTGTTAGCAGTGAGCGGAGCCAGTGAGCAGTGCTCAGGTGCTTGGTGTTGAGGGCCAATCATCACAGGGTTGGCTCCGTCTAATGAGGGGATCTCCATGATCCAATATCCAGGACAGGGTACCCTGACCTCCATTCACCAGTCCTCCCAGCACTGGGCACCAGCTGCTACTACGTCCTACTGGTATAAAAATGAAGGCGGAAAAGTAGAGATACCTCATACAATGTCTTCAGGGTAAAATACACAGTCATTTAAAAAAAATATTTATTCATTGTTTTGGATTTTATGTTTTTTTCGAATCAAAATATCTGGCTACATTAATATTAATCCTGTCGGAGGAAAAACCAGTGTGCTGTAGTTCATTATGCCTCTAAAAAAGGAAAAACAATTAGAGATGGGGCCTGAATTCCTGACATCCTGCATAGAACATGCTGAATTTCATGCTCACACAAATAATGTCTGTTTCTGGTTTCCACGCATTTTGAGTCTCTTTTGAATTGTTTTCATCTAAGAATATTTATGAGTGACACCACAGACCGGATTATTTGAATACCCCTTTATCATGACAACACAAGAAAACAGTTTCATTTCTGTGTTAATTTGAGTTCGTAACAAAGGGCTGAGATGGAGCGCTGCACTCCCAAAAGCATAATGCAAAATGTGATAATATGGAATTGATCTGCTGAGCTCATTTACATCGTCATGTTAAATTCACGTAAAAACAACATACTCTGCATAATTGTTTAAATTAATTTCATAAAGGCCCGGTCACACCACCCGAACTTTGCTGGAGCGTTCCTTGAACGGTATAGGGAGGAGGGCGGAACGCTCAAAATGGGAAAAAGATCGAAAACACAGGCGTTGGCTTAGTGGTGCACCGCTGAAGCCGGCGTTGCTTTAGCGTTGGTTTCACGGTAGCGAGCGTTGGTTTAGCGGTGACGCGAGTGTTGATATAGCGGTGTTCTGCACATGCGGGCGTTGGCTCAGCAGGGGTACAAAGTTGGTTTAGCGGCATACCGCTTGTGACTACGGAGCTGAACGGATCGTTTTGATACAAGTTCTGATAGATTTTTGATAGAAGTCGATAGTTGAAGTTCATCATGCGACGTGGACAAAAGAAGAGGAAGGCTGGAGAAGGAAAGGCAGCAGCCTCCAAGAAGATCATCACTGAGCAGGCAGCTGAAGCAATGGAGTCAGGCAAATAGATGTGGCCCACTAGTTGTGTCAAGAAATATTTAACAACTGTGAAAAAATACTGTTATGTATATTACTTCAACCTTTTTCATTTATTATTCCATTGTTATATTTTGCAGAGACCAGTCAGGCCACCAATCATAGCAAGTCTCTCAGCATCCATTGCGATACAGTTTTACTGTTTGAGCAAATTCGATATAGATGAGGTCTGAACTCAACGGCAGCTCGATTCCAAATGAGCTCCTGGTCCATTTCTCCCCGTATTTATAGCCAAATTCTGGTCCCACTCTGACACCTCTATACCAACGCCAAACCAAAGTTCATCGCCGCCATGAATCGCTGCTTCAATGGCAGACACCGTTCCAGCAACCCCGTGTCCGCTCGTAAAATGCTTACAACCGCTCCACCGAAGTTTGTGTAACGTTTAATTGCCGCTGCGTGGTCCAGCGTTCAAGATTTCTGCATTGGCCTAGCGGATCCAAGCGCCCACGAACTTGCGTCTAGCGGTGCCAAACTTTGACTGGGCGTTGGTGGAGCGGGGGGTGAACGTTGCCGGGGCGGAAAATTCCCCGCTCCTCAACGCTCGCAATATTTTGTGAAGCTCAAAACTTTCGGAGCGGTAGGAGGGCCCCTCCAGAAACATCAGCGGTGGCCGAGCGTATACAGCGTTGCTTTAACGGAGGCCAACTTCTGTTAAATGGTGGTGAACAGTTACGAGCGGTGATGAATTTTTTTCACCGCTCCAGGAACGGAGTTCGGGCAGTGTGACCGGGCCTTTACTATCACCTGTGACTTTGGTTTGTGGGAAGAAGCTGTGCAGTGTTACGTGTCACTGGCTTGCTGTTATTTTACAGTAAGTTAGGATTAGCCGACTCTTCCTATCATTATGAAGTAGAATTCACCAAGCGTTGGCTTGTTCACCCACTAACAGGGAATGTGAGCTGGGTTTAGACCGTCGTGAGACAGGTTAGTTTTACCCTACTGATGAGGTGTTGTAATCTTAATCTAAAAATCAGACAGATTTCAGGTCAAACCTAATGGACAGCTGGTATGACACCCACGATACAAAATGATTGAGGAAATGTGATCTGAATTACATACAGTTGCAGAAATGAATAAAACCAAATGACGGAGCAGCAGGTTAAATATGTAGTAAAGTACTGCCTGTGTTCCCGCCTTTACCTTGAGTTTCCTGATGTGTGAGAGGAAAACTGAAGTGTGATCAAAAGACAAAATATGAAAACACTCCTAAATAAACTCACCTATTTACAAGATATGAAAACAAGCACTGCATTTCATTTTTTTTTTTTACTTTGATTGAAAGCCACAGGTGAATTCACAATGAGTGAGACGAATTAATTAATTTTGTCATTTTTGGGGTTTTTTTTTTTTTTTCCTTCTTTGACAGTCCATCAAAGATTTTGTACAAGGTTTAATGACTAACAGGCACCTGTGTTGCAAAAAGCTTTGGTTTTCTTTTTCCTGAAAAGAAATTTTAGCTGTTTTCTAAAGCAGAAAACCTTGAGGTGTTTCAGTGTGGGGAACTTTATTATGCCTGGAAGAAAAGTTAGGATTCATTCATACTTTGCTGTATTCTTTTTAAACAAAGAAACATACAAATTACCACTGAAAACATGAACTTTCTAACACATTTAAAGCTCCCTCTCATTTAGTCTTGGAGATGTGTCGCTAAGCGGATGTTAGCAGTCTCTACTATTCTTCTTCTCAACAAATCTCTCAGTGAAAAGAATGTTGTTTTTCTGCACCCTTCAAAACCACCTACATGAATGCCATAAAGCCCCACGTCTTTTGTAACCTAAATAAACAAATCAAACGATTTTACTGAAGTTTTTGGCAATGCTAAAGTATCACAGAAATATTGTCTTCTTCATAGGACGACATACAAATCAGGGTATGTTCACGTCTGCATGAAGATTTTAATTGGCTGTTTCTTTCTCTGTCAGTGGGGCGTTGATAGAAGATCCATAAATAAAGACAGACAAAGTCATATCAATAAATGGCGACCTGTAGCAGAGACAATTCCCAAAACAAACATGAAGTCAAAACTAGGTAGGAGGTAAAAACCAGAGGGGAAACTGACTGAAGACAGCAACATGGAAAAAGACACGCAACATCGGGAAACGAACTTGACAAGACGGAGGACAGCGAATAAATACACACACGGAGAGGAAACACGATGATACTCCACGAAACACATTCAAGTAGCAACAGCATCATGAGGTCAAACATGAACCAGGACATAGCAAATAACATACTGAATAATAATGACTATGGACCTAAAGCTAACTCTCATAAACCACAACAATAATGAAGAACAAGTAAACAAGCAATAGAACAAACAGGTTAAATGATCCCTGAAAGTAAAGCAATCTTGAAACCGTAACACAAGACTTGAGGAGACTAGAGCATCAGAGTTTTAAAACCAGACTAACAAAACTTAAAACACAAAACAAAGTAGTGCCCGAAAATGGTTGTCAGTATAAACAACCATGAGATCTATCCAAACATGAAAACACCAAAACTTGAGAGAAATTCACTGGAAAATAAAGCATAAAGACACAAGACAAGACTAAAAAACACAACAGTCGGATGGTTATTGTCCTTTATCTTCTGCTGATTATCATATAAGGTACTTTTTAAACAGAAATGCTCTGTGAAACACTTAGGAATAAGAACAAGAGTTCTACTTAGCCTCTTCTATAAATATGCTTCACTGTCTAACTCTGCTGACCTCCTTCTTCTTCTGTGATGGACCTGCAGTTGAGTTGGAAGTCAGTAACCTGCATATTGGTTTATAATTACTGAATTTTGGAAGCAGTAATATACATTTGCTTTCAGTATTGTTACAGAAGGTAAACAGTCACTCTGGGTGTGTTGGATGCTTATCACAGATGCAGCGTTTGTGTTTGTGCAGGCAGGTAAAAAGTTCCATCAGACTTCATGAAGTAGTGGTTCATAAATGTAATTGATCTTCCTGCATGGCAGGAGAGGACTTCTGACCAAAGTGTACAAGACTAATCGAATACCAAGTTTGGAACAAACAGGTGTTTAATAGCTTATGGAAACTAGCTGAGTTAGCAGATAAAAGCCTCGTGTTCGCCATGTGATAGTTGTTAATTGTGATAACTGTTAGTTGTGCTGATGCCATTAAAAACTGGATTAAAGTCTTTTATAAAGAAAGCGTGTTCCATAGCAGACCTTGTTTGTTTAGGGGGTCAGAGTTGAAGTTGATTTTTCCAGTGAGGAGCCTCAGATCAAATTTGTTGCTCTCACTCTTACAGTACAAACTCAGCGTCTGTGAGATTGTTCCATATTCTTCCATAATGCATATTACACATGAGAGTGCTATTTTGGTTTGGCTCTTATCCATGATCAAACATTATTTCCATTGAATATTTTACACAACTGTGTTTACACTGAGAATACTGAAGCTACACTTATACCTATGAAATAATTTTAGAAGAGACGACTTAGAGAGTCCGAAAATGGAGACTTCACTTTCTCACCTCGCCTTACCAAACTGAATAATCAATGATCGGCATGTGAGCATGTACCTCTTTTCACAAATGCAGTGTGAAAGAAAATGTTTGATCACAAATGATGCTGAAGCTGAAAAACAATGACCCTGATGATTTGATGTGGGATTTATTAGAATTCATTCATTCAGTTTGTTTTGCACAGACTGGGACTGCTGGTCTTAAAAATCAAATTAGCAAAACAAATCAACCATGTGATGCGCACGCTTGCTGATTGCTGCTGTTTTTTTTTTTTTTGTTTTTTTTTTTTGCCCGTCTTTTTATTGGCATTTTTTTTGCTCCCCTTCCCTCCTTTTCCTCCTGAAGTTGCAGCTTTCTCGCCACGAGGGTCCCTGTGGACTAGACCAGATGTTCCAGGCAGCACACTTCCCCACTCTCCGCCTCATGGAATATTCATGGGCAACCAGGCACCACAGCGCAGCACCGAACCACACAGACCAGAGACCATTTATTTATTTATTTCATCACCCTGCTGCTTGGCTGTCTAATGCACAACAACAGTTCACCATAAAAGAGCATCTTCTCACCTTAATGTTCTCTCAGAGTAACTCACCACATCCTCTTCCCTTCATGGTGTTTCTTTTCATTGCCATGAATCCCCTGGACACATAAACATCCCTTCCTTCATAACTGTGGGTATACTTTGATGGGCCTCGCCCCTCCTTTCTGTTTTTCTTTCTTTCTTCTCTTCCTTTCTATCTCTCTTTCTGATTCTCTTGCACACACACACACACACACTCTTTCTCTCCCTCTCTCTCCTCCCTCACTTTTATTAGGCAGATGGGTAGGGAGTGAAGAGAGTGTTGAATAACTGATGTTTGTCTGTGAAACCTAATGGTGGTGCTTAAATACAATGCCATTATTTACAACCCTGCCTAATGCATTGGGACACTTAAATTCTTTGTTTGGTGGTGATAATTGGGCTAAATGCTCTACAGTAATGCATCCTGTTTGGCTGTTAGTGGCATGTTTTCCGTGATGGATTGGTTTGTTGTTTGGACAAAGGTTTGGAAACCATTATTTATCGGTATACACCCAAGTAACACTTCTAACCTGCCTCTTTGCCCTGTCAATGGCACTCCCAAAAATTTGCCGATGTGTGGTGACAGACCAAAAAAAACAAAACCAAAAAAATGTTCTTTAGAAAGTTCAGGTCAAGAACAGAGAGCGAGAGATGTGTTGCCGGAAGGAAAAGGAGCCCAAAATGAAACCTGTGGAAATACAAACCAGATTTCTGGGTACAAATGGAGGCAGGAAGGCTGGGAGCCAGGCGGTACCTCTGCTCCACTTGACTGCGGTCCAAAATGACAGCTGACGGCTGCCGCGCAGACATCATGGACGAGCAGATGTGGCGGCAGCTTTCCAAGTGCAGAAACACTTCGTTCCTCCTCTCTGTGAATCTGTTCCTTTCTCCCTCTTCTCCTCCCACTTTTCCTTCTTCCCTCTCTTCTTCTACTTTTTTGTTCACTGCCTTCCATTCATTTACCCCTGCGCTTCACGTCTCTGTGCAAAATGTGTAAGAGCTAACAAGACAAGGGCTGTGTTTATTACAGAAACTCCTTTGATCTGATCCCAAGCAGTTGTTTAGTTTCCGAAACGGATTCCCCTGCAGTTTCCCAGCATGCACCTGTGGTAAAGAGGTTATTCAGCTCCCTCCCAGCTGAGGCACAGCTGACTTCTCTCTTGCCCACATCCGGCAATATTTCCACTCTCGCTAATCAGATTGCTATTACATCATCAGCTAATGACTTGATAATATAATTTTTCAATTATTTCCTACTCTAAACATTTCATTTTCAAAACATGTGTGTATTGCACATTTACCGTCCTTTGCAGTCCATTGTTTTTTCACTTTTTCATTTTATCTGTGTGTGTGTGCGTGCGTGCGTGCGTGTGCTTGCGTGCACGTGCGTGTATCTCTAGCTGCAATCTCCTCTCTCCCTCTGATCGCTCAGTGTTTATGGTTTCCTCTGGTCCACAAGATAGTAATCCCCATGCAGCAGCAGGGGAAGAAAAGCAGGGAACCTCAGCGGGATGAGTTTATCAGGAGTGTAGGTCAGCTAGGCCAGTTAATAATGCTGTTATCTTGGAGGGAAGGAGGAGAAGAAGGGAGAGGACAGAGGGAAGAAGAAAATGAGAGTGGCGATGTGGGATAAGAGACAGGCGCGCACAAAGAGGAAATAAAAGTATGTGAAAGCAAAGGAAGAAGAAGAGTTGAAAGGGAAGGAGGTGCTGCGGAGGAAGGACAGGAGCAGGGGAGGGAGGGAATCAGCCCATGGTTCAAACAGAGTCGTGCCCACAGAGAGGGAGAGCCCTGCTGGGTCTCTTTGGGGGGGGGGGGGGGGGGGGGGGGGGGGGGGGGGGGGGGGACTGTGGGGCAGGTGGAAGTCTGGAGGGCTGTGTGTTTGTGTTGGTGTGAGTACACGGATCTGTGCATGTGGCTCCGTTTCTTTGTGTGCAGTATGCAAAGGCAGGTCTGCCATATTCAATATTCCTGTCAGCCCGGACTCAGAATACCAAAACACCCTGTCTGGGAGTATACAGATGCTCCTGCCTCGCCACACCTTCCTCCCCCAACATCTCCTCCTCTACCTCCTCTGCTCTGCTTCCTCCCTTTGCTCCCCTCACACATATGGCCCAGCATTTCAGCTGCTATTCCTCTGACAAAACTGATATTTGTTTCAGCACAAATAAAACATTTGTGCTGAAAGATCACGATGTGTACCAATAGAGAAATAGCACTACAGTAGCATTTTGATAAAAGCAACAAAGATGTCAGCAGCTGCACAGATGTTGGCTGTTGTAGCCTTGACAATTTACATATTTTGATCTCTGTCAGTGCTGGTGCTGAGGCAAAAATGTGTCTTTTGCTGGAGGCACAACTTTGCAGAGATAAAGTAGGAAGGTCTGCAATCTCTCGTGTAAAAGGGGGAAAAAACACTGAGATTTGTTGTTTTTTTTTCCCCCAGATGTATCTGCTGTGGATTTGAATGGGGGGCAACATGGCAACATTTCTGTGGATTTCTTCTTTCCTGTTCCCTCTCACATTTAGACAAACCTCATAAGATATGCTTGTAGTGTTGAGAAGAAGGCATGCTCCGCAGAACAAATGGTGTTAATTTGCCGCGCCTCTCTGAAGCTGCACATTAGAGAGAAGCCTTCAGGGAGAGAGTGAGGGAGGAGGAGATGTGGGGTTGAGGGTGGCGGAGGGAGGTGGGGAGAGGATGGAGAGGAGGAGGAGGAGGAGGCAGCAGCTGTGCTGGAATTAATGTCTGCATGCCAAATTAGAAACACCATGCATCTCCGTCAGAGATTCGCGGAAAAAAAAAAATAGGGAGGGGATGGAGGGGGAAAAAAGAAAGAAACAGAGTCAAAGACAGACAGACAGACAGACAGACAGACAGACAGACAGACAGACAGACAGACAGACAGATAGATAGATAGATAGATAGATAGATAGATAGATAGATAGATAGATAAATAATGTACATGTATGTACTGCAAAGATTGATAGATCCCATACGTAGCTTTTAATCCTCATTCATCATTTCATCCCTCCGAAGTGTAACTCAGTCCCAGTAGAGTATTCGTCATGCCAGTGATGCCGACGTGTTGTTTAGGTAACCATGTCACATGCATCCATGCCGGCTGGTTGGGAAGTCGTGTTGGCGTAAGTGCGTGCGTGTGCGCACGTGTACTGAGGTGTTGATGATGGAACACTCGAACACCAGAGGTGCACGTCAGGTGGGGGCCACCAGTCCCAGTGGTGCCCCCTAGGGACAGAGCATGCATTTGATTATCAGGCAGGGGATCAATAATGAGAGAACAGGCTCTCTCTAATGATAGCTGCAGGCCACAGGGCCAGAGGCCTCAGGGTACCGAGCTGGCAGAACAGCCCTCATGAATACAGGATAAGACTGGAGCAAACGCTCTGTGTGTGTGTGTGTGTGTGTGTATATGTGTGTATCTGTGTGTGTGTGTGTGTGTGTGTGTGTGTGTGTGTGTGTGTGTGTGTGTCTGTGTGTGTGTGTATGGGGCAATATGGTTGAGAAGTATGTCAGATGAAGGACACAGAGAGCAGATGGCTGGTTGGAGCTGTACGAACACCTCACCTCATCTCTCCTTGCCTCTATGCATCATTCAGCCTGGACTTTTTCCTCTGCAGCATGACTCAGTCTACCTCGCCACTCATTCACTTTTCCTCCCCATAACCCCTGAAACCCACTGCACAAACCGCCAAGAGAATCTTCCATATTGCACACATCTGGTATCCTAAAAAATTTTTTTGTTAACCTACAGAACTGTAGTAGAAACACAGGAGCACAGTTCTGTAGTTTGTTGAAGTGTAGATGCGATGTAAAGGTGTCACAACAGAATTAGAATAATTCTGTCCTCTCCACCGTTCCTCACAGACGTGCTGCAGTGGGTCACATCGCAGAGCCACCATATAGAGCGACAACATGAACAACAACATGCTCATTAGCTCATTTCTGGGGTCCCCCCCCCCTCTCTGCTGAGCTAAATTAACCATCCCATTTCTCTTCTTTGTGTGTCCTCTGCAGAAACAAAGCCATGCACCCCCCCCCCCACACACACACACATACACACCCTCTCTCTTCATCACCCGTCCCCCCTTTGCCTCCCTCTCTACTCCCCACCCATCCTGTCATTGTAAAGTGTGCGCCTCCTGTCTGACCGTACCCCCCGCCCTTACCCCCACATCACACCTCCCATCCGTACGCCCACCCCCCCCCACCTCCTCCCTTACCTTACCCCAACCCCCTAGTTCCCCAAGCACACACCCTCCCCCTCCCCTCCCCTCCCCCCTCCCTGCCTCCCTCCCTCTCTCTCTCCCACCCTGCCTTCCAATCACCCCCCGGGAGGTGACATCTGCCGGGATGCGCTCGACTGGTTCCAGATGCACCACCGCCTCTTCCACCACCACCGCAGCCACCGCCACCCGAGTGAGTGAGTGAGCGAACGACACCCCAGCACTCATTTCAATTCCATCACCCTCTCCCAATCATCTTGCCTCTCCCCAGTGCAACATTAACGAGCCTCTTTCATTTGAATACATAATTAGCCGCCCGAGCACTCTGCTTCACTAATTTTGAGACAAAAGGATGGAGGAGACGGGGGGGTGGGGGTGGGGTTTGAGGGCGAAAGGGTGGGGGTAGTATGTGGGATGAAGAGGATGAGGCAAATAACGATAACAAAAAAAAAAAGGAAAAACATTTGCATTTTAATTTGGAATAAGGGGGGGACTTTTTTCAGATCAGGGTTTTTTTTTTTCTTTGTCTTTGTCTTCTCTCTTTTGAACCTGCTCTCTTCTTAAAATCTGCATTTTTGATTTTACATTGAATTTATTTTTGTTCCATATGAAATGTATTTATGTACAGGTACAGCTGAGAGTAGGTCTTCCTTGAAGTTTTTTTTTTTTTTTTTTGGTTCTCTGTACATATCTTGGCATGACAATGCATGCGACTGAATCCATCACCCGCCCTCAGGGCATGCAGCACTCCCAAGCCAAAATAAACCTCACTTACTCCTGCACAATAAATCATTCTTCTCAATGAGCTGAAGCCAGCTGAGACATCCCTTAGTGCATTACAATATCATCTAGCTACATTCAATAAACATTGCTCCTATTGCCCTCACTGTGGGTGATTTTTATTTTGCTAGAAATAACGGCCTTGAGGCTTTTCCAGTGGACGAACAGCACATGAACACGAGCTGAGGCCTACATCGTATACTCACATTCCCACGATGAACTGGAGCTCCATTAGCTCTATTGTATGCTGGAATATTTTTACATGGTATGTGTCTGCAAAAGAAGTGAGACAGGGGAGAGATAGTTAAGGTTACAATGGAATTGAGCGTCATTGTAGAAAAAGGCAGAATAGACAGAGGGAGAGTGAAGTAGTGGGAAAAAACAGCAAATATGAAAAAAAGAGGAGTTTTTCCTGCGTATGTATGTATGTGGTGCTGTGTCTTTTCCTTCTTGGTGACGTGCCAGGCATGGCCTCCTGTCAGCCATCGGGGGAGCCAAATGACAGCTTTGATCCTATTAGGATCAGCGCCAAATCAACACTTTGCTCATTAAGGGCTTGCACACGCCAGCTAACAACGCGCCTGCCTTCCACGCCGCTTCGTGGCCGACCCTCTGTGCCAAGCAGCCGTGCCCTGCGAGTGCCAGGCTCACCTGTCGAGACTGGGTGAAGACAGCAGCGTGGAGGAAGCGCTTTGCTGAGTCAGTGCTGAGTCCACAGATTTTAAATTACACAATCTGTCTCCAATCTGTGTTCCGTGGAGCAAATCAATTATTCTTAAAAAACCTGAAGTCAGTCGTAGCATCAGAAATCATTTCATATATAAACGTCAGATCAGTCTTTCTATTTTAAAAATTGGCTTGGTGATAATTGTGTTAATGTGTCAATAATGAAATGTGCAATGCAGCATTTTGCAGCCTATCACCATTTGAACAGAATCTTGAATATGGTACAGTTTGTTCTTAAACCTAAATTTTTGATGCACTTCCTGTTTGCATGCTATAGCAATGATAGATAGATAGACAGATAGATAGATAGATAGATAGATAGATAGATAGATAGATAGATAGATAGATAGATAGATATTCTGCATATATTTAAATCAAATAAGTCCCTTGTCGTATTTCTACATTTCTGAACCTCTCATCTTTGATCAAACCCCAAACAGTTTTTTGCAGCCAGTGTTTCGGTGTTAAAATAATTCTTTGCTGAGTGAAAGAACCCTGGAAGTGAGCCATTAATATCACAGCAGGCTATTCTATTCTTCACAAGAGATTGACGTTTTCCCATTTACAATGAAGCATGAAGTTGTGTTTGTGTGAGTATTCAAAAAAATTGAGTTCTGGGGTGTGAAACATTATTTACCCTCGCTCATATTTATTGAACTGTCTGCTTCTCACATCTCTCTCTCTCTCTCTTTCTCACAGACACACATGCATACGCACACGCTTCCCCCATACCCCCTGCTGTAATGGAACGCTCCAGGTGACGGCATCAATTTATTGACATGTTATTGGCTATCAGCTGGATCAATAGGGTCAGGGCACGGCTTTCAGATGACACTCCTGAGAGACGAACACCCACGTGCGCCGGCTCAAAATGAAAACTCCGTTCCGTCTTATTTACTGCTTGACCTCAGTCCTCATCTGAGACCCCTGACCTCTTCCTTGAGGAATATGCATATAGACTCTGGCTGCTTCGCTGACTTATTGAGCCGTAAACACTCCTGACAAACTTACACATAAGAGGTGCAGCTCAAAAAATGACAAGCTGTTGTTATACCCATGCATCTTTTGCATTCGTGGTTTCTGCTTAAAATACAATTTAAAAAATAAGATCTTATGAAATATTACCATATTTTGAGATACTGTGTTACCGTATGAGTTCATTCTTACGAGTTATCAGCGAAACTTAGAAATAATAGAATATTCAAGCTTGGAGTTCCGCTTTAAGTGTAGTAAATTTGAAGTTTCATTGTTTTAGTACATTTTTTACAGTCAGACAAACACATTGTTATGTGAATCTGTTGTGCAGGCCTTTGTTTGATTTGTTTTTTTTTTTCAAATTCATTTTCTAAATTTTCTTCCACATCTCTTATGTAGCCGCGTGTCCATCGTTTGAAACAAATACGTCCGTTAATTCCTCTGTGTGCTGACGATTAGTTTCCGACTCAGAGTTGTCTCTGCTCATAAATCTGACTCCAGGGTTCCTCATATTGTTATGAAAGGGTTAAGTCCATTTTCACTGTGTTGTCTGCTCCGCATCAATGTACATTATGTACTCCTAATTTGCATACTGCAGCGCGAGCTCAATTAAAATGAACTTTTAATTTCTTACAAGTAAATTAGTTTTGCATGCGATGCGTGCAAATGTCGGGATAATGGGTGCTTTTTAATGAGCTCACAAGCTGAGTGCACCCGATCAACTCCCGGGGTGGAGGGGAATGACGCAAGGGACACAGCACCCAACCGCCTCACCTCGCTGTCACTAGCCAACCTTCCCTTTCTGCCACCATCCTCTCCAACTTTAAAACCAAGTTTTTTGTTTGTGCTTCACCACTTCCTAAACATATTCTTACAATCTTATTTTTTTTTTCTGTCTTCTCTCCTTGCCATTTTTGTCACTCTGCACTGCCTGCTCCGTATGAGAGTCGACTCTCATACAACCTTTCGACATCTCTCCACAATCTCTCAGCCATTCTTACCTTCCTCTCTCATCATGGGATGCACTTTCCCTCCCTACAGTCTGCTCCTCCCAGAGCCCTAATTCATTTTCCCCTCCTGCTGCTCCCCTCTGGGGTGCAGAGGTGGTCTTTGTGCGCTGAGTGCTGCTGATGTCAGTGCTGCTGAACAGGTGCGCAGACAGAAAGAGTCCCGTTGTTGTGGCACGGCGGCTGGGTAAACAAACGCACCAGAGGTCCCTGACGCGTTGTGCTGTCGCGCGCACACACACACACACACACACACACACACACACACACACACACACACACACACACACACACACACACACACACACACACACACACTCCAAAGAATCAGATGCACACACCCAGATCACTAACATATCAGTTCACAGGAGTGGAGGTGCAGAATGGAGTTTAAGATGGCTGGAAGCAACACACACACACACATGCACACACACACACACACACACAAATTCACAATGCATTACAATGATGAAGCGGCACACACACACACACACCTGCGAACGCACACACTATTAGAGCAGAAAGTGTGTCGCCACAGTGTGACCCTCGCTGTGCTGCAGGTGCTCTCTGTATGAATTGCTACGGGGCAAGAAGCTGCTGAGGGATTATCTGTGGAGCGACTGCCCTCAACACACACGCGCACGCACGCACACACACACATCCACAATATTTCTGGCCTCCTCGACTATCTCAGTCAGTCATTCATTTGTCTGTTTACACTTTTCTTTTGCCGCCTCTCCTTTGTTTCCTTCTCTTTCATCCTCTCTTATCCTCTCCAGCATCTGCTTTTCTCCAATCTACTCTTTGTCTCACTTTCCTGGCCACCCTCTGGCTCTCTCTCTCTCTCTCTCTCTCTCGCTCGCCCTCCTTCCCTCTGTTTCTCCTCTCCATCACTTTCTTCATCCCTCCTAGCCTTCCTCCAGCTTTTCCATTCTGCCCTTGCTCTCTCGCTGTTTTTTTTTTTTTTCTTCCTCTCTCCTCCCTCCTCCGTCGTGCTGCACAGCTGTGCAGAGGCAGATTAGTGTGTTAGTACCTGTGAGGCAGAGGCACGGCAAGCTGCATGCTAAAACCCAATCAGCTAATGTTGATAAAGGAGGCGGGGTACGGACATCTGTTCACACAAAACACCAAACTCATTTGAATCACAAGATGAAATGACTCACATCTGCTGAATTGGAAAATATCTTTTTGCCCTCCTTGTTTTAATTTAGGTGGAGATGGGCATACTCCAGATGCCAGGGTGACTTGCTGAGTGACAAGAATCCAGCAGACCACCGGAAAATGTCTGTTTATGTCTCTACAGGCGCATGTTTATGCTTTTAATGAATAAACTCGGATGCACTCTCCAGATTTCTAAAAGAGAAAAACGATGTGACAACATACTTTAGCAAAATAAAGATGTCCTCGTGTTTTTTAATGTGGTATGTGTGGAGTGCACACGTGCAGTTATATGTCAGTGTTGCACAAAACCTTTCTTTATGTCAAGTTTTGATACCATCGGGCTTGTCTCTTCCACACATTCTTCACTTTAATCAGAAAACTCCAATCGACCTCTTCAGTGTGTGATTTAGGTGAGCTTTGCTCAGAGCAGCTAATATAACCTCAAGTTTTAAGACTTATGGCGATGAAGGTCTGGTGAGGTTTTTTTTCATTCACTTCTCCACACCTGTAGTCGTTTTACAATCCACTTATCCACCTGTTTTTTTTTTTTTCTTTTTCCAAAACTATTTCACTCACTTGATGTGGTAGATATATTCCTCTTCTTTCCTCCAGTAAAGTCTTTGTTCCAAGCTGGCTGAGGCTGGTTTCGAGGCTTTGTTTTCAGGCACCTTCCATCTGAAACCCAACAGGCCATAAGTGCCATCTAGTTTTACTTTTGCTTGTAGACGCATGAGAACATAGCAACAAGACAGCGTTTTTGGACAGTATGTTGTAGTAAATCATAGTTAGGCATTTGTTGTTCAGAGACAACAAATCACAAGATATTCGTCTTTCCACCACAGAAAGAGAACATTTCCAGCTGAGAATGTTACTGAAAGTCATTTTTTTCCTCATTAAGTCTCTCTTCGTATAAACAAATATGAATGAAAAATCAGGAATGAGTTTGAATTTTAAATCAAATGAAATCTGTTGTGTGAAATTAAACAAAATCAGAAAATGGAATGAAGAACTTAAATATCCTCCAAATGGGAGGGAGTGCAGGTTTTTCCATTTTACAGTAAAAAGGACATGCTTTTTACTACCGAGTGTGACTGCATTGGGTCAGAACAGTGAATGAGCATACTGGACATTAAACTTATTTTTAAAAACTAACAAATTGTCTTTTATCAGTTTTATAGGTGTTAATTGGAACAAATATGATATCACAGTTTTCTACACCTAAATTCTGTTTTAATTTATTTCTGATTAAAGAACTCAGTCAGGTTTCAGATTACATTAAATTGCTCAAAAGACTGTGAACCATTCGACCAGTTTCCGACCTTGTTTTCCCAGAAGCCCTGCAGATTGCTGCTGACGCCCTCTTCGATCTCTGCTTGATATTCTACAAAGTGCCTCTTTACGGTTTTCTTAAACATGTTAAAAAAACTATTTTTGCTCATCTCAAAGCCGGCAGTGTCTTCCGGCTCTCCCTGTGATCTACGGCACGTCCTCCCGTACGGGTACTGAGCCCTCGGTTGGATGCACTACATCAAACTATATTTCTATACTCTAAAAAGAGGGAAGAAGAGGGAGGCTTTCTCACCCCACAATTCATTTCCATCCCTCTCGTCAAAAGAATCTTCAGCTTAAACGTCCATTCCTCGCTGTATTTCTCCAGCCTGTACACCTTGAAACATATTTTCACCTCGCAATGTCCTGAGTTACATCAAGAAATGTTTCTTTTTTTTTTCCTTCGACACAAACAGTTGGGAGAAACAGCTCTTGGTCCCAACAATGTTAGGAATACCGGGAGCACTCAAACACACTCTGTCTCCTGCCACTTACCCTTTAACCTGACCAGCACTTACAAGCTCTAAACACTCGGCACAAGTGTTTACGGGCAAAACACGGAGGCAACAGTGAAAACACACACACACATCCACACACACACAAAAAAAAAATCACACAAGCTGCAGGGAACCTTGTGGCTGAAGGACGGGATGAAACCAGGCTGCTGCTACAGATTTTAACACAAAAGGGTCTGCAACAAAAACAGAAGTCTCTAACTTTCTGAATAAATTCCTTTCAGTCAAGTTTCTTAAAAGGCGTCTTATCAACAGGTTGGATTTATTATTGCCACACATTATCGCTTGAAACATGGCAATCAGTTTTATGATCACAGGAAGTATTTCCATCTACGATTCTGATTTGGGAAACACGGCAAACAACATTCAACAGTTTTTAGAAATTCTGTTAATTTCAATTCAAAAGCAGTCGTGACAACAACAGTAAATCAGAAGTGCATAAGAGATAAATTTTGTCATAAAAACTGTCATAACAAAACAAAAGGCCATATTTTAGATTTGATTACAGCAGAGAGTTTTTTTTCTTCTGTGATTAGGCTGATTGTAAAACAGTTTGTTCATTTCAAATGTCTTTCCGGAGCATTTTTCAGAATGCTTTCTCACCACAAAATGATCAACAGTTGTCGTAACAGTTGTGAGGAATGCTTTTTTAATATCACCGTCTGAACAGGATGATTCTGTTTGATGTGTGCAATGAGTCGGACCTGCTCAAGAAGGCAGAGTCTGCGAGTCGGTGGGTGTTTCGCTGCAGTCGGAGCAGATGTTAGAATAAAACACGCCTGCAGATGCGTGGAGAATATTTCAAAGACGTTTGTTCATTCGACAGTTTTATTGACATTTTCATTATCAATCAAATCAAACACATGTGCAGATCAGCTGGAACAAGAAGTCACAAAGAGTCAACTTTTACAATTAAACTTTGAGTCTTCATGCAAAACACCTATTAAAACCTTTTGTGCTTTTTTTTTGGGTGTTTTGTTTCTCTATTTTTGAATGAATGAAGGAATAGATAGAACAAAACAAACCCTTTGGCCTGATTTAAAAAAAAAAAAAAGCAATGTGAAGTGCAGCCTTTCATAAATTAAACCCAATAACTGACTTATTAAAAATATATTATACATGGTACAGTAAATATACTGGTCACACCAACACGCCAACGGCCCTCTTGCAAAATGCTCACAAACCAAGTGGAACTTCCACATATATAGAGGTGGAGGGATGAACCTGCACATTGCAGGACTGCAGGGCATTTCTTTGACAAATCTTCAAAAATTTTTGCTGTTCGCTGCAGCTCCACAGTTTCTCCAGCCAGTAAAGGAGATGTGCACACACATGTGTACATCCATTGTGTGTGTGTTTGTGTAATTTACATTCATCTTTGTGTATTTTTGTCTCTGTCCTTTCACTGATGGCCTATTTATCTGTGCCGCTCCCTGTGCGATCGCACAAGCTCAAGGCATGCATATTTTCTTTGTACATGAATGGCGATTAGCGCAGCTCTGCCAATCACTATAATTTACATTAAATTTGAAATTAATTTCACACTTTTTTCTCTCTGTAATTATGTCAACAGCTGCTGTGAAGCCAAGCTGCACACATGAATTTTAATAGCTTGTGCTTTTAAATCTCTCTGAACTTTGGAGGGAAAAATACAAAACGATGGCGGCGTTTCTGGTAAAAGCTCATAAGGATTTATTGTTAGAGTGGAGAGAAGAAATTGATCATGGAGTATCCCTTGATTATGTGTCACAAGACTACAAAACTGCCCCTCGACCCATCTGTTCTTCCATCTGTCTGAACTCTGAAACTTAAGAAATGGTCTTTTATGGATCCTCCCGTGACATTTAAATTAATTTCTAGGCAGTGAAGACAAATATGGACTCAACTGTTTACACCAAAACACAATGGACAGAAACAGTGGGGGCTTTCTTCTTCTTTGTCAAGATAAAAAAAAAAAAAAAGTTCATGAGTAAACTAGTTCAAAATAAAGGAGAAATTTTCCTGATCTTGTTTAGAATTTGTAGTAGTTTCAATTTTCCCCTGGGAAATGGCTTTAAAAGTAGTACCCTGTGTCCTCCTGTGGTAGATTATGGGGTATGCACGCGGTGACGTTGGGCTTTATGCGTCTGCCTTTCTCTTTATCTCTGTGTCAGTGTTACGGCACCTGCTAGGCCTCCAAAACTCCTGCACAGTAACAAACCTGCGTGACCAGCCGCAGCCCTGCACGGCTCCGTCTCCCTGCTGGGCTGAACATTTGACTATTTACCACAGATAGTAATGTATCTGTGTGGTCAGTGCACCCGTTTCATTGTGCCGGAGCGTGTGGGAGAGAGACGGGGAGAATGGGAGAGAGAAAAATGGTGGATATTAGGAGGCAGCAGACAGAAAGAACAGGACAGAGAGAGAGAGTGTGGAATAAAGGCAGAAAGAGAGGCAGGATCAAGGGGTCAGGATTGAAGCAGTCAAGCTCTCATCTCCACACGGCAGGGGGCCTACAACCAGCAGCCCTGCAATTACATAGCCATTTAGGACAGACACAGAGGGAGGGAGGCCCCAACCTCTTAAAGCGCTCAAACCAGGGGCTTCAGCTTTACAGACCCGGCTTAAACCAAGCAGAACACATGTCGGAGGAACACAGATGACTTGGATCATGTCGACTCTAATGCTGATAAATCTGAAAAAAAACCATTTCAGTGTTTGACCTTGAGGTCACGAAAAAAACTGAGGTTATTGACACTGTGGCTAAAATATAAATGCTATACATGCTGGTGTCACGATATAACAGAAAATCAAGTTTTGTGAATTGGCTTATTTTTTGAGGGAGGACAGTCTGTTTAGTTTATTATTCCAATCCGAACTGATTTTGAGATAGATTGTTCACTGCTAATCCCAAACACGACAAAGACAATGTGTAAAAAAATAAAAGTGTTATATATATATATATATATATATATATATATATATATATATATATATATATACATATACATATATGTTTGTGTGTGTGTATGTATATGTGTGTGTGTATGTATATATATATATATATATATATATATATATATATATATATATATATATGTATGTATGTATGTATATATATATATATATATATATATATAAGGAATTTGAAAATAGATCATGTACTCTGTGACGACAAATAAATCCTCATCAGCATGAAAACAAAGACCCCTGTCTAGACCAGCTTCTTTAGACTGATGATCATAATCCAGACTTCATCCAGTCACAAAAGATTAAATTAAAACAAAAAATTTCACCGATCCTTTGCTTAAAACACTTTTCTGATGGACCAGTTATCTTTTCTGTGTCAATATCACTTAAAATTCTTTGAAAATGTTCACACGCCCAGTGACGATACCAGTAACCAACAAAGGCGGCACAAACACTCCCTGGACTTATTGGTGGTGTTGCAATTCTATTTCATGGATCATTTGAAAATAAACTGAAAATGGCATTAACAAATAAATGAATTGATTAAAAAAAAACAAAAAACCAAAACACACAACATAAAATCCAAATGTTTGACAGTCACAATAAGAAATAGTGAACAGTCCTTGAAGGACAGCTTTGTGGTTTACGCAGAATCGAGCCTCCTCATTGTGTTATGTGCAATTTTACACAGCAAGCTGGCTTTCCTTGTGAGAGCAGGAGCGATTAACACAGCTGCATCGGTGTTTGGCCCCGCCCAGAGCCACGTCTTCCAGGGCCTGGTCCTGCTGTGCCGGCTTCTCTTTTACATAGAAACTGTTTCTGTGAATGTCATGCCGGCTTCAAGGGAAAATAAGAAAGAGCTGCAGTTGTGTCGTTTGGAAAGAACAGTTAAATTGGCGGCACACAGGAGTTTAATCCAGCCACACTTTTTATAGCCTTTTGTCAAGTAATTTTGTTTTGTTTCTTTTTATTTCAAATTAAACAAGGTCATAGTTACATCTAAGTATTTTTTTTTCCTAAACCTGAGCGTTGATAACACACCAGATTCATGCTATGCTATGTGTCGCTGTGTTAATCATTTGATGACAAAAGTTTAAGTTTATGAGTGTGTTTCTCTCAGAAGAAAGAACATCAAGAACAACCTTGAAGATACAAATTCAATCTAACTGGATTGAGAGTTTGAGGACGGGCTCCAGTATTTCGTCCCTACTAGTTGATACTGAAGTCAGTGAATCACATTTCCCTCAAATTAGTAAAAGAGTACTTTCAAATACTTTTCTTGTGGAGTTACTTTTTACAGCTTTTCTGAATAAATGATTTAATTATTACCATGCTCATGATCAGTGCTGCTTGAGTGGCTGAAGGAAGAGTTGAAGAATTACAGTCTGGAAAGTCCTTTTTTTTTTTTTTTTTTTTGTTCATAGCATCAAGCATAAAAGCTGTTGTTTTCTATTTATGTATGCACATGAATATTGCGTTCCTTGTTTTAAAGGTGCAGGCGGAGGGATGTCGATATAAGGCAATCAGGTTCTTCACAGTCTCCTGCTCCCCTTGAAGACTCAATCGTAACCAATCAAACCAAAGATCTATTGATTACGGGGCTGAGGAAATGAGGTGCTGTGGTGAGTCGTGCAGAGGACATCCTCACAGACGTCACGTCCAGGTGATAATGGCTGGAGCCTTTTCTGCCCTCCTCCTATGTCTCGCTTCATCTGGATCACATTGGCCTGGAACATCTTCTCTGGGCCTCCTGCTGCTTCCGCAGTTTATCCCTCTGCCTCAGATAAACACACACACACTCATTCATGCACACACACACACGTACACACAGAAGCCACCCTCTTCATGTCTCTCAAAATTAGTCACACTGATGTTCACAGAAATAAAGCACCGAGAACAATGGAGCTCTATTTTGTTGTGTTTTCAGATCACATCATGATCTCAAGCTGAAAGCCAGTGATTAACATCAAGGTGCAAATTAACAGCTACTGGCCAACATTTCTGTGCCTCCTTAACATGAAAACGCAGCGATGTGACCTACAAACTGTGATATCTGTTCTCATGTTTTGTATTTGACAGCACCAGCACAAAATTACACATTAACCCCCATACCCCATCCTAGATATTTTCCTAATATTAACTGACATTTTGACTGTTGTTCTTCATATCTCCAACATCACAGCCTTTTTTTAGCTGGGAAAGCATTTGCATGTATCTGTCACTGCGTGCAAGATAACTTTGCTATAAAGAAGCCACGAGAGACAAAACAAACCGTCTGAACCCGTCTTCTCTCGCTCTCCCTGGACTCAACTTTCGCTTTTTAAATTAGCATGATAAATAGTTAAAGTTTGATGCAACTGACAATAACACCCCGACGTCTCTCCAAGGAAACAAAGGAATGCGGTTACACTGAATGTAGGACACAAAAACATTCTACTTTCTATTCGATTTAAGATTGTTGGGTCAAAAGACCAATCACAGGTGATGATGGGTCATTTAGGCAAAGTTCACACTGCAGAAAAATGCAACCCATTTCTGATTTTCTGCGCACGAGTGACCAATATCCAACCTCTTTTGTGCAATTCTGATTTTTGCACACCAGACTCAGCCCTGGATCATGTGTGCTACCAAATTAAATCAGTTTCGGATGTTTTTCAATGCAACTGCCATCTGACCAGTCAGCTCACATGGATTCAGCTTCTGCATCATTGATGCGAGAACTGGCGTCACAAATCTGCGCTGAAGGAAACGACACATCCTCAGTCTCCTTCTTTCACTCGTCATTTTCTCTAAATTATTTTGGCTCCTATTGAATAACCACTTGAAGATGGATATAGACATGCTGACCTGTTTAGCATCCATATTTGCTTGTATAAATAGCGTGTGCAGCTCAAGCGCCAACCTCCGCTCATAAAACATAAAAATAATGCGGAAGTGCAAAAAAGCTGTAATTCCGGAGAAATTCCAGCAGGGGGCGATGATGCTGGTTTCAAAAAGAGCCCGGGTCTCATTGGAACCCATTCAAAAATGCTGATTTTCAGAGTGCAAATAAACATATAAAGCGCCCGGTTTCAGAATACATTTTGGTCTCTATCACTAGTTTCTATAACCGTGCTGGCTTCACCAGACTGATTTTCACATAAATCATCTGTTGATATTACATTACCAGGTTAAAGTTTTGCATAAATCACCCTATCACAGCGCCTTCTCTGTCCACGTGATGCGGACACGTGACGGGCTGGACCAATCACATTTACATCCGGTTTCAAATATTCAATGTGGAGACGTCCTGCTGGACTCCTGAAGTCTTCAGAACGGCAGTTGGGAACGCTATGGGTGACTTCACGAAAGGTCTGTCATTTACAATCTATGGCGCAGCTTCACGTCACCACGAGGTCATATTTATAATATAGTGTGAATGAAAACTCAAACAATTCTGATCTCAGCATGAAGTCAGAATTGTGGTGTGAATGTAGCCTTTAGTCACCAGTTAATCGCTGTGTGAAAAAACTCTGAGTAATCACACAGAGGGAGAACATGCAAACCATACAGAGCAGCTCACCAGCCGGACTCAGATTCAACTGTTTCCTTATTAGGTAAGATTGCCAAACACTGCTTCACCAGAAGAAAAGTACACTGAGGCTTCTGAGGCTCTAGAATGTCTGATATAAATCGAATTGATTACCTCTTATTGTTCTTTGTACTGTGTAGTGGATGAACACACACGTCATGTTAAAATAGCAAAAATGTTAAAATCAGGGAAATGTCATAGAGCATATTGAAAGCATTGAGAAGTTCTGACTGAGATATTAGACAGTGAGCAATGATATTAAAAAAGTGTAAAAAGAATTGATAGAGTTGATAGAGAAATGAGTTTTACCTTTTTCACAATAGCATTTTATTTATATGATTGATAATGGTCAAATGTCTCAGTAGCTTTGACAGCTGCCAATAAGGCATCTGATCCTCAGATCCTGGAAATGACCAGGAGACAGGAGTTGATAATAAACGAAGGTTAACTTGTTTGGCATTCAGAATCAAAAGGGCTCCCTGCTTATCTCACAAATGCATCCCCAAAATGTGGAACAATTTACAATTAGACAGGTTTATTGTTGACAAGTTCTGACAAGACTGAGAAGTTATTCGACAAACACAAAACCAGGAGTGTTTATACCATGCTGATGTGCTATAGGGTTAATGATAACTACCAATGCTGGAAAAACACAGAAGAGCTACTTTGTGTGTGTGTGTGTGTGTGTGTGTGTGTGTGTGTGTGTGTGTGTGTGTGTGTGTGTGTGTGTGTGTGTGTGTGTGTGTGTTCCCAATGATGCGCCACACAGCTACAGATCCTAACGGAGTCAGCTCTTTGTTACAGACAATTAATCTCAGCTCTGGTCTGTCCCTCTGCCAGACAAACAAGCACTCCTGCGCGTGCACGGATGCACACACACTCACACAGAGACACACACACACACACACACACGGAGGACAGTGAATAGAAATTGTAACCACAAAAGTGAGGTTCAAATACCACTCAACCTCACAGGGGAGGCTACTGACCTTTACCACAGCAACACAGCCTGTCGCTTTCCTTCTGTCACTCTCCCGCTCCTTTCCTCCCTTCTCTTCTATGTACTGTACACCTTATCAGGCCTCCTCATCCCTCTCTCTCCCCAGAGAGCCCTGCTTCTCCCCTTGCCCCCCCTCCAAAATACATCCATTCCTCTTCACATCTTGCTTTTATACCTTCAACCTCCATGACAGCAAGGGCAACAGTTCTTCTATCCATCCGTCATATCTGTCACAATCACTTTACACCCACTAACCCCCATGGTGAGGAAGGGAAAGGCTGAATAACGAACCACCTTGAAAGCAACACAGCATTAAGGACAGCATGGACGGGATCTTTTGGAAAACGAACCTGGCTCTGATAAACAAAGCATCTTTGGTGTCGAGACTCTTCGAAATGACTCTTTCAGCAGTTCTCTGTAACACCTCCACCATCTTAATCAGTGTCCTGTCAAAATGTGAAGTCGCAGCTCTGCAAACCTGTATTTGTCATGCATATGACAAGTTAAAAAAAAAAAATAAAGCATAAAATATTATCATCAACCTTGTTGGTTACCTTTTTCAAGAACAGTCCTTTCTAAAATAAATAAATCTGAAAATGTCTATGAAAAACCATCTAATAGAGAATTCTAAACAAATGGATGAACAAACATTTTAGATTGCAAATTTTGGAGTCTCCAGAAATGCTTCAAATGTTAAATGCTCATCATGAGTAAAACAAGATGCACATACAGTGTAATAAATTACCCGAGTCAACTTAATGCTTAATGTGTTTGTGGAGGTTTTGTTCCTGCACAAATAAATCTATGTAAACCTATTTATTCAGCAGGAGAAAAAAATGTTCTATCATCCCAGAAAGATTTTGTAAGGAGTTTCACAATAACAGTGTCATGGTATAAACCGTTAACTTGGCATATTTATTGTGATAAATAGATAATTTCATTCAAATTCTTTTGCACCCAGAAAGTGTCCAATACTGTATGCATCTGTGAACCCCATCGGACACTTGGACCATTTTTTTCAAGTTTAAATGCCTGTAAATGTCTCAAAATTCAAGCCCCACTTTCATAAATTCATTATTTTATGCCAGACAATGAACACCCCTGGGAGCCGCTGTGACTGGAGGCGAGTTAATCTCTGGCACCTATTTTCTCATGTTAATTCCTCCCAGACATCTTGGAGAAGTTGTCGTCCCAACGCTCTCCCTGGTTTGCTTCCTACGTCTTCTTCTCTGCATGCAGACCTGCAGCACGTCTCACCCGTGTGAGACGATGAGACGGGAAGCCAGTTCAAGAGAGAGGGAAGACATGATGAGGAGGATGACAAGGACTCAGACAGAAAGAGAGAGAGAGAGAGGAACAGGGCGCAATGAGGAGGAAATGGGAGGGAGGAAGGAGGAGGAGTTGATAGTTTGAGGGGTCGAGCACCACCTGGTATTCCTTTACAACCAAGGAAAATGCCTAGAGAAATGATAATAAAATAGAGAGAAGTCGCAGAGCCTTCTGTTGCTGACAGGAGCTGTGTATGTGCCCTGCGAGAGGCGTGTGTGTGTGTGTGTGTGTGTGTGTGTGTGTGTGTGTGTGTGTGTGTGTGTGTGTGTGTGTGTGTGTGTGTGTGTGTGTGTGTGTGTGTGTGTGTGTGTGTGTGTGTGTGTGTGTGTGTGCGCGCACGCGCGTGTGTGTGATGAATAATTCATGGCCGTTCATTAAGGAGAGAAAGTGTGAGTGAGTGATTGTGTACGGGCGTGTGTGTGCGTGCGCGCCCTCCGCTGCTCTGCGCCACGTCGCCTGCCTTGTGGCTGCCATCTGGCTTCACGCCATCAGAGTGCCACCCTCCAAAGCCCTCGCTCCTGCAAACATGGCAGGATGGGGGGGTGTGGGTGGGGGGGGGGGGGCTGAGGCTGAAGTGACGGGGGTGGGTTAGGAGGATGGGAGGTGGCGGGGGGGGGGGGGGATTGCAGGAACAGCATATATAAAGAGGAGGGGCGCCTCAAGTTAACTTCTCCATTTCATTGATGTCATGTGACGTCCACAGTCTGCTGGAGAGAGATGTGCAGTTGGATGTGAGGAGTGATGACAGTCCATCACGTATGATACAAAGTGATGCTCTGTCATGTCAGTTAACGTAGACCTCTCCTCTCTCCTCTCTCTATTATTTTTACATGATGCACCTTGGTTCTGTTGATAGAGATCTGCTGTTCCACACAACCAAGCGTACGATGACAAATTTACAATTTCTCGATAATTAGCACAATAACTGCATTTCATGATAAACAGATAAATACCTATAGGCAAACTACTGACATGTTTTAGTCTGTGGTGTCACATTATTGTCTCCATATTTTCAATATAACAGATTAGCAGAAAAAAATATAGAGCTGGTTTTCGCGGATGAGCTGTTTAGTTATTGTGTGGCTGCCGAGAGCACATGTGTGTACTGGTGCACCTGTACTAATTGGTTTATTCTATATTTAGTGCGGAAAATGTCACCTCTAAGCCTCAGAGCTGACAATGTTTTGTCACTGATGGAAGTGAAACAAGCTAAAAAGGTATTTTCTGTCTGTTTTATAGTAAATTGTCATGCATCACAGGTTTTTTTTTTATATATATATTTTTGGTCTTTCCAACTATTAGTAGTACCGACATTGTACTCATAGAGTAGAGTAGCGAGCAGAGCTTTACTTTAATAATCCCAAACTAGGAAATTCCTTTGTCACGTTAATATCAAGTCGAATTATAAAATGAATAAGTATATAAAAAAAAAAAAAAACACCAAACTGATCCGCTTAGGTGTTTCTGTTTAAAGGACTGGCATCGTTCATACTGACTCACTGTCTGATAACTTACAGCGCTTTTTACAGTGCAACATTAGAAACTATGAATTATTGAAGTGACAGGAGTGACAGAGGAGGTGAGCGCAAAGAAACATGGAGTCAGACGAGCTTTACACAGACCTGCGGGTCAACTGAGCTTGTTTTAAAGGAGAAGACAAAACCAACACGCATCAGACTCCTTTTCTTTTAACACTTTACTAACATACACAAACTACAGTCGGTGCAATCAGATACATTTATAAGACAGCGGTGCAAAATGAGATGTCGTGTGTTTGTGTGTGCGTGTGTGTGTGTGTGTGTGTGTGTGTCCATCTGGAAGGGTCTTTGGGGGTCACAGTAATCTGGCACAGCAATCTCGCACTGTAATCATCTTGGTGCTCAGCAGGTGGTCGAGCAGAAGGAGGGAAGTAAAGTTTTGGAACATTTTCCTCTCCTTCCTCACCAGTTAATATTGCAACATGAACTGTAAGTATGGTGAGCACACAGCGGTAAGAAGCATCAGTGTCTGTGTATTTATATTTGAAAATAACTTCTAGCTTTCACTGTGTTGTGTAATACGTTGGTTTCTTCCTGATTGCAATATCCTTGGTCCGAGTCTGACTGCGGGAGTCTTTCTGTGCAGTTTGCATGTTCTCGCTGTGTGTACGGTATATGGAAACATTTTTCCGTGAGAGTGTGGGGCTGCCTCTCTCTGGGGACCAGTTTCATCCAATATATCAAGTCGTCCTCAGAGCACATTCCAGGCCAACAAATCAGAGATATAGAAAGGTGCCAGGCAATACGTAGTGCCTGGTGTCAGCGATGAGCTGAACAGCAGCATTTTAAACCAGCTGGAGATAGAGCAGGAAGCTCTGATTGTCACCTGAATAACGTGTGTTGCAGTGGTCTAATTCAGAAAATACAAAAGCATAAATGACCACGTATAAATCACGATAACTGCTGAAGCAGAGAGAGGCTGCTGCAAACATAATTCCTGATTTATATGTCAAAACTAAAGAGACCTTAGCCTCTGCTTTTTGCAGCATGTTAAAGGGAAAGTTGAGCCTTCTGTAACTTCAGGTGCATAACTTTTTTTTTTTTGTTATTTTGCATTTGAAAATAGTATCCCTCTGTTTTTGTACATCATTGTGTGTTGTTCCTGACATATGATTGAATGAAGAATGTCACAACTCACTGTGTACTGCACTATGAACATATAGCTTTAATGCACAACAGGGGGAAACAGACTAAAATTACCTTTAACCAAAGTGAAACATCTCTTTGTGAACTTGAGGTCTGGCCAAACAACAACTTATAGCAACTCAACAGAAAATTACAAAACACAACTTGAGCATATTCAAATTATACAGTCATGTCTTTATTTACAATTCTCTGAAGAATAAGAAGTATAAACACTTCCATACTTTTATTTGCCCATCTGCTGACATTTACATGTGTATCTGAGCTGCCTTTTTTTCCCAGCAAAACTGAACTCTGTCTAAAAACATTTAGATCTGATCCAAACAGATAACTGACCAGATTCGACAGGATAGAAGAAAACGTTTCTCATGTCAGATCACAGTCTGTAAGACCGACGCAGCTGTGTTGACAGTACTGTCCCCAGGTTTGGAGCACTGATCGTATTCCCTATGGCCTGAGTACATGTGGATGTGGAAAGTGCACAGTGCACGTGGGGCGGTTTATTCAGCCCAGGGAGAAGAGGAGGAGGTCTGTGTAGGCAGGGACAACAGGCATTATTATGGTAGAAAGTACAAAAGTATGTGCCATGCACATCAGAAATCATATTTTCTGATAGGTGTTTGCCTCTGGGACAACACCACCTTATTCCCCTGTAATGGAAAGGTGACAGATAACAGAGCAGACAGGATAATGATATATATACTACCCCAGGTTCCTTTTTTCTCTTTGGCAGTGGAAGGTCTTTGCTCAATAGTATTGCTATTTCAGGAGATCTGGGCCTTATCAAGCAGCCACACACAGGGATAATGAACTTGTCCTATCCCGGTACATTAAATACATGTGAGTGTGTGGGTGTGTGTGTGTGTGTGTGTGTGTGTGTGTGTGTGTGTGTGTGTGTGTGTGTGTGTGTGTGTGTGTGTGTGTGTGTGTGCGCTCTGTTTTAACTCAAGAGGACAGCCTGTGTGTTGTTACATAGTGATGAAGGGGGCTTGGTTATCTCTACCTTAGCGCCCTTATCACATCTGCACATGTGACACCTTTCAATAAGCCTCAGTCCCCACCTTTCACTGCTCTGTAAAGGGGGGCCAGCGGGATCGTGCATGCGTGTGTGCGGCAAACACGAGGAGACAAAAAAAAAAAGTTAAATATATCGATACTCCTTAAAGATTTGCATTTTAGCTTGACACAGTTCAAGTTGTTAATGAGAAGCAACTTAACAAACCATAAGTTTTAACAGTAGTGAGAAAAGGCCGTAAATTTAATTACCTGTTCTCAACAGGAAACATTCAGTTTCCTGCTTTGGTCCCAATGTCATATTTCCATTAGGTTTTCAAATGAAATGTCAAGCAAGACCGATTCCTCTACAGACAAAAATATTTGAACTGGATGAAGATGTAAAGAATAATCATGGTTATTAAACTTTAGGAGAATAAAAGATGAGGGCTAAATTATTAACTAACGTATTGATGTAAACATCAACAGTATTTTAAAGACACTTCTTGGCACAGCTTATTCAACTGGTCATTTCAGTTTCTCACACAACAAATTTTCTCTTGTCTTGTTTACATCAAGTGTCGTCACACAGACTTGTGAAAACAAAAAATAATAACAGAGAAAAGGGGATCGAGTTATTTTTAACCTAAAGGGAAAAAACAGACAAAAATTCAATGAAATGCTAGAAATGCTCTCTCGTGTGGACCACAAACCCCAAGATGTTAAAATACACAATTACAAGCTAAAGATTTACATACAAATCTTACTTTGCTGAAAGTCTAATAAGGTAAAGAACTCAAAGTAAAACTAAGTTAATGTTAGGAGAACCTCTCTTTGACCCAAAAGAGAATATAAATGTTATATACAGTGACCAAAACACACTGAACAGTTCACATTTAAACAACATAAATAGAAACGATGGCTGTCCGGTTTGTGGCTCCTGGGCCCAAAAGTTCGACTGTATCAGTGCAAAAGCAGCTGTTTGCTGCTGTCACAGGTCAGGCTGGATCTCTTTTTATAAACTTCCTATACTTTGGTGCCTTTCAAGAAAAATGGTTTGTGTTACATAAATATGTACTTTAGTTTTTAGCCTTAATAAAATAGCTGACAAGGAATTTTTCTATCGAAATATCAATATACAACTCAGGAAACGTATCAAATATTAAAGAAATGCACGCATACATTACATACAAGTCTGGAAGAAGGAGACAAACTCACAAAAACAAATGTTTTAGTCAGGCATGAAGGGATACATGCAAACATTAAATGGGGTCTGATGGATTTTAGCTTGATCAACCTCCAAATTTGAAGTTGAATCTTATTCTCTTTTTTAATACGATTTATATTATGGGATAAATGTTATGCTGTGTTTCACCTGAAGAATACCTGTGACCACTTGTATCACTCTGGCTGAAATAGAAGGCCTGAGTTTGGGACGAAAAGGAGAGAGCAAAGACGACACGGAGAGATATAGGATCGGAAGTCGGAGGCCCAGTTATTGAGAGTGTGAATGGGCAGAGCGTAGAGCAGAGAGCCAGGCCTGTTGGCCAGTTTCCAGTGGGGATAGTGGGTGTCCCTGTGCCAGCTGGCAGCCTGTCTCTCCCATCTGTGGAGCCTCAGAGAGTGTGCAGTAATCTCCTAGAGACAGCGGCTCAGCCCAGGCCAGATTTAAAGGGATATGGCCAGCTGGCCAGCCATGGACAGGTCTATACTACGGAGAGAAAGGAAGGGCAGGAGAAGGCCACGGAGAGAGGAGGAGGGGATGAGTGAGTGAGCAGTGATGAAGCAGGTCAGGTGTAATGGCCAGGATGATAGGGGAGCTGAGGATTGGTGGTCAGGGAGCAATAAAGAGCACTGGTAAGAATGATTATAGTCCAGCTGCCAGCAAATAATGGAACTGGCTGAATGTAATGTCCGTGCCTTTAACAGTGAAAACTACGGCAGGTCTGTGCCAGCTGCAGTAATGTGACGAACATGTCCCTGTGTCAATCCTGGCTTACGCGAGGTTACATTTCACTCCTCAGTTGGCCGTTTTCTCCGCTCCGTGTCCCAAAATAATGAAGCTAATTGAAGAGAGGGCTCTGTGCTTAGTCCAGAAAAAGTAATAAGCTGTAGGCCAAGCAGCTCTGTTTAGCTCTTGGTCTGCTCCTCTCTGTGATTGTTGCAGATGGTAATCAGAGTCCAGCTGGCTTGTCGGCTGCAGCGTAAAGCTGCATTTCAGAATATGTTCAGTCTTTGCGAGTTGTTTCACTCAGAATTTGTATTTTACACACAAAGTCTAGTCCAAACTGGTCTTAGCTTAATTTACTCTTATTTTATAAAAGTTTTGTAAAAAAGATTTTTTTTTTGCATTATTCTACTTTCAAGCTGCTTTTTTTAATGTGTGTCTTTTTATGAAAAGGTGAGCCTGAACTGAACTGAACACCACGGCCAGCTTGTCTGAGTGACTTTTCTTGCAGTGTGGGTGCCAGGTGAGGAAAGGAGAGCGCTGAGATAAAGACATTGAGCGATCCAAGCTTACAGCTGGGGCCAGACTCCATATGCCAACATGCAAGTACAAAATCGGTGCATGCAAAGACGCTTAAAACACACAAAAACACACAAACACGCCCACTGCAGCCATCAGAGACAGCAGTCTTACATGCATGTGCAAGTACACACACGTCAGAAAGATAGAACAATATCATGTGCACATGCATACACAGGTGTGCCAGACTCACAAACGCAGAAACACACACACGCACACACACAAATCCAAAGACACACGGAGACGCACATGCCTGTGGCAATCTCAGAAGAATAAGCGAAGCCATGCAAAACCCCAGATGTGCAGGAAGACAGGGGGAAGATGAGGAGGAGTGGAGTGCCTGGAAGGGGGTGGGGGGAGAGGGAGGGAAGAGGGGGAGGGGGAGGGGGGTTGGGAGGAGATGTGATGGGGAGTGCTGGGTGTTTACTACTATTTAAAAGGCAGTGGGTGCTGTGTGCAGATTAATAAACAGAAGGTAATAGCAGAAGGACTCTATATTTATTTTTTATCTTAAATGTTGCTTGTTTGTCGGCCTGGATGAATATTGACTGTGAAATTGGGATCAGGGGCGACACATGCCAGTGCTCGGCCTTATCTCTGGGATGCAGGCGGGCCTGGGGCCGTTATCGCTGTGCCACAGTGGCGTGCCGGCACTCCAGCGCTCTCAAAGCCGCCACATTCCCTTTGTATCTGCCTGGAGAAGCCTGTTTACCTTTCACTGGCTTGATATTCCTATTAGAGCCGCTGACTATTTACTCACTGTCTCCTCCTCTCCTTCCACCGGGCACTGTGCTGTCTCTCATCTCTACCTCTTTCTATTCCTCTCTCCGTTTGGCTATGCCTATCTCACTCTTTTTTTTTTTCTGTCTGTGTCGTTGCAGTTTACCTTTTTGCCCTGCCTCTGCCTCTGACCTTCACCGTGACTTAAAGTTCTGGACATGGCTTTGCCGATCACAAACGAGGCAGGATGCTTGACACCATGTAACACTGGCTTTATTCAAACATTTTCATCATTGACAACATTTGACATTAAATTGAATTCTGCCATGTTTATTCTTCCAACTTACAAGCTTATTCTTAATGAAGCTTGCACTTTCCTGTGTTTCGTTACCCCATAAATGCCACCTGAACTTAATTCTCCTTTTTTTCATACAAGTTATAAGAGAAATCTGATGTCTGAGCACTCCTCAAATGCAAGTGGACTGTGCCAGCACGCATACTGCATGCACACAAATGGATGTCTGGAGCTGCCTCTGCTGCCCGAGGTTGAGCAGACATGCTGTAAGCTGAGGTAACAGCACTGAAAGGCATGTAAGCAGGAGGCTGAGGCGGTCAGAAAAGCTGCTGCAGCAACAGGACTGCAAAGCAGGTATGAATAGAGAAGAAAGTAAGAAGAGCCAGGTCATATGGGAAGGCTATCGGGTGCAGCTGAATGAATACACCTGCCTGTTTTTCATTGATCAAATCACTGATTTTAAAGTGTGAATAGATCATTTAATGCAAGCAGATTTCATTTCAGAATGATTTCCGCCAATCAGATTGATTCTCTGAAGGCAAAGACTGTGCGAAAAAAGTTTCTTTACAGCAACTTGAGTAAGAAATATTTTCAGAAGACATTACTGTTACTAGACAAATTAAAAGCCGATCCAAATGATTTACTGGAGCCATTTCTGTTAAAGTCCTGCACATAAGTTTTTATTTTTCTTTCACTGATGATGTACAGCTCAGTGCGGCTGCCTTTAGCACCTGGTACATGTACAACAGAACTGCCACTTAGAGCATCCAGCTCTCCTGGAAAAGTGTTTCGACAATAAAGTGCAACATCAGGCAATAAAGGATTTAAGAGAAATCATGTTGCAAAAAATTTCCCTGCCAAAAGGCACCAGATGTGGTGCGAGCCCCAAAGGGATGATTGCTTTAAAGAAGTTACCCCGCTATCACAAGGCAGCTGTGTGCGCCAGCTTCCAACTGCATCACAACCTGCAGGCGAGTGCATCGAAAGAATAAAGAAACCGGGTTTGTCACCCAAACCTTAGAAGAAATTAACTGGGGCAAGAATATCACTGACGGAGTCAAATTTAACTCTAAAGGTGGAGATGAAATATCCAGCTCTCCCCTCTCCTCTCACTGCATGCTGGGAGTGTGTGTGTGTGTGTGTGTGTGTGTGTGTGTGTGTGTGTGTGTGTGTTTTCAACCTTGCCCTGTATTCCTTATGTGAATGTAAGACAACTTTTATTCAACTAAAGAAGCAAAAAGTGAGGAGACTCAGAAAGTCTCTTGTTCGCTGGGCCGTGGTGAACCTTCCAGGTGAGGCTTCGCCCTGGTACTCTGTGGAGCTCGTCCTCCTGGCTGTGGGCGAGCAGACCAGTCACGGCAGCATCACCTACGACTCCCAGATGAAGAAGGCCGTGGTGGTCTTCCTCTGGGAGGAGCAGACGATTCACTCGCTGCAGGTATTGTCTCTGTTAGCAGCAGCTACCCGGATCACGGTGTTCGGGATCCCCCCAATTCATCCCCAACGAGTCCCTGGAGGAGGAGGAAGGAAAGAACTCTCTCCCCTCCTCTCCTCTCCTCTCCTCTCCTCTCCTAAGGGAAGGACATTTAGATTCCTCCAGTGATGACAGCCTCTTCTCTGTCTGCAATCTTCATGCAGGTTTTTTTTTTCCTCCCTGTTTGTTTTATCTTCCTCCTCCATGCAGGGTACGCTGAGGGGCTCAAGGCGCACTTTGCCGCATGCCATGCCATGAGGTGGGATAAGGAGCAAACAAACACATGGGCAGCACAGAGCAACCTTGATCAGAGTGTCTGCCAGGGTCCTGATAAGCTGACAGGCAGGAGAGGACAGCGAGCGGTGGAAGGAGTGGGCTGTGGGGAGGCAGGCCGGTTGACAATAGAGGGTGCTGCCTGAGCACTAATCGCCATGAATATCATGACAGCCCCCAAGAATAATTTCGAATCTGGAAGGTCACGTTTCAAATATAGAGAGAAAATCCATATCAAGGTTTCCTGTCAAACTGTCTCAAAGGTGCATTTTAATTTATCGAGAACATCGTGACATTACAAAAAATGAAATCCGAATTTTGAGAAGTTGCGTGAATTTTTTGCTATAAATGTACAGATTATACATTACCTGCAAGAAGCTGACACAGCTGTGAGGAAACATGCAGAAATTCTGACTGATGAGTTAGATTATATTGACCAAACAACATTACGACTGTCGTAAATAAAATAAGTACAACTCCACTTCTGTTGGCAGTAATTTTCTAATAACTGAAGTTGCTGAGCTTGTTACTTTTACTGTAGATGAAAACGCTTCCTCTGTCCTCCTCCCATTGCCAATTGTTCGCCAAAGATTTGGTGTACTCGAGGAGAGGAGGCATCTTGCAACTCTTTAACTCACTCACTCCTCCTGTCAGCAGCATGCAAGACGTCCAACTCTCACTAGCATTAACACTCGCCTGTTTCCAGAGTAGCACCTCTAAATAAACTTCAGCTTACATATTCGGACCTGCTGGCAGCTGTCTGCATGTTGGTAGTTTATCTCAGCTGTCAGTCGTCCGAAAGTCAATTTGTTTTGATAACAAGCTAAGTTTATTCTGCGTAATTGTCATAAACTGTACACCCCTCACAGGACTGCATGCCATGGAACGCACGGCTGTGAATATCGAACTCGCATGTGACCAGTTACCTCAAATGCACCAAAATAACGGTCTGCACCACCGTTTGACTTCCAACTAACTAAAGCAAATCAGATTATTTCAAAGAAACATAAAAGTTACTTTTCCAAGTTTCATGTTTTCAGTAACTTGCACAACTTTGTGTGCTTATAGCATTTATCCAACATTTATGGAATTTGTTATTTCACGACTAGTAAATTGACACCTGAGTGTATGAGTATACCTCCCCAGGCTTACTTTTGGTATCCCCTTGCTTTTTGTAATTAAACCTTTTTTTTTTCCTTCAACACATTCACGTCGGTCTTTTTCCTTACAATTTTGAAACCTTGTAAATAACGTAATCCTCAGGAAGATGCCTTGTGCACTTCTCTGACAAAAAAAAAACAAAAAAAAAAACCAAGAAAAACATGACGCTTAGTCAGAGCAGCCTTGGCTGTGATCACTCCAAGAATTGTAACAGCTTGAAATGCTTTCTACATTAAGTGTTAGAGCTCAGATTCGTAACACACTGTTAAGGTGTCAGAAACAGTGATGCATTGTGTTAGGGCACATGTGTGACCGTTGTACTCAAGGGCAGTTTATCAAAAGGTTAATTCAGCGACTGTGGCATGTTGCAACACACGTTGGGCTCCGTATGTGTAAATTAAACAAGTTCAGGATTCCTAGAGGCAGCATCTCCAGCAACTTAACCATCCTGAGAACAGTCCTGAAAGCAGAGAGAGCAAACTGTGACTTGATTCCAATTTCTGCATTTCAGATGTTATAATTCTCATCACTTAAAAACAATAATCACTTTGTTGTAAATTGTCACCCAACACAAGGAAGAGAAAACCACACACTGGTGCCGATTCACAAAATATTCATGAATAATAACCAAACACTGACTTTGAGTTGCTGCCTGGGAGTTTTACATATTTTGGGATTTAATTCAGTCTAATCCTTTTGTGGTGTCTCGTGTTTTGTACTTGGGACATTTAAAACGCACTTGTACAAGCTCAGATAAGATTCCGCTGCTCACCTGAGTGTTTCCCTCAGTTCGGTGCTTTATGGACTCATAAACATGACATAGTGTTCCCACCCCCTCCGGGATTTTCCAGGATGTGTTTATTTTTATGTTTTGGTGATATGCATCCAAAAAGTGAATTTTTCAGTTTAGTATTTAACTATCTGAACATCTGCTGTCTTTTGATGGCTGGTCAGTCCATCTGTCTGCTGATTAGTAAACATCTGCCTATCGATCCATCTGCCAGCTTTTGGAGCCAAGGTGTGGGGGACATGAGCAACATTACGGGCCTGACACAAAGCGGTGTAAGAGTAAGAAAGAGACAGATGAAGAGAGTGAGGAAATAAGAAACACTGGATGACATGTGACCACCTTTTTTTTCTCCTTCTTCAGTCAATAAGGATTTACAACAAAACCACCCGTGTACATTCACAGGTAGAAAGACAGAAAATTGATTGATAGAGCCAAAGCACAATGATTGTAATCATACTTTATCAAACTGATCATACTTTAATAATCACCTGGATGAAATTCCTTTTCAACATTTACCAATCCCATATCTAGGGTGCTTCGGTGCACCCACTTTATGGCGTTGTGGAATAATAACACATCAGGAAATAACATTTCATAGCAGTTATCTTAGAGATTCAACAGTTAGTAAACACATTATACATTACAGAATTTTACATTAAATATCAAATTCTAATGTCTTTGGTTTTGGCTTTACAACAATGACGTGTTCTGCTGTGAACCATTCACCTCTGAAAAGAAAAAGATTGTACCAGCCAGTTTATCATGACAGCACCCATCAGAACACTTTATGGATGTGGATCAGGAATAAAACTGTCAAAAATATATAGATACTTTCATGCGCAAAAAAACAGCATAAAAAAGATGAAGTGATGCTAATATGGCCACACTGTGCAAAACTCCTGTGTCCTGAGAGTTTCTGGAAGTCCCCAAATGACACGACTACCTAATCTGCATTCTTCGACATGTGCATGCAGTTATAATGAAGCCTGCAGGAGAGAAGAAAAGAGTGTCAAAATACCTTAGATATGTTTAGTGTGAATACAGGATGAGCCAAAAGTGGCTTTGAGTCATATGAACCTTGGACATGAAGAGGTAAAACTGTTTTCACTGCAGCTCGGAGGAAGCGATGACCAACGAGGCTCCTGTGAGTGTCTGCAACATGGATGGTGGAAAGTCTGCACCAGCAGCTCACAGAGAAACTTAACAACAATGAGAAGACATCACAAGATTCTCCCTGCAAAAAGAGGCCAGATTTGTCCCTACTAGTACTTTTTATTTTTTGAAAGAGCCAGAAAACTTGTTAAATATGATTACAAATTTACAGAGCTGGCCATACTTGTCCCTGGATGAACCATCGACACCTAATGAGGGTGGATCTAATACTCCCAGCATAGAAACGTGATGAAATTTCAGGAGAGTGCCAGGAAAGCTGAGGACTGAAGGTGTGTATTCCCATTAAAATATGCATTAAAATTATTTCACCAATGATAATAAATTATGAATATGGTCAGCAGTGTCCTTGGAGAAATGTGTTTCTCAGTGATTAAGAATGGCTGATGGCCATGTTTTATTTCATTCATGTAGATATTCATTATATTAATGAGTCAGCCTTATGATGGCTGAAAGAAAGGTTTTTTTTTGTCATTGTTTATAAATAATGAAAAACATTGAAGTACATGCTCCATATGTAGCGCTTGTTCAGTTGCTGCATCGGTACATCGCGTTATGGAGTCTGAATGCTGTACCACGGCTCACAAAACAAGAAAACAGATCCTTTCTGTATAGAGTTTTCATGTTCTTCCTTTGTGTAAGTGAGTGGTCTGTGGTCACAGGTTTCCACGTCGATCAGTCTAAAAAAGTGAACACAAATACCTTAAGAAAAGAGTACTACAGCATTTTGCTTTTCAGACTTTATCACTGAAAAGTTGTTAATTGATGTCAGTTTCCATTCACTTGAGTGATACTGGATGAGTTGTCAACATAAAGTACACTGGAGTATCTCAGTGTGTATCTTCCACACAAAGCATATAATTCTGAAGACAAATAAACAAAGCACAGAAAAGTATTTCCAAATCTTACTTGACCCATGTCTGTTTACAGATCAATGAACCTTAATTGGAAGTGTCAGCCCATGCTCACTCCAAGCCTATCTATTTCAATACTGCGACAATAACAACATTATGGCGCTCAATGGCTCATATTCCTATGTGGCAATAATATTTGGATCCCTTCTTCTCTCAGTGCTAATCAATGGAGCGGGATGGCCTTTGGCTTCATTTTTCATCTTTAATATCGATTGCTGTTCTACTTTGGAGTGTACTGTCAGTCCAATTACAGAGAATTTAATTGATTTTTCCTCACAAGCTGGGCTAGATTGGATTGGTTTATGCAAAGCAGGTCAAACAGAAGTACTCCCTGGACCCCTTTTCTACGTGTAAAAATACAGCTCTAATGAATAGGAGCAACTCGACATGTTCACATCTCACCCTGTTCTAAGTCTTATTTCTCTTCTTTCATAATGACGTGACACACATGGGCAGAAAACAACGTTTAGTTGATTTAACAGCAACAGCAGCAGTGATTATTCTAAGAAACTATTGTTGCGATACCAACACTGTTACATGACTGTTACATGTCTGGCAAACTGTTGTTATTAGGAATTATTGTGAATATAGAGCAGATGAATCATCCTCTGTCGTTTTTTCATCCCAGATAAAGACTTAAAACTTCAGTGTTGAAGAGTTGATAATACATACAATTATATGTGATGAATAAAGCAGGTGCCTCTTCATTTGAAAATTCCACAATGACCTTTACAGGAAGCCTCTTCTCATGAAATATACATGACCCTGAACACAATATGTCAGACAGCTAGACAAGGCTAATTAGTTGCAGGTAGATTCAGAAAGACTTGCTGCTCGCTCTCTCTCGCTCTCTCTCTCTCTCTCTCTCTCTCTCTCTCACTCTCTCTCTTGCACACACGCACGGACATGCACATGCACACACACACAAACACACAATATGGTCCAAGTGCTCGTAGCTCATATTTTGTGTACTACCAGGTGACACTCTCCCACAGGTCTGGAAGTGCTGACTCTACCACATTTTTGGGTAATTATAGTCATAGTGCACCCACTGTGTGGCATCGAGCCACCCACAGCTGGCTAGCATCCTGACCTCCCCCTCTGGGCTCTTCAACTTGTAATGTCAGACTTTTCAGCTTTAGCTTGTAGAATAAAACTGTGGGTTTGTGAGCGAGGAAGTATACAAGACTCAATTTCAGAACAAATTTGTTGAGATAAAAGTCCCATTAACATGGAATCTAAAAGCATCATGCAATCTCAACTGCGGGCATCTGTTAATCAATTATGGATGTTTGCTCAACCAGTTCACATGTTTTTTTGTGGATTTGGAGAAAGCATTCAACCACGTCCCTCAGGGTGCCTTATGGTGGGTGCTTAGGGAGAAGGAAGTCCGGGGCCCCTTGTTAAGGGCCGTCCGGTCTCTGTGTAACTGAAGCAGGAGCCTGGAAGACATTACCGGCAGTAAGTCAGACCTGTTCCCGGTGCATGTTGGACTCCGGCAGAGCTGCCCATTCTGTTCTGTTCATAATTGTTATGGACAGAATTTCTAGGCACAGCCAGGGGCCGGAGGGGGTACGGTTTAGTAACCACAGGAGTTCATCTCTGCTTTTTGCAGATAATGTTGTCTGGTTGGCTTTATCGAGCCTGGACCTACAGCATGCACTGGGGCGGTTTCCAGCCAAGTATGAAGCAATGGGGATGAGGATCAGCACCTCCAAATCCGACACCATGGTCCTCGACCAGGAGAAGGTGGTCTGCCCTCTCCAGCTCAGCCACCAGGGAGTCGCTCAGAGTAGAGCCGCTACTCCTCCACATCGGGAGTAGCCAGCTGAGGTGGCTCAGGCATCTGTTTAGGGTGCTTCCTGGACGCCTCCCTTGGGAAGTGTTCTGGGCATGTCCCACCAGGAAGAGTCCCTGAGAAAGACCCAGGACACACTGGAAGTGTCTGGGGACAGGGAAGTCTGGGCATCCTACTTAGATTGTTCTATCAGTGACCCAGTCCTGGATAAGTGGTTGAAAATGGATGGATGGATGACTGGATGAATGGATGGATCAGAGTATTTTGTTCTAATGGATTCACCCATTGTATCTCTGGCATCATTGTCTAAAGGTTTGACCTATTGACTGACAGTGACTCCCACCTACAAGTACTCTAATACAATAGAAAGCATCAATAAAACTTTCAGTTGGATCTTCTATTGATTTTGGTTGTAATGCACCAATTATACGGTTGTCATCTCTTGGTACTTTACATTTATCTCTACTATGAACTGGGAACAGGAGTCTTGACCTGTGTCCAAAGGATATTTACTACTAAAAAAAAAAAAAGCTCTTCTGAGTGCTTCCCATCAAACCAACTTTCACTATGAACAAGAGTAGAGAGGCATTTGAAAGAACTTTTACTGATTCAGAGGATATTACTGAGTATTTTCAAATTAAATGATATAATCACACGGACAATGTGAAAATGGTGTTGTCCTTGTTTTTTACCACTTAAGCTGCCTCTGTCCAATGGCTTATGAACTGCACTAAAAATATTGAATGTTGAAGACAAGTGGAAATGTCCAACCTACAATAATACAGACAGAAGATGATCCAAGAAGAATGCACACTCTTTTCAAAGAGAAGGAACTGAAAGCAACAAATGCAGGAAAGAGGCGTATTAGTGTCACAGAAAAATTGATTTGTTATAATTATCAGTCTGAACATTACAAGAGGAAGGGAGAAGTCTGGGTTGATCCCCATGTTTTTCACTGTTTAGAAGAACCTAAATGTTCATATTTTGGTGGATTGGACATTTTGTCAAAAAAAAACTATTGCTTTAGTTGAATTTCTGTTGTCAGAATTGCTTAAACTACTCTGACTTCAATAATCTACTTGGAGAAATTCCTTGTTTTCCGGAATTGATCCACTGGTGGGTGACCACATTACAGCTCTCCGGGGAGCTGGTGGGGGTCAAGGGTCTTTATCAGGGACCTCCGGTGGTGCCCTGTCCGCTGTGGAGATCAAGCCTCTTGGTCACCAATGCCTGATGGGTAAAGTTTAAGACGAGATCCTTGCTACTCTCAAAAGGAATCATATTTTCTTGAAAACTATTGTTTTACTCTGGGTTGGACTGAAAGTTTCAGAAATGTTATGATCCTGAAAATAATTGTTGTAAAATTTAAACTTTACCGATATGAAAACCTGCCAAAATCAGAAACTCCCACAGTTGCCAGCACTGCACACCTCACTTCATTTCCCAGTGAGTTATTGTTTGCTGTAGATCAGAGTGCTAATATTTTATGCAAGAATCTTAAGGCATGTGTTAGTGTGTCTGTTTGTTTGGTTGCCATGGAGCAGTGGAAATGTGTTGTGTTATAGCTGTCTGTCGCTTGTCTCCTCACTTAAATCTCTTCTTTCACATTCCTGGAGGCTGGTACTGGAGCTAACACCCCTCCTCTTTGCACCTTTTGCACAGGCTGTGTTTGCGTGCATGTGTGTGTGTGCGTGTGTGTGTGTGTGTGTGCGTGTGTGTGAAGGAGCGAAACGAAGATGGTGCTGTCTTCTATTTCTCTGGGTGCCCCCTTGCTGAGCTGTCATCACTCCCTGGCACCGGGTACACACCACAGCTGTAGGGGAACCACTCTGCAGGGAACCTTCGTTTCCATCTGTCTCCAATTCACAGTGGCACCTATTTAGAGCAGCTCATCGGCTGTGCATGCCACGAGCCACAAGAGAGGGGAGAGGCTGAGTTTAAGGGGGTCAACAGAGATGGGCATCAACAGATCTCAAGTTTGATTTCAGGACTTGTTTATTTAATGATCAACTCATCTAAATTCTGATCCACAACATGGATTACTATCTTATTACTGGCACTGATGTTGACAGAGTTCTGGGTTTTGTTATAAGTTGTCTTGTTTCACAAAGGTAAGCCAGGGTGAACTTTGAAACTTCAAACTGATGAGTGAAAAAACACAACTCTGTTTTTCTGGCAATCAACTGGTGAAAACCTATAAAAATCACAGGTAACCTTACTTAGACCTAATCAGTTCAATAACTCTGCCTGCATCCATATCTGTATGTCTGCATTTAATGGCTGTATGCATCCAGTATGTGTGTGTGTGTGCAGTGTATATGCTTGAACTTGTGTCTGTGTCTGTGTGACTATGAGGCTCAGCTTAATTTAGCAGGTGTGTTTTGACAGTTCTTGAATGAGTGCCAAGTCTGCTGTAAGAAGGATAAGAGAGGAGGTGCTCAGTGTGCATCTGCGTGGGGCTCGACTGTGACAGATGGGGACGGTTTAACTTATAGAGTTCTGTTAAGATCTGGAGGTTTTTCCTGAAGCTGACGCTGCCAAACAGGTGTGTATTTTAAAAACACTTTAGAGAAACAGGGTGCACCAGCCTCGAATTACTTTTTTTTCTGCCTGGTGGGGGTGCTTCCATTAATAGAAAGAAGTCGTCACAGTACACTGTCCCTTCTGCCACATTCGTTTTGAGACAACAAAATCATTGCGCTAACTCCTTTTGGAGGGTGCACTAACCTGGAGTGTTCCTTATCCTTACCTCTTGCTGTTTGCTGAGGAACAGTGTGGCTTTCCTGGATAAAATGCCATCATTACTATCATCAACTCAACATCATTTTACTTATGGCATTTCGCTGGTAAAGTCTGCTTCCATTGGACATGTGTGAAAGCTCCCCTGAACTGAGATCTGGAACAAACAAGCAACGATCCTCTTGAAACCGTGGGTCTCATCTCCGTTAGAAACTGACCTTCCAGTGCCTGAAGCGAGAGCGTGCAACGTGGAACGCACTGCATTTTGGGTAGCAAAACAAACAAAGCCAAAGGGGCGAATCAAAAGAAGCATGAAGAAAAAGTTGGAAACTGTCTCATTGGCAGACGTGGAGTGCCGAGGACGTGCTGGTGCTTATTGAAGACTTTTTATATACTCCCTCGTCCTGAGTAAGATGGAATTAACGTCAGCGGCCCACAACCATGCACAGGAAAAAGCAGTATAGTAAATGCATGAATGAATGGATAGAAGATCGTATATGAAATATGTAATCACTTTAAGTTAGAAAAATATCTGTGAGCTAAAGTTTGGGTTATTTTGACAAAAGTTAAGTCAGTTCTCATGTTTGACTGAATATAGGGTTTTGCCAGACAGGCAAGAGTCAAAATCAAAAAGAGTTCAGAGTCATTTGTAAGGGCTGGAGAGATACAGAGTTCTGAAAAAAATCAATCATAAAGGATCAAATCAGAAGCAGGCCTGCACTGGGCTCAAGGAGGATGGCTGGTACGCTTGAGAGACGACCTAGAGAGCACATTACTCAGTGTCTGGAACAAAGCTGAACAAGAAAACAAAAAAAGTCCAGTTCAGTTCATGACTGTATTTCTGTTTTTAACATCTGATGCAAAGATATCAACAAAACACATCCTGGACAGCTCCTGTTGTTTATTCTGATACAACATCCACAGCAATGCTCATTGCTGAAGTATTGTTTGTTGATTGTTCTTCTTTCTGCTCCTTTTCTTTCGTTTGTTTGGTGTCTAGACTGATGACATTGATGTATTTTCATCTTTTTTGTTTTTTGTCTTTGTGTTGTTTTAAAAGAAAGAAACAAACTAAACTAAACTAAACTAAACTAAACTAAACTAAACTAAACTAAATGCTACTTAACGATGTACAAGGAGCTAATTGTACCAGGGTTACTCTTAACTGGATCAAACTTAACAAGTGAAAACACATCCTGATATACGCACATCGGGGAGTGGAAAGGAAGCAGTGGCAGGTCTGATTTTGGATCTGAAGCTCTTTCCATGTATTTCCATGAAGCATGTGGGCTTTTATTTACTTTACATTGCTACTGCATGCTTGACCTGAAAAAGCTTTGGGGACAGGAGCAGAGGTAAAGAGTTCAGCAAGTTGGTGGTGGCCAGGTGTCGGAGCGCTTCACCATATGGCTGTTTCCCCACCACCAGACGCCAGCCGTCCCAGCCACTGACTTTCACACTGCCTTGCTTCAGCTGCACAAAGAGAAAAGTTGCATTTCGTCTGAGCTCTGACCAGCATGATGAAACCACTGTTTGTATTAGATTTGTTCCGCAGAGGAACTTGTTCCTTCAAAGGAAACTTTGCTGTCATTACAACACAATTAATAACCTGGCTCAAAAACAAGTGTGACAGATTTATGCGCATTTCCTCTGGATTTTTCTGATATAGCAACAAAGTTGCAGATTATTTCACTTCTCCCCTGCATGCTGATTGGAGTTTTAAAGAGGTAATGAAGTCCTGATGTGTCCTCCTGCTGGGTTTGTATTTGGTGAGGGGTGCCTGTGTGTCGCTGATAGAGGGATCTCTCTGACACGGCTGCTCTGGACCGCCGCATCTGGAAGCCAGTAGCGGCAGCCGCTGGGGGGAGATAAGGCGAAGCTAGCTGTTCGCCTGTAACTCACGTTTTGCCCCCCTTTGCCCTGTTCTCCCCTCCTCCTCAGCTCCTCCCTCCAACCATCCTCGTTCCCATCATCCTCCTGACCTTATCTCAGGGGAGAAGGCACCACTGGGCCGCTGCTGTGATAGCACCTGCCAGAACCAGAGCTGGCCTCTGGTGATTATGGGGGAATCATTATCTCTCTCTCCCCAAAAACTCATTTTATACCTGCCAACATCTGAGGGGAGGAGGCCAAAGGAGCAAAGGCTTCTATAACAGGTAACACAGAGGAGTATGGTGTGTGTGTGTGTGTGTGTGTGTGTGTGTGTGTGTGTGTGTGTGTGTGTGTGTGTGTGTGTGTGTGTGTGTGTGTGTGTGTGTGTGTTCACATGCAGATCAGAGGGGAGTAACTTAGGGTTTTTGTCCAAAGGGAGAAACCACATGCAGTCTAACACCTAAGATTAAAATTCATTGATACATTGATACGGCTGATGATTAGATACTGACTTAAGTCAATAACAAGGTTATCATTTTGTGTATGTGATTAAACTTGAAGTTTATGTCAGAGCATGTTACATGTACGTGGGATTCAGAAACAGTTTTTAATGAGTTCTAATGCTTTCCTGAATCTGTTGCTTCTACTGCCATTATATACAACCTTTGATTAGTTTAGCTAGTCCTCTGCTCTCTTCTTGCATAATTTTTCCTCTTTCTCATGATTATCCAATCATTTTAAACCTGCAGGCAAATTCCACTCAGCTCACATCGTATAATCAAGGGAGCCTGAAACTTTCTGTCGTCCCTATACAGGATTCAATGTGCCCCTAATTTTCGCCGCATGTCTGACTTACCCCATTAACTGCTTTTGTATCGTGCCAAAACTGTGATGAACATCCACTCTCTACCTGCTCCCCCACTTCATGTGTACTCACAGCACTTCAAATCCAGTAACAAGCATATGTTTTCATTATCATTTTGCCGACGACTGTAGTTAAAGGGCTCCTCCACTTAACCCTCCGAAGAAATCCATGCCAAAATTTAATCAGTTGCTGCAGGAAATCAAGCTCCCAAATAAAATGTAATTTGCACTTTGATTTTGCCATTATTCAGTTTTTTATTGACTTGAACATAAAATGTGAACATCCTCTCTGTATGAACAGTTGTAAATGTGGGAAATCCCAATGGTGTAACTGATGAAAATAATAATAAAAAAAAAACACCTAAAATTCATGAGCTGCAAACACCGCGGGTTTATAGAGAAATCACCTCTCCCTCTCCCTCTCCCTCTCCGTTCGTCCCTCCACACCCAAAGACAGCAAAAAGCAACATGAGTTTCTCTCACTTCCTCTCTGCAGATGACCATCTGTGTGTTGGTTTCAGCCAGGCGCTTGGCACATCTGTGTACTCACATCCCCTCTCACTTCTCTCATCAACACACCACCAAATATGTGTGTGTGCATATTCGTGTGTGAGTATGTGTGCGTGTGCGTGTGTGTATGTGTGTGTGCTGTTATCAAGTCAGCGCAGGCTACACGGCTGAGGTTAGAGTTTAACGAGTCCTGAGTGGTCAGAGGTCAGGAAGGTGACGGCTACTACGTTGCTTGAGTTTCACATGAGAGACGCCTTCAGCTGTTCAGGCTTAGTCCAGTTTACTTTGGTATCTTTGATTCCAAATATGTGACAGCAAAACTTTCAACGTATGTCTTCTCCTAAAAACAGACTTTATCCTGCTGGCGTTCTCTACACATACAGGTGACCGCCTGCTGTCACCTTGCTGTAGCTGGAGATCAATACATCTAAGCTGTCACGACTCAATCTTTGATTCAACTCATTAAAAGGTCACCACCTGTGAGGTGGGCTTGTCTATAAAGCTAAAGTCGACACGGGAGATTTTGTTTGGTGAATGTTAAAACTCTTTTCATGAAGCAACAGATGTGCCTCTCCTTTGAAAAGTCAACCTTGCACTCTTATTCGTAGGCCAGCTTTCAAATGGGGAATTGTCTATTTATTTGGAAATTAATGAGAACGGGAAGCGAACAAGTTGATGAGAAGGACTGCCCACAACAACTTCTGCTGAACAAAACTAAACTGTGATGTGACTTTCATGAAACGATCTGTGTAAAACGTGTCAGTTTCTGTTCTGCAGTAATTCACTATAGTGCTAAATTGCAGACTTCAACACTATTTTTTTTTATCATTTGTAAAATATCAGCTTTAATATTCCATTGACAATGAGGAGGTGTCCTGTTTTTGATAGTTTGATAGTTACATTTTAAACTTATGGCCTGTGAGGGTTGAGGGTCATTGTCGCAGCGCACATTTCAGAAGTCTTGATTTATATACAAGGAGTCACCTTTTGTTTTCTATACCGTTTTGCCTAACAAGGCCCGGTGCTGGAGCTCATCACAGCCTGCAATAAGCAAAAAGCAGAGCATACTGAGTGCGTGTACTAGTCCATTACATGGAATACTCTAAAGACAACTGCACACACTCACATTCAGTCCTATGGTCAATTTGGAGATACTTATACATGATACTGTATGTCTTTCAAGTGTTGTAGGAAACACAGATAGGCAACACAGAGTGAGAGGAATAAATAAAACGGAAATCGAAATGAAATGAAGCAGTGGCACACAGAATCAGGGGCCAGTTTAGTTCCTCAGTTACTGCACATGGAATTGATGTCAGTCTGTGAGCCACATCAGCATCGCCTAGATAGAAATGCCGCGGCAAAATCAGCTTGTTGGTAAAGTTTTGCGTACAGTTCATCAAGTTTTACTGTGCGATCAACATTTATGATTGCTTAAATTTGTCGTTCTCGCATAGCAGTTTGTTGCATTTTTCGATTAAACAGACACACACAAAAAAAAAAAAACTTCCTTTGAGATATTTTGGAATTTTAATAATTGGGAAAAAATAATAAAAAGTTTCAGTGCAATTATTTAGACAATGCCAAAAAAAAGTTACACCTGCTTAAATCCAAAGGATGACCTGGAGGATGAAGAAAGAGGAGTGTCAAGTCCAAGCAAACAAGATGCAGTAAAGAAAAAAAAAAACCAGGCGTCTTAAAACGTAGGATGCAAAAAGGAAGGGAGTGTCTGTTGGCCAGCGCAGCTGGTTCCTGACAGAGGAAGCCCAGACGGAGGCCCGAGTCCTGCAGCCCACTGCTGTCTCCCGCTATCACCGCCAGCAACATTGCTGCCTGGCCTCCCCAGAGGCTGCAGCCCCGCGATGCAGAAAAACACACGCAGAAGCACGCAGGAACGACTTCATCCAAGCACCCACTTCTTCTTTGAGCTCGCAGTGCCTGGGAGGGCAGGAGGAGGGTTCAGATGAGAGCACAACCCCTCAGCCAGCGCCACAAGACAAGCTGACCTGCTACTGACACTCGCTCACATGCACTCTCTCCACTGCTTCACTCACACTCTGCTGGACAGGAGCGACGATGACTGAGGGAACCAGGCCAACAGAGGAAAAGCAGGCAAGGGAGATTTGCGTTCAGTGACAGAGACTATTAGTCGTGGGTATTAGCGTGCAACTGTCATATATTTCTTTGGATGCAAAGTTGTTGGCAAGAAGGGGGGGAGAAGAAACGACCTGATGATTCCAGGAATAATACAAACAAGGATATAAAGTTTTCACTGAGGATTTGAAAAAAGCTGGAAAGGAAATACTTGTGTGCTTTATTGCTTTACTATTTGGAGCTTCCATGTTCTTAGCCATTTCATGGCGGTTCATTGAGTCACATTATGATCCACAGTGGCTTCAAAAGCAAACGAGTCAACAATTATGAAAGTATGACAGAGGAACACAGAAAGGTTCAGGCGCCCTCGATGAGAGAAAGCACTAAGGAATAAACTGCAAAATCGTTTGGAGCTAAAAGTGGATTTTAGAGTCAACTACCTCGTTGTTGCTACTTCTGCCCCACTTGGACCAACTGGCCGGTAGCAGGCACCTGAGTGTCTCACTTAAACGCCAAAACCATCCCACTTTTAAAGAAATCGGAGGTCCAGACATGTCTGCCGAGGTCCATCTAGAACACCAGAAGACGGCTGACCTGATCGCCGGGTCCACCTCTGCCCCGACATTTGCCGCCTGTGTCCCCACGGTCACGCTGATCAGCCACCGGACGCTGAGGGGAAAGCACGCCGCCCACAGTTTTCAGCCCAGAAGCCTCGACCACAGCCTGGCAGCCAGCGCTCATTACAGATGTAGTGAAGGTAGGAGCTTGTCGTGCTACATGACCTGTTTTATGAAATCTTTTGGCAGTGTGTTAACTGTGATGAGTGATCGAGGGTCCCACAGCTGTCAGGTCTGCTCATTAAGTCGAGGTGATTGACAGATAATCAGTTTGTGTTGACTTTGTGCTGCATGCTATAAGGGCAATGTGAGGTTTCCTCATCTGACTAGTAGACCTGTTATTTGATGATTGAAGCAAAGGTTTCAAGGTTAGAATGACATCCAACAATACCATCTATATTATATCTCTTGATTACATTGACTGTGCAGCCTGCAGTTTGGGTTTTCTGCAGCACACTGATTCAATGTTATTGGTTATGTTAAAAATATATAAATAATTTCAGAGTTTAAAATAAATCACAGCATCTGGATTAATCTTCCCACTGAGTTAATATTTATCCATGTGCACTTGCTTTCTTGTCTTTATTAGACTTGCCAAGCATCAATAAATGTGTCATTATTGATAACAAGCCCAGTGGAGCACATTTTGTCCCATGGCAATAGAAAGGAAAGGGAAAGAGGTTTTTAGAGCATTGTGTGGGTGGGGGGTGGGGGGGGGGTCTTCCTCCGGGCTTCCCCATACAACTGCAGGGAACAGTACTAGATGCTGGAGTTTCACTGCTCAGCTTCCTCTGCTTCAAGAGACACATGCAAGTTAGCATAGTGTCATCTGGGAAGACACCCAAAAACAAAGACAACAACAAAAAAGTGATTTTAACAGTTCCTTTAAGTACAAAGCAAAAATGTCATTTAGATCAGCAAAGGCTTTCCAGGAGAGCGATGCATAAGAATCAGACATTAAAGGATAATTTTATAGACTCTAAATATTTAGAAATGGTAAGCCAGTGTGAGGACTAATACCCAAAGTAGTGAATTACCTGCAGCGCATATCGTCTCCTGGCAGTAATAAGCTTTGTGAACGTTGCAGTGATAAGGCCTCTATAATTAGGCTTAGTCATAAGCATCCCCCCCTGTAATTCTGTGATAAAAATCCAGTGGAACTCTGGCGTTGGTGCTCCAACCCATTCATCACATGCACGCACACAGACACACAAATATGCATACAAATGTTCCACTGAGAACTGCAGACCTGTAAACACAGCTCTTTGTCACAAGTGGTTTACCTGATGTAACACTATGTTCTGTGTATTTGTGTGCATTTGTGCACGTGTAAGTGTATGTGTGTGTGCGTGTGTGTGTGTGTGTGTGTGTGTGTGTGTGTGTGTGTGTGTGTGTGTGTGTGTAGAGGTTTAGTCCAGCAATATGTTTGCACTGTATAGAAAAACAGCATTAAAGTCTGGGTTTATGCATGTGAAAGCATGTGAATGCATGCTGGCGCGGGAAACAGAGACAGACAGACAGACCGACAGAGAGAGAGAGAGAGAGAGAGAGAGAGGTGTTGTGAGTCGCAGCATAGGCTTCCTGTGAGGGAGCAGATGTCGCAGAGCTCAGGCACAGCTGCGACGGGCGATAACCACGGTGGCAAGAATATGTCGGCACGCTGGCTCTTCTCCCTGGGTCTTATCAGCCGCACACAGCATTCAGACTCACACACACACACACACACACACACATGCATACACGAACACACACACACACACACACACACGCACACTCACACACTCATATAGACACTCAACAATAAGGAACTGCCACCCAGCACTCGCACATATTCACAGCAGGCCCAGATAGAGCCAGTAAGGCGGCGAGAGAGACGGGGAGAGGAAGAAAAGGAGCAAGGACTAAATCAAGGGACTTTGATGGAAAAGGTGCAGAGAATCCCTAACAAAGCCTTGGCTCATGTCTGCTGTATCATAGACTTCATAATTTTGTGCCAGTCTCAATCCTCTGTAGCTAAGAGTAGATGATTCTTGACTGTTTTCTCAGACAAGCAGAAGCATGTGACCAGTAATAACTTCATGTGACTTCAAGTACATAACATTGTCATTCTTCTTATTTTTCAGCAATGTGTTGCATAATCAGCATTGCATCAAGGTCTCCAAAGACCTGCTTACGTTTTTCAAAGTCATTGAAAAAGAGCTTTCAGATGATCGAGGATTTAATTTTCTCACAGCTTTTATTAGTAAAGTCTTTTTCTTTCTTTCTCTCCCTCTTTTGTTTTTTGTTCTTTTTATTAAACCAAGTTCAACTCTATTAAAGCACTTTATACTTTTCAGCTGCAGAGGTCACCAGTCGAATGTGATCCGCATGTTTGATCTGGCACAACTTTTATGTTGGGTGTCCTTCATGGTGCAGGTGGAGCAGATGGGGAGGGCTGAGGGCCTTGCTCACAGACCCACAGTGGGACTCAAACCAGCAAACTTCTGGTTACCAGCTTGCTACTCTATACCACAGGTAGAAAGCCTGCTATGAAAATATTTTCTGCAACAAGTTCACAAGTAGTATGAATGATTTACTCTTTTTTTTGTCTTTCGTCAAATGTGGAATCTTGCAGTTTCCTTCATCAAGCTGAATCAATAATTTGTTCACTGGCTGATATTTTCACAACAAGACAATGCAATGCTCTTAATATATTCATTTGCAATAATATCACTATCTTCACTGGTCTATTGCTTAATGATTACATCACTATATCTGTATCTGTTGTGCAGATATGAGCAAACAAATACAGCAGAGATCATCAGCAAATGTGGGAATAGATACATGTTGATAATGATGCAAGAAGCAGTAAAATACAGACTAAACACGAAGTGGGAAAATGAATGTGGGAGGAAAGGAAAGGTGGTGATGAAGATCGTTGTGCATGTAACGTGTGTGTGTGTGTGTGTGTGTGAGGGAGGGAGAGAGAGGGAGAGCAGTTATCCTCTTTATTTCCTCAGCACCAACTTTGCGGTTTCTATGAGGAACAGATGTTCACAACTTGATACAGTGCCTCATCCCCCTCAACACACTATCTCCAGTGCCAGCACCACCAACTGTCTGCATGCACACAAACACACAAACAGGCACATGCACACACGCACACACACGCACGCACACACACACACACACACACACACACACACAGTCACAGTCGTAGCAGTGACTTTCTCGTGTGAATATTCGACGTATTCACCTGTGCATCGGGGATTTTTTTTTTTTCATCTGTCCGTTTCTCTCCGTGCGCAGGCAACATATCCTGTTCTTGAGTCAACACATGATTTAATCAGGTGTCACTTCCTCTTTGACAGTTTGCACTTCTGTTGGTCAGATGTGGCCATGTGCTGCTCACTGCTCCCACTCAGCCTTGCTATTTGTTCAGTGAAAAGCCACAGACACAAGCACTCAGAACGTTCAAGCACGCCTTTTACCCTTGACCTTGGACTCAGACGTCCAAGTATGAGTAAATTGAAAATTTTAACTCTAAGGTGTCATTTTGTACTTGACGGTATAAAGATAGACCTTCCAACCTATGCAGTCTCTTTCAAAGTGGTGTAATTATTGAGTGCAACTGTCCTACAATATAATGTCTTGACAAAAAAACTACTTCAAATTTGACTTACTACACCTATTGTATCCACGTTTAATAGTTCAGCCTGTTACTTGCAGCAGTAAAGTGCTGACATTCAAGTAGGTTTCATATTGTTACCATACTTTCATCAATCAGGTGCATTAGCTGGGAAGAGGAGAGACTTTGTAAAGAGTTCAAACACCACGGTGTTTAAGCTGACTGAAGACATACTACAAAATTAAAACCACTCTCAATACTTACGTAACACAGCTACTTTTTTCTCTTTTTCACTATTTCCTTCAGTAGTTTGCCAGTAATACTCACATGCCCAGCAAAGACTGAAGTCATTGCCAACTTTTTTTTTTTTTTTTTTTTTTTTTTTTTTTTTGTGCAATTTCTCACTTTCTACAGCTGTCTCGTATCGTCCAAAGGCTGGTAGCAGAACTGCATATGCAGAAAGAAATTGAGATAACATATCATGGCAGTTAACCCTCACTATCTGCCAGAAAACAAAAGAGCACCAATATTTTGTTTGGCTGAGAAATTAAGAGCTTTAAACATCTGATACGCCACCCGAAAGCCGTTTGTGATGCAGTTCACTGCTTCAGGAAAAAATAGATGAAAGGAGGAATGTTTTGTGGTCATAATGGCATTTTGATATAATATTAATCTTTCATTTAAACAGGTACGCCAGTTAAAAAAAAAGAGTCCACTTTTTAATGACAACAGATCGTGCACTGAAACAAACACGGATTGGCATTCAAGCAGAACAGTGTTTACAGTGATCTATGGTTAACAGTGGGGACATTAAAACGATGATATGTTTTTACAGTTTGTTGTACAAATCCTAAAAATGAGCATTGGCTTTGATGCTCGCAGTGATATATATCAAGAAACAAACGACTAAAAGCTAGTGCAATGATGTATTGAAATATTAAGAGGAACGTGGAATAAGTTATTTAAGATTTAAAGTGAGCGAATGATGATTCCATTCATCCCAGCAGAAAACTGAACAGAGGTACAGGCTCTGATTATAGGGAGACTGATGAAGCTACAAGAATGCAGAATACAATTTGTGTATTGAGCTAAATGAAGCTCAATTGTGGGATCTTGAACAGCTTATAAGTCACGATACATAAAGGGGTAAAACAGTTGGAAAAAAAAACCTATATGTTGTGCACATTAATTTCAATAAAATGTCAGGATGTGGTGCTCCTAAAGGCCATCGCTTCCTGTGTTTGATCAGCTCACGGACTGATTCAGACTTCAGTCAAACTGCAGCAAATTACACTCACAATCTATCCATACCCTTTTATTAAACGGACTTGTTTGTTGTGTGTCATGGTGTGGATGGTCACATTTACACTTCCACAAATGAAGCGTACAACCGCAGCAGCCAGACCAGGGTCCGTTTGGACTTGGCCAAACACGACAAGCGTGAACCCTCAAACAAAGATGTGATTAACACATTACAAGAGGCGCTACAGCGCTGGTTTTAAAAACAGCAGGAAAGGCCTCCGGACATATCCTGGAATATCTGATGTAATGCAGAAATATGTTGAAGTCTTACACAAAATATTTCTATGGGAAAACTGAGTGTCAGATATTTCAAAGGGCATTATTCTATCTAAGAGCACGTCTTGGATTTTGAATTCCCGTCATGTCTGGATGATTCAAACAGCCGACACTTTGCTGCTCGATTGCAAACAAAATGTCAGGGGGTCTATGGGTGCAATTTGTAAAAGCAGCATTCCAGCGTGTGTGCTTGAGTGGGTGGGTCAATGATCCGTTACACCACGCCATATTACAGCTAGACTCTCTCTTTCTGTCTCATCCTCTTTCATAATATAATAGAACAGCTTGAGGACATGCAGGCGTTAAAGATGTTAACATACAAAGTGAGAGATCAACATCCTTTTAAGCTCACTATCGGAGGAAAACAGAGTTTAAATTACAAATGTCGTATTTAGGAAGGATACATGTGACTCAAAGGGAATTGTCTCAACAGAAACTCAGCAGTATTCTATCAGCTTTTCAATCGGCGTAACACAACTTGTTTTCTCCCTCTTCCCTTTTGATCAATGGAGATGTACTCTTTTTGCTTTCATGACTGCCTGGAACCGACAACGGTAACATTAATGGCAGCTCCATAAGAGTCGGGCCCGTTGAATGAGTACAAGAGAGGAAAGGATAGTAGAAGGGAGAAGAGCGCAGGAACACAATGGGTCTAGCGTTCCTTTCAGTCGGCTCAGGGCCTTATCTCATTTCAACACACTAGCCTGTGACTGCCACTGTAGGAAAGGATTTACAATGTGTGAGTGGAGGAAATGCTGCAAACTTCTCTCCTGCTTTTACTATGACGCACACACACCAGCGCACACACACGCACACATGCACGCACGGACTCACACACAGCACAGAGCCAAGAAGAAATAGAACAAAATCATCATTACCATAACAGTACAATGACCAGACCCAGCTCCTGTATCTCAGTGTGTGTGGAGATGCTCTCAACATAATAGCATTGTGTGTCTGTGTGCACACGTGCGCGTGCGCGTGGGGGTCTATAGCGTTTGTGAGGTGTCAGGGAGATAGACCGGTGAAAGGAAGGCAAGACAAAGCTGTTTTCGTCATTAATGCCATCAAAGGGACTTCCAGTTGCACTATTATGGTACAGAGAGTTCATCGAAGCGAGTTCCCACCTTGTGTGTGTTTCATTGTGCAGTTTATCAGGCCGGCCACATGGAGTGTCGGAGCTAACCCGGTGACCGCTCAACAAAAGGCCAAATTAAGAGGAGCGAGAGGCTGTCGCGCAGGGTGCCTGACAGGTTGACTGACACCGTTCCCTAGGAGAATAGCATCCTGTCAATCTCGGACCTGTCACCTTGACAGGAATCCTTTCTTTGGATGCAACCCCCATAGCCAACCTTTCTGTCATTCACGGCCACACACACACACACACACACACACACACACACACACACACACACACATACACTCACACTTCGTCTGTTTTCAGGATTCTGCGCAGGCAGCATATGAGCCTCCTACAGTAACATACTAATGAAGGGAGAATCACAAGGCTCACCCTGCTCCCGTGCATCCGAGATCATGATTCTGAAAGAGAGAATCAGACGATCTGTCGCTGAGTCCTGGACGCTCGGCAAAATTCTTTTCATCGCGTCACCTGTGTGAATTTAGTATCTCATCATTTATGTGCATGTGTGTTTATATTGGCCACATTCAAATAACATTTCACAGCACCTTTCCTGGATGTTTTTTTGCCTTCTCATTGGGCATGCAGACAACTATTACATCTCAATCGAAAAACGGTGGAGATTCTTCATGCATGCTTGCTCACATTATTCAGTCGGTGCTTGAGCGTTTTTCAAAAGTCCTCTCATCTCCGCATGAAGGCGGTGTTTGTGCTCTGCACCGGTGAGGCTGGTGAGACCGAAGTCGGGGCACAGCAGCTGTCTGTGTGTACTTTACAAGCTGGTTCTGTTTGTTCTGCAGACACAGGAGGGGTCAGGAGGGTGTCAGCTTTGTCTTCTGCCCTGTACCCCCCCACCCACCTCTCTCACACACAGTGTGTGTGTGTGTGTGTGTGTGTGTGTGTGTGTGTGTGTGTGTGTGTGTGTGTGTGTGTGTGTGTGTGTGTGTGAGGTGTATGTGTGTGTGAGGTGGGTGGGGCAAAGGGACTGACAGACCAGTGTGGCCAGGTGGAGGATTCTCACATAGAAGGAGACACACACCAGATGTTCTGTACCTGAAGTTTTCTCTGTGCCTCATATTCTGTGTGTGTATGTGTGTGTGTGTCTGTCTAGCATATTTGTTTCTCAGTTAAGTTCTGCTTGACAATAAAAGTTATCTCTTTGTATACAAAAAACCCAGCAGTTTATTTTTATCTGTTCCAGAGCAAAAGTGGAAAGCTGTCATCAAATTAGATGATTAACAGAGAATTACTTGAGGGAAAAAAATGTCAAATCTGTCACTGCGTCTAACCTTTTAAAAGTAGAAATTATCTTTTTCTCCCTCTGCCTTTAAAAAAAATGACTGAAATGACTTTCTGTTTTGGACTGAGGAAATCTGAGCAATCATAAGACTTCCTTTTGTCTTTCAAAACTTTTGACAGTTTTAGCATTTTGTGACATTTTATTAAACATTGATCGATCATCAGAAAAACAGAAAATCACAAATTATTAAAACAATTGTCATACTCTGAAGTCTTTGAATAAATATGACATGCAGTGCTTGAAACAACAAATTGACGCAACAAATTAAGCACTTAAGAGAACTTGAATATTTGCAGTGGTGTTGATAACACAGGCAAAAGACAACGATTTGGATGCTATCCCTCTTTAAAATAACATTAACCGACAAGGGGTACATTTGAATAATTGTGTCATTTAAATGGGACAGTGAAGGTGGTGATAACTATTCCAGACACACACCATTCGACCAACCAACTACAACCTCTAGATTTACAGTATTGCAAGTATTTTCTGGTGACTGCTCACACACCGACGCACATGCATCGATTTTTGCATTTGCTTGGCTTTCAAAAAGCTGTTTTAGTATTTTATTCGTGTTAAAGTAAACAAAGTGTGCAGATTTGTGCAGTCCATGCTGTCCTGATATGAGGAAACAGCGGCCCCCACGGGCAGACAGCGGGACTGCAACACAGTTGTATTTCACTCACCTCCGCTGTTTTTTGTTTTTTTTTTTAATTGAAGCTGTTTTGTATCAGAAACAATTAATTGAATTTTTTGTTCATTTATCCTGCACATTGCAAGACAAATAAGCCATTTATTTCCACGCCGTTTATTTGTTTTCGGATGCATTTTTAACCAGAAAAGCCAATTTCCAACCAAGTTGTACTGATTTATTTCCTCACACGTTGGTGCAAATAACCTTCTGTTTGCAGAACTTTTTTAAATTTTTTTGCCTGATTTTAATAATTTGCACCAATGTGCGGTGCGCTCTCGTCAATTTGGATCCTTTTCAATTCAGAAAAGGATTCCTGTACAATAGCTGCCAGAGAGAGAGAGAGAGAGAGAGAGAGAGAGAGAGAGAGAGAGAGAGAGAGCGAGAGAGAGAGAGAGAGAGAGAGAGAGAGAGAGAGAGAGAGAGAGAGAGAGAGCGAGCGGGGTTAGGAGCTCCAGATGGTGTTTAAACACAGACAGAAGGCTACAGCGAGGACAGAGACAGAGGAGGAGGAGGAGAGAGCCGCGGTTACAGCGGGCCCGCAAGCTCAGCTCCACTCATCACTGAAGACAAAACAAGTCTGCAAACCAAACCCTTGGAAAGAAAAATAAATTCCAAAAAAAATCGCTGAGCAGTCGAGGAAATATTTCTAGCAGCTCTGCTCGGCTGAATGTGATTTATTTTCTTTTTTTTTTTTTTTTTTTTTCCCGGGGGGTGAAGTGAAGCTTTTTGCTCCACCACCTGAAGACCGCTCGGAGCAGCGGAGGATCAGCGCGTCGGAGGAGGAGGAGGAGGAGGAGGAGGAGGAAGAGGAACCCGGTGCCGCTGGAGGAGTCTGTCCGACAAACTGTGTTTTTAACACAAAAAAAAGCATTTCATCGGATGTACAAGGACTGACTGGCGACGGTCGCTAAACTGAAGTGAAGAGGCTTTAAAGTTGCCACCGGAGGAATCAGAGGCGCACCCCGCAAACCAAGAGGAGTCTCATCACCGTCATTTCTCATCTGATGTGCAAGGATCTCTGGACTTACACCGGTGAACTTGCAGCCCGTTCTGTAGTTTTGTTTGTTTAGAAGAAAAAGCGAAAAGGACGCGTTTTCCTTTGTTTCCCTTATTATTTTTTTCACACCTGAAACTGTACTGTGTGGTTTCTGTCTGGGATGCGTAAAAGAAGCGAGAAGACGGATTTACGCGACTGGGACAAGTTCTGATTTTTTTTTAAACCCCCCCTCACGGTCAAAATAACAAGCGGTTTGCTTTAAAGGGGGTGAAAACAAAACTCAGACTTCAACACCAAAGACATCGATTTTGTTTAAGGATCCAACAGACCTGGCGTTGATTTGTGTTTTCTTTATTCCCTTTTCTCCCCTTTTTGATTTTGATATAACAGAGAAGAAGAAAAAAATACCTCATAATTTATTAAACCGGGAAAGTCAAGACCCCATTTGAACTCCCAAAGGAAAGTTAAACATTTTCATATGTGCGAGACTGTCGATCTTTCCTCTCAACATCTCACAGAAACAGAAAAAGGGAATAACACAGGAAAAAAAAAAAAGCTTTATTTTTTTCCTCCCCAAACGATGAGGATCAAGACAGTATAAGAATCTGTCTTTCAAACTATTTGGTGTGGATTATCACCACCACAGTTACCTCGGTTTGACCTCGACCTTCACAAAGTAAGTAAAACCTCCACACTCGTCTGCATTCAAGCAAATATCTCTCATATGTTTCATTTGCTGCTGACGCGGGGTTTTAATGGCACCGGGGGCTTGCATGAACAGCAGGAGACTTGTTTCATATTTAAAGACTCGGACTGCAGTAAGATCTCAAGTTCAGACTTTCACAGTCTGATCAGCTTTAATATAATGGTCTCAAGAAAACAAGGGAGCATGATAATGTTCTTTTTTTCTTATTTTGGGGGATTTTTTTTCCAAGTCTGCGCGTCTGTAAATGGTTTAGGAGACAAGAGAAAAAGACAAATGACTTTCAGAATGATCGTGTTGTTTATCTTTTGTGCATAATTAGGGAAAAATGGCAAGTAATGGGGATGTAATGGCACATCAGCATGCAATCACAAAACAAGGACAGGGAAAAAAATGACATAGATGAAACCTATAGTTCATTATTATTTGTATTAGAAATATTATTATTATTCATATTATTATCATGTAGCATTGTGAACACAGTTTGTGAACTGTGGAGGAGAGAGTGAGGTAGACATGGAGGACTCAGGTGTTTTCCCCATGAGTCCACACTGCACATCCACAGTGATGCTGAGACAAGATGATGACCGGAATCTTTGCTCTCCTTGATTTTGACGTCCACCTGTCTGGGCTCGATAAAAACTGTTGGTGTGAATAGTTACACTTGAACACTGACCCTTATCTGAACTGTATGGTGTCTTCGAATAACCTCTGCAGCTTTGTGCATGGCGCTGTAGATGATCACAGTCAAGCATCCAGAGCATGGCTTTGCTGTGGATGGAGCTGAAAAGCAGCTTCAGGAGCAGTCGTTTCGGTGGGGAGGCGGCTGCTGGTTGGACTGTGGTGACACTGTTTTGTGTGGATGTTGGAGAAAGTGCTTAAGAGGAATACCATGGCAACCGGAGAAAATAAACATCAACATCAAACACTTAATTCATTATGTGTGATTTATAGCAACTTATATGTGAGTGGAGACACTCCCCAAAGAAGAAAGAAGTCCAGCCAAAGGTTTCTACCCCTACTTGAACAGCCTCAGCGGCACACTATTCTGCATGTGAGCGCAACAGTAAAACACTTTGGCCATTTTCTCTGCAGGACAGAGCCCGGTATAATTGGCCCTGGTAAATATCATCTGAATAATTGAACAGCTGATAATAGTCTTGAACAATGGATGGGAGGTTGCAGGGGTGAAACCGCAGTGCAGACACCCTGCCTCACCACACATTATCCCCCCCCCCCCCACCATCACCACCACCATCCTCCTCTCTCGCCTTCCACCGCTGGCCGTCCCGTCGCTCAGATCAGCGGGGCCTGCAGCCTGCTCAGGCAGATGTCCCCACTTCATCATTAAGTAGCTCTCTTTAAAGGCAGACCATTCATTATGACCCCTGCTCGCAGTGTGTTTATTCAGTTCCCATCCACCACAGGTGCATCGAGGGGACGTCCTCCGCCTCACACGCAGAAGGAAACATACTTGTGAACAAGTGTTTTCGTCTTCACAGCATCAAGCAATGATATGAGCCGGCAGCCCACCTATTTAAGGACACGCTGTTGTTCCTTCTACCTTATTATTGCAATGTTTACTATCTGTGTTTTATTGTGGTTTTATCTAGTTTCCTAAGAACATATCAAGCAATCTTTATTGTTTCAGTGAGCTGTAGATCAGCTGAGTGACGGCACCAATGAAGAAGGTGTTACTCGTCAGTTCTGTGACTTGATGCTACAGCGTCTGGGTAATGCAATACATGTTTACTGTGTGAGTGTGTGGGCCCGTGCTTTGTGTGTGTGGTAATTATTGCGATCTAAATGCGGGCAGTGCAGGTGAAACTGGCTGTCTCCTAATTAATGAGAGGAGCAGATGGCCCCGGGTGGGCGGGAGCGGCGAGAACACAGCGAGCCGGTCAGGTGGTCAGCACAACACAGACACCTGGGCCATCACAAACAAGACAAGTCAAGCAGCTGACACTAGACAAAGATATTGTGTTTGCGTAGATTTTTCATTGTATTCATTGCCTTACCGTAAGTCAAACAACAGATATATAATAGATCATTGAAGCTGAAATTATGGGACTCTTTATAATGTTCAGTAAATTCTCACTAACTGCCTCCTTCTGCTGTACATGAAGTAATACATACACTGATAAGCACATACAGTTTAGTCAAGCTAAATTTTGTCATGACTTCCTCTTTTTTTGTTTTTTGAGACTTTTTGGCAACTTTAACAGGTTTGAAGACACGATGGAAACATTTTTTTTCTATTAACCTCTCATGAGTTCTGTCAGTGGCACGTAGCTACAAATGACGTATATTTTCTATTTACTCTTATCTTTGTACGTGTAAGAGACTTAACAAGACCAGCAAGCCTCATAATTTCGCTTTAATAACATTGTAGTCTGAACTAAACATTGAAGAAATTGACCTCCAACAAGGTGTTTCAGTGGCTTTTGCAGCTCATATTTGTTTTAACAAATTTGTGTTTCAAGCATGAGTGCAACAAAAGCGTTGTTTATGTTCTCGTGGTTCAAACGGCGAATCGACACATTAGTGTCACCGTTTCCCTTGAGAACAAACTATTTTTCTTTTTTGCAACTCATTGAAGTAAGTCGCACAATACGGTCTTCAAGGTGAAAAAGACTACCATTTGTGTGTGTGTGTGTGTGTGTGTGTGTGTGTGTGTGTGTGTGTGTGTGCGTATGTGCGTGTGTGTGCAGAAGTAGAGTAACAAATGCAGATGGAAGCTCACTAATGTGTCTCTATTAAATGGGAGACTGGAGTGATGGAGAAAATTTCACAGCTTATTTGACTTTTGTTAGTTGTTCTTTGGTATTTCTGTACTCGGGGAAAATGATTTTCCAGCAGCCTTTTGTAAAACTGAAGCTCGCAACAGAAACCTAATGTACTTTCCGTGCAGCTGAAGTGACTTTAATGACATTGATGTGTAAATTGTGCGTCTTCTGCAAAAATAGCAGAGAATGATGAAGTGACTGTCCCTGTAGCAAAGTCTTTATGGCTGGACTGATGCATACTGGGAAAAGCCAGCGTGGTTCTGGCTGCCTCCTGCTTCATCTTGTGTGAGTGTGTTGGTCTGCTCCGCGCTGGTCTGTTCCACATGTGTTTAACATTACTGTGACAAGGCTGGCCGGCGTCTCTGGGGAGATGGAGAATGTCAGAGACTAGAGTCGAGGAGCGAGCAGCTTCCCAACATCTGATGGAATGAGAAACACACTGGCTGGACGGCTGGATGGCTGGCCTGCTGACGCCACAGCGTGGGAGCAGAACAGAGCAGAGCAGAGCGGAGGGTGGAGGCCATATACAACAACAACAACATAAAAAAAAAAAAGAAAATTGTGTCTTTAAAACTTATCGCTTTCTTGCCTTTACTCACTTCTCCACAAATTCACCCAGATTCTCCCGAATAAAACACACACACCGCATTTGTTTACAGCTGAATTAAACACCACTCCGTCAGTGGAAATATCAGGTGTCTTTTCCTTCATGTTTCTACCGCAGAGCAAGCAAAACACTCAAATTCCCGTATCTGTGACATTCAAGGGTAAAAGCTCGACGTTTCTTGCTGAGCATTTCTGGAAATTATTTGTTGAATTGACTCCTCATTTTACTAAATTTCGTCAACATATACAGCATTGATAATCTGCACCCTCAATTACAGGTTTCTAAAGGGAAGCACATTTCCAGCTCACAGACACTCTCAGTCATGAATGCAGTAGCGAACAAATGTAAAAACATCGATTAATTCACATGCGCGCCGCGCCGCTGAATTGCTGACAACACTTCCTCCACCTCCCTTCCGTGTCTTGTGCCTATTTCACCTCCCGTTTTTGCCTCTTCACCTTTCGCTTCCTCGCTTGCCCACTGACCTCTGATCTACTTTTGGCCCTCCTCTCCTCTTGGTTCCACTCTCGCTGCTGCACCTTCTCCCCTCTAACCTCTTCTTCCACGCTGGAGGAAGTGTGCTCAGATCAGAGGCAGACACAGGAAACAGCTGGGCTAATCTACAGTAGCGCTGCGCTCTGTTTTAATCAAACCGAGTGGACAGGCCAGCGGAGAAAATGGGAAGTTCATATCGCTCCCGCTACCAGATATAATGAATCCCTCCCTTTCCTTCTGCCCCACACCGAGGCCTTTATCACAGGCGAGGAGTAAACAAACACAAAGGAATACAGACGTGAAATTATTAAGATCTCCACTCCAAAGAGCTCCTCTCTGGACGCCTGGGGAAAGGCTCCGGCACAGGAGCATGCGAGCAGAGATTGGAGAGGAAGGCATGTCTCGCTCACATTTGCTCCCTCTCTCTCTTCTTACAGTATTTGTGAAATTAAAAATGTTGTTATCTTCTGGAAACAGATCCTGTGCCACACAGATGGTTCCGTCTTCCTTCAAATGGGAGGTTGAGCCACAGAGTGCCGTTGTGTTACCAGTGTGTTGTACAGACCTTAATCTCGGCTCCAGCCTTCCTTCCTCCGCCTGTTTCTCTACACACGCACACACTCTCTCACAGACACACACACACACACACACACACACATACAGTCAAACCCTAACCCCTCTGATAAAATAAAGCTCTTGTAAAGGACTAATTTCACCAGGAGAAGGATATTTTAGCTATTCAGACGTGTTTGAAGTGTGCAGCAGAGAAGGTCAGAGATTTTCTTGATATGTCAAAGAGCGGTGGTCACTTTGAGGAGCGACTTATCAGCAGTCTCAGCGGGGTACTACTCAAGTGCTGTTTGAAGTGTTGCTTCAGAGATCATACCATTAGTAATATGCTCGGACCACCAGGAGTTACGACGAGGAAGCCGATCATACATGTCCTTCTCAAAGCTTCCAGACATGTTTGAGATGATGTTTCATACCTTGGACCTGATCTTTGTAAATACACTTCACATCACCACCTTTTGGTATGCACGACTGTACTGATTTCACAATAAGGTCAAGTGATCGGTCTGGAGTTTCATTTCTTCCGGAATATGAGGCTAATTGTGGTGGAGTTACAGAACATGCCTTACATTTGTGCAGTTACTGTCTTAGTCTGATTTTCGTCTGTTTCTTTAAAACTGATCATGCAGTGTAATTTCAATTTTCAGTCATACAGTCTTGCTTTGAATCAAATCTTATATTGCTTTGCCTGTCAAACATCTTTTTGAACTCGTTTGAAGATACTTCATAAACAAAGTTGGTATGAAAGCATCTATTTTTATATTGTTTATTTGCTTGATGCACTTTGGCTGTTCCTTTGTAATCACTCAGACATTCATTGTTTACAAGGCTCAAATCGTTATTGTTCCCACTCATATAACTTTGATCAACTTATGGAGCTGACTGTATATTTGTTAATAAATTAAAATAAAGCAACATTTAAGTTTCAAATAATTGTGATCTGTTTTAAAAGACATCACACTAACAAAAGAATTTTAAATGCTTTTTTTTTTTCCAGTTTAACCATCTCTTCCTTCAGTAATTACGCCGGAAGATATTGTATAATTTCATTTTAGGCTGGGGCACTTCCCCACCATACAGTTTCTCTGCTTTGTCTGACCATGACATGACAGCAGGTCATCTTAATTTGCCAATTAGCTCACATAATCAGCATGTTATTGGCACAGCAGTTGCCCCCTTTCTTCGTCCACGCGCTCTGTTTTTGTGTCGGCGTCCTGCAGTCGGCTTGTGTCCCAGAGGAGTAGCTGGTATTTATTTCGGCAGCTTCCAGCGTGAGCTGGCTGTAGGCTAAATGGAGAAACTGTCAAAGCTTCTCTCTAACCTGTCACATGAATACCCCCCCCCCCCCCCCCCCCCCCCCCCCCCGCTCTTTTTCCCAGCAGTTTGTCTGTGTGTGTGATACCTATGGGGTCCCGCGCGATAATACAGCACACCCTTCCCGTGTCTGGCTAATGTCAGGAGCTTTTGTTGCTGTGCCTGCGGGCCAAATGAAGAGGTATGAAAGTGCTGGCAGGCTGGGGAACAGTTCAGGCTATAGACAGTTTTGTCAGCGCTGACAGCTTCACGGTGACAGAGCAGACATTTAACACTGAATGAAATGAAATACAAGACATCAACCAGGAGAATGACTAATCTGCTGTTTGTTTTCCTATCTTAGCTGTAAGTGACAGCTCAGTGTCGGGTTGTTTTTTTTTTTTTTTTCTCGATGCTCAAAGCATAAGAGCGAGGAGACACGGGAAGAAAAATAGACAGATACTCCATTTAGTGCGCACACATGCAAAGAGTCAGGGACTATGACAAGGAAAGGGAGAGATGCTGCATTTGCTGTGCATGTGTGTGTGTGTGTGTTTGTGTGTGTTGCCAGGGTCAAATTTAAGTCTTTTGTGCACCATAAATCAGCAAAGCAGCAGCAGTGACGTATGAACAAACAGGGCTGCTCTCTGCTGCAGCTGGCCAGAATGAGGGAGAAACAGGAGAGAGGGATACATGGAGGGGAAGAGAGAACAGGACAGCAGCTGTCAGGCCTCCATCGCACACCTGTCACACAGGAAGCGAGCGCCGGCCACTGTTTCCTGGATACACCTCCTCAAACACTGCTCCTGGAAGAAACGGAGGGAGGACATCTGCTGTGAGGGAGAGACAGGCGGCTACACCGATACGCCGAAAGATCAATAGTCATTTGCGAGGGATGAGGAATTAATGCCAAAATAACAGGAGGGGGAATAAATAGCAGTTTCTCATGCTTTGTGCTGGCTTTCTCATGTCAGCTGCTTCAGAGATCATTTACCATTTCTCTCTGAGTGCGTGTGTGTGTGTGTGTGTGTGTGTGTGTTCAGTTTGCACAGTTAAGAGGATGTTTGTGTTATCGCAGAGCTCTATGACAGACAGGTCACACTGTGGAGACTCCAGCCTAACTCTCCCACAAATGCAATAAGCTCATATGCCCTTAACTTAACAGTGGGACATTCCCACGCTAGCTCCTCCAACACCCCCCCCCCCCCCCCCCTCCCCCCAGCCCCGCTCGCTCTCCTGTGACCAACATGAACTAATCCAGATGTAGTGCAGCCGCTCACACATGTACGCATAACTTTCTATGCATGGACCTGCTCAACTTCTCCTCCTCTTCCATGTCTGCCCCCCCCCACCAGGCCGCTCTCGTCATCACTCAGCTCACAGCCTCATCCTCCGTGCCGAACCGATCAGGGCGGGAAGTGATATCACTCAGTGCGACGGCGTTGCTGATGAGGCACTTGGAGCTTTTGTCTCCTCTCTGTCTCCCGAGCGGCTCTGCCGAGGAAAACCTTTTTTGTTTGTCAGGCTTGTCAGGATGGGTCCTCAGGAGGCCCCCCTTGCCCTATTCCCAGGCTGCCCTTCATGCTGCCTGTATGCAATTAACAGAGTAATTAAAAGCCTGATGAGCTAATTGGAGCTGGGTGAGGCTGCAGGTGTTTGGATCAGGGAGCTTATTAATGTAAGAGTGCTCTGTGAGAACATCCTCTGACAATTTCTGGTTTTGTTTTATTACTTGAGAATCACATCCATTGATGGGACTTCATTATTGCAATCAGTGGGACACATTCTCAGTTAGTGAGGGCAGTGATCCGGTAACTAGTACTACAAGCATCAAAAATGCGTACAGTTTGTTAACATATGAGCAACGAGAGACGATGTTTCAAACTCACATACACACGCACACACAGAAACTTAAACACCCCCTTAAAGATCTGAATTCTTTTAAACATTTTCAGTGTGATCTCGTAATTCAATAAACTCACCAAGCTCTGTCAAATGATTCAAAACACAAGATACATTACTGGACCTGTCATCCTGGTGCCACGTAGACCCAAAACTTTAGTTTGATCTAGAATTTTCTTTGAAATTTCTGTGACAATCATCAAAGATTATGGATGTTAGTTGAAAGCTTGTGCAGGTCTGTGGATGATGAGCAGTATATGAAATTTACATGAATCATCCCAGGGCTGATGTTGTTCAGTTGCTCTACACATCAAATAGAGAACTGACAGAAGAAAGTCAGATGTGATGTTGGTTTGTGGCAGCCTGAGGCTGAGGTTTCAGCTGGCAAAATCAGGCACATGGCTGACACGACAGAGGCAACAAAGGAGAGTTTTTATCCAGAGCAGAAGCTACGTGTAAATTCTTGTCTGTCTGTCTGTCTCTGTCTTTCTGCCCCATTCCCTGTACATACACAGTCGCTTCCTCAAGTGTGTGCCTCTTTCTCGTCTCTTACTTCCTCCCCCATATCTCTGCTCTGTCTCTCTGTCTCTATACCCCTCAACCCCCTCTGCTACCCTCCCTTCCCCTCGCTGTGGCAGCTGTGCTGGTGATGGCTGTGTGCCCGTGGTGCAAGCTGGCTGTGGGGTCCCAGGTGGCCCACATGACAGTTATTGATGTTCAGGTGTTCAGCTTCTCTCACACAGGGACCCTGGAGCCACACACACACACACACACACATACACGCACACACACTGCGGAGATGTATACAGAGATACATGTGGAGGCACAAAGCAGCTCCAATGTGGTTCAAGTGCGTACACAGAACAGTACATGCTTGTCGTTATGTACTGGCACAATTATGCATAAAAACCGAGTGCTACTCTATTGTTTCTGAGGAATTGTAAACAACAAACCGACAAATGCAGCAGAGAATTTGTGCACACAGCTGCTGGGCTTTCTGGCAAGCAACACAAATTACTGTTTTCGATGTGAGATGAAAACCACAAGCTCTGTGAGAGTGTTTGCAGTTCGGCGTGTGTATTCCGGATGGTCAGTGCGCGGTGCTCCTCTCTGTGTGTGTTTGCATGTGTGCTGGGATAGCCATGCTGGTACCAGGACCCAGTGCGGCTCTAACACACTCCAGATGTGTCTGGCCAGGCAGGGAGTTGTTCTTGGCACAGCCTGCCTCAGCCGAATGTCACAAATACTTTCCTTTATTTAGGAATGGCTCTGGGTTTAGTGGCTGAAGGGAAGAGGGAGGCGAGGATGGATGGATGGTGGGGGTACAAGGGAGAGAGCACAGGGAGGTAGATGAAACAAGCAAAATAAATGATTAGCAACGTAGAAGGACAGGGTAAAGTGAGGAGGAGGAGGAGGAGGATGAGGAGGAGGGGGGACTGAGAGAAGAGATGAGGAAGGACAGAAGATGCAGAGGCAGGAGAGAAAGAGGCGGGAGTGAAACAGAAACAGCTCCAATCGAGCATCTGGATTTTATTAGCAGCCGTTGGGAAAATCTGAAAAGGAAGTTTTTTCTCTGTGAGCACGTCGGCAGCGGTGATATGCAGCACATAACCACTTCACTGCCGACGAGAGGAGCCGGGCCCTCCCAGAGGAGAACAGATGGTCGCTAGAACTTCAATACAATTACATCAACAGCTTTCGCAGATATAAGCACTGTATGACAGGATCCCTGCAGCTCAGAGAGACAGAAATATAACCTCCTCTAACCTTAACACCTCTGGCTTTGCATAAATTGTCTTTGATCCATCTTGCCTCTCTGCTTGTCCTCAAGTTATTTGTCTTTTCCTTGCCAGTTTAACCATTTAAAGAAAAACGTTGATGCTCTTGACTTGGATAAGCTGGTGAGTTATGAATGACTTGCTCTTGGTAATCTGATCAAAGACAAAATGGATTTTTTTCAGAGCTTATTAAGGAAAAACCAGTGAACCCCCACCCCCCTGTTTGTTTTTTGTTCAACATGTTTGTTCAGCCGGCCCTGCGTATGAACTATCACAGAGATTCTCAAATAACATGGGGGGGGGGGGGGGGGGGGGGGACGTATGTTTGTGTCTGCATTCAGAAAACTTGTGAACACCAGTGAATCTATGTGTGTCTCTTTGTGTTTGTGTGTGTGTGTGTGTGTGTGTGTGTGTGTGTGTGTGTGTGTGTGTGTGTGTGTGTGTGTGTACGTGCACATACAAGCACTGTAGCAGCCTGTCTCCCACCCTGTCATTAGAGAGGGCTTTAAAGCCTCTGAACTCTAAATCAGCTCAAGATGAAGTGGAGTCTGGGATCTGTCTGCAGAAGCAGCGTCTGTGCTGACACACATCAAGGCACGCACACACACACACACACACACACACACACACACACTCACTCACATCCACACTGCCGTTTTACCTGTGACATAGTTCACACGTCTCATCGGTAACAAGAAGTGGTGAGCAGGCAAACACAAAGCGTATTTGTTTTTGCTCTGTGCTCCATGAAGATGACATATTGGATTTGTGCTGATGATGACAGAGCCCGTCTTCCTGCGTATCACGATAAACAAGGTGCTGTAGATATTGTATCCTTCTGTCTTAAGTCCAGGATGCAGAGCTACAATCCCCAATGTTTTGATATAAAGGCCTGGTGGGGGGCTGGGGGCCAGCGGCTCAGGCTCTGTTTGTGTGGACTCCAGAGCGGCGTGATAGGGAACAGATGTGGAAAGGCAGGCGGCTGGGCAGCCAGCCAGAGCAGCTGGGAGAAATTAAAAACAACAGCATTCCTGGAGACTGGGGGAATTACAGTGGGAGGGAGGGAGCGAGCAAGAGACAGAGGGAGAGTTTTAGGGCTATGTGGTCACTGACGAGAGTCTCTGCGGAGTACGAAAGATTGAATAGACAGGGGGGATTTAAGGGGACTGTTCGGCAGTGGTTAGCTAAAGCTAATAAGATACAGCTGTAGTTCCAGTGGGAGCACATACAGAGACACACGCAGACAGGAATACAGCAAACACTCATGCAATGTAACACGAAACCAAAACGCACTACCAGTGTCTTAAGTTCTCTCTAATGTCTTGCCATCATGTAGTCATATTTGTCTGTTTGTTTTAAGGGGCTTCAACGAAAGCACGTGTACTTCAGTCTGTAACGAGACCCCCAAATTACTTCGGAAAGTTAAGACAAACCACTGCACTGTGCGTGTGCAGTAGTTATACCGTATGGCATCTGTGGTTTTCTGTGTCTCGTCGTCAATTGTTTTTCATCTTGTTTCATCATGGCACAAGGGGAGTGTAAAAGACGGAGAACATTTTTAGAACTCAGACTACAGATTGTTTCTTTGGTGAGTAATCTTTTAACCCCGATTACGTCAAATCTGCAGACATACTGCTGCTCAGACAATGTGAGAAACAGACACACACACACACAGGCAGGGGAAAGGTACGTAATGATTGTATCATACTGTTATATTTTAAGAATAATATTCAGTCATATTTGGGACAGACAATATCCAAATTGAGCAATTCTTTCTGTCTTGGTTTCAAAGTGCCTTTTTTTTTTCAGATGTTAAGATGTGTAGGAAAATAGTAGTCTACAGACAAGGAGGCACGGCCCAGACTTTAACAGAGCCGTTTTTATTCTCCTTGTGTTATAAATGTTTTGTCCTTCACAAACGCAAAGCACAATAGAAGCACAGATGGCCACAGATGGGGTTGCAGACCTAGCAGACTTCCTAATGTATTAAAGTAAAATCCAAAGCATGGTGCGTATGTGTGTGCCCTGTCCCTGTAGCTGGTCAGATTAAACAGCTGTCTGTAATCCCACGGTGGGAGCAGACAGACTGGATGGTCCCCTTATCCTCCTCCTCTCACCTCCTCGTCTCCTCTACTTTCCCCTTCTCTTCTCTCTGTCAGAGGTCTGTTGTCATTCATGCATTTTGGCTAAATGTCAACCTCCTTTCCTTTTGACCCTATATGGAGTAAAACTGGTTCAGGTCTTGTTAATTCAAACATGGCTGTGGCTTTGAACAGTTCAGTATGCAGTCAGATTGACTCATAAATGCTTATTTTTGTCTTATTTGCCATTGCAGTGCATGTCTGAATATTGTCTGAGTCCTACATTACACCTTCCATTGAGCGGCACAGTAAATTTGATCAAAGAGAAGACTTTACTGAAACATATGGCTGCCTCCATATTCAAATTAGCAGAGCGATTGAGCAGCTCAGAGAGCTTGTTTATGTGTTTAGCGATCTATAGAGGAGAATGGCTGTATCTATTTATACCAACCAGTTCCGTCTGCCTCTATCTACAACCTTGTGTGTTTATGTTCTGAGTGTCTAGCATGGGACAAACAGCAGAGTGCCCCTCGTGTTCCTGAGGATCACTGTGTCAATGGCCCTCGTACAGCGCTCTCCAGCATGACACTCTTTAAATACAGACACCAGCTGTTGAACGCTTCGACACAAGCTCTTGGAAATAGGCTAACACCACACACTGAGGCCAACTGATGCAAGGGTTTTATAGAGGAAAGCACTTCACAGGGGGGAATTGAAAGACACATCATGTTATGGTGATTTATTTCGCTGAGGACAACAAAGATTTTACAGCACAGATGCACACATGAATTCAAACTAGATGCAGATGCATGTTAATCAGGAAATAGATATTTACATCTAGGAGCTGTGTTAGTTGTTTTTGTAATTTAATTTAATAAAATGTGCAGAAATTCTACAGCAATGTGATTTTACTCTGAAAGTGTGAAAGCAAATGTCTGTTTCTACGTTATTTTTTTTTCTGTGATACATTAAGACACATCTGAGGAGGTAAGACGGAGGTGATGCAGTGAGAGTTATTAAGAATCAATGAATGCCCGCATTAAGTCTACAGTCTGGTTTACATCTGCTTTGCTGGAGTATAGAAGAGGGACCTCCCTCCTTAGTCTTTCATTATGAGTGTACATGTTTACTTTATATATTGTGAGTGCATGGCACTCAAACACAAAGGAACACATTTCAACTGTGCTATATAAACTGGATGGTTTATTGATTTCACTGCTTCTCTTTGCCTAGTGTGCATTTAATGCACTTTCTGCCGCTTGCACACACACACACACACATCCCTAAAAGCGATCTACTCACAGGCTGAAAAAGTCATCACACTCCCAGCTCAGGTTTACATACTGAAAGATCTGGTTCCAGCAGCTGCACCAATAGAGGGACACATAAACATAAAGCCAGTCCACACATTGACTATAGAAAGCTGCATTCTGATTTGTTGTTTACAATATTATGCATGGCACTGTTGAGCACTGTGCACGGGGCCGTCTGCCTCTCATATTCAGTGTAAAGCATCAGTTCTCACACACGGCTGTGGCTGTGGCACGTCCACCTTGTGCTGTGTTTGTGTGTGTGTGTGTGTGTGCGTGTGTGAGTGTGTTGTTTTTTGTTTTTTTTTTTTCGTTCTCATGTCCCTTGCTGTACCATCCATTCCCTTCACGCTACACAGCTTGGCCTTGCCTTGTTTGGTCCTGGCAGGGTGTCTGGCAGAGGATAGTGAAGCCTCTGGTAGCAGCACACAGCCCCGCTGAAAGCCAGTCCGAAGTGATGGACAGCAGCAGATCCAGCTGCACTTGTCACTGGCTGTCAAGCAGCCTGTCTGAAGTTGGGAACGAGAAGGGACAGGCGGGGAGGGAGTGTGTGCATGTGAGCGTGTGTGTGTCCGAATATATATGTGTGTTGCCCGTGCGAGTTGGGGGGGGGGGGGGGGGGGGGGGTTTGGAGGTTACAGTGGGGAGAGGGGGCACTGATTGGGATGTCATAGCTGCATGGATTGTGTATGTGTGAAGGAGGCAGAGCGAGTGAGAAGAGAAGGGGGATCTCAGTCAGCAGCAGCTGAGCAAGTGAGCAGGTGTTGCTGCATGTCTCTCAGGCCCATGAATCTCCAACCAGAGAGACAATACAAGTTTGGATTCATTTCCACTCCCTGTATTGATTTGTTTTGGTTCTTTATATGCGGCTTTTGGTTTAAGGACACAATCAATTCCTCCCAGGTGAAAATGTCAGTCCTCTCCTTTTGAACCGACAAGTATGATGCTTTTTCAGCTGGAGCGATATTTTGATAACAGTTTTCTGTTTTCTTTCTTTTTCTTCTATAATACCACAGGTAGCAGAGTGCAGAAGGTTGGAACAATGCCAGATTCACCTGCGGATGTGAAAACCCAGCCCAGGTCCACCCCACCCACTATGCCTCCACCACCCCCGGCTGTCAGCCAAGCAACCAATCGCAATGCTTCATTCACACCTACCACCAGTAAATCAAGTACGGATCCTTTCTGTTTCTTCAAAACATAGAATTATGCACATAGTATTTCAATAGCTGCTGTTTTTGATCATTTTATTGAATTTTTGTCAATGACGACATGCGTAGGAGCAGTGAGCCTGTAGACATGATGCGTGACTGATAGCAAACAAGATAAGCAAAGAAAGCCGGTTTATTCGAATCAGATCTGTCATGCACATTTAAGTATGCTTGTGGTAATTTCGTGTTCCAACACAATTTTTTTTTTTACTATTTAAAACTGGGTCATATTTCAGCAAGCAGTAGCCTGCAACCAGGCAAAAGCTTTATTTTTCTGCAAAATTGTTTCAAAAGTTAACCACTAAATATCAAATGTCAGGGGAATTTTGAATTCTTTATGACCTCCTGCATGTTATTAATTAAATTTCTTCACACCAGAAACTCACTTCTGCAATATCTCGATCACCGTCTACGATAAACTCTAAAGCCATTTGTTCAACTGTCACTATATATGACTTCGAAGAGGGAGGGAAATTCCAAATATGTGTTTGTACCCTCTTCTGGGTGAACAAATGTTGAAGTCACTTGTGTGTCAGGTGTGTCCCTACAGGCATCTCTGTCTGTGTGCATATATTGCCCTTGCCTGTGGGACAAGTGTCTTGCAGCGCATGTCTGAGTGTGGCTGCGGCGCTGCATACATGCAGTGTGTCTCTGTGTTGTTTACCAGCTGGTCAGGCGGCGGCTGGTAAGGGGGACATCAGCCGCCGTGGCGTTGCAGAGGGTAGACTACTTTCTTCCCTATATAGCAATGACAGGCCATGTTGTTTCACCTGTTGTGGCAGGCGGTCAGCGGTGCAGCTCTCTCCTTGCACCTCTCGCTCTCTCTAAAACCAGAACACAAGTGCTGCCTGTTGGGATCACATGGGTTAGTCCATATGCGTTCAGGCCCTCGACCCATGGATTAGAGCAACAAGAATGCCTGAGAGGAACCACAGGAGCCGGACTAGCGAACAACTGAGCTGCATATACTCTTTGCTTTCTTCAAGTACAAGGTGTTGCATTACAGTCAACAGCGGCTCGCTGAGGAAGCTTGTAAATACATATTAATGAGATTAAATTTCTGTATTTATTATGTTCTTTTGTTGTTAGTATTTTGATGTATCGGGAATTTCTTAAACTGCTATAATAAAAAAACATATTAAGACAAAAAGAGTAATAGGGTTTGATTTTGCTATCATCAGGTGCTTCTAAACACACGTACGCACATGTTTATGTATCCATGCCAAAAGTCAGGACAGCTTGGAGAAGAGTTATTTGAGGGGAAAGGTCAAACATTGGTCTGTGAGCGCTCCTCGGTATTTATGTGTTTGTTTGTGCATGCATTATGAGGAGAATATGTGAGTGATTGTATATGTGTATGACTGCTGTGTCTATTCTCAACCTTAAAGCTGCAAATCTACTCTCAGCTGGTGGACATGTGCAGGTCTCGATTTAGCTACACACCTGCTACTGGAATAAAAGTAACACAGGCCACGGGGCTATTTTTGGCACCTCTTTAACAAGTTCCTCTTATAGTTGTGTCCTAGTGAGCGAGTGAGGAGCTGGGTGGAGAAGTCTGATGGATTTGGGGGTGGAGGGGGGTGGTGGTGGTGGTGGTGGTGGGGGGGGGGGGGGTGGCTGTGTGTGTGGGGCATCAAATTGAACCACTTGTGAGACAGCTGAAGATACTGCAAACACACGCACACAAACACCCTCCACAGCATTCGAAGGAACTGCCACAGAATTTGCTCTGTGTAGTCAGTTAAACATCATACGCTGCTTTTGTGTCCTCGTCACCGCATGCCCTTCTGTCGGCAGGATATAGGAGCTTCTGCCCTCATCGTGCCCCCAGATCTGTCTGATGCCCCCCGGGCACCTTCAGAACTACTGACCCAATTCACACTGTCTCGTCCGTATGTCTGTTCATCTGCAGTGCTGAATGGGAGCAGTCACTCGCCTACGTCGCTAAACGGTGCTCCGTCGACTCCCAACGGCTTCAGCAACGGGCCGGCCATGTCCTCGACCGCTTCGCTCTCCAACCAGCAGCTCCCGCCCGCCTGTGGCGCCCGGCAGCTCTGCAAGCTGAAACGTTTCCTGACCACGCTGCAGCAGTTCGGCAACGACATATCACCTGAGATTGGAGAGAGAGTGCGCAGCCTCGTGCTGGGACTGGTGGTATGTTGTTGTTGTTGTTGTTGTTGTGTTTATGTAGAACTTTAATGAGAAGCCCTAACTTACTTTTACAGTATGCCTGCTTGTAGCTCTCCATTTCCCCCCTGTCAGTGTCTCGTTCTTGATGACAACACTTGATTAAATTCTTGTCTGGAAAATGTTTTACTGAATTTACATTCTTCTCGTAAAACTTTAAGATGCTGAAATGTTTTTTTGATTCACTTAGCTATTCCTGTTATGAATGAAAGCTACTGCTGTGAGCGCACTCATAAACTATCATGACTATAAAATGACGAATTACTGTCTTGTATAACTTTTTGTGGCTCCTTGGGAAAAATGTTGGATTCTAAGCAGCTGTTAAGTTTCCGTTTTTCTTTTTTTCAACAGAACTCCACTCTCACCATTGAAGAGTTTCACTCCAAACTTCATGAGGCCACCAACTTCCCCCTGAGACCTTTTGTCATTCCTTTTCTAAAGGTAAAAAGAACCTACAGCGTCTCAATTTATTCTTCATATTTATTGTTTCATATGGTCTGTGTGGATTTGTTATCTGTTGAGACATATTTTAAAGAGAGAAGGAAATGGAAACCTATATATGCATGTTGTATAGCCATTTTTTTTTTTTGAAAGGATTTGCTTGACAACATCTGGTAAAAAGTGTATGTGATTGTGTGTGTGTGAGTGTGTCAGACCTCCTGGGGTGTGATGATCCTTTACATCTGGGACATTGCAGCAGTGGCTGTGTTATATCAACCAGACAGGTCCAAGAGTGCTATTTGACAGCACAGCTACACACACATCCACATGCACATACACACAGATACAATACAGACAGCAGCACAACCCATAAAGAGACTGAGACACATTTTGGAGGAATGTGTCAAGGGACCTGTCTTATCTCATCCTGTCTCTTCATCTATCACTTTCTTTTTTTTTTTCCTCACCTCAATCTGGCATTGTTTTACTCGCACTCCATCCATCCACTGTTTCATGAGTTTTTGCACTGCTCCCCTTGTCCATTTAACTTAACCTAGCTCTTCCCTGGATTTACATGACTCAGTAAATCTATAGCTTTTCTGCAACAACTTATTTTAGTCTTAATCAGTAATGTCTGCTTTCCATATTTTTTTTTTTTATCACTGAAGGCAAACCTGCCCCTGCTGCAGAGAGAATTACTCCACTGTGCCAGGTTGGCCAAACAGACTCCAGCTCAGTATCTGGCTCAACATGAGCAGCTACTCCTGGATGCCAATGCCAGCTCGCCCCTCGACTCCTCTGAGATCATGCTGGAGATGAATGAGCACGGCAAGAGAAGGACCCCTGACAGGTAGCGTCTCTCCATTAAACAGAAGAAAATACAGACTTCACAAGTGCACGTGCATTGGCAGACACTCACACACAAACTGTTAAAAATGAATTATTTTAGGGTATTTCAGAATGCCAAGCATCAAGGGGAGGCTGTAAATCCTCTGTGCGGGAGGTGGAAGTCTGGACAGCCCTGATGCCAGACTGGCTCTGCCAGCTGTCTGGGAGGGAGGAGTGAGATAAATGCAGAGCATGAAAAGAAAAAGAGATGCTAGGAAGCAAAAGACGGAGACGGGAGCGGGGTGTGAAGTACAGTAGATATCCTCAACACAACTCAAAGACACACGGAAGAACCGAAAGAACCACGCTTTCCTATTGCCAATTTTTCATCCCAACACTTTTGCTTTGTTCTCACAGCTGACAAAACGAAGTGAGAATTACCTCGCATTTCCCTTTCCTCTCCTCTTTTTCCCCCCCTTTCTTTTCGGATCGCTTGCACACCCCCCTCACTTGCTGCCACTCGCTCCCTCTGACTGCCTGACCTGTGGGCTCCCACCAGCTGTCCATATGTCAGGGATGTGTCCAGATGGCGATGTGCTGACCAGAACCCTGAGCACATCCTGGCTGTTGTGCACGGTGGTGGGGGGGTGGCGGTGGTGCTGCTGCTGCTGCTGCTGGTGGTTTGGATGGGAAGAGGAGTTGGATCCGAACGTGCAATCCCACTGTAATCTGCACACCTCCGCCTCCCGACCTCTGGTTTATGCACAGCAGGCAGGCCTCAGTGGTGGTGGTGGGGGTGTAGGGGGGGTTGGGCCAGCTGTTCCTCTGATTTGTTAGATCCTGCAGTCAGAGATGTGAAAGAGTACAGGCGACATACACAAATACACACAGGCTGAACCGAAAGTGAACAAATACACACACGCACACACGCATCGGAGGCAATGCATTTATTCACCTTTGATCCCGAGGATGATAAAGAGTGATTTCCATCTGAATGCTTGGCTATTGCCATCCCGCTAAACAGATTAATATCAACACTCCCATTTAAACTGTCCAGATGGCTTGAAAACACAACCTCTTACACACACACGCACAGATACACGCTAAAAGTACACAGACACAAATGAGTGTCTCTAAACATCTGCCAAACACACAGCGTTCAGCCCATATTGCCCCTTAAGCCCGAGAGCAGGGTGGGAGGGAGGGAGAGAAAGACTTGCAATTTAAGCTCAGCTGAAGGATATTCAGATTAAGAGCCTGAGACGAAGGGTGTACAGTTGGACTTGGTTTTGTTTGATACATATGGCGTACAGCTGTGCAAAAGCTTTGGAGAGGTTCTGCCTCACTATAGCTGAACAACAAGCAGCTCTCAGCAGGAAGACAGAGACACGTGCATATCGGGATACACCATATGGGAGTTGAACGTAAAAAATAAAAAAAAGGGGGTTTCCTACAAAAGCCTCTCCAAACAGGTATAGTTTTTAAAACTAAATGCTGGAATCCCTCAGGTTTTGTAATTCAGTGCAAGTGTTTTGCAGCGTATTTCATGTACATGTTGTTTGGAAGAGTAGATTAATGAAATTACTTTGTTTTAAGGTATTTTTCTGTCAAATTTAGTCATACACTGACATTGCATATCAAGCATGGTAAACCATACAGGAGGAAAAATAAACTGGAATGCTCACGGTATGGAAAATCCCATTTCCGTGTTAATAGCGTCGCTTGACCATGACAAACAAGCAACATGTCTGCCTCCTGCAGTGCAGCTTCGTAGCTGCGGTCAGAGTCCAGAAATAAGACGAACACTCTCATGGGAACAGTCTCAAATTAAACTCAGCAGTTACAGTTAATTCTCACAGTTCCTTCATTTAACACATTTGCTGTACAACATAAATATTAAACAAAGTCGTTACCACCAATAAGCATTATGAATGCAAATGGTAAGGTTTTTTTTTTTCAAAATACAGAAGGGGTGTATTGTTTATGCCTATGAGTATAAGAAAAAATCAGATGGAAATAATGTTTTTGGCATATTTCATTACTTTCACCATAATTGCTGCCACATTGAGTGACGTCAGGTCTGCTTCTGGGAGCTCACAGTGTGACAGTCAGATGTATTTTTTCCGGCGAGAAAAACAAATTTTCTCATGTCTAAGTTACCCACAAATACCGGCCATAAGTTTAAAAATATGTTTATCCAACATTTGTGACCGTATTGAAATACACTAAACATTTGTCTATGCTTCCAGCAAAAAAACTGAAGATCTAATTTTGCATCCAATCATTCCGTGGTTTTAAAAGTTGAAATCTCCATTTCACAGCAGTCTGCTGGAGCTTTTTTTCTTACTGTATACAGAGAACTGTGAAGAACCAACATTATCTAATAGCTGAAAAATGTTCTGTTACCACAAAATAGTTGCCACATTAAGTAGGGCTGAAGTAAGCCATAGCATTTTTCATTACCTCTGTCCTTCATCACTGAAAAGCAGATGAGCATTTTACCATTCAGCCCTGTTTTAACCCTCTCTGCTGTCCTCCGCTACAGGACAAAAGACAGCTCGGAGAGAGAAGGCCTGCACACGGAGCACCTGGCTAAGAGGCCCTGCACCATCAGTCCCAGCCAACGCTTCAGCCCCAGCACGGGTCTCCCCGCTCACCCGCCTCCCAACGGCCTCCCGACGCATCCTCCCAATGGCCTACCGCACCCACCCAACCCTCAAATGGGACCCCAACACTATCGCTTAGAAGACATGGCCCTGGCGCACCAGTATAGAGATGCTTACAGACACAGTGAGCACCGTGATGCAAGAGACAGACACCGACAGACAGGTAGAAAAACTGCATCTCTTTCATTTATTTGAAAACGATAAAGTTCTGTCGTCACATGAAGGACACAATGATATGGTCAAGAAGACTGAATGAGCCTGTGCACATGTTTATATATATGTAGGATGAGGAGAACAAAGGCCAGTTGTCAGTCCACTGTGATAATCCTTCTGGCAGTGTATCTATATAAAGCCTGCAGCCATACATGCCCATGTGGTCAACAGTGGCAACCATATATGCCTTCCTTCTGCTTTCCCAAAACCAAAGAGACAAATTCTTTGTCAAATTGTTTAATGTGCACAGCCTCATGGAGCCGTGGACCTGAGGCTCTCATACTGACAAGAGGAAGCTGTCTGAGTCTGTATAATGCTTATTTGATTGAAAAAGCTTCAAACACTAAAAAGTTGCGCAGTGACTTTTGTGCAGGATATTGAAAGAGACTATTTTTCTTCATATATTGTGTGTGCTGCTTTGGTTGTTCTGTATGTTGAGGATCCAGAAGAGTTGTCTAGTATGTTGTTATTGAGCAGCCTTGGTGTCATTTACATGAAAATTTATTCAGCCACATGTAATCTTAGTAAATAATGTCCTAAATATGAAAACATATATCCATCTATCTAACTAATACAAATAATGACACACATAGCATGGCAAAAATGCTGATTTAATTAATTTCTTATGACAACTTCAAGGGGAAAAAATGTTGCAATTCAGTCCAGTTATAAAATGGTAGTTATTATACACTCATATAAATCTTATTCTAACATAAATATGGTGGGTTTTTGTTGCAGCAGTGCATGGAGCCCGTCAGGAGGAGGTGATCGATCACCGCCTCACAGATCGAGAGTGGGCAGAGGAGTGGAAGCACCTTGATAATGTAAGAATCAGCATGAGATCACCGTCCGATGCAGAGTGGGCTGCCTCTTTGATTCATTCATATTAAAGTAGCGTAAACAAAAAAAGAGCTAAGAGGTCAGCGGGGGATTAAAGTTAGTTTTAGTGCTAAAGATGGCATGCTGACGACAGGAGCGGGGAGCTGTTGACAGACGGAACAGCCACTGTCCCAGCTGAGTTCGCGGCTGACAGACAGCTGACCTTAGGAGGTCTGTGTCAGTGTGGTGAATTAACAACAGACAGACACCTATCTGGATTCCAAACACCCAACTCCGTGAAGAGAAAATGTCGTACGCCAGACACACACACACACACACACACACACACACACACACACACACACACACACACACACATACAGAGAAAACAGGGCCCCAGATGGAGCTTGGGACCCAGCAGAGAGCAGCTCCAGCTGGGGAGAGCAGCTGAGACAAGAGCTGCAGTCATGGAGAGAACCGGCCAGGCCTGGACCCCTGCCAAATTAGAAACACTTCACTGAAATAAATATAGCTAACTCAGAAGGGAGGGAGGTGGTGAAGGGACAGGGGAGGAGAGAAAGAGAGAGAGAGAATAGCGATATGGATTGAATGTCAACCACGCTAAACCCATTTAGTTAGACCTTGCCGAGTCTGGAAAGACAGGGGACTGTGGAAAAAAAAAAAAGTGACACTGTTTACAACAGGGGAAGAAAAAGAGGAAATCTGTCGAGTTGGCAGGGAATAAAGCAAAAGGGTGGAAGGAATTGGCTTTTTTCATCAGCAACCCAGCTGTTACGCTATCATTGTAGTAATGCTCTTAGATGCTCAAATGCACCGACAAATGCTCAGCCCTTGACTGTATAGACTGAGAAGACAATGTACACACACACACACACACACACACACACACACACACACGCTCAGTCTTGTATTTCTATCCTTGTGGGGACCGTCCATTGACTCCCATTCATGTCTAGCCCCTAACCCTGACCCTTACCCTAACCCTAACCCACACCACAACACAGCCTAACCCTAAAGAAATGTTTTTGCACTTTTACTTTTTTCAGTAACAACAACATGGTCAAGAAAACACTGTTTCTCCTACTTAGGACCGGAAAAAGGTCCCCACAAGGCACGTCGTTCCACGTTTTGCTATCCTTGTGGGGACATTTGGCCCCAACAAGGATAGAAATACAAGAACACACACACACACACACACACACACACACACACACACACACACACACACACACGCACACTGCTCTGATAGGTGAAAAGTGTGTAGATTTACAGCCACTTGAGGTCATTGTCAGGTTGTAGCTTTACTTCTTTTTTTGCTGTTGTTTGGGGGGTGTACAGATAATTCAAGCACTTCTCAAACATTTTTAAGATCCTCTTTACATACATTTCTGAACTCATCGCCAATCCCTTGCAGCTTCTAAACTGCATCATGGACATGGTGGAGAAGACGCGCCGCTCTCTAACGGTGCTCCGCCGCTGCCAGGAGGCCGACCGGGAGGAGATGAATCACTGGATTCGTCGCTACAGTGACGTTGAGGAGATGAAAAAAGGTGGGAGCAACGGACAGCACTGCCTTCCTCCTTCTCCTCTTCCTCCTCCTCCTCCTCCTCCTCCTCACCACAACTCCTCTTCCAACACAGCTAGCAGCAGCGAGTCACTGCCCATAGGAACTTCCTCGGCTGCTGAAAGGCAGACAGGCAGACAGACAGGTAGACAAACACACACAGGGTATGCTTGGCAAAGCAAAACACTCACAGCAAGGCAGGGCTGATTCGGAATGTTAAAATCAGGGCTTAATATATCAATTTAGACACAAAACATCAGAGAGAAGATCATATTTTCCAACAGGTTTCCACATTCTGCCTCATGCTGTGAAGCAATACAAATCTATTTGCAACATCCTGAAACTGATTGCACCCTTGTGGTGTCAGCATGCTCATTCATAATTAAGATTTCTATTCATGTCTAAATCGCAGAGTCTAATTCCTTCCCAGACATGGCTGAAAAAGTTCAAGACAGCTTCTTTACTGATGCCGCCTCACGCATAGTTTGTAACAGTTCCAAAAATAGAATTGAGAACAGTCGCACAGCATGCGTGTGCGTGTGCGAGTGTGCATGCATGCGTGCGTGCGTGCGTGTGTGTGGCTGTGGAGCCAACATTGAATTTGCGTCTGTGTGTGTGTGTGTTTCAGAAATCCATCGAGACTTCTTACACAGGCCTCCCTCAGGATACCTGCCTGAAGAAATCTGGAGGAAAGCTGGTAAGAGTCAGGCACCCGGTTCTCCCTGTTGTCTTCGCGACTGACCTCACAAGCACTAACAAAACACACACACACACACACACACACACACACACACACACACACACACACACACACACACGCTACCATCATCAGTCTTCATGGCCCTCAACCCGGCTACCACGACAGACAGAGCAGAGGCCTCACAACAGTAGGCCCATAAGGCCAGAGGATTGGGGGCCCTCTGTGTCATTAGGGCTAAACGCTCTCCATCTGTCACCACTATGAAAGGCCACTGCAGTTAAAACTGCAGTGAAAATGCAGTCACTGGGCCTACAGTAGCAGCGCATCGAAGGGCGGAGCTTAACTGGTCTCCGGTGTCCTGAGAAACACATTTTCAACTTTTTCATTCACATTTCCTTCACAAACTAGAGTGACTAGAGACCAGAGTGTCTCAATTATAGACATTGTATATGTGCGGACAAAAATGAATCATTTTTGTTTTGGCTCACACAGACGTAAAAAGGGAAGCAGGTTGGAGTGTTTCTCTGCATGGGCCTTCTCATATTCTGCATGTTAGATAGAGCCCATCCCAGGAGTCATCCGGTTCAGCCTTTGTTCCACCTCAGTCCCAGCACTATTATACTGCGCTCATACTCCAATACCCTGCGGAGGAAAGATGCTGCTGCTGTCGGCAAAATACTGTGCTGCATTTTCACCAGCAGAAAAAGCTCTTTTAATTGCAGTTGTTTTTCATACAGGTACTACAAGCATCCCGCTCTCCCCAGCACTAAAGCACCTCCAAAACAAGCAGGGTGAGTAACATATCTCACTCCCAACATCTCACCTCTAACGTCTCTGTGTGTGCATGTGCAATATGTGTTACCTCTGTCTCAGCAGTCAGGTAGTCTGCCCGATGTAGCTGCGGCAGCTCTTCCTTTTAATTAAAGCCAGACACGTCTTCTCCGGCCTGGTTCAGGTTGAGAGACTGCAGTGCTTTTGAAAAATAAGATCTGAAGTGTGAAAAAGCAGACAGAAATAACACGTCTCAGGGACTTGCCAAATCCCTGTGGAATTAAAACGTTAATATTGCTGCCCCCGTGTTTTCCATTAAGTGCTAATTGCCCCAGCATCTGCTATGCAGTCTCCTTGATAAGAATTAATTAAATTTGCAAACTAATCTTAGTGGTGCATGCATTAGGCCAGATAATTGAGAAGCTTGGAATAATGCAGATAGTGTTTGCTAAGGAGAGAAGAAAGGGGAGGAGAAGGAGTGTAAGAAAAAGCCAGAAAAAAGGTGGGAGTGAAATGAAAGATAAAGGTAGAGATGGGACGACAGGATGAGGAAAAGCACTGAGATGTGCGTCTAAGTGTAACTTCATGTTCATTGGACTGTTACTTTATTTATTTATTTATTTATTATTATTTTTTATTTTTTTTAGTATAACAACATAGAAATGAAGCTCAGACATGCACACAGGCTCACACAGACGGTCGTGTGCACACGGAGCGGAGTGTGGATAAGGCTTCCCCTGCCGCCTATCTTTTTGCACAGTAGTTTGGAATAACTGGAGTGGAGCAGCGAGGAAAAGTGACAGTTATTTATGAGTTCCCACTCAAACAAACACTGACTGGAGGAAATGGGGAGCAGTGGAGAGAGCAGTGCCAGCCTCACCTCCTACTTGGTTGGTCTAATACACCTGGCAGTCTGCGCGTACGTGCCATCTCAGTTTGTTTTGTTGTTGTTTTTTTTTCCTGTGAGCACACATTTCTGATTTCTGGCACATCTGGAGGAGGTGAAGCGATAAGCCAAATAATTTAATCCTTAAAAGTGTTGCTGCTTCGAAGACACATTTTCAAAAGAACCCTTATCGAGAGATCACAACAAACCATTTGAGTGATGGATTAGTAAACTATTTTCAGATGAATAAGAGAAGTCATTTGTTGGCTTGTGCTGTGCCCTGTGAGGCCAATAACAAAACACAACATAACGTAATCATTTCTGCCCCCTATCGAGATGGGACAGCAGGAAGTTTCTATTTTAGACTGCCATCTGGAAAAGCATCTACACACCTGCCCGTGAAAACACAGCCTCCTCATTCATTCAGTGTGCTTGTGCTGAAAAAAAAACAAGAGGACCTGTGATGAAATCTACATTACAGGAAGTCCCCCTGTGGAAATACTCAAGCCTACTGCTGGGAAAATTCTTCACTATTCATTGTAAACTGTGCCAAACTGTTTCTATTAAAATCATCCTTACGGTGAGACGACAGTCACACAAACAGTGTATCTCCGGGCGTTGGATGAGCAGACAAGTTGGTGACATCTGCTGTTGTCAGCACAGAAAATTATTGTGACCAGACGTGTTTGAATTAATTATGGAAGTCTGGCTGTTTCACTTTTCTGGCAGAAAGTTTTAAATCTTGGATGATGTACATCTGTTTGCTGAGATAGGACAAGATGGCAGCTTAAAGAGCCTTAATAAAGGATGACGGAGCAGGCAAGATGGGCCGATGGCCATAAGCACTAACACCTCTCTCTCTCTCTCTCTCTCTCTCTCTCTCTCTCTCTCTCTCTCTCGCTCTCTCTCTCTCTCTCTCTCTCTCTCTCTCTCAGAGGAGGCAGTGAACGAGGTGAAGCGACAGGCGATGTCGGAGCTGCAGAAGGCAGTGTCAGATGCTGAGAGGAAAGCTCATGAGATGATTTCCGCAGAACGCTCTAAAATGGAGAGGGCACTAGCGGAGGCCAAGAGGCAAGCCTCTGAGGATGCACTAACAGTCATCAACCAGCAGGAAGACTCCAGTGAAGTGAGTATCACAGACCCCCACCCACATTTTGGCCCCTTCCCCTCTCTCTTGATCTGTAATTCTTTACTCAGTCACTCACTCATTCCTTTTGAAGGCTCTCTTGAGCCATCTTTTGCTCTTCACTTTGTTCCTCTTATCTCGTGTTGCGTAATGCCATACAGCTGGCTGCTGTGGGTTTCGTGCTACACCGTGCTGTCATCATTATTGCAGAAGCAGTCCAGTTGTCTGAGTAAATAAAAGCAGACAGACCCAGATGGCTGGAGCAGAGTGCCAGGCTGAAACTATTACGGGGCAGTTGACCACCACCTGCTGGTAACACAAACCAGTGGCCTTGAACCAGGATGTAATCCATCCATAACATTAAATCCCTGCACAAACGGGACAGAAAAGTGACTATCAGATACAGAAACCTCAATAAAGAAACGTGTTATTTTAGATCTCATCATATATTCATGTAACAAAATGGATTGCACTGCTATCTTGGGATACAAAAGAGATTTATTTTTATCAACCTGCTCTCTCCCTACTGTCTCAACAGAGCTGCTGGAACTGCGGGAGGAAGGCCAGCGAGACGTGCAGTGGCTGCAACACGGCTCGCTACTGCGGCTCCTTCTGTCAACACAAGGACTGGGAGAAGCACCACCACGTCTGCGGCCAGGGCCTGCAGGGGCTGCCAGGGGGCAGCAGCGTCCCTCTAGGAACCCCGTCTTCCTCCTCAGCGTCGTCCAGCGCTCCCCCGACCCACTCCGAGAGCACTCCTCCAGGACCCCTGTCCCTGGTGGGCCAAAGCAGTATTGCGGGCGGGGCTGGGAGCGGCAGTGGGAGCGTCTCCGCCAGCCCGAAGGAGAGCAGTTCCAGCAGTGCCTCTCGCTCCACGACGCCAGCCACCCCCGCCCTGCTGGATGCCACCTCTCGCTGACCCCCCTGCTCCTTTCTTGTAAACTGAACTGACAGTGCCCACACGCCACACAAAACCAAACTGAGGAATCTCCATCGCACACTGTCCCCTTTCCTCTTCCCCTACTTCAGACCCGAATCCCCTCATATCCTGAGCTGAAAATCTCTTCACTACCTGACAATAGACTGACTTTCTTACTCCCCCCGCCGCTACCAAAACACTTTCTCTGTCTCTTTCACAGCTATAGCCACAGATACAAAGATTCCAGCCTGAAGTTCAGAGTAGTTTAAAGCATGCATCGAGCAGTGTCTCCTATCTCTGTAACAGAAACATATCAGATGTGTTTGCTGAGAACAAGAGCTTTGACTTGAAACTGTGCCCTCAGTAATGTAAGCACGATAAATACTGTCCTCGGAAGGACACAAGATAAGGGCTGTGGTAAGTCAGCAACGATGAGGGGATGACGAGGCCGATTAGCACTTGGATAGGATTTCCCTTTAATTTAGCACCAATGACAGGACCGTGCCCAGCCCTGAGATGTGCACTAACAGTCCAAACAGTTCACTGATGTGGCACTTTTTCCACAGTGTGATGGAGACAGGCAGGAAACCTAATATCGTTCTTTTTTTTGTTGTTTTCTCACATACTTATGAGGGGAGTAGTGAAACCTGTGATGCGATTCATTCCTCAGAAAAACAGCTTAGTATTTATTGAATATTTATTTCTGGCTTTAAGGTAAAATAAAGAAAAGTCCAAATATTCTAAATAAAGAATAATAGTGATGATGATGATGATGATGAAGATGATGATGATGACGATGATGCTTATGATGATAACAGTAATGATATGAAAAGAAATTAATTTTAAACTGCTAACTACCTTGCTAGCGAGCCAAGAAAATCTACACCGGACTCACCTCTCTGCACCATTATGAACCCAAATGAATTCAAAGATGAAAAATAACATGATCCAAACCTTTGTATTACACTGCCAAAGTGAGTAAGTAAGCGATAAAGAGAAGCACTCATCTTATAACCAAACGCAAAGCAACATCACCTCCTCAGCAGATAAGCCAGCCCTGAGAGGACCAGGCTGCAGAGGAGCTGCAGAACGGAGGCAGATATTTTAAAAAAGCAAACAAACAAACAGAAAACAAAAAAACAAAAAAACTCTGCGATCTGCAGCTGCCTCCTGCAGTCCGGACAACACTGCAGTGATGGCCCAGACTCGTGAACATGGACAATGCTGTGAACTTGCCCACAAGAAAGACTCGATGAAATGGATGGAAACCCTGCCACAGTGTTTTGTTGTTTTTTTTTTTGGTGAATGGTAGAGAGGACATGAGAGGAAAGAGAAAAGGAAAAGCTACATAGCCTCACAGGAGATGAAGATACGTTACATGGCAACAGAGCTGCCAAAAAAAAAAAAAAAAAACCTCAACACAAGCTTGAAGGCGTTGCATACTGCGGGGGGACACGCGGGGAGATTGTTTGTAAGTTTGTTTTTTTTTAAAAACTCCACAAAGAGGAAATATTTCAAGGAATTGCTCTTACCTTTACATTCGTTCCCTCCTTTTCCAAAGCATGAAAAACAAACGAAAGAGCCACGTGAAGGGCGGTCGTAGACTTTATTCTCCTCTCTCTTTCTACCTCCCCTCACCCCACGCCTCCCTTCGATGCTCTTCCCCAACTACTTGACTCCAGTCCGCCCCTGAACCCAGCCTGCGATGGACAGAGCCACAGAGCAGCTGCGTGCGTCGGGTGGAACCTGCTTGTAGATATTGCTCCTCTTTTCATTTTTTTTTTTTTTTCAATAATGTCTCTTGTTGCTGATGTCCACATGTGTTGCCCTTGTGTATATCCCGAAAGATGGACTTTGTTTTGGTTTTGTTGCCTTTCGATTTTCTCCTTTAATTTCGGGCTGAGCAGTGAAAACAGAGCAATGGTGCTTGTTTATGAGAGGAAGCCCCACATTGTACTTATTGTTTGATCTGTTGTATCTATACTAATGAGATGAAACCCCTCTTGTAGAATATTTTGTATCGCTCGCATTGTAAGACAGTGAGAGGACAGAGGTGCAATATGAAGAGAATTCAGCTACTGAATGGAACCTCAGCAACAGCCCATAGGGTGTCATATAATATAGATACATATAAATATATTTAAAGTAACATCAGTAACTTAATGTGAATGTACATAGTATTTAAAAAGGTCCAAAAATGTGTTTGCCAAATAACAGAAACCTTTAAAGTTTAATGTCCAGAATATGATTTTTTTTTTTCCTCACAGTGCATTTGTTTCTAAAATTGATCAACTCATTTTTTTTTTTCTCTCTCATACAAGTTTTCAAATTGCCACCTGACCCTGAGCGTCGGAAACAGAGACGAAGTAGCTCAATTTATCAGGAGGGGACTTTTTTTTTTGTCTGTCACTGACTACACGACCCAAATGTAGTCAACAATTCAGAAAAGGTTGAAAAGTGGTGGTTCCGTTGGCAGTTACTTTGCTCATACTGAATTTAGGGATCCTGAAGTTCTCTTACTTAATACCCTCTTAGCTCAAGCACTGCTGTAGTGATCCTCTCTCTTGGTCCTCATCGATCCGTGTGCATGTGTGGATAAGAGTGTTTGTTTCTCCCATGGTGCAGGACAAGCCGTTAATGTAGGCTGAAAACATATGCCAGCGTTAAGCTACAGTCAAAGCTACCCCATCTTTAAAATGTTCCTTTATTTAAACGGTGTGAAGATGCAATCGGATCATAAGCTCAAACAGGTCTGTATTTCCAGTTTATTTATTTAGTTTTTCAGCCTTTCCCACGTGTTCCTGCAATAACCCAGTGTAAACACATGTATGTTCAACAGTCTCATTTTTATATTTATCATTGTAACCCCGACATGGTTGGCCTCATTCTCGCATGGACCAAACTTGTTAAAATGGTAGCTTTGTTTTTTGGGGTTTTTTTTTTTTTGCAGCTGAGCTTGAAAAACTAAAAATATTTCCTCAATAATCATCAAAAAGCTAACATTTTGGACTATTTCAAACATGTCAGTCACATAAGATAAGCTGCGAGGCACCCTTGCATCCATGTGTAGCATTCATGTATGTGTGTTCTGATTGCCATGTTAGAATGTTGAACCCCAGCTTTTCTGGGAAACTTGCTCCTCTTTCTCTGATCTCAAAGTCCCCCGCCTGCCACAGACCACTGATGACAACCCCTCCCCTTCACACTAGCTACCTCCTGTGACCATACAGCTAACCGCCAGGAGAGGATGACCTGGACTCTGAAAAGCTGAAAAGCTGGGCTGAGAGCAGACTTGGACTCACACATAAGGAATTAACACATTAACCTAAATTTTGTCAAAAGAGTTGAAAGGAACTGTCGTGACACATGATGTGGTGTATTACATATTCCCACCTGACCTCACCTGTTTGATCACGCAAAAACCGATACAGCTCACACACACGCACACACACACACACACACACACACACAAACACACACTGAATGCTGAACTCTACCAAACTGAAGATAGAACCATCTCATGCCATCTGTTGTCCAAAACCAATAAAAGCACAGACCAAAGTACTCCTGCTCTTTTTGCCATAATATGCTCTGACATGGTGTGCATGAACAGACCCGAAGTTGACCTGACGTGATCAGAGCTCAGCTGCACCAGTTAACCAAAGTGTCTGAAATGCACACTGAGAGCCCGGGAGTGAAGAGCACGCTCATGAACCGGCTGAGTTTCGAATGTGTAGAACTCCTATTCAAGCAATCAAAGCGCTTGTTGTCTACACGTTGAATAGAGCTTCTCTAAAAACAATAGAAGCATCTCCGTGTAAAAAGCCTGCTTCTTGCGTGTTTTGACAGTTACAAAGCCTTGCAGAGATAAAATGAGCAAATGCTGCGTGAGTGTTTGTGTGTAAATGACAGTGTTTTTGTATAAAAAAAGAAAGGAAAAAAAAACATAAAAACTTCTTTGTCTTTATGTCTCTGTACAAACTACTTGAAACCTTCAGAGCTTTAATGAAACATCCCAGACAAACTACAGAGGTGCATTCATAGTATGTAGCAGCAGCTTTGTGCAGTAAAGTACAGTGTTGGCGTACAATATCCACATCAAAGTAACATTGTGGCGACAGTTCCATTCAACTTGGAGTGCTCTGTGTGTGCCTCCGTGTCTGAAATCAAGCCCTCAGAAAAACTAAACAAAACCAAACTCAATAGACCACTAATAAATGACCAAAACTCTGACTTTCTTCTGTAGATCTGCCTTTGGTTCAGGTGTTTTATGTTGTTTCCCAGCAGTAGAGTTATGGAGCTGCTGTCTGAGGCTGCAGAGGAACGAGCAAACTGTCTTTCACTATGATTCTCCCTTCTGATTTTGTTTGGACAGCAGGATTCACCTGTTATTTTTTTTTTCAGCTGGGTGTTAAAAAATATATATATCATTAAGTCACGAAACAAATGCGATTTGTGCTGTGGTGTCATTTACTTTTCCCCGTGAAGATATTAAAGGTGGCAAACGCATAAGGGCTCTGCTGTTGTGAATACCATCCGAGGGTCTCCAAACTCCTTTCATCAGCTATTTTCACTTGACTATGTACATTTAACGGGCTAGACGTTTGATAAGAAAACAGACACATTAGGTTGGCACTGGTTTGTCCCCACACCAACCGGCCACTCTGCCACTGACGTTTCAGAGCTCATCCGACGCGATGGTGACGCGTCCTCCCTGTGAAACAGGCTCCGATGAATACTTACAGAAGAAGGCTAAGGTGGCAAACAATGGATACAGCACTTGTCTCCCAAAAGCCATGGCTCAGGATGGTCTTGTTTTTACCTTTACATAAACTGAAAAAAAAAGGTTTATGTTTTTTTTTTTTCATGTGTACTGTATTTGTGCAATACATTATTACAGAAAAACCACGTTTCTGTAGGAAAGGTTGGCGCTTGAAGATCTTTCTTTTTGTTTCGTTTTCCTCTTCAAACGGTCCTGTTGCCATTTTTAGATGAAGTAAACTGTGCCAGAAGAATTAAATTCTAATTTGTATTTATTTCTTGCATGCTTTCCTCCCTGTTGCTAATACCGCTCTTTAACTGTTCGCTCTGTTGGATGTGTGAAGCTGTAAAACATTCTAATTCAGGTTATTGTCTGTGTTGAACAATGTAACTGTGTAATTAAAACATGAAATAACATATTCATCGCTCCTCTCGATTTTCTTCTTTAATTGAAAGGACATTATGAGATCCACAAAACAGACAAACAAACCTTTGTTACTGGTTCTTCACTGTAACAAAGTTATCATGCAAATTTCAAACGCCATTGCATTTGCTTTGTTTGTGCAGAGATCAGATATCACTGGAGTGAAACCCACCACAGAACATCCTTCTGTGATGCTTTATCCAATTCAGGGCTGTTCGAGCAGATGTAAGACGATAATAGGTGAAGGCAGGGTACATTCGTTGTGAGGCGAGAGAGTGCTAACCACTGCACACTGTACGGTGCAACCCAGGAACAACATGCATCCAATGCAGCTATTAACTATATCAAAATTGTGACAAATAAAAGATTAATTATCTTAGCCTGCAAAAAAAAACAAATCACAAATATCTCAATCTGAGTCTGGAGCGCCGCATTAATCTCACTTAGACATTTTCATCGAAAGTCTCCTCTTTTGTCATGGAAATTCCCGTCTTCATTTACGATGCTCGATACAGCTGCGACAAATTAACGTCTTCACATCTGTTGTAAGTCTTTAACCTCATCTGAATCAACCACTGCTGACAAACCATTAGGTCTTTATCACAAATTGCTGTGTAACCACAATTTTCTTAATTTCAAGTTCAGGATTTTTTATCATTCCCCGGGGGCTAATAATTTCTGCTGTCAGTATATACAAAGCAAATACATACAACAACCATACAACAAATTCATTAATTCAAAAGAGCAATCAAAACAGGGACAAATACAGAGGCACCTTTGTGCTTTCTTTCTTTTTTTTTCTTGCCCCTTTCTCCTGTAAGTGCATCCAGAAAAAAGCTCCTGAGACTTGTGGATGAGTGAACTGGGTCTGCCATCAGTCTTATTCTCTGACCCGTAGCAGCCATTTCTCTTTTTCGTCCCTTTTTGACAAAGTCCAATAGTCTCCTCTTGTTTCGGTAACTTATAAATTCATATTCTATGCATCATGAAAGCTTCACACCCTTCCAAATATTCCACATTAATCTGAATTTGATTGAGATTTATTTTGAAACTGGACAATTAAAATTCAATGTGCCACTGATGAACAGTGAAAATATAAGAAAGGAATATTAAAGAGATCCTCAAATATCCTGAAACAACTTCAAACATTTCTTCCTAAAATCTAATATGCATAAGGAAAAAAGACTTGCACGTGAAAAAAAAACGCATAAAAACACATAAATATTACAAAGAGTTAATATGATTTAACTCCTTCATTTTCAGAGTTTAGTAAGATTTAATTTCAAGTAACATAGTTATCTATAGTTTCGGAGTCATAATTTATTTGTCTTTTGGCGCATTGGTTTGAGGTCCTTTCACAACAATGATTTAGGAGGATGTTTCAGTTGACATCTGGCTGTGTTTTGAAAGGGTTAAATATGAATTGGATGACTATTAATTCATCCATTTATTTTGTAGTTGAAGGAGGTGGTTTATCTAATTTATTTTTAAAAGAAGAAAGTCAGTTTTACCCTGTAACATTGGTAAACTTGCGGTTGATAAGTTATTATTGTGAGATTTTTTTCTTCATAGTTGTGTTTTTACTTGGTAAATGGCACTTAGAGGATTTTGAGGTTTTGGAGCCAACGGAAAATGCTGGGAACTGCAAGTATTTTGAATGTGGCCCAGCAGGAATACATCCTCGTTTTCTCATTAATGAATACATTGAAAGAGCGATAAATATAAGAGATTAATGACATTAGTCAGGTAAAATGCAGAGGAATAACCCCAGGGATCAATGGAAGCACTTAAAATATTCATGATTGCATTTAATATGGGGAAGAAGGGTTAGTAAGTCATTTTTAATTTGAAATCATTTCAATATTCCTCTCAATTGCATGAAATTAATGCAAGTCATCTTATTTTATATTGTCAATATTAGTGACATATTTTGACTAAAGGTTTGATGGACCGGGGCAGTAAGCCAGTCGTATGTACCTCAGATATGCCCCTGGGAAGAAGATATCCTCCCTTACTTAACATAAAATGCAATGAAAAAAGTGATAAATGCATAAAACATAACAATTCAAATGCAGTTAAATAAGCCTCCCAAGAGAATCAGCAAAGTTAAAAAGAAAAAGTGAAATATTACCAAACCCCATTCATTTACAAACAAGTTAATACTCACTGATCACACACAGACATGTGAATAAATATACCCTTTATATTTAAAGGGGGGATTTCCCACTACAGGAAATCCTCTTAAAGTTTAGAATCATTTCAATATCCCACGCATTCAAATAAACGGAATATCAGTCATACTACTTAATATTGTAATTACTGATGTTTTGTTGACCAGTGGTGCAGTGGTTAGTGCTCTGGCCTCACAGCAAAATGGCCTGGGTTCAAATAATGGCAGTGGCCTGTCTGTGTGGAGTTTGCATGTTCTCCTCGTGTATTTGAGGGTTTACTCCCACAGTATAAAAAAGAAAAAAAGAGTGTGTGGAATGGATGTCTATCTTTGTTTGCAGTGTGACAGACTGGAAACCTGTCCAGTGTGTGGCCCTGCCTTTGCACATCTTCAGCTGGGAGTGGCTCCAGAACCCTACGACTCTGCATAAGGTGAAGTCACTATAAGGTGGTGGATGGAGGATTGTGTTATTACTTGGTGACCAATGAGGGCAGCCGAGGGCCCTGGAAGGAAAACGTCCTTTTTTTTTTCCTACAAAACCTGATAGAGTGACAAACATGAGGATTAGGCCGACCAACCCCTAAGCCTATAAAAATGTAGGATGGGTCAAAACCAGGAAAATAATCTCCCCCAAGGGAATCAATAAAGCAAAAACAAAACTTAAGCTTTTCCAAAATCTGATCAATTTAGACTCAAAACTGACTAAATTAAGAAGAATAATACTTTTTTTTATCAATCCCATGATGAGAATGAGAGCCAGTCATATTGTTTAATATCGTTAATGTTTAATGTTGTGTGGTTACTTGGTCAGGCTGGGGGGCCCACGAGGGCAGCTGGTACCCGGATGTGTGTCGGATACGGCCCTGTGAGGCAGACATTCCCCCCCACCACCACCTCATCCTCCTCCTCCTCCTCTTCCTCCTGCTGCACGCCTCTCACGTGCGCCGTACTGTCAATCAGTCTCGCGCGTCACGGTCCTCGTTCACAGGTGATATCTATTATCTCACCTCGCGCGCGGTCAGGTGTCTGCGGGCCATCCACCCCCCACCACCACCCCCACCTTTGCTCGAGACGTTTTTGTGTCGCTTTTGGAGAGCTGCGGAGAGCCTTGCAGATGCGATGTTTGAGCAGTGAGCATGGCGGAGAATTGTCCCGAGTACGGCTACCTGGAGGGCGAGTCCATCGGGGAGCATTTCGCCGAGGATCCGGTGAGTAGGACGGCGAAGAAGACACGAGCTGTCACGTTTCTTTTTTTTTTTTTTTTCAATCCCTCTCCCGTTCGTATTGTATTGATTCACAGTCGGTGGCGCACGTGAACCGCTGATCGTGCGCGTGTGATGTGGTTGATGAAAAGGTTGTCCCGATAAGGACATCACGGTGCTTTCCGTATCCACAACCGGACGCACCGATTAAATGATTCAACAAAGGGAATGCTTTAAGGTGGCAGAAATCCACGTTTGAGCTTAAAGTGCACGTTCCAGTCGGTTGCGGCTCGTGCTATCCAGGAAGGCCGTCCTCCTGTCCACTCCGCTAGCATCCAGCACCTAGCATTGTGTGGATGTGATGCAAACTAAAGCTACAAAATGCATCGCGTGCCTCAGCCTGTGTGCGCGGTGTAAACAGCAGGAAGCTGATCTAACTGCAGTGGATGTGTCTGTGAGCTGTACACGTTCTAAAATATGAACATGATTTCCATTCATGCTTTGCATTCATTGATTAAATGAATGGATCGGCAGGTCTACTTATTTCATACCTGGTGGTCTCAGGTAGGACTCAGTAAAGGGCCTGAGCTCGAAAGGGATTTAATTTAGTAAAAGCATGCTTCAAAGCACAAACAGATCATTGTTAAATGTTTGTAGAAATAGTGTAGTACAATTTTGTATCTTAACAACATTCAACATCCATATATCACATGAGCCATTCATCTGATCAGATCCCCATTTTATTATGAATGATGGAAACCAGTAAAGTTATGGTTAATATCTTCATAAGCATATGAAGTAGCTTTTATGTTTTTTTTTCCAGCTTAACAAGTTCACAAAAATGCTTCATATGGTGAAGAAGTTCAAATGAATACATACTGAATGTGGTAAACATCTTGGAATCAATTTAACTTGTCCTTGTTATTCTGACACAACTGGAGCTTCTCGGTGTTATTCCTCGGGATCGTTATTTCTTTGACATTTTTGTGAATGAGGAGCAGAGAAAGGAGTGCACCGAAGCTATTTTTACTTCACTCATACTGCACTTAATTACAGGGAAAGAGAAAGTTAAAAATACTTGAAGTATTCATTATATTTCTCCTCATTTGTTTGTCAATGCTGCTGCTGTTTGACTCACTGGTACTTTGAGTGAATGAACTTCTAGCCTAAAACAATGCACATTAAAAGTTTTAATAATTAAATGTGTGGGTTTTCTGCAGCAAGTTCTGATTTTAAAAGCACCAATCTAGATTCAATTGTGTAAATTTTAGCGAGTAAGCTTGCATTAAAAGGCTCATAGGTATTCTAAATTGTCACTCAGTCACAGTAATAATTTTTTAATCAGTTACTCGTACTGGATCAGGGCACCATTGTGCCCTCAATAACCAAGCTGAGAGGGATGGAAAGGCCTGTTGCATCACCTGACAGTTGAGATGATTGTATTTCAGGAGCTGATGGCCATCAAGGCCAGGGTTCAGGAGCTGGAGATGGAGGAAGAGTCTGAAAGGCTGAAGGAGGAGGAGGAGCGGTGTGACGCGGTGGACATGCAGCTCCTGGCCAGCAGCCCTCAGCCCGGTGAGATGTCTCGCGTGTCTCACGCCAAGTGGTTTCTTGCTGTGCCGCCTTAGCGCACCGCTAAATGCTGCCTTTGATTTCGGGAAGCCTCGGCAGCATATTTTTAGCCAGGTGTGCGGCATCGCCAGCCTCCAGGCAGGTGAGGTAACCGCATCCACCACCATCTGGCCAACACCTGGGACACTTCTCCGTGGTCACAACAGTGTACACGTGTGCCTCATCACTGCCCAATGAGACGGAGCAGCGAGCCCCAGAGAACCAGAAGTGTCCTCCTTGCTGCCCGTGGCTATTTTCTGCCTCTGTGCATCCGTTACACCCTCCCCGTCCTCGCATTTGGTTCCCCCTCAAGAACAGAGATGTAATCCTTGAAATTAGATGCTGAAATGTGTACTTTCACAAGATGGTGCAAGAATTAAATTTTTGTGAAAGCACGCACTCATTTCAAATAAGGTGACCCATATTGGATGCACAAAAGCCATGTCTTTGCGTTCTCTACAGGACCTTTCTACAATATGACTCCCGAGGAGAGGATAGATGCAGACAACAGATCAGTCTACGTGGGAAATGTAAGTCTTCTCACACACCTGCTTTCTTCATGATTAATATGTGTTCTCTCTCATCTGACGCAATGTTGACCAATCTCCCAGGTAGACTATGGAGCGACAGCCGACGAGCTAGAGATCCATTTCAATGGGTGCGGTCCTGTCAACAGAGTCACCATCCTGTGTGACAGATTCTCTGGTCACCCCAAAGGGTGGGTTCGACTCACTTTTCCATTTATGCTGTCAATGCTGCAAAGTGACACTCTCTGGCCCTCTAATGCCGTTTGAACCTTTTCTCCCCTCACAGCTTTGCTTATATTGAGTTTTCAGATCGAGACTCTGTGCAGAGCGCTATTGGTTTGCATGAGACCTTGTTCAGAGGAAGAGTCCTCAAGGTGAGATGCAGTATCGTGTCTGTTGGCATAGTGGTGGAGAAAACCCAAACAAGTTTGTGTGCATGCCAGTTTTATCTTGGTGTGCTTGTGGAAAATATCTTTAAAACAAAAACAAACAAACCTTTACTTTTGGATTGTGAAGGCTGGATATTAACACCATTGTAAACTAACTACACTGTCAGTCTTATACTACTAGTGATACTAGTAATACTAGTGATCTTTGTATTACTTAACTGTCTTAAACAGCACATTAACGAGGATCTCTTTGGATCACAGGTGTTTCCCAAGAGGACCAACATGCCTGGCATCAGTACCACAGACAGGGGAGGACTCAGAGGAGGTCACTCCAGAGGCAGAGGTCGCGGTTACGGTCCACCTCGATACCACAACAGCTCTCGAGGCAGATTCCGGTACCAGTCAACAAGGCCGCAACATCAGACACCCCACCCTTACTACGGAGGACCCTCAGTGGCAAAGAGACAGTACGGACACATGGGCTACCATGAACAGATGCCTAAACGTTACCCATGTCTCCTTCTCATCACACCACCGTCTGAGGAATCAGGGGCAGAGTCCAGCGGACAGCATTACCCTCAACAACGCTAGCACTACCCGCAGCACACATGCCATGTGGGTGATTAGAAGTTATTTTAAACCAGTGCATTCAGGCATTACTGTTAGCCATTATTTGAGAAGTACAGAGCTGACTGCCAGCATCTGTCTTTCATCTGTATGAGAAGGGAATGAAACAAAGAGGTGTTACAAGCTTAAGTTGCTGTGAATGCATGGGACAATCTTGAAATTGTTATGCAGCTGCATCTTTGTTTTTACAGATTGACATGACGGTTTTGTGTCATTGCCTGCAATGTTATGTATAACCCCTCGCCCCCATGTATAAGTTCTTTGCTATAAGTGAATAAATAAAACAATGACCCAGTGCTTCCCTTGTAGTAAAATGACATGTGGTTCACTGTCCAGTTACGTTTATTACAGATTCAAAATCAAAGCAACTTGTAAACAAGGCATATATACACAATGAAGGCGCAGTGAAGAGGAGGCAGAGGACTTCAACTGCTTTGTACCATCATCCCAGAAACGATCCCATCAAAGGCCCTGAACAAGGAACAGCATGTTAGCACATGATTCTAACTTTCAAAGTAAATCTTTTAAGAGAACAAACTCACTTGGACTGAATGGGATCCCCAGGATTGTGGAATGGATTGCACATCACATCAGTGAAAGAATTATGCAGTTTCCTGAACATCTGCAAGGACAGAAAGAATTGAAGAAGTAAAGACAATTTCAGGTTCAGTTTGTGTCTGCATGTTCAGTACACCTGAAATGTTTTGTATAATGTGTCCAATCTGGGTTCAGTATTAACAGGACTTATGTTTATTTTCAAAGAATTTTAAAAAGGGTGTAAACTGAAGCTCAAGACTTTCCAAAGAAACTGCAGATAAAAATCCTTACACAAAGTCATAACAATCTGATCTGGTGAATGTTTTGGGTCATATTGGATCTACTGAATGTAAAACAGTTTTTACTGTGAACCAGTGGTTCCTGCCCATCCCGAGACCCCACTGATTGCTTCTGTTCAAACTATAGAGCCGATGTCTGATTCAAAACAGTCCAGTAAATCCAAAGGTCTGCTTTAAATTCTGCCAAGTGTTTTGGTTGTGTTATGGTTTTCATTAATTCAATGTTGAAAACCTCAGAGAAAACAAAATCTCCCAAGCTGGGAAGCACAGTTGATAAGGAATAATATTGAAACAAAAATATTACAACTTACACTTCTGATTTCATTGTCTCGTAATGATGTATTAGAGGAGTCCACAACAATTACAAACTTCACCTTGGAGTTGGTTACATAGCCATATCTATTTTACCAGGTTAAGGGTGTTTGGATTTCTGTCAACACATTAATGTCAAAATACAGAAAGATTCAGTTATTTACAAACTATGCCAACATTTTTTCATTAAACAGTTGTAGTACACATTGATTTTCGCGAGTCCTCCAAAGAAAGAAAGCTGAACATCGGCTCTGACTCCAGTGAATGAAGGAGTTTGACATGACCTGAAAACACACACTGGTAAAGGATACACTTTGTAGTCCTCGGTGGGGTAGAGCAGGCCCAGGTACAGCTCCCTCTGGTCTCCTATAGACTTCCCCACAGCGGAGATCTTCTCCTCCACCACATCCAGCGACGTGTGCACCGTGTAGTGAAACTTCAGCTCATTCTGGGTGGGCACACTCCGGATGTACAGAGGGTAGTTCTAGTGAAAAACGCAACACAAACTAGATCAAAGCAGAACATGAGAAGAGCCTACAAAAAAAGATGACCAAATATGCCAGAATCTGTCACTCCTGGCAGCAGAATCAAGCTAATGTGAGCTAGCAGCGCTAGTTTTACCGGGTCAGTAAGTGTAGACACGGAAACAGCTTAGCGACCACAGCAAAAATGCACAAATGGACCTGATCTTCATAAATAATGATAAACCAGGGTGTTGTTACCTCTTTTGCGATCACTGCTATGCACACCGCCATGTTGCTCTTCCTCCTCGAGCTGTCAGCTGCTGTCACGTGATGAGGCGCGTTTAGGACCGTCGGAAAATCCAGAACTGAGAGGCATTTACGACGTTCTCACTTATCGAACAAGGCCACTTTATATATGTTCGCTTCGCAAAATATCACTCTATTAATTATCCAATTTGGTTCTCTTCACAACAATTCAAGCCTTGACTTTATACAGAGGTTTCACCGTTGGGGGACATTTACTATTAGTCCCTGTACATAATAACAGTTTAGAGAAAAGTTAGTTTTTCCAAAGAAATCTTCATCAAACACAATTGAAGACTGTAATTTCATTAAAATGTAATTAAAAATTATTTCAAACTCGAGCAGACACCTATGCCTTTCTATGCGCAGAAACTGCGCTGAAGTGGTGCAGGAAGGTAAACAAACCACTTCCTGGATGGTCATGTGATCACACTGCAGACTGCCTGCGCTCCTGATGGCTGTGGCTGCCCTAACTCTCATTCTCTTCAGTGCTTTAATATGCTGTTCGGTGACAGAAAAGCTACACAATGGATCACCTCCAAATATTATCATAATGCTGATGGATGACGTAAGTTATTCTTTGTATTTTTTGTTGTGGTCGCATGAGTTTGTGTGTTGAGTTGGAGCTTCACATCACTTCCCTGATCATCGAATGACTGAGTGTAGAAGCCACACAGATCACACAGGTCTTTGTGTTTTCTCCTTCCCGAGTGCTTAGGACGTAGTAGGCATTTTCACTGAGGTATCATATGAAAAGTAGAGAAGAAGTCAGAAGTCTCATTGACCACCATAAATTAGATAAGTCATAATGATAGTAAATCCTTAAAGCAGGACAGACAGTAATAGTCTGTAATCAACCAGTGATGGCAGCTCTCTCAGTGTGTTTGCAGCGTTTAACGTCAGATGTGAAGTGATGCTATGGATATGGATATGGGGCTTGGAATTTTTTGGAACAATGATTTAACTATTACTTAATGTCACAAATATATTGATTGTCCTACTTGTGAAGTGATCAGGACTTTTCTTAATCACAGGCACATCTAGACATTCTGTACCACTTCATCTTATTCAGGGTTGCACTGTGCCAGTGCCAAATCCATCCAACTACGGGAGAGGTTAGGGTTAGGGTTAGGCTGAACAGACCACCAGTCCATCACAGGGCAAACGCAGAGATACAGATACCCACACCCACACCCACCAAGGTGCAAATTAGGATTGCCAGTTAACCTCACATGCTTGTTTTTGGACTGTGGGTGGAAACCAGAGTACCCGGAGGAAACCACCCCCACACACAGGGAGAACATGCAGACTCCACACAAGCAAGGGCGTGAACCACTGCTGTAAACCTGCATGCACAACTTCAAGCAAAACACATAGGCAGATTCACAGAGGTTTATTTGGAATGGAAACCTGCACACTGGCAGCCACATGTACATTTTAGTGGTGGTATGTATTTGTTGTAGGGCAGGTTTATTTTTGGAAGAGGCCACATGAGGAACTGGGAGCAAAACAAAGGGCTGAGACATATTGTATTATTAAACTCAGTCACTCAGTTCTGCTACATACCCTAATATAGAAGTGTGAATAAAAGCTGTATATTTGTATATGTGTTATAGGTGTGTATTGTTTTGTTTTTAAATGAGCAACTACTGTTCCTATTCTGTGTTATTTTTTTTTTTGCCATTTTTAAAATTACAAAAAGAGACTATTCCTTCAACACAGTGAGTTCTTCTCCACTTGAATATAGAAGTACTGTAAAATTTGTAGAACAATATAAAACCACCCTTTATATTCTGCATCAATCTTCGTTTACTTATATTAATTAAACAGGACTCAATAAGTTATTTAACATTGTTAACCAGCATAAACACATTAAAAAAAATCATCTCCCTTATGTAAAGTGAATTAAAGTTTGTCCTTAATATAAAACCAAAGCATGGAATAATTTCACTGATTTTTCATTGATTGATTACTCCTCATTGATCTGATCTGTTTCAGTCAGATCAAACCAAAGCGGCAGCTTGCCAGCTGACCATGCAGACGTCATTGTCTCAGTATTAGTTTACTCTCTGCATAAGCTGAAGTGAGATAAGACCCATAAAACTCTTGCAATTTCCTCAAACGTTATCATCCAGTTTATTGTGATAAAATAAAAATTACATATTGACAGTGTTAAAATTTGCATATTCATGGTAAATATATGTCAGTTTTGATTTTTGTTGTCAGAAATACATAAAAAAAAAACAGATTCGCCACTTTTAAAGTGCTCCAGTGAATGAAATTCCAAAATCAACTATTACTTTCCATGATAAGATGAATTGATGCTATCATCTGATGAGTCGTCTATGTCCAGCTGTGAATAAATCGTCAGTTTTAGGACAATGTACCCCTGGTAATAACCTGTCCTCTGCTCCTCAGATGGGCTGGGGGGACTTGGGGGTGTTTGGCCACCCCGCCAAAGAAACCCCGAATCTGGATGCCATGGCAGCTCAGGGCATGCTTCTCACAAACTTCTACACTGCCAACCCCCTCTGCTCCCCGTGTGAGTCAGCAGCGCCTGATGTTAACCAGCATTTCCTGTTTAGCAAGAATATTTATCTGTCATTATAAGATAGCTTTACTAAAAGTGACAAATGAGTCGCTTTCTTGAGATGCTTTCTTGTTTTTTACCTTGCTGGCATGTTAAAAGTTGAGAAAAGAACACTTTACATTTTAGTTCATGCCACTGATAAAGATATTGAGCAATTTTACTATATTAACAATCATTTCTTTTTTGTATATTTTTTAAATTTCAGTTGTGCATTTTTATCCATTATGCTCATCGAACTCCAATGATTCTGAAGGAGTTTATACATATCAGGGTTGTGGGACGATTTACACAGCAATTCATTTGCATAGAATTGAGGGATTTTCTTTGAGGCAGTATTATTATTGAAAGTATTTTCATATTCTGACTCATATATGTGAACAGAATGAAAGACAAACTTTTATCTTGACCTCTTCCAGTGTTCAGATTCCTGTTCATGACATGTTGAAACTTTAGCCTTATGAGATGATTTATGATTTTCATAATTAAATTTACCCTTTCATTGTATTTATCGTACATATAGGACTCTAAATATGAAATCAATGGTTGTAGTTTCCTGATGAGGTATTGTATTTGAAAATGTTTCTATTTCTTTTGCAGCATCTTATTTAAGCAATGTTATCAAAGTAATTACAAATTGAATAGTTTGATGATATATACAGTTTAAGTATATTTATTTGTTGTTTGTTGGAAGTTCAGAGTAACAGTATATCGTTGTCATGTTGTGTTTTCTGCAGCCAGAGCTGCTCTTCTGACCGGGAGACTGCCTGTAAGAAATGGCTTCTACACTACAAATGGTCATGCCAGAAATGGTACGTTTCCATAAATGTTCATCATACAGATCACTGTACTTGAAATGTATATAAAATGTGCTGTGTGCGTTAAAGTCAAACAGCTCAGTTGTATAATTTAAATATGTGGACTTTTCCTGCAGCATACACGCCGCAGGAGATAGTGGGAGGAATCTCCAAGGATGAGATTTTGTTGCCGGCGATGCTGAAGAAAAACGGCTACGTCAGCAAGATAGTGGGAAAATGGTGAGTTCTTATATCTCCATTTACAGGTTTCAGACATCATATGGTAGGCACATTCAGATTATTTAGTCAAGTAAAGTGAGACATACGTGTTTTTATTGTTTCACAGTTTTAAGTTTTCTGTAATTCACACAAATGATACATTAAGGAGAAGCATTTTTTTTTTCTCAATAGCTCCCTCCATCATTTTGACCACACCTCTCTTGCAATAACTTCAGCTGCTGCCTGTTTTTCTGTGCAGAAGAGGTGAAGAAATGCAATTCCAGAAATTGCGAACAGACTTTGTTAGTTTCAAATCAGACATGATGAGCACAGTGACATGTTATCTCTCCAGCTCAGTCTTCAGACATCTACAGGTTTACTGAACTGTGGTGAATAGAAAGTGCTTTTAGCAAAAAAAAAAAAAAAAAAAAGAAAAGAAAAAAAAGAAGAAAAATATGGATATTGAACTTTCAAAAATTGTGTGTCCAAGCTTGTAGGTGCAATTTTCTGAATTCCGAGATGCTAAATCACGGGAGCTGAGCCTTCAGTCGTGTTGATTTCAGTGTATGAATCCACTTTACTTGTCACAACAGGCACCTTGGCCACAGACCGGCGTACCTTCCTTTGGAGAATGGTTTTGATGAATGGTTTGGTGCACCAAACTGCCACTTTGGCCCTTACAACAGCAGCATCACACCCAACATCCCTGTCTACAACAACTCGGAGATGCTTGGCAGGTAGTATCACTCAGGAGCACTCAGATATACATAACGGCGCGCGCAAACAGGAGCTGGAAATCTATAAAAACCTTCTTTCCTCGTGACTCAGTGGAATCGTTGGGCTGTCTGCTCCTCTGGATGAGTTGAGTGTCTCTTTCCCTCTCTCTCTCTCTCTCTCTCTCCCCCCTCCTCCCTTCTTCCTCTGTACCAGCTGTGCTTGTGTATTCCATTTTCCGCCCATTTGTTTTCCCCAAAACAGCCATATGTGTATTCAGGGTCATTGGAACTGGCAGCCGGGCGTGTTTTTCGCTTAGCCGTGGGTTTAATCAACGCCGCATACCTGGGCCCCGGACAGACGTACACACACACACAGACACGCGCACACACAAAAAACACGCACACGCCCTCGAGAGACGGCAGGTTGCGTCGGCTGTGCGCGAGGACACCTGGAGGAAGTGAAGCGTAGGAAAGAGATGCCTGCCGCTGCTTCTGCGCTCGCCGCGCCACGCTTCAGCAGCACCTCATAACTGTTCCCTCTGCTCAGCCTCGCAGAGACTCCCCAAATATGTCTGTCGCCAAAATCTCCTGCAAACGCCGTCAACAACAGGGAAGTTTTCTTCTTATTTGTCTCACTGATGGTGTCGACGGCAGTTTCCATCACTGTAAATGGAATTTTTACGGTGCAGAAGATGCAGTCAGCTCATTGATGAAATCCGCCAATCGTCAATCTGAACCACTTAAAATTTACTTTTTCGGGCAGTAAACTTTGTAGTAGCAAAGATGTAGTTGATTTGCCTAATTTGCTTCTGTTTTCCAGATACTACGAAGAGTTTCCAATCAACGTGAAGACCGGCGAGTCAAACCTCACTCAGATTTTCTTGAAGGTAAATTAATCCTCACCTCAGATTTCAGTGTGTTTTTTTTGTCTGTATGAACATTTCTCCTTTCAAACTTAAATGATTCAACACATTTGGTTTCATCAAACATATTTGAAGTGTAAAATACTATATTACTCTGCACAAGAAGGAAAAATAGTTTTTTGCTTATCGAAACGACAACTGTCTTAGCAGATTAAAAGTGGGATTGAAGCCTCATTCTTTTCTCTGATCATTTCTGTTTCTTTTTAGCCAGCCGAAGTGGATCAAAGAGTTTTTTCACACCCTGACGCTCACGTCAGCTCTTCTTACTCTCTTTATTTAGAGTGTCCAAACCAGCACACAAAGATAAAAAGGTGTATTTTGGAGATGTAGTGAGTGCGACACCTTAAGGGAAGCACAGGCCTGTCAAGGGCTGATTTTCACGGCTCGCCTTTGGAGACTGTATCAGTATCAGCGAGTCTGGAAAGTCAAACTCAAGCCAAACATTTGAGTTCCAGTTTGTTTCTAGCTTTTAAATTGTGTTAGGATAATGAAAACAAATGCAGAAGTAGGCCGTTGGAATGTGACTTTTTATATTTGAAATTGTTGCCGTGTGCAGTTTTGCAGTTATCAGGAGGATTGTAAGACTGAGTCTCAGTTTCCAAATGAAAACTATTTAAAAGTTCCAAAATAAAAGCTACCATACAACAAATAAACTTTATACACAGATTAGAATAAATATGCAATTTCAGGTTTCTACTTTATCACAAATGGCTGGAACTAATCCAGTTTACCCATTACAGCCCTGCGATAATCCTCATTTACTGATGTGAGGATGCGTGTATTTGTTTTTTGTTTAAATTTCACAACATAAATGGAATATACAAAATTTATCTAAGGTTAATACAACTCTTAAATAGCAATACAGAGTGTGTGAGCCATGTTGCAAAATGATGCATCGTGCAGATTCAGCTGGACACGCTCATCATCAGACATTTCAAAAATATTACATCAGAAAAGAACTGATCAGAATAACATTATCACTGTAAGAAGTACAACACTGGAGGAGGACATATCTAGAAAAAAAACCCCAAATATCAATAAAATAAAAAGTTTACTCACAAGCAACAACTGCCTGCATGTTACTACTGAACAATAATCGCAATTTCTTCTGTATTTAATGTTTTTTCTTCAGCAGGATGAAAGTGAATGTTAGTGACCAACTAAGAACAAGCTTTAGTGGGACTTTTGATATCTATAATAATAACACCATAAGAGTTTCTTCCGCCTTTGTAGGAAGGACTTGAATTCATCCATCGGCAGACAAAAGCCCAGCAGCCTTTCTTTCTCTACTGGGCGCCTGACGCCACTCACACCCCTCTTTATGCCTCCAGAAGCTTCCTGGGGAAGAGCCAGCGAGGCCGGTATGTTTTATACCAGACTACTGACTCTCTGAATGCAGCATGTGCAGGTTGGATATGAATACATGTCTGAAGATGAAGGGTAATTATTCGCGTGTTGCAGTTATGGCGATGCGGTAATGGAGCTGGACTACAGCGTGGGTCAGATCTTGTCGTCGCTGCAGAGTCTGGGCATCGAAAAAAACACCTTTGTCTTCTTCACCTCGGACAACGGAGCAGCTTTGACGTCGAGGACAAATGGCATGAAATGCATAAACGATATTATATAACTATAACTATATATTATATTATCTGTTTTTGCATGCATGGTGTGCTGCATGTTTATTTTTGCGGATCTGATTCCTCAGGTGGCAGCAACGGGCCGTTCCTCTGTGGGAAGGAGACCACCTTTGAGGGGGGCATGAGGGAGCCCGCCATTGCCTGGTGGCCTGGAAACATCAAAGAAGGCACGGTATGAAAGCCTCAGTCATTTATTGCCTCTTCCTAAATAAAGCCTCCAAAAAAAACAAAATAAATAAAAAAAAAAAAAACAGTTGATCACTCAGTAAATCCCTGGGATGTTCTCTAGAGAAAACACTGAAGGATCCAGGGACTGTGTTTTTTAATTCCCATTGTTGCTTTCATATGTTCTGCCCATTAAATCAAACCAGCTGCTGAAATGTTCTCCGAAAAGCTGCAGGCAGTGTAAACTATTGTGAACCAGGTTGAGAGTAAAGGAATAATTATTTCACTAATCCCTTCTTTCAAACGATTGTTTGTTTTTGTTTAATTTGTGTATCATTTACCACTTTACATGCATGCATCCTGATCCACTGGCAACAGCTGCCAATTATTTGTGACTGCTCAACTTCTGTCACGAACTCCTGAAAGAAAACTGTGTCATTGGCCATAAAGCACACGGGTGCTTTTTTTTTTTTTTTCCTCTCTCAAATATTTTTGGATGGAATTAATGTCCCAACTCTCTCTTTTTACCCTCCCTATTCCCCAATTTAACCCCCACCTCCCTCCCCCCCCGGCCCCCCCACCCACACTGTGATCCCCTAAGCCTGTGCGTTCTGCAAATGACTTTTAATTGTATTAGGGGCAGCTGTGACACGGGGCTGTGACGCAGAGGGATTTTGTGGAGGAGCGAGCGGAGGCAGCAGTCTGCAGTAAGCCTTGCCCCTGGCTCATCTCACAGGGTTGTGCTGGGGCCTGATAGCACGGCGGAGTAGCGAGGGAGAGGGGGATTGGGAGCGTCTTAAGCGGCTAATCTGTTTGTGTGTTTGCTGAGGTTGGATTGAGCCGTAATGAGGACTTCAGTATCTGAATATGCCAGGCGCTCAGGATAAAGGAACGGGAGGGGCGGCGGCGGTGGTGGTAGGGAGGGGGGGGGCGGTTGGGGGTTGTGTGGAGGTGGGGAGGTGGGGGGGGGGGGGGGTGTTGCAAAGAAGGAAGCAAGGCAAGAAAAAAAAAAGTAAAAGAGGTGGCTGGTGTAGAAAAGAGAAAAGGAGTGCTAAAGACTTCCTGCACCTGTGCCGTGTTGACATTGACCTGTCTGTCTGTTTTTTGGTAAAAGTTGATTTCAGCACACTTTATACAGCTTCACTTCATACAAATCCTGAAATGTATCAATTTAACTGACTGGTGGTGAAGGTGTGCTGGAATGAGACGGCATGGCCACGTGCAGATTCAGCATCCTCGGCGCCCGAGGCGGGTTGAGGGGCCGCCGTGATGAGGACTGCAGGAACAAAGATGGAGAGGTGGGTGGGCTGTCAGGGCCCACAACATTGTTGAGCATCACAATCCCCTTTGTTGGGTTATCGGGCCGCAGACACACTGGCGGAGTGGCGGAGACGGGGATAGAAGCGCTGCCTGCTCAGATAACCCACATCACTGCTCAGAAAGAGCGCGAAAGAAAATGTGACATTAATAGAGAGTGATGACTCAGACGAAAAAAGGCAAGAATAAAGGGTGATTAAAAAAAGTTTTGTGTAGACAGCAAAGGGCGATAGAGCTAATAAAAGAAGGATTTAAAGGGTGGCAAAGTGTGAGATAAGTTTTTTTTTTTTTTTTTTTTCTGACAGACCTGTTTGAGTTTTAAAGTTCTGGATTTTTTCTTTCTTTTTTCTTTTTTTTTTTTTTTTTGGTTTTGCAAGTTATTACCAACTAAATGTCAGTGTGACATCTCCTCATGTCCTTTTGTCCCGTCTGCTCTAATGGTTTATGTGTGTGTGAAGGGAACTTTAAAAGGAAAAAAAAAAAAGGAGAGAATTGAAGAAATGAAGGAGGAAATCTGTTAGTGTTTGCGAGAGAGAAAGTGTCTGGATGTGCAGATAGATCATGGAAGGCGTTGCGGAGCCTTTTCTGTGGCGAGTTCTGTGGATACAGAAGAAAAGGGAATTCATTTCAGTGCTTAGGAGCCCGTGCGTGCGTGCGTGCGTGTGTGCGCCTGTGTGAGAGTGTCTGTGTTTCTGCGTGTGTGCCGGCTGCCGATAGGAGCACAGCGGCACATGGCGGTGCAGCTGCAGAGGGCTGATAGCGCTATCTGATTGTGAGCGTGCCGTCTCCCTCTAAGGCTCGCTCAGGAGAGAATGGAACGGAAGATCAAGGATGACAGCGAAAAAATGGCATTTTATCTGAAAATAGTTCAAAGTTTATAAATAAAATAAAGCTTTTCACTGGGACTGGGAGAAGGAGATAAAACACCAGCTCGCTCCAGCTCCAGCCGCCTGCTTGCCCGGGCCTTGTCCTCTCCCTACTTTATTTCCTCTGTTTCCGCCACCCTTTCCCTTCCTCCCCCTTTCCCTCCTAAAAACCTCATTTAAGAAATGAGTTTTATTAAAAAAAAAAAAAAATCCTGCATGCAGAGATTAGAGAGGAGACTGGCAACATGCGCCTGCCGCATGTGTGGCGAGCGTCCTGCCATGACTGTGCACTGTCAACGTGTCAAAGCACTTTGATTTCATTTGAGGACTGTCGTCATCCTGTGGTGAAAATAAGAAGCAGTGGTAAAGTTCAGCGAGCGTCTCAAAGATCAGCTGAAACCACGAATGCTGACTTCTTTTCCCGATGTCTCCAGGTGAGTCAGCAGCTGGCCAACGTCATGGACCTGTTCAGCACGTGCCTGTCCCTGGCCGGCATCAGCGCTCCCGATGACCGGGTCCTGGACGGACTTGACCTGACTCCAGTTCTCCTCAATCTCTCTCACTCGCTGGAAAACAGGTGAGAGCAAGCTTGTTGGAGTGTTTGTCAGAGGACAACATTTAAATTTCTCTGCCAGCCGCTGGCTTGTGAGTGTCTCCACCTCTCTCCAGGCGCCGGTCTAGCTGAAGCACGTCATTATATTTCACTTGCAAACCATCCATTCACCCATCGTTTGTGCCGCTTTACTCAGTAAAGTCACTCCCAGGGTTCTGGGGTGACGGGGCCCTTTTCAAATCCACTAAAGGCGAAGACAGGCTACACTCTGGACAGAGAGATGCATGGAAAAACACAGATCTTAACCTTCAGATGCATGTTTATAGACGTGTGGATGGAAACCAAAGGCCCTGCAGAAGACATAAGCACACAGAGGGAGAGCGTACCCTGTGGAGTTCAGATGAAGTCTCTGAGATGACAGTGTTTATCTAACTTGTGGATTCATTATTTGGAGCTCCATGGCCGATTGCTGTCACCCATAGAGGTTTATTTCTGTTTGTCAACAGCAGAAAAAAAAAATGTGTTTGTCAGACTTTAGCCAGACTGGAGAACAAACTCTGAGATAGATTATTGTATCAATGAGCTTTGTTTGGAAAGCTGCAGAGCACTTTGAGCTGATGGCGCCATTATATGAAACACTTCATTGTTGTGCAACTCCATGTTTCTCCAACTTTCTGCAGCAGAAATGCAGAGACAAGCATTGCACCGCTGATGATGGACCCACAACGATGTTTACTGGAACAAATCAGAATTTTCTTTTAAATGTGAGCATGCCAAACGATTTTTCCTGTGAAATCGTGAAAATAATGGTTATGTCTTCATCTTTCCATGTTCCGCAGGCCAATATTTTATTACCGCGGGAATGAGATGATGGCAGTGAGAGTCGGACAGTTCAAGGCCCACTACTGGACATGGACCAACTCAATGGAGGAGTTTAAACAGGTAAACCTCCTTCTCGGCACTTCGGCTCCGTCCCGTCTCCGTTTCCTCGCTCCTCCGTAAGCGGTGCCGCATCCTCCCTCTTTGTCTTCCCTAATCTGACTCAAACACACAAACACTTCGGCTGTTGTTGGTGTTATCTTGAGAATGGCTCATCAGTTGACTGCTGTGTACATCAGAGTGTAATGAATATTAATGAAGAGCCCCCACATCAGCGAACTTACATCATTCATCACCCAGTTGACTTGTTTGTTCAAACTCCACTGGAAAATTTTCCCCCCTATTTGCATATCGTTCCCTGCTTCTTCTTCTTCTTCTCCTGGTGGCATCATACAGCTCGCCCATAATTACATCAGCTGAGCGCACATCAAATATATCTGGATAGAGAAGAGGTCCGACACCTAAAGAGGCATGAGAGTGTGTTTTCCTCGCCTCTCTTTCTCTCCCTCTGTCCAGAGAGACGTGTCCACCTGTCCGCCCTTGGTGGCTATGCTTTTTTTCCTGTGATCCAGTTTGTTTTATGCCCCATCGGTCGCTTAAATTGCTCTCTCCTTCAGGGCCGCTGAATCAATAGCAGCCTCCTTTATCAACTCATGTGAACTGAAGTGGAACTTCACAAATAATGGCGTCTGATTGCCTGTGAGTTGCCTATCGATTGGTGTGTGCGTGCGTACGCGGAGGCGGGAGCGAGAAGACGAGGGAAAACATGCACATATATGTTTGATGCTCTGTGCAGACGCGCCTGTCTGTGCGGGCGTGTCATTGAGCGACTGTTGAGTTCCTTCGAGGTAAAGTTAAATCTCTATTTTGTCGTCACGGCTGCATCGGCGCATGGAGGACACATGATGGTTGAATTGCTCCACTGTTTTTTTTCTCGTGCATCCCATGATGCATTTCATAAACATAAAATCTGTAAATAGATAGCTTATGTTTTGTAAATCAGCTCCAGAAAGAAAAATATGTTTCAATTTAGTTTTTTCAGCTAAACAGATGAGATTAACCATTTCATCGTGACATTTTTATTTTCATACATCTGTTTTCCTGGCTGCTCCTCCGATTTGGTAATACTCTGAAATATAATTTACCTTTTTTTTTTTTTGTCCTGCGATGAAGAAATAAACAAGGGAAGATGTGTGTCTGTGAAGAAGAATGAAATTACAGGTTAATGGCTCGGCGACGCATCGCTCCGGCCCGGCTCCGTTCACGCCGCTCAGCCATGAGAAAAATGAGAAATTTCACAGGCTTAAATGGCTCCCATCAAACTCCGGCGAGGCGGCGCTGTGATGTTAATATTGAAAAATACAGTCTGGTGTGACGGTGGCTTTGTATCTGGATTACTGAGTAACCTAGATGATGAAAATGAGCTCAGTGACACTGAAAAAGAACTAGTTTATCAGACACCTGTTACATCTACTGCGGAAGCTTTTTGATGGCTCTTATCTATTAGAAATTGACCGAAATGATCTGTGCCATGATTGCTGTACTTTTGATTGTTGTCTATAAATAACTTGTTTGATCCGGATGCATTTCTGTATTTATTGATCTGTTTATTTGTTTATCTCATACGACACTTCATTAAATGGTGTTGTTGGGGGGGAAAAAAATTAGAGGGCGAGACCTGAAATGACGCCACTGGGAAAGATCATGTTCCAATCACAGGTTCTGACTTTGAGGACCGAAGCAACTTGTTGCTGGTGTTTGACTGAAATAATTCAGCAATGAAATTGTGCCAGGGCATTTAGAAGTTTATATTTTAGAACAAGTGTCTTGAATTAGATCATTATGTGTGAATATAGTTTATTGAATTGATTCAGATGTACCTGTGATGAAGGCTTCAGACATCAAAAGTCTTTCTCAGGTGTCATTCGGAAGCTTAACTCTGTATAACATTTATATTTAAGTATTTTTCAGCATTAATTTTAGTCATGGGTCATGAATCTCTGCTCTTTTAGGTTCTTCCAATTCATCTAAACTGTGCGTTTTGTTTTAGTGCTTCTCAACTGTAATGCTCACAACATGATAATAGTGAAGCTATTTAAAAAAAAATCACTTAGTCTTTAAAAATCTCACAGTGCAAGCAGAGTAAAGGATGATGAGCATAAATTAGTTAAAGTGATAAGATAAACAAGACGTAATATTAAAAACCTGAGCCATCAGATTCAAGATTTATTGTCATTTTGATGCTTTCACGTGTTCGTAAATGAAATGTGGAGGAAACTGTGGACTTTGCATGTTCTCTCTCTTGATATATTGTTGCAAATCAGTCCAAAGGCTAGGTGGTGACTGTATTTTGCCTGTAGGTGAGAATGTAGGTGTGTGTGAGCTGTAACCCATTCTTTGATAAAACTGTCAAAGAAGAATCTGTCAACCAAATCAAAATATAGATTTCCCCAGCAGTGAAAATGTTGGATTTCACGTAAGAGATTTCAGAAAGAGACACTAAATATTCCCTCTTTATAAAACTCCATCCTGCCACCTGTAGATCTCCTGCCTCTTATCATGTAATGACCACGGCAGCGATGTCCTGTGAGGTCCAGTCCGTCTCTCTGCTCCTCTGGGATGACTTCCCCCTACTTCTTTTTTTTTTTCCATCCTCTTCTGTATTTCTGAGCTGCTGTCTTCAAAAGACAGGAGGACATGCCTGGATCAGTGCGAGCTCCACCGGGTCGGGGGTTTCTATCCTCGCTCTTCTTTTTTTTCTCCTCTGTATGTATTTGGAGGTTCTCTGTGGAGCGACCTCCGAGGGGGGCAGCAGCACTGCCTTACAGACGAATGCTTTTCCAATATTAGTTGTGCTCATCAGAATGTGTGCGAGTGCGAGGGTTAGGAGTGTGTATGTGCGTGTGTGCTGAAGGAGGGGCAGATCTCCAGGGGGGTTCTGCAGGAGTGAGTGTGACTCAATCAGGCTGCGATCGCTGCCAGACTCCCCAGAATGGAGTCAGAGAGCGGGAGCGAAGGCATGGAGGGATGAGGAGGAGGAGGAGGAGGCTGCGAAAGTCCCTCGTATTATGCGAGTGACTTCCCTTCAAGATGTGCCAACAGTGGCTGCATAAATAACACAACAGATTGGAAAACAATATGCATATAGACCAAACCACATTGAGATTAGGCGTTCAGTACAATGAGGCAGGTGGCAGGAATCCTAAATCTAAACACTCGGAGCCTTTCAGCAGTTTTTCCTTTAAAGCTGTACACACAAATGAAAACAAAACATACAAAAAAAGTGGTGTTTACAGGTGTTTAAAATTACAATCTCCAAAATCATCAAATATAGAAGAGCGGAAACGGTGTAGCGCTCCATTCACTGTTTCTAAACGAAATACAGATCAGAATAGAGGCACGGGCCCCCTGCGGTTCTACTGATCACTCACAGCAACAACATCCTCAGTTTGAGTCCAGGGTGAAACTGCATGTTGTTCCTGTGCATCCATAAAGGTTTCTACTGTGACTGCAGTTTCTTCCCGCAAAAAAAAAAAACAACAAAAAACATGCATTTGAGTGATCCTGCATTGCACATAGTATAACGTATGGCTGTCTGTCTCTCTGTGTTTGCCCTGTGTTGGACCAGCAAACTGTTGAGTGGAGTAACTGTGTGACCCTTCAATGGAAGAAGTGGTTGAAAATGCATGAACAAGTATTAATATGATTCATTTTATTTTGGTTTGTATATTTTAATTCAGATGTTAGATAACAGCGAAACCGTGGACCTCAATTCAGACCTTTTTTTTCCCCCTTTTTGTTGGCTTCCTTTGTAGAGAAAAACTGACCTTTAATAATGAACTTCTGACATATTTGTTGCCAAAATGGGACAGTTCTGCTCTTTTCTGTTGAAGCTTAGTCTTGCACCAGAACACGTGAAGAAAGCAGTGACCTGAAACTGCCACAGGCTGAGTGGCGAGCTGTGTTTTCAGGAGATTCGCTTGAATTACTTTTATTGTGTACTTGCCCATTGGGTCATGTCTCGACCTTAAGTATGTGGGTCGTAGGTGTGAGTCCTGGTTGCTGCAGGAAGATCATCTGCTGTTAGTTTAAGCATGCTGAATGGAGCAAGTTAAGAAGATGTGGCGATTCCTGTACAAACGGAGCAGTTCAAATCACATCTTCACCTTCACTTACAGCGGGGCTCCTGACAGGTCGCTGCTTTTCAAGTGCACTTCGATGATTTATTTTGTGTTTCTCCTACAGGGTGTAAACTTCTGTGCTGGTCAGGATGTGCCAGGTGTGACCACCCACAATCAGACTGAATACACACTGCAGCCCATCATTTTCCACCTGGGACGGGACCCTGGAGAGAAGTTCCCTCTCAGGTCAGTTCACGGAAAAAGAGGACAAGTGCAAAACTGGAGCGAGGATGTGGAAAAGAGATGGAAAGGAGTGAGAGTGGAGAGGTTTCTTGGCTGAAGCACAGAATGTGTGTAAGATCAATGTGGATTCAGTGGCACGAAAAAGAAGGCGATGGATTGATCCACTCAGCTGGAGTATGCCTGATTACACCCTTTTCATTGTGATTGCAAACAGCTCCTTAAAGATCACTATCTGGCCCTAGGCCCTCCGGCGCCCTGCTTGCAGGTTAAAATTGCAAGATAAATTGTTCGGGTCTAAATTAAGAGTGAGTGCTGTTTAATGTGGGTTTCTGCCGCAGCCCCGAGGAGAGTTAAGAATCACTTAGAGCGCCGGACGCAGACTGCCAAGGCTGAAGAGAAAAATGGTGCGAGCATAGATGAATATCGCTGTTAATATTTGGTTTTAATGTACAGCTTTAATATGCTTTTTCTTTTTAATGAGAAAACTGAATCTAAACCTGACAAAATCTCTCATGCATTGAAATAATTTTTGACGAATTCAATGAGGCAACGTTCTCTTCACGCACTTGATCCTGAAACCTGCTGCACTGACCTTTCCTCTCTGTCGTCTGCAGCGACGCTTCTCTCACATCGCTCTGGCCTCATCTCCGGCTTTGCTTCCTTCTCCAGCTCCTTTCAGCTCTAGACTGAGATTGGATGATAAAACATTAATGTTGTTTTTCATTTGCCCACCTTTTAGCCTTGCTATTCACTTGGAAGAATAAAAAAAAGAAGCAAAAAAAAAAAAACCAATCAATATGCAGCCATGTGCTCTGCTGAGTGCTTCACACACACACACACACACACACACACACACACACACACGTCTTTACCACTGCAGAAAGAGGTCAGTGAGTTTGTCTCCAAGGTCACCTTTACACACAACTCTTTGACCCCCCCGCTGCGCACACACACACACACACACACACACACACACACACACACACACACACACACACACACACATACACACACACACACACGGCGTTCCTGCTGCATTATTCTTTCAGTTTGTGCCCATCTTCTCTCTTTCTTGTCCAAACTTTCAGACTTCCTTCTCCCTCGTTACCTTTTCTCTCTCCACTTACTGTTTTGCATCTCGCCTCTCTTCTCGCCACTCAGCTCTTGTCCCTCTGCATCCACTGGGACTATTCTCCTCCATCCTGGTAAACGTGCGTGTGTATGTGTGTGTGTTTTGTCCGTGTGCTCTTAGGTCCCCCAGCTGGACTGGCTGCCTGGCCATCATTAATCTCTGTCGGCACCTAAAGAGCCACTTAAGATGATGTAGGGCCTGTCTGCACACATACCTTCACTACTGTCGCAGGCTGTGATATAGCAGAGAGCGCACACACACACACACACACACACACACACAATCCCCAGCTCAGTTACAAAAGAAGGTGGTAAATAATATTATGAAGCAATCTAAAGGGGATTTTCATGGACTTTGGGGTTTGTGGTGAGGTTCCTGTGACTGGGGGCCTGGCTTCCACTGTGTCCGACGGAGGTTATCGATACAGCGGTGTTAAAGGATGAGAAGGCTTGGTCCAGCAGAGCGGGATGGAACTCAGAACTCCACGAGATTGAAACTACACCGGGCTCAACTAAGGCCTTTTGCTCCCTTTTACTTCCTGTCCGTTACCTAATGCCTCAAGATTAACACATCCTCCTTTCTCACCGCCCACCTCCGCTCTTTTCCCCGGAGCCCGTGGTCGTCCGTGGTGTAGTCCCAGCCTCGACACTGCAGGCAGCCCTGCACAGTCTGGCCTCATCTGCTGCCTGCCACCAAGCTCTTGTATCCCCAATCAATAGTCCTCACTGAAGTGCTCAATTTCCACCGGGGTGGAGAAGAAGGCGGAGGGGAGGGGCAGGCAGGACAGATGTATTTGATTGTCTCCTCAATTCCCCCACCTTCTGCTACTCTGTGTGTGTGTGGGTCTGTGTGTATGTGTGTGAGTGTGTGTGTGTGTGTTCCCGCAATAGTGTTATGAATCAGTAATCAGAGTGGTGACACACCTGAGCAATGCCCCCATCCCCCTTGGGTGCCATACATTATAAATCAAAAGACTCGATTTGCATACAGGCTGCTTATTATTCCAGATTTTGCCTCTACACTAGTAAGCTAAGGGTTATAATCATGATAATGAGCTGTGCTGACTGTGGGCTTTTCATTATTTGTTTGCAGAGGGGGCACAAACAAATGGTATTATTAGTTTTTGATTTAGAGGTCTGCACTGTGAGATTCTCAGTGCATCGACAAAACAATGGAAAACTTTTGCGTCTCGCGCAACTTTTTCAGTACATGGCGTGCTTTGTTTGCACACTTGCATGGAGAAATTGAATACTTACAGCAGTGATAAATCTCTCTTACATTTACTTCCATTAAGCCGCTTCATCACTTATCACAAAATGAATCGCTACAATCAGTAGCGGGCACAGATAGGAGGGGAGTGAAATATCCTTCCTGCTGATCAAGATCGGCCAAAAGCAGAATTTGTGATTTTAGATAACTAAAGCAATTTAATGGGAAAGTCTGATTTGTAACCGAGGGCAGTTATCTGGTTCTTCCCGCTATAAGTTAGGGTCACAATGCATGGATGGCAGGCTTATGACAAATGTGGCACACGAGGGAGAGAGACTAATTGCCGTCAGCACACTACCAGTCGAGTAATTGTGAGGGAAAGTAAAGACTGAGTATCAAGCAAAAGGAGCAGGTGCTGGCTGATGGAGGAAGCCTTGCTGCCCTGTGGGAGATCTGAGAGGGAGGGTAGGTGTGAGCTGGACAGGGCCCGGGGTTATTACTCTAATTGACACTTCACCTCACACACATGCACATGTTCCCCGGGGGCCAATCAGAGGGTTGGGTTTGCAGTGGAGGGAGGATGGAAGGCTGGCACAGGTGCTGCCGGCGAGTGTATCAGGGGTGTAATTGCACTGCTGATATTTGTCTATCCCTGTGTCACGCCACCAGACGCCCACTCCCCCCAACACACACACACACACACACATAACCCATTAACCCTACAGGTCCTATTGAGAGCAGCGTTCCTTTGAAAGCCTTCAGGGCCCCTGTGTTTTACACTCTGAATATAATAATGCACAGAGGTGCTGGCGCTCGCCGGTGTCCAACAGCAGTAATTGAGAGACAGGGGATGTGATGGGGGGGTTACACAGTTCACCCTGCTGAGTGCGCTTTCTCAAAGGATGCCGAGTGGACGGCCTGCGTGTGTTTATGATCCCCATCTGTTACTGAAGGTCAACACCGTTTCCCCAGACTGATCTCATGAGTTTCTTTGGAGTGCAAAAAGTGGATACATGGAGACATTATGATGTGAATATGCCCCCCCCCCCTTAAAAAAACAAAGAAAAGAAAAAGCAGTAAAGATTAAGATTTTCAAGATTGAAGAATTGTTACTTATCTTCTTTCTAGTTTCACCTGTTTTCAACATATTGCAAGATGTTTTGAGCTGGAATATCGACCTGGAAAAAGTAATGGAGGCTGAAATACGCATCGATCATGAGTAATTTAGTATAAATCAATCTGACTGACTGTGCTCATGTGCTTGCAGCGTTTTGACGAAGGAGTACCTGGATGCGCTGAGAAGCGTTTCTGCAGTAGTGGAGTATCACGAAAAGACTCTGGTGCCCGGCGTACCGCAGCTCAACATGTGTGACCAGGCAGTGATGGTAAGATTCACATCAGGCAAGCGTGTTGCACATGTCAGCATATAAAGAAGTTATTGGCTAAATTAAGACACTTTCATACTTGTTTTACATCAGGAGGAGAATTAATCAAAGTCGAAATAAATACATGTGATCTTGCTCTTTTTTTAGTTACATTTGAATATCAAATGAACTCATGAAAGCTCCCTGAATAAAGAAGCTACAGTACAGAAGACAAATAACCTCACTCTTTAGTAAATTTGGATTTAGTTTTGTTGTTTGTTGACTAATCTTCTCCCTAATGTGTTGCCTATTAGTTGATGTCCTGACCTTTAATCTCAGCCTCTCCTCCTCGATACTGCCTCGGTCTTTATTTAGAAAAGCTATTTTCGGATCAATTAAACCCGCCAAAAGGGAGCTGAGGCTTTGTCTCCTCCAGTCTTTAAATAAGCGCCTCTTCATATGTATCTGCGGTGCAGTACTGCCCCCTTGTGGCGCTGCAAGTTAACACAGCAGAGCCACAAGTCTCCATGTAAGAGCAACTTCATGTGTATCTTATGTCCTCTTAATCATAAAGACATTGTCGGTGTGTAATATTTATCACATACTCATGCATATTCACCTTTGTTGCGTTTTCCTATAACTTGTTTGAATTTCACAGCTGTTTATTTCAAGGCGTACTGGTAATTTTAAAAATGTGCATTTTTCAAAGTGTCCTGTGGTGAATATGCTCTGCCTCCATCCACAGTCAGCTGCGATCAGCTGCATCGCTGTTCCTGCTCTAAGCAGCTTAAAAGATGGATTGTTGAATGCAATTGCATTAAACTGATGTGAATGCAGCTTTAAGATCATCACAGGAGCATGTAATGAAAGGCATATTGTTGCAGGGATAAAAGCAAAATACATGTAATTTGAAGCATACAGGACAGGAAACAAAAATAATGCATTACAAGAAGTTAATAAGTAAATTATTTCATGACATTAATTCTTTAAATAATTGGTTTGGTAACTTAATGTTGTTGATGTGTTGTTGTGACTCTGTCTTTCAGAACTGGGCTCCTGCTGGCTGTGAGAAGCTGGGGAAATGTCTGGACGCACCCAAGTCTAAACCGTGGAAGTGTAGCTGGCCACACTGACACCAGAAGATGAAGAAACCTCAAAACGTGCCTTATTCTACAGATCTTTCTATTCTGTGAAATATACAGTATATATTTTTTCTATTGGACAAGATCAAGATATTCTTTAATGCAACTGTTTTGATTGCTGGACGTTGTAATAAGTCATGACAGTTTCAGCTTGAGATCATAAAAGAATGCGTTCATGAGAAAGGGATGTTGCCAAAATAATTTGAACAAATTTGTATTGTTAGATTCATTCAGTATTTTTTTTTTTACTGATAAAAGTTTATTTTAATAAAACGTATTTAAAAAAAACAGTGCAGACTGGAGGGAATTACTTCAAGAAAAAACATTTTTTGGTGTGTGTGTGTGTGTGTGTGTGTGTGTGCATGCGTGCGCGTTTTTCTATCCTTGTGGGGACCTTTTTCCAGTCCTAATGAGGGGAAACTGTTGTCTTGACCATGTTGTTGTTACTGAAAAAAAAAAAAAAGGTGCAAAGACATTTCTTTAGCATTAGGCATTGTTGTGGTTTGGGTTAGGGTTAGGATAAGGGTCAGGGTTAGGGGCTAGTAAATGCATTATGTCAATGAGTGTCCTCACAAGGATAGAAATACAAACCTGTGTGTGTGTTTTCCATAAACTGTATTGTGTATCGAGGCCAACAGCATATAAATAAATGCTCATATGGAATAAATACATTTTAATACCTTAAAATAAAATTTCAATTAAAATTGGTACATTAAAATTTTTGAAAAAAATAAACAACTTCTTCCTGTGGCTTCTCAGAGTGTGCTGGGTTAGATGATAATCTTGATTTCCTTTAGAGGTGTAAGTGTGCAGATGTTTTTGCATTTCCTTTCAGGTCGATGTGCCAACTAACAGCTTTTATAAAAAAAGAAAAAAAAAACATTGCACATGTTCACACTGACAGTTTCCGATGAAGCTGAAAGGAAATTGCATGTTTCAGGAAGCAGACTTGTGTGAGTTGTGTTTTGCAAATTAAATGGCACCACCATGTCAGGGAATCAAGATGAAAGGCCGGCCGTGGAAATGGACACTTCTTTCCTCAGATCCAGGAGAGGAATTGTAAAACTGGCCGAGATGGTAAGATTTATTCTAAGGACCATAACTTTGAACATTTGGCTTGTTCAGAAACTACTTCAATGTGATACCAGAGTCCTCCTTTTGTCAGAAAGAGGAAGAGAAACGGTTCAGCAGTGTCACACAGTTTCTCTTTAACTCACAAAGCTATCGTATTGAGTTTGTTGATGTGAGGGATCCACACTGTCCACAGTATTTTAGAAGTTGAAGCAGTGACTCATCTCACCTAATAACATTAGTAGAGTGTGTTCATTAATGTTGAAGGTGAAACAAGTTGTATGATTCCATGAGTAAATGACTGTGACAGCATGTAACAGTATTTCAATGCACACTTTTTATGCAGGATGCCTTTTTTTTAAGCTGACTTTGTGATGACTCTCTCCTCCTCCCACAGGGAACTCTTTTCGTGGCGTTTGTGTGTTTTGCTGTCGCCTGCCTGCCACAGCACATCGCGGCCACAGTTCTGGAGTTCTTCATCACCTTGTTCCTGCTGCTGCTCTACCTGCTCAGGCTCAACAAGCGGCTGACGCTCTTCTTCTGGCCGCTGGTTGTGAGTCACATTCCACGGCACAAACTCACAAAACTGCACAAAGTTGTACAAGAATTGAGAATGAGAAAGTGTTGCAATTTCCAGTTGTTTTTTTTCTCAAGAGTTTGTCTTTTCGTTTCTCCTAAGGATTTATTCAATTCAACCTTTGCTGCAGTCTACCTGATTGTCCTGGGCCTGATTGCTTTGACTACATATACTGTGACGGGTGTACTGGTTGGAGGGGTGAGAAGTGTTTCTTTCATCTGGAGTTGTGATGTTCGGTTGTTTGGGCCCGCTTTAATATATGGGACTTATTTCCCCACATGTACACCTCACTGGACAGCTTGAAGTAAATAATATGGAAGAGTTATCTTCTCTGGCTCTTTCTCTTACATATACAAACATTCATTAAGAGGACATCACATTGAATTATATTGGTTTAAGAGTTTCCCACTACATTGTCCTACAGCTGTTTTAGATATCATGTGCTTCATTACACCTGGATGTAAGCTTAACAAAGTATCTGCAGCACTTGATGATGAGGGATACATCTGATGAACAGTTTTCTTCAGAGATGAGAGGCTTTTCAAACAGTTTGTCCACAACCACTGCCCCCAACTCTCACATTAATTTGTACTTTGTCAGACATCGAGAAGGAACCAAACATCCTAATATTTTTTTTTCCACATAATAACACACCTTTATTAATCTTTTAATGCATTTTGTTACTTCTGCAACTGTTACACTGAAGCTTTTAATTTCTCATGAAAGTCTGGTGTAAAAATGTATATTTCAGTGAAATAAACGATTGTTTAACCATTTTAGTTTTTCATTTCTATTAGTACTTTTGTTCAAAATTCAAAAGATCCTGAAAAATCTCTCTAAAAGTAGTTTATGGCCTTCCTAAAGAAAGTCTGCCCCCACTGTGAAAGCCCAGTGTTCTGTACAGGACAGTGACCCTCCAGGACTGGATAACACCATCTAAACTTAATCAAGCCAGAGTGCTGGAGACGGCTTTCTATGTCCTGAAGCAGTGGGTGTCCTCATGCTGCGGCTGTGTCCAGATCGTTATCAGCACAGCATAAGTAGCCTCCAGCCATACGGACTGGAGCTCAGATTGAAATAATGCAGTGAAACGTGTTTATTCTGAGGCCTGCTTTCTGCTTTCAGGTAGCCTGTTTGATATCAGCTGCACTGCATGGTGTGGAGAGCTACACGCTTTTCAAGAACATCACCTTCAACAAATCAAGAAATGAAGCTGGACTCAACTAAACCACAAAGCAATCAATGGAAAGTGAACTACAGGGAATTTATTGGGTAACTTAGAACTAAATATTTATAGAATTTATTCCACATCTCTATTTCTGTTTTAGGTTCTGAGTATTCTGCATTTCAATTATTGCTATTAAAAACCCTTCCTCAATACTGATGATGGTTCTGTCCATTTCTGTGTATGTTGCTTCTGGACTTTTTAATTTCCTTTAGGGAAGTGGACCAAAGAGTTTAATCTTAACCAAACTTCCTCAGTGTGTCCAGTCTAAACAATGCACCCGCCACATGTTTTGTCCCATGCAAAGTGACAATTATTGGACACTGTAATGTGTTTTTGCAACATAGGATATTATTGTAGTGATGAAGTCTGACAGGTGCTGAAATTAAATCATAAGACTGAATTGAAATGAAACTTGGTATGCCTTTATCAACTAACTTTAATGAAAAATATTTGTTTCACTGTGAACTAATTTTCTTTACTAATGATTTTTTCTCAAAGTAAAAAGAAAAAAAGCTACTCCAATCCGGGCAAAAAGAATCATCACTGCTGTTTTTTTTTTCCTCTGGGTTGAATGAAATATGACTTTGAGCATAGTTAAGCCCAAGTTGAAGCATTCCACATTAAAAAGAAACGCCATAAACTCTGCACATTTTAACATTTGTGACAAATGTAACACAGCAACAATCAATAAAGCTTTTCTTGACTCCGTGCGCCGAGTGGTTGTTGCAGGGCATCACATTTCACATCTGGAGAAAGCAGATGTTGCGCTTTTTGGGAGCGTTTCCGCGCTGTCATTGTTTCCGTTTCCACCTCCGAGAAGCCTCACGCCTCCACGAGGGGCTATCTTTTCTTTTCTTTTCTTTTTTCCCCCCCTCTTTTTCCTTGAAGCCGCTGCGCTGGGCTGTGAGCGATCAGGAGTTTGAGGAGACTCGGTTCTTGTTTTCCGCTCACTATGGGGGACATGGAGGCTCCGTCCTCCCCGCCGCGGCCGCGCCAGTCCGTCCTGCTGTCCGTCCTGCCGAGCAGGGAGTTCTCCACCTCCAGGAAGGGAATGCTGCTCATTGCTGAAGTGGTAAGAAACGATCACAGCTCCGGGATCACGCCTTCCACATAAAAGACGACTGTTTTCCACCCAGTCTGCTCAGTTTTTGAACACTTTCGTTCCTCTTCATTGGCTTCTTTGTTTTTTTTTTTGCGTCAATGCGCGAACTTTTTTCAAGTGTTTCAGTCATTTTCAGGCCATTCGGTGGTTTTGACTCGTGAATGGAGGCGTGGGATGATAAAAAAAAACTGTGGGATGCGCTTTTTAATCTTCATATAAATGTAAAAGAGCAGTGAATTTATTGGCAACATGTTTGCATCAATGTCAGTGATCGGGCCAAATCAAGCGTAAAAATGTCCAAGCACGCGCAGAGCTGAACGTGGAAAGCTGAAAGCAGGACTGTAACTCACTAACAATACATTTTTAGGAGTAGTTGAATTACTGTGTGTGTGTGTGTGTGTGTGTGTGTGTGTGTGTGTGTGTGTGTGTGTGTGTGTGTGTGTGTGTGTGTGTGTGTGTGTGTGTGTGTGTGTGTGCGTGCAGGGTTGTTGGCAGGAAGGGGTCTTCTTGCAGAGCTTTCTGTCTCACTCACATCAGTCATGTGACAGTCAGCTCATGTCAGGCAGTGAAAAGCTGTCTTCTTCTTCTTCTTCTTCCTCCTCCTCCTCACGGTCACATCCTTCCCTCTGTCGCTGTAACATGCAGCCTGCAGCACAGTCATCAGCATGTGTGTGAGCATTGGTCTCTGCAGCCCTCCAACCCTACACACACACACACACACACACAATGCATTCTCTTTATTGCTGCTCACTGATCTCGACTCTCCAGTCACCTGACTGAAGGGATAAATGACAGACCTCACAGAACACATTAAACAAGTGATTTTAACCAAGTGGGGAACATGTGTATCAACTTTTGTTGGAGATACCACATTACAAATTAATTGTAAATAGTGTGTAAGATGTGTGGTGTCCCATTTAGGCAGATTTTAAGCTTTAAATCATGGAAATTTCGTGATCATGGTTTAATATACACTTCTTCATAAAGATGGTTTACTTTGACTTTAAAATGTCTTGGAAGGAGTCTTAAAGCATGAAACGTTACAGTCCCTTGGGTTTAAATGTTTGACTTTCTTTGAGCACCCATGAATTTATCCTTGAAATAAAGTTGGAAAGCTCTCTGCCTCAAACAGCATAAAACAATGTGGGAAATACAGTGACGTTACACAACAAATAGAATTAGTCAGCACTGGCTACAGAACTCCCACACCGACCGGATCAGTTAACAGATATCAAAAATCCATGCAGTGTGGCTTTGAAAACATTTCATTTGTGGCCTTTCAGCCTCGCTTTGCACTGGGATGTACAAAAAAGAAACAAAAAGCCGATCGATATACAGCCATGTCTTTTGCTGAGTGCCTGTCTCTTTGTCTGTCTCTCTCTCTCTCTCTCTCTCTCACACACACACACAAAATGCTAAAGCATCTCATTCTCATCGCATTTCAAATTTCGAAGTAGAAATTTAGGTTTTCAGAACAAACAAAGTAAATGAAAGGTCACTGATCACGACATGAAAACATCTTCTTTTTTCTCACACTCGTTGCATTGACAGCAAAAATTAACCCCGACTTGTTTTCGCTGTGGTTTAAGCACTTCATATCTACGCGAAGAGATGTCAAACTGAAAGTTCCCCTGGTGGGTCAGACGTGTGAAACAGCTGCCACAGCTGCTACAGTGTGTGTGTGTGTGAGTGAAGTGGCGTCTGAGGGTCACACACGATTCTCTGATGTGAATGATCATAACTCATTATATCTTATTGATGCAGCTGAAACCTGACGCTTTTTCTATCAGCTCATAGTGGCTGAACTGTGAGACGCCGAAAGAAAAAAAAGAGAACATCATAGCTCGGCCATGTTTTGCAGTGTTAGTCACCGGCATCCTGCTGAGCGTGCATTATTCTGCCCGGTCTGTCTGAACAGTGTCGTTCTCATTAGGACTGTCAGTCTCTGATAAGAAAAGCCCTAATAAGTAGCGCCTGCTCAACGTGCTGCAAGAAACCCCAGCTTTACAGTGTTTCAAACATTTTCCGAAACACAAACAAGCTGTTAATAAGGAGCGTGCAGAGCGGTGAATGTGCGTAAAACGTGCTGCCGGCTCCTGAGGCCATACACACCACAAACAGCTCAGTACAGTGCAGTGTGTGAGGGTGGTTTTTTTGACCTGAGGTTTATAATGTGTGAGTCTAAAAACCTGAACATTAAATCATAGTTAGGTCATTGTTTTATATAAATACAACCTGTGGAATATAATTTAATTTGTTCTGTTTTCAGCCAAAAGAAGACATTTTAGGCTGAGATGTTTGAGAGTACAATAAGCAAATCAGATAGAAAATGCATGATTTTCCTTACAAAAGTGAATAGTAGGTATTTGATCTAAAACTTAAAAGTTGCCAGAGCGCAGCGTCTCATGAATCTCTGTTTCCCGGTGAACATGCTGGTGGGTGCAGCTTGAGCAAACCATCTGTGGTTCTTCGCTGTGAGTGTCGTCTTCCAGGGAAATCTTACATATCCCCGACAGGATGCTGCCCGGCAGCAGCGTTTCATTAGAGCAGCAGCTGCAGCTCTTCGGGTTCAGACAGAGGGAGTTCCTACCCTCGGGGCCGGGGCAGGATCGCTGGCTGAGACAAAGACAAGATGGCCGAGGCTGCTCCAGATTACAGTGTCTGGACTCGCTCTCGTCGGCGCTGATACGGCGTGTCCAGCTTCAAAGCCAAGTCAGGCTGTGATTAAGAGCACGTAAAGCATTTTAGTCTTAGAGCTGTGTGTCTGCGGGGCGTGTGTGTGTGTGTGTGTGTGTGTGAGAGCCACAGAGGATTCAGTGTGATAGTTGTACAAGCTTGTGTGAATAAACATTGACTTTATAACAGCTGTATCTCCTGACAGGAAGTGGGCCTGACGACTCGCAGCTTCAGGGCTGAGGAGTGTTATCGCCAGGAGAGATCTGAGGAGACTAGATTCTGTTTATCATTTGGATAAAAAAAAAAAAAAAAAAAAAAGTGCCTTTGCCAGAGGCTGGATGAATCTCACAAACTAATGAAAGCACTGACATTTTCCCTCTGTTCTGACCCGTCCTCACAGGTTTTGTCCTTCATATCGTTCGTGTGCTTCGCCGCCTCCACGGCGGCGGCCTTTGTGACGGTCCCGGCGCTGGAGTTCCTGGCAGCCGTCTTCTTGCTCTTCGCCTATTCCACCAAATTCAACGAGAGGTTTAAAGGTTTCTGCTGGCCTCTCATGGTGAGCGCCGTCTTCTCCAGCCTCGAACAGTCAGAGTGCAGCTCGGCCTGAGACTCGTTCTCTTTTCTTCTCCTCTCAAAGGATTTCATGAGATGTGTGACTGCCTCCATAATCTTTTTCATCATTTCCATCATGGCGGTGTCTAAATACGCGGACGGTTCTTCCAAGGCGGCCGGGGTAAAGTTCACTCTGCAGGATCTACTGTCAATGAGTTTCTTGTTGCAAATAATACTCCAAATTCAGCAACTTGCTCAACGCACTGCCCATGCTCTGTCTCCTCAGATATTCGGGTTTATTGCCACCATTGCCTTTGCTTTAGATTTTTATCTCATTTTTAATGAGCTGGCCAGTTTCCTGAAACAAGGAGGGGAGACCAATGAGGAACTGTCCAGACAGCAAGGTAACGGAATGACTCAGTGAAAGTTTGCTCTCCCGTCAGGCTATATTAGGAAATGCATGTTACACAGTTATACTGCTGATGAACACCCTCTAGATGTTTTTATTTTCACTCTCTTCATCTAAGTGTGCTTATACGTGTTCGGCCGTCTCTGTTTTTGAAAGCAAACCTCGCCCTGAGGCCCGTTTCCCTCGGTGTTGGGTTGTTTCATTTCTTCATTGTCGGCCTCTGCAGTCATTTCGCTACTCTGGTGAACCTTTAGGGCCTTCGGTCGAGCGCTCTTGTTTTTAAACCTGCTCTATGATGAAGTTTGACTCGACTCAGCTTGAAGAAGTTTCATCTTCCTCTTCCTGAACACACTTGAGACTACAAACCAAAGTGACTCAGTTTAAGATTGATTCATCAAAGCTTTCCTTTGTGTTTTTTATTATTCGTCACAACTTCATATTGATGTTTGAAACTCAAAGTGTGTTTGTTTCTCCAGATGAAGGTTCATGAACTTTGGTAAAGCATTATATATTATGGAATCCATTCAGAGGCATGTATTGTTTCACCTTGTTGCTTTCCACGTGTGTTTTCCAGATGAGTTCTCGGACTCGGACTCAGACTGAATCCACGGTTCCCAGACCAGGAGATCAGCTCACCGCTGAGCTGCCGTCCACTGCGACCTTCACGTCTTCACTATGCAGCAGCCTCACGTTTATACCGGGTATCGTAGAAATCACTTCAAGGTCAGATTAGCTGGTTTGTTACATGTGTTCATCTGTAGTTTTAGCAGCTTTCAAGAATGCAGAAAGACTAGAAAAATATCCTTTTTTTTTGGAGAAATCTGTCATTTTTATTTACCACACAAATTTTGTCCAGGCAAGAAAAACAATTTGGTGTCAGATGTGTTCCTCTCTTAATTTACTGGTCAATAATGTTCTTTTCCTCGTGAGAAGTGTCAGAGACCATTTGGTCAAATGTAAATGCCACTATCAGTCTGATTCTTTAAAAAAGCTGTGACATTGCTCAGTCTTAATTATACTGAGAAAACGTTTGTGTGACTGAAATGTGGGAGGGTGTGTCTAATTTTGAAATAATACCACATGCTACCTTTTGGGAAATGATTGACCCTGTTTAAAGACACTAAGTAACGCCTGAATAGAGGAATGTTTGCTAACTTACTAAAAATGTTGTGTTGGAGAGAAAACATGGTCAAATCTCATTTATCATTTATAGTATTAATCAAGTTTATTAAAGAAAAACTGGTTGGCTGGTTACAACCATTGTCTACATGTCTTATCCTGACAGTGATGTATTTCTGATGTGTATAATTAATTTTGGCATCATTTTAAATCGGACCTTTCAGTTCTTCTGCCCTGATGTGCACGGCTTTTCTTCAGCGTGTCTTTTATACCCTCAGATGTTTATGTTGGAGATTTATTGTGAATTTGAAATAACTCAAGACATGAGAAACTCTGGTTTTTATGCTTGTCTACTGTATGTATTTTCACAAATGTGTGTGTGCTTGTGTGGAACCCGGCAGATCACTGGGTGTGGTCTTGTTATTTTTTGAATTAATTATGAATGTGAATCATGTTTTGGAAAATCCCTGCACCGTAGTGTTCTTGAGCCTGTGTCTTTTCTTCTTGTCAGCTTCTGTCCTAATTTTTGACTTGCCATTTTTTCACTCTCTGAGACTAGTTTAAAAGTTGAGACAAGAAAAACGTTGTGGATGGAACGACCTGAAGAGCAAAACGTACAAAAGGATTGTAGTGGAGATTTGTGTAATGTACAAATATACAGACATAATATACATTTTACTTGTATTTAACAATGCAAGTGGCTTTCACGTGATTTATATACCATAAAAAGAGAAACTTTTACTTTGTGATTGACAATTTTCACTTTCTACCTATAAAAATCAATCTCTGTACCTTCTCTGTGCACCAAATCAATCATTTGTACTGATGAGCATTTTTGAATTTTTACTAAAATGTGTTTTACATACGGCTCTTTTCTGAATAAAAAAAAAAAAAAAAATTAAAAACTCACTCAGTTTTCAGTAATGCCATTTTATTTCATTTGTCACTATAAACTGAATGTGAAGCCTTTCGAAAATGTCTTAAATACAAAAATACAGTGCAGCTCCATGCGGCATGAAGACAGACTGTGTTTTAATCTCAGTAAAAGCACACAGGATTAAAATGAAACCGGAGAGCATCACACCTCAAATTTCCCCTCACACTAAATCATATTCGCCGTGTATATAAAACAGTCTGGTGATTTTAAAAAGCCTTTAATTCCTTTCTCATAAATAGATTTTTCATAGTACATGGTGATACACAAAAAGAGCTGCAGCTTGACAAAGATTGTGGTCCGTTTATATCATCAAACGACAAAATGCTCTTACATTTTTTTGCTGCTGGACAAATGTTGAATGCGAGCATTGTTATAGTGTCTGTCAAATCCGTCAATGTAAATTAGAAATATAAATATAAATGTGATTGTCTTTTTATACAACTACAGTCACAAAAACAATAGAGGAAAAAAAAATCAATCAAAATTAGGATAAGTTATTTAAAACATGAGAAAGTAAGTACAGTTCGAACATAATTCATCATCTTTTTAAACCGACAGCTAAAACCTTAGAATAAAAAAAAAAAAAAAAAAAAAACATAAAATCTGAACTAAAACAATCATTTTATCATTTTGCTAAAAAGTTTGGAGAAGTGTTGATTTTATTTCTGCAGCCAGATACATTCAACCCACCCGTAGACTCGTCCAGCTCAGGGTCACTCACTGTGGGAAACACACACACGACACACACTCCTCATCACAACAAGCGCTGCTCAGACAGTGACCAGCAGATGGAGCCGTAGAGTTGCTTTCGATCCTGCACCTCAAAGCCTGAAGAGGTATTTAGGTGTCACTGTGTTGTTAGTTCAGTAAATCAGAACAATATGAGACTCCAGAAAGGAAGTCAATGATCCTTCCTTCACTTCAAAAAGCAAAATGTGACGCTGTTCTTCAACATTACGCCTCCCGTCGACCGTCACAGGAATGATAGATTCACTTTGCACTCTGCAGGAATGACTTTTACAACAACCGCAATATGGAATGGCAGCAATGTAATACATGACGATAAGTGTTAATATATTATATATATACACACACACACACGCATAAACACACTCAAACATTTCAATTCAATGTACCTTCTTTCCATCCCACTGGGTGATTCTGTTCTGTGCGACAGTTTGGTCACGCCCGATTGTTGGGAAGGCATACAGAAATACAGCGTTCAGGTCGAGGCACCTGTGATTTCTCGTGTTGGTTTTTAAGGAGTAAATATGGAAGGAGTGTGAAAACCTGAGATTCAGTGTGTCAGCTGAAGGCATCGGGCTCTGCTGCGTTACCGCCTCTTCATTCTTTGGAAGAATCTCATGGTCTACAGTTGATTTAGGTGTAATCTGAAGCCAGGAATTTGTGCAAAATGAAAAATAAAAGGAAACCAAGAACATCTCCATTGCCTAACATCAGCTACTGGTGGCTGGCAGCATTAGCCCGACAACCTCGCTGTTTGTTTTGGGAGAAATTATGTCCAAAGAACAAATGGAATGAAGCATTGTTAATTTTTATTCTGCTCCTGTAATCGTGTCGCTCATTTAAAAGGTTTTGGCCCTTGTGTTGACCGTCATTATTGCAGTTGAAAATGACCCTGTGTCGGGACTCTAATTGCTGACAGGTGGCAGAGGGACGCACGCTGAAGGCATTTCTTAATTAGCCAAGACAAAGTTGAAATAAACTCGTGTCAGCATGTGTAGCCTCGCTCACAGGTAGCAGCCAAAGCTCGTAAGAAAGAACAATAATGTCGTCGTGGTGCTTCTGTTGAGCTGCGGGTTTCTGTATGTTGCTGATCCAGCGGCTTCTTGGATCCGCGGTCACATTCATCACCACAGCTGGCAGTAAAAGTTCAAACTGTACAAGAGTTTCTGCCTTTCTTCAATTCCAATTCATTCACAAAAAAAAAAAAAAAAAAAAAAAACCTTAAAAAAAAGAAAGCAAAGTTAACGTCTACTTCAGAGCTGATGCACAGTCGCATTCTGTCAGCCTCTTTGCCAGGAAGTCGTCCTTCACACCGCTTTAAAAAGACGCTGAAGCGTTTTTAAAAGAGCGCACCTTCAAATCTGAATCCGCTTTTCCGCTAAAACGTCACAGGAAGCAGTCCAGATCGCCCCCAGAGCTGCTCGGTCGCTGTAAAGAAAGACTGATTCCGTGCTGGACGAGCACCAAGCACAACTCAAGTGTTGCGATGAAAAGACAAGCGTGCGGCGGCGATCCCACACACACATTTTACGGAATACTGTCCTGAAGGCAGTGGTGTCCCCCTCCGGCCTGCCGCCGCTGGATTGTCTCACGTCAGTCCGATCGTCGACGCGGCGCTCACGCAAGCTCGGCTCGTGCCTCCATCTCTCCGCGAGACGCTGTACGTGCCCGAATGTAGTCGCTGGCCTGAGGCGCCTGGCACCCGCTGCCACGGCGCCACCGGCGCACCGCCAGGAAGGTGTTTACTCCATAAACACCTGTGACCAGGAAGCCGAAGATCTGCATGCAGGTGGAAGGAAGCAGCAGAATAACAACGTCTGAATTTCAATAGCAGGCAAAAAAACAATTCTGTTTGAGAAAATAAAATACCAACATGGCAGTGAGGACAAAACCACAACACTGTGGGGGGAAAAGAAAATATCATACAGACACAACAGTCGAATTTATTCCTTATTTTGATGTGTGGGATCACATAAAAGGGTCTGTTTATTTATAGATGTTTGTGCTCCTGGCAGATTAACACATAGAGAGGTTTTCAAAGCTGTGCTTATAAAACATAAATAGAAGACATGTAGAGTCAGGGCTTCTGATTATGGATGATATTAGTTACATATGAATAATACGTCAAGTACTGTAATTAGAATGACTGTGATATAATATCTATACTATACTCTGAGACCATTGTGAATCTATTGCCATAAAATACCTATTAAAGATAATAGAAGCCATTCCATGCAGGATATCATTTCTATTTATTCATATTGTCACAGTGTCGCGTCCTTAAAGGCTTTCTACTTTTTTTGGTTTGTACTTTCAAACTACACTGCTCTTTCTCTTCTTGGATCTGTTTGAAACACAATCTGTGCTACATCTGTTTTTTTTTTTGGTGTTTTGTGTGTGTGTGTGTGTGTGTGTGTGTGTGTGTGTGTGTGTGTGTGTGTGTGTGTGATTACTCACCAGTGCAGCTATTTCAGCTCCTTTGCTGTGGTTAATGCAGGCGAGCACGAGAGACGACAAGAAGAAGAACAAGGTGCTGGCAGCAGTGTTCACCAGGTCCTACAGGGAAGCAACACAAACACCGTTTGTTTCTATATTTACTTGCAACAAAATACATGAATTTAATATTTTACAATAATTCCAAATTTACGATCGACTTAAAACACTGGAGATTCAAGTTTTGTGGAATTTTAAAAGCAAGGATTTCTACACACCTATAAGCACTCAGGTTAGGCATGTGATTTTAAACCAGGAACAATCGAAGTCTATACACTACTACACAAGTAAGAAACTCAAACGTGTTAATCACATCATATTTATGAAGTTTGAAAATGTATAAAAGGTTTGTTTCTTGGGAATGAGGTTTTCAGCACTATATCTCCTCATACTGATATGGTATCCCCAGTTGAGTTTGCATGTTCTTCCTGTGCAGTGGTCACCACATCGCTTGGACTTGGGAATATTATTTTAAATATAAATTCACAAGAATGTCCATTCTATACTGTCCATGTGTTCACAATGACAGGTGCTTTGCAAAGCATATTTTGATACCGTTCTCATGAGGTGTCATCAAGAGACATTAAGTCACATAAAGACGTTCAACACCTCTCTCTCTCTCTCTCTCTCTCTCTCTCTTTCCTTTCAGTGAATCAGAGAATCACATTATGGCCACTCTACTCTGCACAAGCTTGAGTTTTCTCCAGGTACTCTGGTTTCCTTCCACAGTCCAAAATACACATTTAAGACCCATCAGTGACTGTAAATGACCCACAGGTCAATGTGTAGTGTGTGGCGGTCTGGTGATCTGTGCTTTCAACCGCAGTCAGCTGGGAATGGTTGAGGACGAATAAAGGTGTAAGATATGATTTGGAAAATGTATGGATGTTAATAACAACAGCAACACTCAGAAAGTTTATGCACCACAGGCCGCCTGCTTGAATTCACCGTGAAATGATGTTCACCTGCGCATGTACTGACTTGATGTCGCCCTGATGAGCCGTCAATACTTCTCATGTCACACTTTATCGCCTGCCAGACTACATCCTGGTGTTTCACTGGGAGGCTAAAACTTCAGGGGCAAAGGCACAGATTTAACAGCCACCTTGGACCTCGTAGCACACACACAAACACACGCATCCCCACCAACCATCCCCCACCTTGTTAAGACTTGAAAAGGAGACTGAAAGAGATACTTCTCTTTCATGTTTTACGCTCCTGTTATTCAGCAGTCCTGATGGGGAGGAGAGGGTTAATAGTGGAGCGCTCTGACCCTCCTGATCACAAGTGTGATTGTAATGAGTGCAGACCCTTTCCCTCATATGACACACAACGGCTTTATAGCCAACGCTGACCACACACGCATACACACAAGCAAAAATGCATGCACGTAAAGCTGACAGAGCGCAGTGGGGCTCAGAAGGTTGGATAACGGGCCACTGATCCCGCGGTTTAATTACCAACACGTTAATATGGAAAAATTACACCGCATGCTAACACAGGCACAGTCAACGAGCAGCAGTTAGAAAACCATCCCTTCCTCACACACACACACACACACACACAAACACACTGCAAACATTACTCACCCTGCACTCCTCATCTATCTTGCCGAACCGGTTAAACAGGAAATAGCTAACTATCCCATGTCCTGTTCTCATGTGCAGAAAGACTTTGTGCACAATTTTAGGACTCCACATTCCCTCTGGATCAAGTGGGCTCAGTCCCACAGTCAATTCAGTTGACCCCGCTCCTTTCTGCTCCACTCAGCTCCTCAACTCATATTTTAACCAAACCCGTGTAAACCCCAGATACCACTGAAGCCAAAGCAGCGGACCAAACCACCGGCTCTCTGGATCATTACGTCCAAACGCTCTTCTTCTCTCTATCTGCTGAGCTTCACAACTTTAAGTAGGTCACATTTACAACACATGCACGTTACATTAATGGCTTTATTCCGTTCATAGTCGATTCTAAATTATAATGATTTAAAAATGTACAGTTCTTAATCCCTTATCAAACTTCAGTCAGAAACAAGCCACAGAATGCAAAAAGTATAAACTCCAAGAGTGTAAAATGCTTATCCAATATTATGATCCAATAGCACTGCAGCATAGAGCCAGTGAAGGCTGTGCAGGGCAGCCGTCACCCCTGGTGTGTGAATGATTGTGGAAGAAAATGTGGGCTGAATGTGGTGGATCATGGGGAGCGCTACACAAGTAAAATCTTTTCTCCAGAGAGTTTTTCCGATCTACTGTCACCTATGCTAGCTCGTACTGGAAAATGACTGCATGGTAACTGGTGTTATAGTAAAATGTTGTTCTCTGTGAGCTAGAACAATGCGAGCAAAGCTGAAATGGATTCTAACTGTGGATCAGAGCTGGAAAAAGAACAGCTTCAGAGCAGCTCTTTAGTTATACAATGATTGTTCATACCGGCAACAAATGTGTAATTAATCTAGAACGTGTAGATGTGTTTGTCAGATCCAACACAAAAATAAACTCTGCCATCTTTTGAAGTTAAACAGGTGGTCATTTTAGCTGGCAAAATGCATGGTTTGCAGTTTATAATTGGGAAACAACCAGAAGGTTAATAGTGTCCCCACATTACCGAAGATTTTTTCCCCAAATGAGTGTTTTTCTCCCGTTAGTTCTTGCCGGATTTCTTCAAATGGATATTGTTAATGAGGTCCCAGTGTTCTGTGGTGTCAGGACGAGTGAGGTTTGTCAGCTGAACGCTGCTTTGCCCTCAATTTCTAATGACTGTGTCCTACTTTATACAGTCGGTATCAAACAACAATCCGTGGTTCGTATCCAGTATATAAATAGGAGGATGTTCATTCAACGGCATTGGTTCAGGTCCCTGTTGCTGCATTTGGTTCTGGGTTTCTGTCGAGCTCTCATGTTAGGAACTAGAAATAGTCATTCAAGTGCAACTATGGAAACCCTCCAGGGTGTAGCTGAACGCTGATTATGAAATCTATTCTCCTGACAGCACGGCGCACAGGGCCAGGAAGCTTCATGCAAGAATAAAACCTCTCTCTGGCTTTAATATACGCGCCCGATTCCCTTTCAAAAGATAAATAAAGACAGTGAGCGAGTGTTTCAGGTCTTCGTCGGCTTGGGTGACAAACTTCAGCTGTCAAAACCTAGAAGGCTTTTATTGGATTGTACTGGTAGATAAAGTAAATACAACACGAGTAAAGTGGGCTCTGTTTTAAACTGATGATAGATTCATGACTGAGGCTAATAATAACCACAACTCTGAGCTGTGTGCAGTCTCTGCAGAGAGATGGAGATGATTACCAGCAGAAGAAGACAAAGACGAATTTGCATAAAAACCTGCTATTTGAATATAAAGTACAACAACGAGAAAGGCTTATGATGCAGAATGTCTACAGCTTTAAGAATATGGAAAGAAAATACTGAATAAATGTTTTTCAGGAAATTCAGTGATAGACCAACTAATTAACCTTCAAAACCTTTCAGCTTTATCTATGTAGCACCAAATACAACAGTCATTTCAATCCACCTCTAAAAGGAAGAGCACATGGTTTTTACTAAAAAAAAAAAATGCCATCCAGGCATCCTTCGTATGGTGAATGCATTTCATAACTGCTCTTATGATTTACATGTTAAATAGCTCCAAGAAATAAAGCATACATTATAAATAAAGATCTGTTTACACAACAGTGATCTGCTAGAAACGGCATTGTGTTTATGTGCAACGGCATGCGTCACACGCATGCAGAGAAGGATCCAATGTAAACACTCAACCGTCCATTCAGTGTCTGGAGCATAAAGAGACGAGTCTCTGCTCATGTGACACTATTCAACATCCAGAGCAGACCTGGGAAACAACCCGGAAAATGAGCTATGTCTGCAAGTGTTTGGCTTCACTGGAATGTTTTGTCAATTCAAAAATAGAGAGAGGGGATTCACAGCCTTTCTTCGAGGCCATCTCAGGATCATGAAGGAAACAATGTTGGGGAAAAACTTCATTTAATCACAGAATAAGAATCACGCTTGATGGAAAAACTAGTCTGTATACCCGTGTGAAGGCTACAACATAAGAGTTGTGCTCAAAGGAATAGTTTGAGTTGACTATGAGCAAAAACGTCAGGGAAAGTTTTATTTATTTTCTTTGACATTTGCTGCATTGCTTGTAGAGCGATCATCACTGGAGGATAACAAACGCATGATTTCATTGGTATACTCTGCATACAATGGCTTATATATCAACACTTAAACCTTCTCATTAGTGAAATGATCTCAAAATAATGCCTTTATCTGAGAATATATCAGTCTCCAGGACAAATCACATTCAACATTTTTCTTTAACTATTTATAGTTGAGGGTCATGGGGTAGTCTGCAGACAAAGACCTTACAGATTACTTCAAGGTCCAATGACTTATACTTTCAAAATGACGCTGCAGTCATGATACAGCAAATACGAAAATATGTTAATATAGTTTTACAACTCTTCTCGCAGGTTTCTCTTTTCCAGGCACAAGGACTGTGTTCTGTTTGTTCCTTTAAGACACTTTGATATCAATGACACATTTTCCTGATTCAATGACTTTCTATAGATTTGCTACTATCCAAACACGTTGTCTTTATTCTAGCAGCTCTCTAACTCCCCTCTCTCTATTTTGAACCCCCGACCTTTTCGAGATCACCCCTAAAACCTTTAATCAAGATAAGAATAGGACAGAAATGACTGGAATTCTCTGACGATGCCAATGCAGCCAGTGCCACAGAATCAGGTAGTATACAAAAACATGTTTGAAATACCAACATTTCCAGGTTTTTTTAAGCAAGTTTAGCATCGTGACCATGTTGCTGAGTAACATCCAGCCCCCGAAATTACTCCGAACCCCCAGCCGTGACTGTGACTGCCACATTTGACATTCACTGCAAAAAATGTGGTTATAAAAGGGAAATATTGTAAAAATAATTTGCTTATGAAGAACAAATAACACCTCAACATGATTGGTATGATAAGCGACACTGACACACCATCAGTGTTGTCACACCAGTGGGACAATTGGGGAGTTATAACCCTTGTTGAGATTGCTGTTAAGTTGATTGTGTTGCAGTTGGTGTTTGTGTGAGAGTAGGTTCTACTGGCACCATTCTGACAACTTTTGTTTCAGTACCAAAATGCTTATTCTCACGGTAGTAACGTTAACTGCAATGACACGGTGTTGGTTTTCAGGACAAAACAACAGATATATGCTGGAGACACCAGCAGAGTAATTAGGCTGCTGCTCTACTTCCAAAAGGAGAATAGCGGCACTAATATCACATTCTCTTTCTCTCCCTCCGCTTTGGGCTTTGAATTTTATACTGTGTCTTTAGCATTGGCCCATTTCTGTCCCAGAATCCCTTCCTGCTGCCAACAGTTATTTGGCTTTGAATTGGGATCACAATGCACCAAGCGGTCTGCTTTCAAAAGTCGAACCATCTACTGCAGCAAAAGCAAATGAATCCACGCAGTGGCTTTTAAAACGAGGTCCCAGGGCTGCACTCATTTCCTTGTGGAAGAAGAGGGAATGGGGTCGAGGCCTGTTTCCCCTTCGGTGCTGCCAAAGTCATCACAGAGGGTGAATCGAAGGGGACGGGATCATGTAGCATGTAATTGTACCATTAAAACTCTTCTTCATAGGCTCAACGGGAATCTTAGAAGTCGCTCTACTGAGGTGTCGGTCCATAGTTTGTAGTTGGGAAACGGATCATTCGAATTCTTGTTAATGGTTGATTTATTGCACTTAAACACTTACTCATGATGAAAATCCCAGACATCCAGAGGGACTGGAGCAGCTTTGAACTCGACAGACATGAGCAGCATGCAGTTAATCCCGCAGTATGAAGTGCAACCAAGAAGTGTTCATTTGTAACAGCGACTACTAAAGTGAGGCTCACTTGGGGGGGGGGGGGGGGGGGGGGCGCGCAAGCATCAGATATGAAGAGGCGCAGAAGAGTTCAGTGAGGAAGAAATTTGCTGACCCATCTTAATTTTTACAAAAAAAATAAAATAAATTCATACTTAGTTCAGAACTGTATGATTTGCTCCAACGGGCCAAACCACAGTCATTTGACTTCTCTCTTCTACCTCCCTGAAGTCAATCTGCAGCCAACACACTTTAGCCTACACACACGCAGAACACATCTCGATTACATAATTCTAGACTATTAATCATAAAAAAAAAAAAAAAAACATCAACTTGCTAGAGCTGACAAGAGAAAGGAATTGAAGAATTTGAAGAAAAGGCCCACAGGAGGACTTCACTATTATAGCAGCCACAGGTAAAAGCTACTAAATCAGCATTCCCAAATTAGTTCTGGCCTCTCGAACGCTGTAAAAAGCTTTCATTTACTGCTGTTCTGCCAGCAACAGAAGCCAAAGACACGCCCACTCTTCATGTTTGAGGTGGAACACTGTACGGAGGATAGCAATCCGATAGCTATAGTTGGATGCGGACATCTGGCTCATGATCTACTGTAAGCTGTGTGGCCTCCTGGAAATACAGTTAGACATTTTTGTTTTTTCTCTCCATTTGCCTGTAAAAGATACCCGGCTGCAGCTCAGAACGCGTCATCGTGTTGCATGTAGGCAGACGCTGTGAGGCTGCCAGTATTTACTGGAGAACACCCACCAGCTCATTTGTTTACAGCTGACAATGCATTTCCTGGTAGTAACACTGGAACTGCGTGCTCTCGGACTGAGTGGGGGAGTTTTTGAGAGCTTTCATGTTGGTACCGAATACAAGACTTTAATGTTGTGCCTGTAGAGCAGGAAACAGTTACGTTTGTGAAAGGGAACATGGTCAGAGGATGTTGGGTGTCATTTAAAGCATTTCTCATTCGAACAATGCTGCAAAATGACAAAATGATGATCATGAACAAAGTTGACCATGGGTGGTTAATACTTGTTTGGGTATAAACTGGTTTTAAATAAACATGTTTCCTGAAAGTAAATGTTTACTCTTCAGTTACTGTTAAAGTTCTTGTCTGTCCATCTATCGTCTATCCCACCGTGTCGCTCCCATCTGACTGTGTGTGAAGACAGGGTTCATTCTGGACAGACCACCAGTCCACCACACAGCAAACACAGACACAAACAACCACACCGAAGAGCTATTGTTTTTCAAAATTTCATTTAGCCGTTTCTGTTGCTAGAATTAGGAGAAAAACTTATTTGTCATGAAAGGAAATCTTGTGTCAACAGAAATAATTTCAACTTCTGAAGCAAAGCATACCGTTTGTTACACTTTTTTTTACAAGCCAATGAGCAAATTATTTGGAGGATAGATTGTCACAAAGCAAGACAGAAAACATGAAAACGAAACACGTTCTCATTTGGTAACCCTTAATAAAGCGATTATTGATCAGGTACTGCTTTTATGCCTTGTCACGCAACCTTTATTGCACAAAACTGCAATAAACTGAATTTTGGTTGAGCTGCAGCTCAAATCACATGATTTGTCCTGCTTGTTTTTTGTTTCCATTGCATGTATTGCACATGGTGATTCCACCCTGTACGTACCGTGAGGCTCCAGTTGATGTGGGGCACCTTCGTGTGGAGGTTGAGGCAGAAAATGAAGAGGAGGACTCCCGTCACCACGAAGGCGCTGCAGCTGACAAACTCGAAGAAGTAGACGCCTCCACAGGGAGAACACATCATGATGGTCTCTATGCAGATGAATGCGATGAATGACAGGAGCTGCAGGTAGAGAGAAAACGGTGGGAGGGCCAAGAGGACACGAGAGTTTGTCAGAATCAAATCGGTGACAACAAACGAATCAATCATCTCTCCTGTTTGAAAAATCAGGTCGCTGTAACTCATTGTTCAATTACTCACATAACTTTATAAAACTATATATGAATTCATGCTTATTGAAAATACCTTGGTGAAGCTTTCAGGGGGACACAGCACGTCAAACCATTTTTTAAAAGTTATTGTAACCGCGAGTGGTGAAACGTTTCAGGATATGAAGTAACCTAAGCCTCATGAAGAGGCCGTAAAGTCCCGTCCCCGGCACGACGGCCAGGAGAACCCATCTGCAGCCAGTCAGCTTCAAACCACTGGATGTGAATAAAGCTAATGCTGCTGTTCAGCTGTCCATCTTTCATCTAGACATGAGTAAATCACACATTACTAATCCAAGCAAACACAACCATCAGAATCCCAGAGTGACATGAGAACGCACCTGAAGCAGCCAAACTCTGAATTCAGACCAGACCTGCGCATCTACAATATTTTGTACGGACAGTGTTTTTTTTTTTCTTTTCTGACAGCCTTTTGACAGCACGTGCACCAGGGATTTCTTTTCACTGAATGAAAAGTAATAATTTTGTGAGCCTGATAAATATTCTGCTTCTAACTAAAGCAGCTCTGTGGCTCTCTGTGCTTCTCCATGCAGTTTATCAAAACAAGGATGCAAATAAAATGAGATGCGGATTAAAATCATGAGCTTTATTGGTGTGTATGCAAACTTTAAGAGCCTGCTTTGCATCATATCCACCATCATTGTGATCTGAATGTTGAAGATCTTGATCCAGTGTTGATGGGGAAACATTGTGTGGACCTAAAAACTAAACAACACATTATTTGGACAGAAATAAAAAGAACTATGTTTGCCATTAACATGAAAACATCATTCCAAAGGTGAGGTACAGTGGAAGACGTTTTAACTCCATCCTTGGTGCAGCTCAATTTACATTCATTGTTGATACTGAAGGCTCCCATATCAACATTATGAAAGCAATTCAACTTCTTTGGAGTCAGTTTCTTGTTTGTAATTGTGCAAAAATGTCAAGGGAAGTGCAATCACGGATGTGGTCAGAATATCTACATTCCTATTTATGTGGGCAGTGTCAGCGAAGAGCATTAAAGGGACATGGTCACATGGCTGATTCAGTGAAAATTGCAAAAACAAAATGGGTGAAAAAGAGAGAAAGGGAAAATGATAGCTGAGAAGAGTCAAGGCCAGATGATAATGCTGCACTCTAACAATCCAGAGTACATACAAAGGGAACATGTTACTCTGTATACGCTCACACGTCTCATGTAGTCATCTTTACTTTTGCTATTACGTTACAAAACAAAGCCCACATAACTAAAACTAAGGAGGGATAAGATCAATCAAATTGAAAATAACAAAAAACCTTTCTCAAATGAATGAAAAGAAGCATAAACATGAGGAACTATAAAAGTCCTTTATTAGCTCTCCAGAGATATGAATCAACTCCTAAAGATATAAACAGTTAGCGGGAACATTTGACTCAGTTGGCAGACAAAAAAAGACAAGCATAATTCCTTTTGTTATGTACAGGGTAGTCAAAACTGCAGCTTCACTGAGGAAAATAATAACTAAAGTGATTTAAACTAAGTTTGAATGAAGACAGGCTTTAGCTATGCACTCAAAGTTTTCAATGAAACATTTCTAGAGCAGAACAACGAATTTACTTTTTTAAAGTAGTCTGCATTTCAGCTTCAAAGGCCACCACAGCAGATCATGTGATCTGAATGCATGTCTTGGCACAGGTTTGGTGCTCTTTTTGAAGCAGCCTGAGCGGTTTGGGGTTCAGGACCTTCCTTGGGTGACCGACACTGGTGACAGACCGGCAGTGGTGCTCCGACCTCTAGACTACCACTGCTACACAAACTGTACAAGACTCAGACTGTACCTGGGTAAACAAGCTTTAAATTCAGAAAACTTACAACACTGGAATTCAAGCGAGCCCCAATAAAGGGTTTCATCCCATGAGATTCCTATTTAAGTCTCGTCTTGCTTCTCTGAAGACAACTCCTCCTCCTGCCATCTCTTTTATGCTTTCAGCACCTACAGTGGTGGACAACTGTTGTCACATGCACAAGCCAAATGATAAAGTTATATTGGCCGACGTTTGACATTAAAAACAACATGTAAGAAGTCCACAGTTAATGATTTATGAAACAACATGCCTCAACAGTCACGATGAAAGTGACTCCCTAAAGCGATCAGGAAAAAAGTTGCATTTTGTGCAGTCGTTGGAATGTCATCAAAGCATGAAGCAAGAGTCTGACGACGACAGTAACAGAGCTGAAAAGGTTACACCCAAATGGGAGTGGAGGGCTACTCAAGCCGAGCCATGATGTCATGTCTATGGAAGAACGCTCATTGCCTGCCCCCCCCCCCCCCCCCCCCCCCCCAGCCCCGACCCCGACCCCTCCACCCTCCCAAAGTCCCTGTGCATCAGGTGTCAGGCAGTCACAAGGGAGGAGGCGGGGTGTCACAAGCGCCACACTGCTTAATCCTGTAAGTAATGATTTCATGCCGGCCTTCACGCCTGTGCAAACTGTTCCCTGTAAATCCGAGAGTCTTTCTGTCTTTTCTCTCACATCCAAGTACATCCTTATCTTTGGGATTACGCACCTTACTGGTTGCCTTAAAGAATCGCCTTGGACTCAGACAACCTTCTTAAACACCATCTGTTCTGGACAGACAGTTCCAGAAGAAAGGAGGCTTCACTGTTGAGACTATTCAACATTAGATGCTGCACTTAAACAACTATGGGTCCCACATGGAAGAAAAAAACAACTAAAAATTACCCATAAGAACCCTGAGAGCTCAGGTAAATGTGTGAACTTGTGCAAAATCAAGCGCGTGCATGTCTCCTCACCTGCATACACAACATTCATGTTGTTATTCGCTTTTCCTGAATAATAAGTAATGTTTCATACACCAGATTGAGGCATGTGGCATCTGTATTAGCAGAGGAAGAGCGTGCTTACATTTGGGACCGTCTGGTAACTTCATTACACAACAGAACGGGGGGAGGAAAACTCCTTACAATAATATTTAACTACCACTTGTAAGCAGAATGTGAAAATGTGAAACCTGGTTTTGTGCAACATCCATTGTCATCTGTTGTTTATTGTCAAGCCATTTGACTAAGTAGGAAACAAAGTGAAGCGGGCAGTGTGGACCGTATGGCTCTGCAAGGTATCAAATTCAGGGTTGATGTGCACAGGGAAATGAGGTGAATATCAGTTGGACTTTGTGCACCCAGTCGCGGCAAAGACACAAAGGAAAAACCTGCACAGACACACCTAGGTCGGGTTACACAGTAGTGGAGTTGTCCGTGATGTGTACAGGGTCAGCAGAAGCTTGTGCTTTTAGTGGCAAGTCGCCTGGTTTTTTCCTAAAAGCCTGTGCAAAATCCATTTTAGTGTGAAACAACTGCTGCACAGGTCTATCAGCACCTAACATTTAACACCGGCCCGCAGAGAGAAACAGAACCTCAACATAAACGTCGGTCTGTGCAAATATCAGTGTGGTTTTAAACTATTTACCTTAGTGCAAAAAGGCAGGCTTATTGAGATAATCTAAGTAAGTTCTCTGGAAAAATATTTAGAAAGTAAGGCCATAGGCAAGAAGAGGTAAAACTGTTTATAAGTGATGACTGACAGACATTACCACAGGACTTTTACTCTGTGCTTGAATTTTACAAGCCATCACACCTTGTTGATTCATATTTATCTGCAGCATAAAAGTGTGTATGACTGCTGCCAATTCAACCTAAGATCTAGTTTGTTATCACTATGAAATAAATGACGCACAGCACTTTCCTGGTAAAGCAGCAGTTACAGATTAAGCCCAAACTCTGCTACATCAAGTACTTTTACAGCACATCACGTCCCGATTCTCGTGCATTGTTATACATTACTGTTAAAAACATCTTCACATCGCCTCAGCTGGCACAGAGTGAAACAATTACAGGAGAAAGCAGTAAGAATTAAAGCCAGGGAAGCTATTAATGCTTGGCAGGGAGCCTTATGGACCTCCAAGATACTGACGGTAAACTTGGATGACTTTCACTTGTCCTCACTTTGTCGGTAGAAGAGACTGTGTTTATTTTGAAAATGGGAATCAAAGTGAGCTATTCAGCAGCTCAAGTATCATCCACTAGTAAACAGGAAACAGTATATGGTGAAGACAATACAGTTATGTTTAACCTAAGTTCTGCTATTTTCTACTGCACACACCTGAGAATATACAGAAATATCCAGGCCCATCATTCAACATTAAAGTGATGGGATGCCCTACTTGTGGACTCTGCAGGTTTATGTTTGAGAAGTACATAATTAATCTCATGGTGCTGCCAGACTAATACAATGCTCCAGCGTTCGCTGGGAAATGGCTGAAGACTGAGCGTATGAATTTTCTTGGTTTCAGCCTGTTCCGAACTTCTCCCACGCTGATGACAGATGGCTTCCTATCCCGACTTCCCACATACACTGAGGTAAACACTGCAGGTGTGTGCAAGAGCGCAGGCTGACTGATCTAATCTCAGACCACAGGGACCAACAGCATACAAGCTGAAAAACCTTTCAGATCTCAGGTTTACAGTTCGGCAGAAGTTTGGATAATGAAGCAGAGGAGTCAAGAATATAGAATATTATCTGTCACAAAGTTTACATATTCCATTTTGATTTATTGCACAATCCAAAAACTTTATTTGTAGTCATTTGTGATTCACAGTCCTTCATCTCTGGATACACTCCTCTGTGTGTTTTCAGTGTGCAGGACCATACTGAGTTTTTTGGCAACAGAAGAAGAGAAATAGCTCCAGCTTGATAGACATTTCCTCCTCTGCTGAGTTATCAGATCTTTGGGACCAGTCACTTTGCTAAGCTGTTGCCTCTTATCCCAGTTCAAACATCTGGTTTTTGGAATACTGATTTGAAATAAAAGCAAAAATGTGCTCCTAGGTGGCTACTACAAGAAATATGGCAATAATACACCTTTTTTTTATTCCCCTTATTATCTATGACCAGAGGACCTCCTAAGTGCGATGTAAAGTCTAACCACAGCTGCAAATACATTCAAGTCAAGCACGCTGAAAGTTATCTTGTCTTGTAAAACACTTTCCATACCCAAAACCGCAGAATGTGGAAAAAGTTCTTATAAGACTAGCAACAAGCTGCTCTTCTTGACTGAAGCATGTAGTCCACATGATATCTGACCTCAGTCGTGTGTCCTAAAAGTCTCCTGCCGAGATGCTGCTCTCCTGCAGCGGGTTAGACCTGGACCTGTAGCCACAGCCTCAGCTGTTCGGCCATATGTTAGAGACCGCCCGCTGGATGCTGTCCTGCCAGAGGGTGTCAGAGTTTGTGTTACTTTAGTGAGAGTTCCGCGTGTCGTGTCGTCGTGCTTTAAACTCACCACTTCAACCACCTTCAAAATCCCGAAGTAGGACTTGAGGTACTCCATGTCGCACCTCAGCCCCCCCAGGACGTTGCGGGCGTGGACGGGCTCGGTGGTGGGCTGGTAGGGACTGTTGGCCCCGGAGATCATGGAGGTGTTGGAGGCCTCGCCGTCGAAGCCCTCGCTCTCCTCGGTGGTCCTCATGGTTCCCGCACGAGCCGGACTCTTGCGTGGCGAAGTAACGAGCCGCGCGGACGTCCCTCGCGGCGCTCGGCGTGTGACAGAGAGCACACTCTGTTCCACGCAGGTTGGAAGGAGTAGATGGAGAAAACAAGCCGGGCAGTCCGCTTCTCATAGCCGCCCCGCGGTCACCCCGCCGCGGTGGGAGCTCTGCGACATCACGCGCACCAGGAGGAGGGGGGGGAACCGAGTTCGTGTCCGTCCGACGTAACCGCGCGCGGCGTCTCCTCTCCCGGCGTCAGTGTCGCGTGTCTCCCCCACTAACAGCCGCACTTATAACTCTTGTCAGGCGGGGCACTTGTTCGAGTCCCGTGGACGATTCTGCTCAGTTCGGCGGCACCGAGAAAAAAAAGAAAAAAAAAAAAACAAGAAAAAGGCTGCCGGGCTGCGTGACTCCTCTCCGCCACCGAAATAAACATCCGACCACCGCGAGCCAGGAGAGCCCAGAACGATCCCCGCTGTGTCCTATTGTTAACTTGACCAGACGGCAGTGGCGCAGCGGACTGTCCGGGCTGCCTGCAGACGCCCCTTCTCTCTCGCCCTGGATGGGAAGCGAGCTTGTCTCCGCCCATCTGGAAACTGCACATTCTGCGCCCGGCCGTTTCAAGTGTTCCTGCAAAACGGATCCAGCCGGAACCACGCCGACAGGATCCGGCTCGGCTGCATTTTTCCACCTCTTCTGCCTCTTTCCACTTCTTGTTTTTCACTGCCAGCGTCCCCGCAAGCATTTTACCACTAGTCGGACCTGAAACAAATTATTTCCCTTGTCCTAATGTCCTCATGTGATAGTTATTCATTGTTTTACAAGTTTTCTTCTTGTTTTTGCTGCTCTCCCATTGTCCTTATAATATGCTTATTAAGTTTTGATATGTATAAGATCTGTACAGTCTATTTCTCAAAGTTCTAAATGTGCTCCCTCCAACTTATTGAGAAAAAAAACAATGTAATCTGTAAAAGCAAGAAAAGGATGAAACACATTTACCATTTGTCACAGTAGTCATGTCACCTGAATGCTACAAGTCTTCCAAACTGAACTCCCTACAGTCCCTTACTGCCCTCTAATGGCGTGTAGTGGCATCAGAGGTTATAGGTGATGGACGCAGATGAATGCTGCTCCTCAGGTTGGGTTGTTTCGGTAGTTTCACTTCAAGTGGGATACGCTCTTTTTCCACTGTTTTCAAATCATGTCTGCAAAAGGTTCACAAAGGTTCAGGGTTGTGCTGAAATGGACAGATTCACTTTTCTGTCCTCAAACCTTAATCAATGATTAAATTGTGGAGCTGCTGTGTGAATAGAGGAGGTCTGCTTGTTAGGAGACAATTCAGGGAATTAAAGGAGTGATTAAAGATTTAACAGTTTGTATTAAATATCCTTAATATCGTTCTGCCTTGTAGTGAGAATGTCCCTGGTTTCCTCAGAGTATGCATGCTCTCCCTTGTGTGGATTTTCACAGGTGCTGTTTTCCTCCCACAGTTCCAACACATGCACCTGAGGCTGAGGTGACATTTAATTGACCTGTGAATAAATTTCATCACAGTGTAATTAAAACGTTTCACTGAGGGCTGGACGATGGCGGTGATGCAGGACTCTCATCTCAGTGAAAACATCCACAGCTTCAGTCCAGGCTTCTGGATGTTTTAAGTCTTTTAGTATTTGTTGAATTAGTCCAAACACATACATTTTAAGTTAATTTGTCACTCTAAAATTGCTTGTATGTACAAATCTGTTTGAACTGTTGAACTGTCACCCGAGTTACCTGGAATCAGCTCCAGCTCCCTGAAATCCTTCATCAGATAAAGCGGTATAGAGAGAATGGAGCAATGTTTCATCCCCTGATATCTTTTGTAATCCAACGTGTCTGACATGTTATGTTTTCTTTACCTTTTACCCAGAACAAGACACATTAAATGTAAGGGCATAAACATGCAGAGGCCAGGCAATGCTTGGATTCTTGTTTTTATTGAAGCCAGGGGTCTGATAAACATTTTCCTTATCTTTGTCGGCATAGGAAGCGATAATCCACATGGCAGCTTAAAGGCTACAGAGTTGTGTTAAAGACATACAATCAAACTTCAGAATTAATCCAAGACACAAAAATGCAGCCAGCCATGTGTTTACAATGTCTTGATATCCTGAATACAAAAAGGACTGGAAGCAGAAGCTCAGAGTCTCACACAGGTGCAGACTGTCGATAGTGGTTGAAGGCAATTCAGTTGGGAAGTGTAGAGGCAGTTGCTTAAAACTGACAGTGGAGTATAAAACTTACAACGCATATCTATTATTTAATTTTGGGAGCAACATCCAATGTTTTACAAAGACCAAGTGCAACTTTTGAAACCAAGCAGCATGAAGCATTTCATTCCACTCAGCTAAATGCCAAATTTCAACCAGTGTTGCAAAGTATCACCAACAGAAATCAGGAGGGTCAGTCAGGTTAGAGTGACACTGAAAAATGATTTCAAACACAAAGGTTATAAGGGCAAAGTCATATTTGACAACAAAAAAAAAGTGGGACGTAAACAACACAAGGGGACAAATCATGAGCAAATTGGACAAACCTGATAAGGACTGGACTTTTATTTGGTTTATCTCATTCAAGATTTGCCAAATACATCCATAGCAGAAGTGTAATGACAAGAGGATCCACAATAAATTCACGACCAATACCAGCAAAAACAAAAGTGGTATCACTCATGAATTTTTATTAGCTCGCTTGCTGAGAAATTCTCTAAAAAAGGCCAAAAACGGCATTGTGTATCTTGAACTGTAGCAAAAATGTTCAGCGTCCAAAAAAAAAAAAGTGCGTATTTCAACATGTGTGGTTTCTGTTGACAAACTGTTTAATTGTGCTTCATCTACATCAGCAGCCACGCACATTTCACCCAATTAGAAAAGTGTTTTATGTTGATCGGCATAAATCCAGAAAGGTTGCGCAGCATCATTCTGGTAATGCATCAAACAGACCGTATGCAGCTATGTCTCATCCTTATTCCCTTAGCAGATATTAAACATGAAGTAAATTCCAATTGGGTTGGATAACAGTTGGGAGGATTTAACATAACCTACTCTCACTCCACGTAAATAAAGTATTTTTTGCATCAAACTGCTAAATCTCCAGTCATAGTCGAGAAGAGTAAACCATTTCTGTCAATGTACAGGGAGTCGTTCAAAACAAGACTTCATAGGCTGGTTGGATCCTGGGATTACGAAGGCTTGGTGCAAAAAGTAGGACAAAACGGCCACTAGTTAATCTTATGGATGACTGCAAACTACAAAAGTAGAAAATAGTGACTATGATGCATCTTTGGTACCACGTTCCAATTCACTCCAGTTTTCAATTTTGCTATTTTCTGAATAGCAAATAGCTGCTCTCCTCACACTTGCCTTAAATGCTGCAAAAACTACTCTTGTACACGATCCATAAGATTAAGTAGAGCCTTGCATACATATTTCAGAATGACAATGTACACTTAATTTTGATCATGGTGTCATAAAACCATAAACATTCTAACAGATTTGATATGGTACAGTATAATTGTTTTAATAATAAAAACAAAGAAATGACATAAGACAATTAAGCAACCCCTTAAGGACACACAAATTAATTAGGAGCAATCCTGTGAAGGCAGGGTGCCAAGTGTGACAAACTGTTAGCTGTACAATGAAGGCAAAAGTTGTAGCTTTACTTGTGTGGGCACTAATAAGGGACAGACGAAAAGGACTGGACGAACAGATTTCCGACTGGGGAGCGTCTCTACACCTACTTCATGTAGAAACTGGGAATGTTATGACTGACATGTGAAGTACAGCGTGAAGAAAACTTTTCAACCCAAGAGGAGGACACGATATCTCGTTTTGTTCAAACCACAGCAAATAATTGTGTGTATATTTTGGCTGCAAATGAGTGGTTTCAACCACAGTAAGTCTCAGTAAGACTCAAAAGATTTGTCATGTGGTTTCTTCCTACGATCAGCAGCCTTTACAGTTTGTATGAAGGCATTTAGTCTATTCAACACTATCAGCTAGGCCACAGAAATCATATTTCCAAAAGAAAAAAACAAAAAAAACAAAACCAGAGACCACAGGCTTGTTGTACATGAAAAAAGAAAAAAAAAAAAAAAAAAAAAGTAAAACGAAATAAATTATTTGGATGACAAGAAATGGACACAAAAACATTTTAACTGATGGTGCTACAGTGCATTTCCTCTTGCGTAGACAAGCACCTCTACTATGACACAAACAGCTAACTGTGCGAGGCACTTAGGAGTTATAGTAGGAAAGATGCTGCCCAACCCCCTTCCCAAATATACACGGCTGTAGCTAAAGAAGCGATTCTCCTGCAAACCTTTTAAGCCTGTCGACTCCCAACCAGTCTCATTTAGTCAAGGAAGCTATTCTCAAGAGTTTGGACAGAAATGCATTTCATACAAAATCAAGGTAACCTGAATATTTTTGTATTTATATTTACAAAATCCTTCGAGATGACAAGGGAATTAAAATGATATGCGATCAGCTATCAGGACATGTCATTATTAGTGTCATGATGTCAGTGGCTTTTCAACATGTTATGTGATACGGTTGACTATTTCCTTTAACCAGCAAATGGTGCACGAAATAAAATAAAAAGGAGGCAATTTGTATAAATACATTAGCATCATATCTTACAAACTATAACTACTTTTTTTTTTTTTTTTTGCAAGAATTCAAAAGCTTGCCGAGATTTATTTCATGTTTGAATATTGTTCCAATTGCAACCGAATTCCTTCCACAAGATGAACCGAACCAGAGGCCACGAAACTTTTATATTTCCACTCTTCAACATCATGAAGAGAGAGCCCCGAAACAGAGGAGGGGGGGCTGCAGCCCAGCATGTGAGGCTGGCTGCCAGGAAGAGTGCACGCATTTCCATGAACCGACATCCCTCACAAAATAACACTTAGCAGTGGGAGAGAGGACAGAAGCAAAAAGCCAAGCCTTCAGCACCTCCATCTCTACTACCTCTCTCTTTCCCATCTCACCAAAGCATCTGATAGCCTCTGAAACTTATTTGGTGAACCCGTTGTGTGTGTGCGCGGACTGAAATAGGCATTGGGAATTTGGTCAATGTTTTTTTGTTTTTTTTTCTTTATGCTCACATGTATATTTATCTTTCCAGAGTATAAACGCAGTGGACGATGCAGCTGTTTTTGTTGCCTTCACGCTTCGTTCTCTGTCGGCGGTGGGATGTTGTTAGCTGAAACCACGGAGTCTTGTTTGCGGGTCATCCTGTCCAACTCGGCCTGGACGTCAGTCAAACCCGGCTTCTGCCCTTGGAAAGAAACAGGAGACAAAACCCAAAAGTAATCTCCTGTAGCGTCTGTGCGTGTTCCAGTGAGCAAACGGTCTGCCGCGGCCAGCGAGCTTAATGGATGGAGGCTGGATGGTGATGCTTTCCCCATGCTGTTCGCCGCCACGATTAATACACATGCAAAAACTAACCAGACAAAAGGGGACATGCATTATCAATTCAGCTGGGTCTGAGGGGCGTTACGGCTGCACAGTGCTGGAACAAAAAGTGCACGTCAGTAGTCTCAGGCAGACGCGAGTTATGCAATGATTTCATCAAGGCTTTGGTGGCGAGATTGGACGGTTATATCTGCGTGATACAACAAATTAAAGAAAAAAAGCCGCTGATGTGCAAAAGAGTGAGGCTACTCTGGTAACACAGTGGGCAAATTAGTTGACTTGAGAGTGAGTGGCATTAGTTTGGTGGGAGCAGGTGTGATGGGGGGGTTTGGTGCATACAGGCCTGTCACAAGTTTCCTCAGCTGTCAGACGTTCACTCACACAGGAAAATTTTTCCTTTTCTCCTGCTTAACCTTCTCACTCAGGCTGCAGAGATAAAACTCCAGACAGCAAAATATTCCACAGATTCTAACAAGAGAAGTCCCTGTTTTCTAATTTGACATGTGTGAAGAGCGCCCACTCATGCTCCAAGACAGATTAAAACACACAATTAAAAAATGTTTTACTTCAAAGTGTTTTGGTAAAAAGACAGCTGAAAACCTGTATATTAAAAAAAAATTGAGAGATAGACATGGGAACAGAGGAATAGGACATTGTACCTGTTTTCTTGGCTGACCCTTGAACTCCCGCTCCTACTGCTGCACTTCCTGGGCTCCCTGGGGATCCAGTCTTTTTACTCAACAGACTGTTGAAGAAGTTAGCCAGCACTCCCTCGTTGGCGGCCCCCGCTGCAGGAGAAATTGTGAGCAATACGATTTCCATCAAAACAATATTATTTAGACAGGTTGCAAAAAATAATCCACCTTGATAATTGTGTCACTACTGAAAATAAGATTTGGGCTGACATTTTTTTTCCATCATGAGTTTGTCTTTATCTAATTGAGGACAAAAGCGCTTTGAACTCCTATCGTAGAGTGATGCTGACCAACGATTTGATGCTCTTTATCTATAGATCAGTGCTTCCCACCCTGAGGTCCAGTCGGTGCCAGAGATCACAGAGGGGGCTTTGGATTTGTCTGCTTCTGAAGCTGCTTAAATTAGATTTTCACTTATCAAAAAGGCAAAATAAGAATGAAAAGGAGATGTAAAAGATTGTGTACGAAAAAAAAGCTATTGCATTGTTTTATTTATGAGAGTGAGCATGTCTGACTAGAATGTGTTAATTCCAGTTTTATTAATACAAAAATAATTATAAAAAAAAAAAATCAAAACATAGTAATTCCCATAACAACACATCAACTCTAACGATTAATAGATAAAGTGTAATGAGATTGGTCCATGGCTGCATTATGATAAAAGTTAAAAAAATCCAAGTGTCAGGATGAGAGATGTGCAGAAAACTTGCAGTTATGTGAATTATCGCCTCTTGGAGGCAGCACTGACAAACCTACAAACAACTGAGACAGCATTAAAGTCAAAAGAGAAGTCTAAAGTGAAAAATGACTGAGTGTAATGTGTCTTACAGGAATCTAAACAAAGATTCCCAATTTATAAGGATAATTAAATAAAACCTTGACTTTAATTAATTAATTTGTCTTTAAGACTTGGGTCTGTCACTGCTTGAAAACTACTGACAACAACACAAATAAGTACGATCCTCGTTATTCTGGAATGAAAATTATTTCCCCAACCTTTCATGTTCGGATCGGGCTTTTTGACAGCAGTCATTGGAGAGCCGCCGGCCACAGTTGGTTGGCCGGCGCGACCTGCAGGTCTGGGAGAGCCTGAGGCTGCCCGTCCTGGAGACTCCTGAAACAAAGACAGGTTGAGAGTGCGGGCATCAACAAAAACAAAAAGTGCTTTTTTTGTGTTTCCAGTTTAAAAAAAAAAAAAAAAAAAAAAACATATTTAGAATGAATATATTTTCAAACTTACTGTTGCTCCTCTTGTTGGTGTGGCAGGCTGCTTTGCTAACAAAGACTGCAGGGAAAAACATTTCAAAGTTAATATCTGCAGTGTGTTAATATCACACATTATAGGAGAGCAATATACTGTAAAACTAAATTGCAGAACAATGGGGGGAAAAAACAATATCCTACTGTGGATAAAGGATTATTATTAATAGCGGCTTCCTGATTCACTTGATCACAAAAAAGGAAGTAAGAGGTGATGATCATGGGACTGTTTCACATATATTATGAGTAGTGCATGCATGTATTGTATGTTTAGCGTTTTAATTTTAAGCATGAACCCTGACCAGTCAAGGTTTTTGATAAGCTTCTCTACTTATAGAGAAAATTGTGAATAAAACCTTATCTTTTCCATGCTATCAAACATAAGGACATGGTACTTTTGTTCCTACATTTAAAAACCAAATAAAGAATAAAATCCAAAATGTGTTCAAAAACAAACTAAAACATTCATGTCTTGATTAAAATCAAAACTGAGCCATACCTGCTGCTTCATCAAGAATACTTGCTCGTCCTCTGCATTTATTTCTTTGTCATGAACCAGCTGTGAAGATCAGTAAAATACATTAAAAGCTATAGAACGCACTGTTCAGCACTTCTGTCACAATTGGAGCTGCCATACCTTTCGCACTGGAGGCTTTGTGATAAAATCTCCAAAAGGATCCTCTGGTCTGACCGTTGAAAGGTTTTCATGCAAAATCCCAATTTTCTTCTCATTGTCCCATCCAGACGGACTGAACAGAGAGAAAGGGCGATGAGCTGCAGTGGGTGGGATGGTACTCTGCACCATCTCATCTGAAAGAAGGCTGCAGTGGTTATGAAAACACTCACATCTCTGGTGTGACTTACATGAACACTGCATCCTTCTCCACCACTAAGGCAGGCGTGATGAACTGGAAGTCATACAGCTTATGAACTATATATTTGTAAAGTAGATCCAGGTTCTTCTCCTCTTTGACTGAAGTATAGATGAGGCCGGCACCGTCTGTTTAATTGAGTTCAGGAAAAAAACTGCACATTTACTGTCATAGAATACAGGCTGCTAATAGATGGATCAGAAAATATGAAGCAGCTGCAGTTTGTTTTATAATCCCAGCTGTGATCTTAGAAACCATTGCATTTTAAAGGATACAATGTAAGCAAAATCGTCTGATGCAGGACTGGATGAAATCAAAGTGCTCCTCTCTGTAGTCGTGCTCCTTCTCTAATACGCTGACAGCATCACACTGAAGGAGAAAACAAAACACAAGGAGACGGACATACGTGTTACTGACAGAGGTGCAACGCACATCAATACACTCCTTGTGAGCTTCTTTTGTTCTCTTCAGTATAAACATCAAAACAGTTGAAAATCAGCTCTCCTATTATAAGGTGAGAGTGTTCAGTACTGCATCACTGTGCGGCACAAAGTACAGTATAATATACTTTTGCTGACATGAGTGGGTATAAAAGGGCTAGTTTATTGAGGGGTAATGTCTTACTACTCTAAAATTGAATAATATGCAGAATTGCAGGACAATGGTACAATGGGGCAGCTCAAAGGCGAATCTTAGATACCCAAGACCTTTATGCCCTCAGGTCCAACTACATTAGCAGCACTGAAACAAATGCAAGAGTTCAGGAAACAAAAATCACTGTTTATGGACACAGCTCACCAGACAAGACCAAAAATAATGCCCTGATAGACAAAGACCTGGAACCATAGTGCAGCAGGAGTCCAACACTGGACAAGTTTGAGACTATGTGCCTTGAACTCCTCACTTCCCAACTATTCTATTTATGTCTTGACTATTGTTAAAAGAAGGATCCCGCATAATGATCAGCACGATCCTGTCATGTTCACCAATTTCGAACTTTTCAGCCTTTTACTAAAAGTAATGTAAAAGACAAAATATCTTCATCAAAAGCTTCCCAGCCAAGCTGAGTGTTTTCCCCTCCCTTTTACAAAGACTAGACGGGGCAAAGATGATAGATAAAGAAACTTTCTCAAGTCTCCAAGTCACACCTAGCATGTGAAGCTCTGCTGACGATTATACTGCACTCTTCAGCACTACTGTAGCCTGCAGGGTTCACAAGTCGCTACAACAGCAGCTTTATATTAGAGGAAACTGCCCTGTAAATCACAGAAGAGGTATTGTAGCACACACAAATGTGTAGATGATTGAATGATACAGTGCAAGAAGGTTTACATGTCAAATATGCGCTTCTCTGTGGCAATTTAAGAATCTCCAAAAAACATCTGTGAAGCAGTTATTTGTTCCTGTCAGGATTATTTCAAGACTTAGTGTGTAAAAAAATATTATTACATGTGTTAGCTTAGAAAAAATTAAGACCTACACCACAGAGAGGTTCTTAAATCTATTCAGATAGAAACGTGATATCAAACAGGACTTGTGAAGAAACTTAATCATAGAATATGGATTTTATTTCTGAATACACTGGTGTTGGTGAAAACATTTTGAAGAGCTCCTGAGTCAAAAATAAAAACCTTCACAGAAGCATTGGATTGCTGGAGGAAAACAGATGGCACCATAAAAATCAGCCCTCAAAAAACAAGCACACACAAACAAAACTATTCATTCAGGTCAGGAAAGTTGCTGTCTTGAGCATCAGAATAAAAAATAAAAATGTTGTGCAGCACAGCTAATGAGTATCAAAATCCAAAAATGTGTTGTGTAATAGACACAAGAAGCTTCAGAAAGCTATGATCAATACATAAAACAATTTGTAGCAACACCATAACATCAGGCGACTCATGTCGTGGAGCAGATGACTGAAAACAGGAATGAGGCTGCAGGAACGCCTTACCTTTGTGCAAACTATTAGCACCGGTATGCCCAGGTTGTGCGTTAGTGTGTTGTCCCCCAGTGGCAGCACGATGGCCTCGTCCTCCCCTGCCGGAGGGGCCCGTCGCTGCGGGGAGGATTGGGAGCCATCTTCAGGTTCTGTGTATTCCTGGAAGGCTTTCACCACTGGGAGGAAGTCAAACGGATAACAGCTAAGTGAACATGAAACTTAAGTGTCTTTATATGTTGCACCGTGGTCCCTTGTCTTCCCTGGTTTAAGACTCGAAGTCACCATGGATAAAAACTTCTTCCACAAAGTTCTCAGACCAGATGTTTCAAAAAGCGTTGCCACAGCAAGGCGTTTTACCAGCACTGTAAACTTAGTTTTCACACAGACTGCCATTCCTGCTGCAGATGGGATTCAAACCTGGGGCCCACACTCTCAAGGTCAAAAACAAACTGGATGTACAATCGGGAGGAACAACCTGCTGCAATGCTGTAAACCTGCTTTTCTAACACGGCTGTCTCCAGCTGCTAAGACAACTGGGCTTCGCCTTAACTTTTATCAAGCGGATTAGATCATCGGGTCAATACCTTTCCAAAGGTACATACAGTGTAGACGAACAAATAACTGACACCCTTCACTTTGTTGCTGTGCTTCCCTGGCTGTCCAGACATCCAAGAAGCTGCACTATGCAGTGGTGGTGGGTGGGAGTGTTCGTGCAGGAAGCTTTGGCCTACTTCCTCAGGAGCTTTGAGAATGAAGCTGAAGTCAGCCCACAAAGCCAGATTGACTTGCTGTGTTGCCTTGACCCCTTTACGTTCAGACAGGGGATTTAGCTGTACATGGGGCAAGAGCTGTGTTTTCAGCAAAACTAAATGAGGACCCTTTTGGAATCAGGATTACACAAATCCAGAGCATATGCACAAACAAGTTTAAGCATATATTAGGGTTCAAGTACCATGATTACATGAATATTTAACGTCCAGACAGAGGCTTCCTTAAAACTGTTTTTTTTAATTGAGCTGAGGCAACAAAATAACTAGCAAAAGCAGTCAGATGTTCAGCTTTCTCAGTTCAAAGACTGGAAGCTGCACCTGACAGACATCGCACAAATTGAAAGTTGACATTAATGAGACGGAGTATTAGGGAGCACTAGAGTTTGCACATAGTTTTATTTCTCAGTGATGCTTCAACTTGTTCTTTGGCATTTGGGTTTTAATTAAGGTGCAATTTTGTAACGCTACAGTGAGAAATGTTACTGCATGCATCACTTTCAGATTAAAAAAAAAAAAATACAGACTTTGCCCCACAAAGTCCAGATTATCTGTTCCACAAACAAAGGTGGAGTCAAATTGAAACAGTTCTTCCAATTAAATAAAGAATAGGCAAACTCTGACTCAAAGTTCATGTACAGACAGAGCTGTGAATAAAGCTGTTTTTTCATCTGGCTAGCTAAATATCCCGTAAGCATACTTGGTGTCACGAGCTATTTTCAGACTAACCAAAGTTTTACACATGAACTAAACTGTTCACTCACTAAAACAAAACAGTCCAGATGTTTGCTTACAAACCATTCTGAAGCACTACAGGAGAAAAAAAAAAACTCAATCTTTTCAATGCCACACAAGTCTGAGTACATTTTTCTTCGTCATATGTGATTGTGTAACCGAGTGTTGATCCTGTAGTTTTCCTCTGGACGACTCCAGGAGCCGTCCCACTCCAGCTACAGCATGGAAGTGGTCCGGCCCACTGACAGAATTCCCAGCTACAGAGTTTACGTCCTTTCCGTTCCCTGGCGCTGCTGTTGGAAGGGAGGGAACTATGATGCAAGACGCATGCAAGACACCCTGGACAAAAGCCACTCACTTACACACACACTTCCAGTCTGTCAGCCTCTCACTCACACACTCGTGTCTGCAAACATAATCCGACCGGGTCTCACCAGTCTGCTACTGACATCACAGTGGACGAACTGAGAGACGCTTTATGTGGGTGGCATGCCTCAGCTAAACTGGATATCTCACCATATCAATGGGTGGGGACAAAAAGTCTAGCCAAGAGGACATGGAAGGAAATTTAAAGAAACCCTACAGATTTAAAGTTACACTCCATAACAAGACTGAAGACTCAAATATATTTATACAGGAAACAATGACAGTTCAAGGTAACACTTACTGAAGACAAGACATAACAGATACACCACTGACTCTAGTTCATAGGTCGATATTAACTATGATTTATGAATACAAGTTATCAAAGAAAAAAAAGGCTCAGTAAATTTTTTTCCAAACATGAAATACTTATAGGTCATTATAGCCGTGTAACGCTGTTGTAATGAAGTATGCTTTCACTTTACTTGAGGAACAGCTTTCACTTTATGTCTCATGTACAGCTGCCAAGCCTGCCAGCAGACTAGACTGCTTGTTAACACTTGTCACTGCACTGGCATGTTGTAGATTTGGAACACTTCTATACCACATGCATTAAAAAAAAAAAAGCTGTCTCTGCTAAAAGGAATTTCAGATTTTGCAAAACCAACAGCAAGAAGAAAACTTTAGAGACACGTGAGAACCATCTGCAAAACCCTGCAGGCTCAACTGGCTTGACTGAAAAGCAACACAAACGAACTGTTCATGAGCGAGAAATTATCACATCTAAAATTAACAAGAGAAAAACATCTAAGTCATTGATCTGCAGAGCTCGCCTCTGGCCAGAGCAGCCAGCTGAGGATCATGGGCCTCTGTGTGATGACGACCTAGAATGTAATGCTACACAGTTGTCAGCTTCTATGCAACTGAGCTACCTAGTTCTCTTTTTACGAATACAGCCAAAAGCCTGGCTCTCGTTATGTAATAGTCGCTGGGTACGGTGCACACCTCAGGATGTTTCAGACATCTTTGCAGAACCCTCACTCAACAAAACTTAAATGTGTTATGTTTCTTTCTGTATGTCTTAAACTCTTAATTTAACTCATGCACTAAAATATCAGCATATAATGCTGAAATTTGACTGGCAAGCTAAAAACAAAAATCAATGCCGGAGTTACAGCTACATTTTAAAATCAATATGAAGATGCACTAAATCAATGATTTGATTTGATTAACGTTCCCAAAGCAAGCAAGTCAGCAATCACTTACTGTTCTGCTCCATTTCTCTCATGTCCTCTGGAGGAATCTTCAGTTTGTCCACATGGTCACGGAGCACACTGGCCCACTTCTGCAGCGACTCCATAATGGTCCAGGGTCGGGACATGTCCGCGACGAACACAGCTAGACAGTCAGGTAACGACTGAGCCGTGACAGCAAACTTAAGAAGGCCTTTGTGGTATAGGTCCCCATCAAGGATCCACACATTACAGCGAGTATGGTCTGCACAGGAAAAAAGAAAACACTGAGCAAATAGTACAATAACTGCATGAATATTCCATTGCTTTAGTTAGATCAGCTGGTGTTAATCAACAGCAGAAAAGCTGCTGCAGGTAAACTCACCATCCCTGTCCTCATCGTGGACATTTAAGTAGAGATACTCCAGTCCCCTCCCTTTCTTATTGTGCTCAGCTCCTTGAAGTTTGGCCATGAGTGTTGTTTTTCCAGATCCATCCTCACCTGCATGACACTGTATTTGTAAGCTGCACAATCCTTTTACTGAAGATGGACAGATCCCAACATGCATCAACATATCTTTAACAACTTTCAGATGAAACTTTTTAAAATGTCATTGCTGTTGTGTCTTGAACAAACAAAAGCTACTCATCGTTACCATAACAAAATATTTCTAAAAGCCCATGTCACACTTGCAAAAAGACAAACCAAAAAAGAAACTTGCCAAAGACAAGTTGTCTTTGTGTTATTATGCATTTGCGTCCATGTTGTGGAACATTACACTACTCATTTATAAAATCAAAAAAGTTATATCTTTCTTGTTTATGGTTTTAACATTTTTCATTAAAACAACACTCACCAAATACCAGGATATTCTTCCCTGATGGCAACTTTGAACTCGATCGTGTAGAAACTTCACTCAATATTGAAGACCTACAAAAAAAGGATAAATGCAGCTTAGATCAGTCGACAACTTCGATTAATACAGTACAGATTGCAAAGAAAACATACACAACTATTTTCACACAGGTTAACTCCACTTGAAGCAGAGATTTGCCAAAGCTATCCTGATGATGAGAGGATTTCGATACAAACACCGAAAACAGGAAATGACAAATCACCTCCACTGGCCGGTATGTTCAGGGTCTGTGCAAGCTGACAAACTGAAGACTCTTGAATGTAACACCTCTGAAAAAGTGCGTCCAAAAGAGGAAGTGTGCTTTTTTTCCAAGCATAGTTTTGAGTTGACGGTGGAAGTATTTGCTAGCTCGTGTTGTTGTCCTGTTAGCCAATGTAACCCTCATAAAATAAGCTAAATGCTTATTTTGCTCCAACTGTCAGCGCTCTTCGCTATTTAGGCGGTTCTCCTGAGGATAAGTTGTTATGTGACATCCAGTGTGTGAGGTAAAACCACCATACGAGCAGTTCCTGACAGGTTTTTTGCAGCACTCTAGCATTAGCCGAGCAGCAGTAGCAGTAGCAGTAGCTGACGTTAGCACACTGACCGCTCAGACAGTGCTAACGTTCCAGCTAGCCGGGCCGGCGTCTGGGAGGCACAGACCGGCAGTGACAAAGCAGAACCCCGGCGTTCCTTCAAGAGGAGGCCCCGGCGGGCGTGAAGGCGGTAAAAGAAACAGCGGGACTTGCCAGAGGTTTTGTCCTTCTTCCTCCTCGCTGTTATTGTCGCCTGCCCCGGCAGCGCCCGGGTGCTGTTTCTCCAGAACGGGAGCCATCTTCTCTTTCTACGACCACAAAGGCGAGGCCCTGCTGCTGCTGGGGCGCCACAAGCACCGCCTTCATCCGCGCGGACACGGGTACGTTGCATTCGATGACCACGACGTCGCGCCGGCACCCGGGGTACGCCTCCGCTCTATATTATTATCGAATATTGCTTAATTATTGTTATTAAGAAATAATTTTATATAATGTTGTAACATTTAACACTTTACGACTGTATACATGGAGGAATACTTTTTTTTATGTATATTTGAAATACGTGGGTCAAATTATCAAGCAGCTCTTATGGCTGCGTTCCAGGAAATGATGTCATTTCTTTTTTTTCTTCTATCAGCTGATAGACAGCAGTGTAATCTCATAGATTTGATCTCAGATCCTCATATATACAACTTATAACCATTGACAGTGTATATAAGAGCTTCGTTCTTTGAATCCCACACGTTTTAATTTTGGTAGGAATTTGAGCTTTCTAAATCACGCCTTGCAAATCTGAAGATGCAAAAAAGAAAAATAAAGAGTTATCTCATTGTTATTTTTGTTTGAAATAATTGTTTATTTACTACTCATTCGTTGTGATTTTTGCTATGTCCCTTCACAGATGTCACCGATGTTGCAGAATGACCATGTTCCACTAGATGGTACTGTTTGTGCTGTGCTGAAAATGTGCGAAGAGACGTTTCCTCTTTTATTTAAAACAAATGCAAATGAAAGCTGTTTCTTCACTGTAGCTGTTACTTCTGTCCATATGGTTATCAAGAACACTGACAGATGTGCAAGAACTGATTCTTAATTATGAAAAAGTCATGTGATGATTACTTTAAAAAGTACAAGGAGGTGAAATCAGCCTTGAGGACTTCACTGACACCTGGCTGGCATTGTACACGCTGCATATTGCAATACCTCCTCGATGAACTTGTGCAGAGAAGGATAAAACAACTTGTCTGTGGATGTATGGCAAATGTTAAAATTCATACTTCCATCTTTCATATTGTTTTATCCGATTCAGGGTCACCAGCAGGGGCGGATCTAGGATTCTAGGAGATCAGGGGCTTAGCCCTGAGGGTGCAGATGCCAATCTATTTTTTCTGGCACTTTTTGTGCCACGCATACTAAACTATCTTTATTTTATTTATTGAATTTTTTTTTACATCAACTTACCACCAATTGAAAGCTGAGAAAGGCACAGAGAACACTTAAAAATCAGACCCTTAAATGATTCAAATGTCTTACCACCAGCAGCCTTGAAGTCATTATTTTATGCCTCATGTCCACTGAAAGAAAAAAATCTAAAATACAAAAGTTATTCAGACTGATCATTAACTAAAGAAATAAAATACCTTACAGTATTTCCTTACTGCAGGCTACCTGTGATCCTGGCTGGCACCTCTGCTGTCCTTTACTGCTCTGTTCTTCAATCGTGTCCTCAAATCCTGTCTTCAATCCTCCTGTCTCTTCTCTCTTGCTTTCTCTGCACATTTTTTATGATTTCCTGTTCATTTTCCCCCTCACTTTCTTTCACTCCTTCCTCTCTTCTGTCTCTTTTACTCTTTAAATACAATATTTCAGAGCTGTTCTCATGTCTTGTCCTTTTTTGGAATGTTAAATGTGGGTAATCTCCTGTCTTTTCCTCTTCACTCACACATGAACTAAAATAAATAAAAATATTTAGAAATAAAACCTATGAATCATACTGATATATTGAGTTTAAATCATTTGTGTGTGTGTGTGTGTGTGTGTGTGTGTGTGTGTGTGTGTGTGTGTGTGAGAGAGAGAGAGAGAGAGAGACATAGAGAGAGTTTAATTCCATGTTACCATGGCCACCCCAGACTAACTTTGTGTCCCATCCTGGCCACCCCAGTAAAAATGTCCTGGATACACCCCTGTCAAGATCCACATTCTCCATTATGAAGACACATGTCTGTTTTATTGAAAATAAAAAGAATAAAATAAAAGAAATCCATCGGCTGGTAGAATCCAGTCACCCCTGACTGGAACTCTGGCCTCATGTCGGTTTCAGACCCTGTTTACACCAAAAACATTTTCAAGTGAAAACGCAAAACTTTCCACAGCGGTGCAACGGACCTTTATTGACAGCTGCTCCCAAAGTGGAACTTTTCGAAAATGGTCTGTCTCAATGGGAACGAGGAAAAACAACACTTTGTGGCAACGTTTGGGCGGCGATGCTAACGGCTCACCACGTCGTTTTCAACGTTTCCGTGTAAACATCAAACTTTCCTGAAACAAATAAGCTAAAACTTTGCGTTTTCACCTGAAACGTCGTCGTGTAAACGGGATCTTCCTCTCTTGGTTCTCAGAAATGGACAGTCTGTCAATCAAAAGACGTTTCCTGATTCATTGCTCCTAACTGAAGGTGTTTTTGTCATGTCCCGCACTGCAGCGGCCTCCTAGAGGCACTGTGCGGGTTCTGGTTTTGTTTTTCAGGTGGGTGGAGCTGGAGAGGAGGTTTGCTGCAGCGGGGGTTCAGCTCGTCAGCGGGATGGCTTTCAGCTGCTTGGGGCGCTGGCACTATTTAAGTGATGTTCGAGCTGGAAGTCAGCGCTGGATCGTAACATCACCGCCCGTGTCTGACGTGTGTTAGTTCTTTCAGCTTTGTAGCTGCTCGAGTTAACCTAGTTTTTCCTTGTTTGCAGTTTGGAGTCTCGATCAGTTCGCCACAGTGCCCAGCAGCTCTCTTCCTCTCCAGCCGCCCACCTGCCCCAGACAGTCTCAAGACGCAGAGCTTGGACGCCAATTCCGAACCTCGCCACTGACAATTCGCAGTCTGCCCATTCTGACCTGCCGTCTGGACTCGTCGCTTCCTGACCCCCAGAATAAACTGATCTTTGAACTTTCTAGACCCGCCTCCGTCTTGCTGTCTGCGTCTGAGCCTCAGTACAGACCGTAACAGTTTTAGTCTCGTCAAGATCAGACTGAACATTTCAAACTCTGGTTCTGTCTCCGTCTCTTCGTGCTGGTTTGTGCTTGAACGATGACTGAGCTGCTGCTCCTCAGTGTGTGTGTGTGTGTGTGTGTGTGTGTGTGTGTGTGTGTGTGTGTACCATCTGGGTGTGTTTGCGCCCCCCCCCCCCCCCGCTGTGTCTTTTCAGTGGACTGTACATAATGCTGCAAACTGCCTGGTTCTCCAGAACCCTGGGAGAACCCATGCAACGATCTTTAAGAAGACAGGCTAGCTGGCATGTAGTCCTGAAACTATGGGAGAAAAGTGAGTTTGATTTGTTTACATTACGTTTACAATGGCAGTTTTCATTTGTAAGGATATATATGTAGGAATAAACAAATATTTGCATATTTATTGCCTAAGGTTAAATGATATGACGTGTTTTGTGTTCTCACATTTGGAATATAATGTTACGGTCGTCACCTTCACAGTAGTTGATCATTTTTATGACTACTAAGTGACTGTTTTCTGTGCCTTTTTATGGTTAGAATGCATGGTTAACTATTTATTCTGATTTGGAGTCACTTGAGATGTGTATTTTTGTATTCTGAATAAATAAATGGTTCACCTTTTGTTGTACATTTTGGAGGTGCCTTAAAAAAAGGCTACCGATTCATATCTCTCTTCTTCAATAAAACCAAATACAAGCCGAGTGTTTCAGACTCCTTCTGTCCATCTTCAAGGCGTTTAGCTGGAACAGCAGTCGAATATTTGAGCAGCCGTGGAAACGAACTGGCCTGATGAGAAGAGTTTTATTGGCATGAAGTAAATTCCACTCCCTCCTCCACTCAGCTTCATTGTTTAAATCACTATGAGACTCCCCTATCACGGTCTCACCCTGATCCAGCTCCACCCGTCCCTCCACCTCACCATCAGACGTTGGACATGGACGACCCGGACAGCCGGCTGGACCGGGACGAACCTGTCCCCGACTCCACCACAGCGTTGGCCTGCTCCACCTGGTCCAGGAAGATCACCACGGCGCTGTTCATCCCCGCGACCGACTTCACATTATCGTAGCCCACCTTCTCCCCCACAGCCACGTCCTCCACGCCGCAGGGGGCGGGGCCACAACCCGGACACCGTGTCTGCGGGTGAGCTGTCTGAGGGTGGTCATGGCTGCAGCCAGACCCCCAAATGGACGGCAAAACCCACCAAGAAACCCGAAGACGATATAAACTAATAAATGTGCTCTGTGATTAATAAACCACAATGAAAGTGAACATTCGCAACTAACAGAAAAAAACAAGCAAAAAGCAACGCCACACACACCACAATCTCACACACTCCTACTACCAATCACTCCCAGCATGCACTGCGAGAGAGAGACAAACAGACAGAGACAGAGAGAAGAGTTTGATGATATGGAGGAAGAACAGGGAGTTCAGGAAAAATAAGCAGGTTTTTTAATAAACAGAAAGGTTTTGATGTGATTGATTCCCTGAGAGGGATTCTCTCTGCAATCTAAAAACTTAAATCAAGAAATTATATTGATTTAAAAACTTAAAACCAAAATAAAGCAAAACAATGAATGTTTTTAAAAGGGGGAATTCATTTAATCAGAATAAATTCCTGATTATATTAACATTTGGTCACAAGAAAGACAAACTGTCTTGGCAGAGTTTTTCCATTGTTCATCTGAGAAAAGGCTTTAAACGTAGCATTGTATCACACCAATCAAATAAGATGGCTGCTACTGACAACACAGTAAAACACCCATTGGTTAAAAGAAATAATACTGCTGGTGAAGCCCGTGGAACCGGTGCAGCCATTGGTGCCAGCGCCACAGGTGGAGCCGGTGGAGCCATTGGAGACAGAAGAGCTGGTGGAGACAGTAGAACCGGTGGTGCCGGTAGAGACAGTGGAGACAGTAGAGCCGGTAGAGACAGTAGAGCCGGTGGAGACAGTAGAGCCGGTGGAGACAGAAGAGCCGGTGGAGACAGTAGAGCCGGTGGAGACAGTAGAGCCGGTGGAGACAGAACAGCGGGTGGAGACAGTAGAGCTGGTGGAGACAGAAGAGACTGTGGAGCCGGTGGAGACAGAACAGCCGTTGGAGACAGTAAAGCCGGCGGAGACAGACGAGCCGGTGGAGACAGAAGAGCCGGTGGAGACAGAAGAGCCGGTGGAGACAGAAGAGCCGGTGGAGACAGAGCAGCCGGTGGAGACAGTAGAGCTGGTGGAGACAGAAGAGCCGGTGGAGACAGAAGAGCCGGTGGAGACAGTAGAGCCGGTGGAGACAGAACAGCCGGTGGAGACAGAAGAGCCGGTGGAGACAGTAGAGCCGGTGGAGACAGAAGAGCCGGTGGAGACAGAACAGCCAGTGGAGACAAAAGAGCCAGTGGAGACAAAAGAGCCAGTGGAGACAGAAGAGCCGGTGGAGACAGAACAGCCGGTGGAGACAGTAGAGCCGGTGGAGACAGTAGAGCCGGTGGAGACAGAACAGCAGGTGGAGACAGAACAGCCGGTGGAGACAAAAGAGCCAGTGGAGACAAAAGAGCCAGTGGAGACAGAAGAGCCGGTGGAGACAGTAGAGACTGTGGAGCCGGTGGAGCCGGTTAAAAAGTCGAGCCGGTGGAGCTGGTGGAGGAAACTGTTCAGTTGTTGCAGCGGGAAGAGCCGGAAGAGCTGGAAGAGCTGATTTCTGTCCAGTTCGCACAGCTGGACAGAAATTTGGAAATCGAAAGGAAACTGGGGACGGGGAAAAAGAAGACAGAGGGAAAGAAGAAAAAATTCAGAACAAATTTAGGATAAAAAAGACAAAAAGAGGGCTACATTCCAGGCATAATTCAGTTAAACCAAAACAAAAAAGAGCTAATTTCTCGGCATAATTCAATGAAACCCCCAAAAAAAAGAAAAAAAAGGCACAAATAGGTTAAAAAAAAAGTGTCTTTTTTCAGGAACAGCGACGTTGGAAAAGATGAGGAATGGACTTTATGTCACAATGGGTGTGTGTGTGTGTGTGTGTGTGTGTGTGTGTGTGTGTGTGTGTGTGTGTGTGTGTGTTTGTGAATTGAGGAAAAAGAATGAAAAAAAGAACATTATAAATTGACCAAGACTGCAGGATATTTTGTCCAGGGTTGTTGCTCATATTCTACATATACAGTTGTACAGTCTGACAGACAAAACCAAAAGCTTCCTGCGCCCATTCATTAATTACAGTCAGAATGTGTGTGTAGCTCCAGTCCATCAGAGCAAATATCGGATGTGTAGCTGCTGATAGAAAAGCAACAAGAAAAGTTGTTCCATATCAAAAATAACAACAGAATTATTACTAAATGTAGTTTATTGTCTCTGACAGTAAAAGATCAGATGTTTGGATCAGAAACAGTCGTCTCCAGTTTGCTGGTCGCTCCATGTTTCTATAACAAACCCTGAAAGCCTGAACAGCTGAGCTGCTGGAGGAACGATTTTTTGGCCTTGAAGAGGCTTCTGCTTTTAATCTGTGCGAGTACAGAGCAAACCCATTCATTCAAAACCTCCTGCGTGATCAAGGAGCTTAAATCACTTCAGTTTATTGAAAGGCAAGAAGAACAATCTGTATTGTGACATTTGGCAAATTCACTACTTTTTGTGTGTTTTTCAAGAGTCCACAAGCCAATTCACAGATACGAATGAATTATTGATTTCACGTTTAATGATAGGATGATCAACATTCTGAAACAGGTATCAACTGAAATGACTGGATCAGACTGTAACTGGGTTTTTATTTCAGGGTAGAAAAAAACACAAATGCAGAGATTTAAATTTAAGACGTGAACTCTGGTGGATTAACTTAAATTTTTCTAATTCTCACACATTTTTGTGGTAAAGGTGTGTAAATTTTTGTGGTTTTTGCAATGATTAAAGTTGCTGAACACATTAAATACATTCCCTTTCACATCTATGTCTTCTGCAGAGAAGTGTCCAACAGGATCCTATTCTGTGAACTCCACTGACGCTGTTTTGTAGTTTTATATCACTTTATCTTATAATTCCATTAAACTACAAATCACATTTCACTGGTCAAGCTGCTACGAATTTGTCCTGTATTTTATATGTTTTCTGTTCAGTCTCTTTGTTACCTAGAAAACATTTCATTGCCTTCCTGATAAACAGTTTACTCCTTCTTGTAGTCCTCCTCCAGTTTCAGCTTCTCCGTGTTGTTGCTGACAAACGCCGGGTCGTTGCTCGCCTGCACTTTGTCGAAGAACTTGAAGTTGGCCACGTAGCGGCCGCTGGGCATACTGAACTGCACCGGCTTGAACTCGTAGCCGCACATGTTGGCCACCCTCAGCATCAGGCACAGCTGGCCCCGGCGCCGGCACACCACCGCCGACTGGCTGAACTTGATGGTCTCTGCCCGCTTCTTGGGCAGCGCCAGCTTGGCCAGGAGGGCGCCGGTGACGAAGATCTCGGCCAGGCCGGTAATGACGAGCTGGGCCACCAGGGTGAAGATGGCCTGCGAGCACTCCTCGGAGATGCAGCAGAAGCCGTAGCCGATGGCGGTCTGAGACTCCAGCGAGAAGAGGAAGGCCCCCGTCAGCGTCTCCACGTTCAGAACGCAGAGCGTGTGGTTGGAGCTCAGGCCCGGCTCGAAGTCGCCGTTCCCCATGCCGATGAAGTAGAAGATGACCCCGAAGATGAACCAGGTCATGATGAAGGTGGAGGTGAACAGGGTGAGCTTGTAGCGCCACTTCATGTCCATCACCGTGGTGCAGATGTCGTGCAGGTACAGCTTCACCATGCCCTCCACGTGGTCGATGCGCACGTCGTTGTAGCCGTCCTTGTTGACGATGCTCCTCAGGACCGCCGACTTCCTGCCTGCCATGCCGCTTCCAGTCAGAGGAAGATGAATGAATGGAGGTTTGGCTTCGGCTTCAGCCACAGACGAGCTGACGGAGCAAGAAGAGGAGGAGGAGGAGCGTTGGACCTTCGTTTGAATGATGCACACAAGCTTAAAATGTGAACAGGAATAGGTTTAGAATTCCTCACGAAGCTGTTGAATTTTAATATGAAAGGCACGTCTCAGTTACAAAGCTACAAAGAAATATTGTTTCTACAAAAAGCATTCAAGTAAATGTGAAGGTCACCATTTGGACAGTGTTTCCTTCTTTTAAACTGATCTCATGAGCTAGGTGTTACAGAGACGATCTAATCGAGGGTCTTCGGGAGGAGGTTCCTCCACCCTCAAACAGCTTGACCAACTCCACACCTGCTCTGTCTCGTGCCAAATAATCAATCAAATGTTTTTCAGATGCTTTAATATTAGTGTTTATTATAACACTGAAGCATATTTTCTCCATGTAGTTTGTTTCCATTGCAATCACAGCAAATTCTGTTCTAAAATGTGTTTTTTAACAAAATGATCTTTTTTTGATCCTGATCATTAATCAGTAATTAAATAACAAGAAGTTCTGACAGGAAAAGACATCCTCCAACCCTGAGAGTTTAATTTTCCACTGATAATCTGATTTAATGCCCGTTTTATCACACAGTAGTCCTTATTACTGTTATGTTGTTCGTTATTGTGCCAAAATTGCACAGTCAAGGAAGAACAAAGTGTATACTGACTTCAGTTCACCTTGAAACTAGGACTACCTTCAGATCTTATGGAAATATGAAGAGTTGAATGAAGTTGTTGTATGAAAATACAGAATTGGTGGATTAAATTTTGCACAGAGCCGTCACGGCGTCCACATCCCGACAGGACAAAGTGACTCTTGACACAGCTCTCTTTCTGTGTCACAGACGCATGAAGTCCAGGATGAGCAGACATTCAATGAAACACTGAGAAACAAAGTCAGAAAGCAGCAAGAAAACCAGCCAGAAAGGAAATCAGTTCAGCTGAAGAAGAGAAGAAGGTGCTTAAGTTTCAACACAACTGTAAAGAAATAAATAAAAGGAGCTCAAGTATCGACCGGTATGGGCAGTAAAGGGAGAAAGAAAGAGTCTGGGTTATTGTCATAGGACGTTAACAGCAATTTAAACGGTTCAAGTGTGAATGAAGCTGAAAAACCAAACAACTGGTGAGTAGAAAATCAGTCTGAAACGAGTGTTTCTGTATTATTGTTACATGAAGAGGATGAATAAAGAGGATTAATTTGTTCTAATTATGAAGAAAATGGTTAAAAATTGAAAGTAAAAGTCTGAGCCATGAAAAAAGCTTAAAAAAATTAAATATATTTTATCATTAATCATTCTTGAATCATAAAAGACCAGTTCATTTTCTCTATTTCTTATCTCTAATATTGTCATTATCAATTTGAAGTAAAACTTATATAATTAAAATAAATGTATAATATATAAACATAATTAGTACTGAAAGCAGTTCAACTGTTCATCAAAACATAAGAAGTGAGCAAACTTTAAGACGAAGAAATGAAAGAAATGACTCAGATTTGACCGATGAGAGGAGTTAAAGTGCTGAATTAAACTTCAAAAAGGAGAAAATTATCTTCATAAAGAGAAAACAGAAAAGTGTAAAATTACAAGAAAACGAATTACTTTAATCCTCCTGTTATGCTCATTTATTTAGGAACAGCAATGATGTTCCCGGGTCAATTTGACCCGGTGCATGTTTATCTATCTAAAAGATGTCCAAAACAAACAAAAAATCCTAAAAATCATTGTTAGTCTGTCATTATTAACTCAATTACTAGCTATTCTATCAATATTTAGTGCAATGGTGTTCTTTGCCTCTCACAGGTAGTGGTTCAATTAGGATAATTCACTCGTTTTTTTCTAAAAAAAATACATATTCAAACATTTTTTTTATTTGTTTCACCTCTTCACTGCTTTCGAAAGACCAACAAATAAAACAATAGTTTTAGATGACATTGAAACATAACATTTGAATTTTTCCCTGATTCTTCTCTGGGGCTCCTTCAACTGGATTTCCAGAGTAAGCCTGCATGTTCAATGGTGTTCGCATTACATGCTGCCCAGTTTTTTTATCCTATATTCATCTGTTTTGGAAGACATGTATTGCCTAAATGGACAGTGACCTCTGAATGCCTCCAGCCTTTCCTCCACTGTGATATGAGGGTCTGGGTTATAGAGTAGTGGAGGTGGTTCTACCCACTTGTCCCACACTATCCTCAGAGCTCCCAGGTTGTCTCTCCTGTCGACCAGCCCTTGTCTTTGGATTATCAAATCGGATTACTCTGGAGAAAATGTGAAAAGTCTCCAGAGACATTGTGGCTCAAAATCTGTCCCTGCCTGTCTCTGCATCCCACAGACTGGCTGTCGATTCATCCTTTGACCTATAGACCCCAGCCAGGATGAGGAGCCCCAAATACACTCCTAAATGTGTTTTGTCCAGCTCCTTCCACTTCTCCCCAAAAACACACCTCAGCCCTTAAAACGGCGATTCCGCCGACCTGCTGGTGGATTCACGGACTTCTGGGAGTAGCTTTAGTTTCTGTCAGGCTCGATCTGTTTCTGTTTTTCCTTTAACGGAATATCTAAACGGCACTTTCCTATCCGCATATCATAGCATCCAATCGACAGCAGTGTTTGTCAGTGTTGTAGTCTGAGTTGCAGCTGGTTGCGGACACGGCGTGCATTGTCAACAAGCTCACACCTTTGATTGTGTAAATTACACCTTAACTCCTGTGTGTTTGTTTCGGATCTCTTGTACATGATATTGCTGTCGTAATCTTATGATGGTGCAATATTTCCTCTCCTGTTTTGATACTGTCTTCAGAGCTTTCCCCCATTGCGTTTGTCACTCGAGGTGTTGGGGAGGGGAAGCAGGAGAAAATGAGATTTTTTTTCTACATGTGCTCTTGAGATTTGAGGATTTTTAGATGAGACTCCACCTTAATTATCAAGCCTGCAGATTTTCTTCCAGTGGCACACTGGTTTGTAGTTTCACTCCTCTGTGCTTCCGAGGTGATCCACTGGCTGGGTGGATGTGGGGCGGAGTGGGCGGGCCTGGCTGCTGTGAGATATGGCGGTGTGTTCAGGTGTGTGACGGCTGTTGCATCGCCTGACGGTGTGTTCAGGTGTGTGACTGTGTGTTTCACCAGCAGCTGTTAACATTTCACAGGAGTTTGGAGACTCGGGCTCAGTTTTATCAGAGCCTCTCGGCTTTAACGCCCTCTGGCTTCATCTTCCAAAATGTTCATGTTGCTCTTCAACATTTCAGCGTCTTATTTCTGCTTCATGCCACCGGATGCTGCCAAAACAATCAGCGCAGTGTTTCAAATGTGACGAGGAACGAGAAAAAGCACAGCGATAGATAGGTTTCTGCCGCTGCTTCATGCAGAGTTAAATCCTTGGAGGATCATGTTCAGTGGTTCCTAAACAGAGGTCTGGGACCCCCTTTGGGGGCAGGGCCGGATCTACGCAGGGGCAAGAGGGGGCCTGGCCCCCTCAAATAAATGTTGTGCCCCCTCAAACTAAATCCCCCAAAATATATTAGCACGAGCACGCACTGCACCGTCCTCGCTCCGACGCTACATGCGGATACCCCCCCCCGCTGAACGCACATTTGTGCCGCCCCCCCCCCCCCCCCCCCCCATACACTTGATATGCCCCCCCCTTAAACGAATGTCTGGCAACGGGTCTGGGGGCTTGAGCCCAAGTAGCCACCCCCTAGATCCGCCTATGGTCACGAGGGTGGCATGAGAGGTCATCCCAGCTGACAGTGGGTGATTCCAGGGAAGGAGAGGTCACCAACCCATCGCAGGTCACAGAAGGAGACAGAATTTCATATGCACTCAATCCACAAATAGAGGCAATTTGGAATCACCAATTAGCCTGAAAAGCCTGGTTTTGGGCTGTGTGAGCTTAAAGTCAGGGAAATTGTCATTGTGAGGCGAGAGTGGTAATCGCTGTCATATAGCATGCATAGTTGCGAATTTACCCAGTTGGGTGAATAATTCACCGAACAACACTGGCTCACACAAAGTCACTCATGAAAAAAATAAATAGTGAACAATTTATTTTAATAGATTTTTGGTTAAATTTTCTTGTATTCCAGCAGGAGTTGCAGACAGATGATCTCGAACAGTAGCTCAGTGAGTTGAAGGTCTCTCAGTGTGTCTCTGAGTCCTGTCTGCAGCAGAGTGGCTGGCTGAGCTGGTTGTTACACTCCTGGGAGTGCATTCCTGAGCTTTTGCATCATGTGAAAGTCAGCCTCCGCTGCCCCTTTGTCACTGTTTAGTCCTGCTGCCAGCAGGAAAAACAAACAACAGCACCCTTATTTCTGTTTTTCTGTTATAAAGTATGATTTAGTGTGAGGGGAACAGTCGAGAGTTAAACATTTCATCAAATTTGAGAAACATCCACAGATCTGATTTGCTGTTTGAACTTTATTTTTCTGTTTGATTTTTGTTTTTTAATCTATTGATTTAGGTAATCATTTACACCCAGAACAGCAATGGCTTATTTACTTTGTAAGTGACAGAGAAAATTCCAGAAAAAATCCAATAAAAATCAATATCAATATCAATATCAATAACGAATACGTTTTAAAAAGCTTACCTTTGGAACATTTCAAGTGTTAAATCTCATGAGTTTCTATTCACAAGTGACGTGCTGCATTCTTCGCTGTACAACAGGAGAGGGTGCTGTTGCCTCGTTTATGCTCATTTTATTTCAGTGAAACGTAAGTGTAAAATCTATACGCTGAAAAATCCATACCTAGAAACATTACTGGAATTGAACAAAAATAAAAATAAAGAGAGATCAAGAGGGAGAAGGAGAAATTACACGTTCAAAAGGACTAGGACATATCACACTCACATATTCTGGCATTTGTATTTATATAGATACTAAATACCCAGTGTGAGTTTTTATTATGTATCATGCATCATATAATAAACTTTACATGGGTGGAGACGTCCGAGTTATTTGTAATCCTTGTTTAGAAATACTGTTTTATAACATTTTGAGAAAAAAAAGGCAATCACAATCACCCCTTGTCTAACCAACCTGACCCTTAACAACCCAACCTGTTTGCCTGCATTTCAAGCCATTTGTGATTAAATTGCAGGTTTGACAGTTCTGACTTGTGTAAGCAATTGCTTTGTAGACTTTAAAGAAAATATATTGTGTGAAATGACCTTCTTAGTACAGGATATATGCGCTTCTTGAAGAACTACTGGGATTAGTTTAAGTGAAACTAAAGTGTTTATTGGTGAAATAAACAGAAATCAGATGTATACTGAGTGGTCTCCCCACACCTGACTGAAACTCACTGGAACTCGGCCAGGATCTACATTTTTTTAAGCTGTCAACATGTTTATCTGGAAGGTCCAGTTGTGAACTTTCGAGTCACACTGACTGAAACACTTCTTGTCTCATTAACACTTTGAGGGCAAATAAGATGCTCTGTGCATTTTGATGTTTTTAGTATTTGGAGAGGACACACCGAGACAAAATATGATATACTAATACACACTCAGGTCTAACCAGTTGATTACATAAATGAAGGATCAGAAACATTTAACAGTCACATAGACTATAATTCTCAGATATGCCAGAGCAATATCAATGTTGTTCCTGAATACAATATACTATTCAGAAAAAGGATGAGCATGCTTGTTAATTTGCTGACGAACAGCACAAAGACCATAAATGAATCACAGTCATTTCTTATGGAGAAGAGTGTGTGTTGGGAGAAGGGGCACTCAAGTGGTTTCACTGACATAATGCCGCTATGCATTATTTATGTTACAGCAATGATCCTGCGGCGGGACCACTAACATGGTTTTCCCAAGGAAGTGTTTCTCAGCTAAGCAAGAGAATGAGATAAATGCAATTTCATGAAGTTTAATAAGCGGCTGTTTGTTCATAATCACCTTGAGATGTCTTCGTTTTTTTGTTTTTTTTCTTTCTTTCTTTCTTTCTGGAGGGGGAAACGTGCGCTGGGAGTGGGTGTGTGCGGAGGGGAGGGCTTACAGATGGGAGGGTGTAGGTTGCAGACGGAGCTCTGGTGGGGTTGGCTGGATTGTGATAGCGACAGATGTCTAGAAAACTGTGAGGGGCACTCCTCGGTTACAGCTCAGTCCCAGGCTGCAGCTCGGAGAGCAGGGGCGGAATCTGCAGCTGTCACTCCAAAAGGCTTAAAAAAAATTCTACACATCCAGGCTCGGAGGCTGGAAAAAGAAGCTCAACTCTATTGAAATACAGGTCAGTCAAACCTGAACATTATTTCACTTTTTATTATTATTATTTTTTTTTTAATTCGTATTACATTTGCATTAGTGTGTAATGTCTCGTGGAAAGAAAGAAAGAAAGAAAGAAAGAAAAAGAAAGAAAGAAAGATGTCTGAGTTAAAGCATTGTTCTCTCTTCTTATCTTCCTCTTATCAGACCACCGCATTTTTTCACATGTGATTGCTGACAAAGTAACGACTTTTTGTCTAAAAGTATATTGTCCTCCTTCAATTCCCTCGTCGTTTTGCGACTGAAGATGCGCTTTAGGACGTTTTCTTTAAATCGAACAGGCGGTTTGGGAAGAAAAAAAAGCACGTGAAACGAAAAGAGCGCAAAACAAAACTGAATTCTTGATACATTAACAGGTTGCAGTTGCGAGTTTTCCTCATTTCTACGGGTCTGTGTGAGTATCAGACATTTTCAGATCGTCATGAACAAAAAAGGGCAGAGCGGAGAGGAGAGGAGAGGAGAGGAGCGGTGGGTGGGATGGAATGGGGGATGGAGACCCCTCGGCTGCCTTTATCGCTCAAGCGGCTGTGGCCGGTGCACAGGGCTGCTTTAATTCCGCCGTATATTCGTCCGCAGTCTATTCTATGGTACCCTACAGCTCGGTGTCAGTGTGCGATGCCAACTCAGCCCAGCCCATTACTTTATTCATTGAGTGTGTGCTGCTGGGGGTGAGGGATCCCCATCCTTTGTTACCGGCCGGCTCGGCACATGCTGCTGCTGCTCGCTTCACGCCTCTCCGCCATCCTCTCTCCGTCCGCATCAAATGATGGATTTTTCACTTCTAATCTAAATTCATCTCAATGTCAGTCGACATATTGATTCTCTTAAAAAAAAAAAAAAAAAAAAAAAAAATTATCCGATTGCACGATTTGCTTTGTCCGATTGGGAGGCCGACATCCAGGGGGGTCTGGTGGAAAAATAGGCGAGACAAAAAAAAAAAAAAAAAAAAAAAATGCAATCACGTGAGTGAAAAATGAAGATCTAATGTGAAAGCAGGTTCTGCAAAGGAATTTCACAAATGTGGCTAGAAAGGCAGAAATACCTGCTTTTTAGTTTCAGAGTCTTGGTGTAATGGACATGCAGCCTATCTGAGCCTGGTTAGTGGTGCATCCTGTCTTGATTGCTCCATTGCAGCACTATGGACAGTTCCTGCACTGTGTGCCCTCATGCTGTCCTGCTTGTGCCATTTCAGTTAAAAAGACAAAAAATATATCAGTCCTAATCGCAAAGATAAAAAAAAAGATAGATGTGGTATTTAAAAGTGCTTTAGTATATATCCCCTAAGTCATATTAGCGTATTTTAAGAGTTTGTTTCTTTAAACATTGGTATTCCAAGAGCCTGATTTCTTTCAGGGTACAATATCCAAGTTAAAGTTGAACTTGTAGTTCTTTATCTGCTGGGGAAGTTGCATTCTGTGGCAATCATTGCCTTACACTTCCCCTCCAGCCACAACATGTTGTGACATTACAGTGAAGAACTGCATGTCCATTGCACAGGCTCCCTCCATTCATTGACTGCGCTATTATGCTGAGCACGGTTTCGCACTGATTTTAAATGGAACACATGTTCTGTCAGTGTAACTACGTGTGTATTTTTCCTCTCATCATACCAAGCAAAATTGAATTGTGCATCGACGCCACAGATATTCAACTAAGACTGTTGGGTTCATTTGGCATCAAGCCCTCCACAGACATTCCTGAAAGGGCAGAGACTCTGTAGAGTTTTCTGATCTCTGTAAGGTTCCCATGCATTTACACTTGTTTTCTTGCCAAACCGTGTTTTGGCAGAGTGCACTTTTCTAATTGAACTTCTGGTTCATTTAGACACAAAAGGCTCCTCTTTAGAAGTGGAAGCTCTTTTACATTTGAAGGAACTAAACTTAAAGCTAGGCTGTGTTTCATACAGACGTGTAATCAATGGCATTGTTATGACTCATTTGGATGTAACTTGATATGTTTTGTCAGATTTTGTGGAGAGTGTAGGAAGAGACATTTTCACAGTTCAGAGTTGGGACATGCTCAGTATTCCAAGATATTAAGGATTTTTCGTGTTTGGTTTGCACTTTCTGTTTCCCCTATATTTAGTGGAATGATAGAAACCACCAAGAAGAAGCAATATTGCTGATAAAGTATAAGTAAGCACATGCTTCTGTTTCGATTTTGGCTGTAACTGAAAACCTCAGTGTGTTTGGCTTTCACTGAGGTGCCTTCAGACTTTTTTTGTTTGAATACATTTCACAACAGTCTTCAGACATGCAGATGAGGGAAACTGGAAACAGAATATATCACACTTTTGCTTAACACTGCTGCATCATTCACGGTAAAAGAGAAAAACCTAATTAAACAATGTCTTATTTGTCCTTAGGAGACATCATGGGAGGCAAACTGAGCAAGAGAAAGAAGGGCTACGATGTGAGTGACCCAAAAGAAAAGAAGGATGAGACTGCAGCAACAGCTACTGTTGCGGAGGAGTCTGCTAAAGTGGAAGATGGTGCTCCACCCACAGGAGCTGACTTGATAGCTGAGGCGGACAAAGTGGTAAAAGAAGCTGCTGCGTCAGCAGTCGCAGCAGTAACTGAAGCTGTACGCGCTGAACAAGCTCCAGAAGAGAACAAGTCGGCACCTCCAGAGGAATCCGCTCCTGCAGCAGCAGAGGAGACCGCTCCAGAACAGAAAGCTGCAGCGGTCGAAGCAGCTCCGGTAGAACAAGAGCCGACTGCAGCAGCAGTGGAGACGGCTCCAGTTGTTGAGGAGAAACCTGCAGCCGTAGAGGAAGCAGCTCCAGTCGCAGAGGAACCTGTGACAGCAGTAGAGGAACCAGTTCCAGAAATAGAAGAGCCAGTTGTTGTAGCAGAGGAATCTGTCTCAGCAGTTGAAGCAGTACAAGAGAAGGTTGCAGCAGAGCCTCCAGTGGCTCCAGCAGCAGCAGAGGACTCCTCTGCTTCCGCTTCGGAACAGCCCGTCGCAAAAGAGGCTGAACCTGAGCCTGCTGTACCTGAAGAGTCTATTGTAGAAGAACCTGCTGCAGCAGTGCCTGAACCAGTGAAAGTACCTGAGGTGCAGGAGCAGGAGCCAGCACCAGAACCAGAACCAGAGCCAGAGCCAGAGCCAGAACCAGAGCTTGAGCCGGAGCCGGAGCCGGAGCCGGAGCCGGAGCCGGAGCCGGAGCCCACCCCAGAGACTGTAACTAAGTCAGAGGTCACTGTGGATGAGACGGTGGTGCTCGCTGCTGCAGTTGAGCCTGTGCTGATGCAAGAGTCAGTCATTGAACCAGAGCAAATACAGGAAGCAGAACCTCAGCAAGAATCAGACCCAGAGCAAGTTGTGGAACCAGAACTAAATCAAAAACCAGAGCCAGTGGCCACACCAGAGCCAGAACCTGAACCAGAGGCTGAGCCAGTGGAACAATTGAAAGAATCTGAACCAGAACCACCTGTACTGACACCTGATGTTCCTGAGCTTGAGACAGCAGAAGCAGCAGCGTCTGAGGCCTTGGGGGCTGCAGCAGAGGATGTAACAGAAAGCTTCATTGCCCAGGCAGCAGCTGAACCAGAGGCAGCAGAGCCTGTTCCTGACATTGTCATCTCAGAATCCATCTCTGCCACTGAAATCACCGATGAATCTGAGACCGCAGCCGAAGAATCTGCTGAGGGCATGCCTTGCCCAGTAGCTGAGGTGGAGGTCAAAATGGAAAATGGAGATTTAAAGAGCCCCTCTGTCAATGAGGAAGACGACGAGGCAGATGAAGAAGCTCTTCCAGCTGTGAATGGGGAGTGTAGCGATCCTACTGATGCCACACATACAGAGCAATGTGTTAACGGGAGCGAAAAGCCAGAGGAGGAGATTCCTGTCAAGGAACAGATTGACTTTGAACTGAAAAAGGACGTGAACCTGAGCGGAGACGTCCAGGAAGCTCCCGACGCGGTCTCAGACATGGTGGAGGCTCTCGGCACTGAGGTCACCCAGGCTGTCTGAAAAGAAGCTAGCTGTCAACTCATTGTGAATTAAGTTTAATCCCCAGATGGTGCAAGAAAGCCATTAAGATATCACAAACACAGATAGGCTTTCTTAAGAGCTGTAGCCATTGCAATGTTTATGGCGGTGACTCAGGCAAAAGGATGTTCTCTCTTGAGTAACCAAAAATGAATCGCAACCACTCGAGGAAAGAAAGACGCCGACAGACAGCGAGAAGAGCGAGCAGTGAGGAGAGGTTTTAAATTCTGGTAATTGAGTGCCGACAGACCGTGAAACTGGGCAGCATGGCAAAATTTCTGGACAGTAAATATGATATTAATGAATGAAATAAACAAACCTGTCTGCGTGTGAGGCTCATTAATATTACAAAGTGGTTTAATGGTAGTATATTATTTGATTTAGACTTTCATATATCCTTTCTATTACTATATGCAGTGACATTACTTAAATGTTTTGGCCTTTTATAATAATGGTACCTGTGAGGACTGTTAATTTCAAAATGATTGTTCAGAATAGAGAATAAAAAGAGATTGTTATAGTCTAGACTGATCTTTTTTTTTCCCTTTCATGCTTTCTTTCATCATCAATCATTTCACTACTCTCTTATTAAATATTTCATTTATGAGGGCTATTTCATGAAAGAGTTTCACAGTCTTAACCCATCAATTTACAGTTTTCTCTTTTTAATAAGTATGTGTAAGATTGATTTTAAAAAAAAAATCACCTTGATCTTGACTGCCGGATACAATCAGCTTGTTCTATCTCTGCATTAAATCTATACAATGATTTAACTATGACAAAAACTGAAACTCATGTGTCATTTGTAATGGTCACCTCTTGACAACTAAATTTCATTTTTGCTCTTCTGTCCACACGATTCCGATCTTGACCGTCTAAACACACTTCAGAATGCAAAGATTTTATTTAAAGTTTTTCGTTTTGTGAGTGCGCAGATGTATTGTGTGAGGATCAATTCTCCAGTGGGGGATTAATACATTCGGAAATCACGGACATCAGAATCCTGCCATGTTCTTTCTTTGTTTGCGAGACAAGCTGAGCTGCATTATTTACAGACTCTGTTAATATCAAACCACATGTTGAAATCTGCTGCTATTACTGCTCCTATCAGCTTGGGTTGGTCAGGGTTTAGTTTGCTTACTTGACCACAGAGAGCAATGTCCTTTAGGTCATAGGTTGGGGTGGGGGGTGGGGGCGGGGGGGGGGGGGGGGGGGGGGGGGGGGTGCTGTTGCCTATCATATGAAGGCTCCATGTCAAAATTTGGACAAGCGGAGGTTTGCCACGGAAAGCGATTTTCTATGGCAATGCTCGCTGCTTTCTATTCCTCTCCTCCGTGCCCGACGCCGAGGCTCGATGCCATAGCAGCACACCCTGCAAACATTTCACAGATCCATACTGTCAAGGGGAGCTAAAAGGGGGGAAGGGCAGGAATGCTTGCAGGAGGCAGCGAAAGGAAGAGGGGGGGCAGGGGAGGGGTGATGTTGGATGAAAGCAAGTGCTATGATGCCAGAGAGACGAAAAGAAAACAAGATACTCTCTTTCGCCTTCGCGCACATTTCGATGCGAGTTTCGCAGATTGAAATTAGACAAGCAGTGGGTGTTTGGTCGGAATTGGCTGAGATAAACATGTTTTCACACTAATTCGCGGGCTTCGTGTTGAATGCTGCCACACCTTCTTTTCTCACTACTGTCAAACTAAAGGGTCTTTGTCACGCAGGTGTTAACGCATATACATTTAACAACAGGGAGTAAAATGATATTTGTGCTCCTGTGCGTCTGTGAGTGCATGTGAAGATAGCGAAGAGGGGGCGTTCCTACTCATTCTGGATGCATGTGTGTGTGTGTGTGTGTGTGTGTGTGTGTGTGTGTGTGTGTGTGTGTGTGTGTGTGTGTGCGGTCTGGGAAAGCATTAGCAAAGTATCGTCATCCAACCTTGAAATAACTACTGGACCATGGGTCAGAGTATGAGAAGAGATCTGATGGCGATAACAGGAACCTCCCGCAGAAGCAGCTCCATTATGGGTCCAACTGCATACCAGCTCGCTCTCGTTTCTTAAAAAAAAAAAAAAAAAAAAATAGTCCACTTATGAGAGGAATGCTGTGGAGAGGGTTTGGGGGTAGAGAGGGTGAACTTCCTGGCAAGTTTTTCTTGTTTCTTGAGAAAGAGTATCATCAGAATACTTTCTGTGCGTCTTATGCTGCCACAGGACAGCGAAGCAGGAAGAGTTTATTCTCAAATGTGTGAATATCTTGAGCTTTTTTGAAAGTAATGTCAGTTACTGAGATTATTTCATGCTTCATATTACACAGATCATATCAACAGATTATTATGTGTCAGTCACTACTTATACCAGCAGGCATTTGTTGATTAGCTGACAGGAGTATTAATTCTCTTTGTCAGCAACATGACTGACCTTTGTCAGTTAAATTATCCATCACAGATACAGTCATTTCAATCTGATCAAGAAGGTTCATCATTTCCACATTTTCTTGGTTTACTTCTCTTCTATTTCTCTCCCCTGCATGTTTGTGTTTATTATGTGAGAGAACTGGGTCCTTGTCCTTTGGACCTTGATTTAAACACTGCTTTAAAGTTGCATGCTTGTGAAAGGCCAGCTGCACTGCCTGGTTACCCTGACACTATGTGCTCTATATGCAGGCTCCTGCACAAAGCTCGGACTGTGTTTCGGCTTCTTTTTTCCTTGTGTAAAGACTAGCCCGCAGGCTTTAGCTCTGCCCAACTGATGCCTCTGAGAAGCAAAACGGAAAAAAAGAGAGAGAGTGTGATCGAAATTTAAATGCTAGATCATGGGTACATTTGTGAAACTGAACTAGCAGGTCGAATTTTCAACTTCCAGTAAGTTTTGAACAATATGCCAAATGAACTGGCTATAGGTGTTAAAGTCCTTTTTATGAGCCTACTTGTATAAGTGAGTGGTTCATTATTGCTGCAGTGCTGGAGGAAAATTAGCAGTTAGCAATTAGCAGAAAATTAGAAAATTATCAGTCCAAACTAACATGCAAGTCGCCACAGTGACATGATCTCATTTGGAAACAGGAGCAAATGATGCATTTACAAAGATCGTAATTAATTCAGATACAGTTAATCGCCCTCTATATTTGATCAAAATTAGCAGTCAGATCAATGTTTCTCTCTACTGCTGCACCTGAAGTCACTTTACAGATTAAAACACAGGGATAGAAAATAATATATGATTTTCATTTCAGTACGCAAAGAACTTTAATAAGATTACAAATATTTGGACACAAAATATAATTTACAGATGGTTTAAACATGTTAGCATGCACAGGTTCTGGGTGAAACCCTCACGAGGTGCTCCTGTACATATAAACAAGCTCGATGTTCTTGAGTGCAGAGTCGTTCGTGTTTGTTTATGTAAAAACAGGAAAGTGGCCTGACTGGTAATCAAAGCTACTGTGCAGTAAAACACTTCAGTTTCTCTCTGACGTACAATACCTCAAGTACCTATAGTATTACAACAAATTCAATATACCTTCAGGCTATATTGGATCTATTTTTTCAGTTTTAAATGTTATTTTCTGCTTTCTGAGTGTAAAATGTATGAGGTGTATGATGGTCTCAAATTTGAGAAATATTCAGAGATATTCACATTCCAAGAAAAAAAAAATATTTTTCTAAAAAAAAAAAAAAAATTAAAGCATATTGTTGGTATCCATAAAAGAAACTTAAGTTATTCACTCTGTAATTTGTGCAGCTCAGGATAAACCTGCCGCGGGCCATATTTAACATGACTATAATTCTAATATATAATACTGTATGCTTCTTTGAAGAAGTCATTTACTTTTTCTTAGTCAAATATTTGAGATAATAAAGATATTAGAATGAGAAGGAAGCCTGTAGCCGAGAAATGCTTTGTAATGTAAGAGATCCTCGCTCCCATCCCCTCAGCTGGCCCAGTAGATAATAAGAGTCAGGTGGCCAAATTACAGCAACAGCTGATCACTATTTATTATTCCAGCAAGGGGGTGTCAGAGCAGAAGAACAGACAGGAAAACACATTCGAGAGCAAACAATTCGCTCTTCCCTTTACACTTTTTCAGGCCAGCGCATGTTCGCACACACTGATAATGACAATGTCAGGTGCTTTTATTATTTTGGCTGCACGCACACTTCCTCTCCTTCCCTCCATGTTCTCTAAAACCATCCGGCGTCGATGCACTGAGTCCCTGACAGGCTCAACAAGCAGCAGAGGGTCTGCATGGATACATCCTTTCAAACTGTGGTGACGTGCAAAACAAAGATCTCCCTGTTTTTCTGCCTTTCTCTCCATCTTGATTCAGTTTTCTTCTGCACATTACCACTAATGCTGTCTCCTCTCCTTCCTCCTTCGGGCAGGGAACATCTTTTTCACCTCTTTATGACTCTCTCTTCCCCCTGTTCTGGCCGCGGTCCTTCTTCTCAGCCCCGAACCCATCCATCTGGACATGTGCACTAATGCTGTCATTGTATCATGACGGCCTGAAACCTATTAGACAGCGCTTGGTGGTAGTAAGGATCAATATTGATCCACAGCGTCGGTCTAATGGATGCTGAGAGTACCAGTGATTCTCCTTTGTCTGCTCGCAGATCCCATCAACCTTAATTCCTCACACATGCGCACTTTCTCTCTCCTCGATCTCAGCTACACACACACACACACGCACACACACACAGCTTTCTACCCCGTCTCACTCTGCTGATGCAGCTGCTACACTGAGTGAGCACTTTACAGCTGCCCATTTTATGTGCGTGTGTTTGTGCGTGAGTGAGACAGAGGAAAATGTGAACGTTAGATTCTATCTGGACTTATGCATCAATATATAAGAGCCTGCAGTTTTTCAGCGACGCCTATATATTTTTCACTTCATCAAGTTACCAAGCATACCAACCTGAAAAAACAAAAACAAAACAAAACAAAAAGAACGAAGAACCAGAAGATTTATGAGCACACACACGCAATGCACACACGGGAAAGCTTTTGAGGTGTAACACCTAATTTGGTGATAAGTAAAAGAGGCTAAACCGCCATGTGCTTTTCAGAAAACTCTTTGAGGTTTACATTACAAAATGAAGCAGGTATCAGTGTGTGTAGAAAAACATCTCAGTTTTCATTTGGCTCAAACGCCGCTGGGACTGTAAAGGAAGGAGCTGTTGTGTCAGCAAATATTCGGTGTTGCATTGTTTGTTTGGGCAGCACCAAAAACAAAGTAGAGATGGCACCAACAATTGCTACACTCATCATTCTCTGAATTTAGATAAATGAGCCTTCATCACATCAGCCTATGCTTTTGGTTTTGTTTTTTTTTTTACCTCAGTTGTTCTTCTGGACTTCAGCTGGGCTTTTTAAACTAACCAAGAAAACTGCTGGTTTCAGACACGGTTAGATAACAAATCCATCATTTCTCTGGGACCGGTGGGCATAGTTTATTTCTGAAAAGTCACACAGCTGAATTTGATCTTTAATGCAGCCAGACTAGAAAAATATGGACAATAAAAATAATGACCACTAAAAGACAAGTAACATTTGAATTGTTGGACAGAAAGATACAAGTGGATCCTACAAAAATATCTGTATATTCATATTTAATTTTATTAGGATCTTGAAATATTTTCTAGAGAAAAAAAAGTGGCATTCTGCAAGCCAACCTGTTACCAATTAACTTCTTCTGTTGCATCAAGGCACAATTTTACATGACTGGAAGAAATCAGAAATTTGTAATAATCAGATAAAACATGTTCATGTGGACGTCAGGAACGCTCTGATTACAGTTCAAAAGCTCCTTTCTCATGTTTTACTCCAATATCTGATTGCTTTCAGGGTATGTAGTAACGGTACGAAGTAACAGAAAACCCAAACTTTCTGTTATTTTTTAAACATCTGGTTCTTCTTTTGTTGACAATAACTATGGTCTTAATTCGATGTGCTGAGGTTTTTCATTTCATTTCACAAAAAAATAGAAGTCCTCACTTTACAAGAAGTGTTTTTATGTCAAGTGTCTTCCTCTTCACTGACTGAGTGTTGTTACATTCTCTACTTTTACTGAAACACTGCAACTCTCAATGGACAAATGATGGTTAAAAACAAGTTATTTTCATTTGAAAAAAAAAAAACTAGCAGTAGTGTCCTTAAAATATTTTCACTTTGCAAGATCATCCCACAAACAGCTTCAGTTTGTGTGTCACATGTTGGACACGCATGCTTCTGGATATCTTACTCTACCAATTAAGCATTTTAATCTAATATATCTAAAACTAACGAAGCAGAACGCAATAGAATGGACACTGTATACATAGAGTAGTTGAGTTGCAGAATACTCCACGTCTTCTGAGTTGTGTTTTACAACATTTGTGTTCTTTCTTCCCCTATAGATAGATAGATTGTTCACTTGCAGGAAATTGTTGTGTCACAGCAACATACAAGTAGATTTATATATTCTACACAGTGTATTACGTAAAATAAAGATTTCTCATTTACAGCCTGTAAGCACAGTAGTTCTTTTATATTGGAGGTGGAAACTCAGTCTGTGCCGTCGCCTTGATGCCTCCAGACACCGTAAATCACATGAAGCAAGTGAAAAGTCTTTTCCTCTATTTGACTTCTGTGGCTCTGACCAAGTGTGAGAAACCGGGAAATGGTGTTTTTCATTTTTTTTTAAACATTAATATTAATCCTTGTCATTTTATTTTAAGCACGGTATAAAATATTGATACAGAAAGCGGCTCTGGCGGTTCTATTTTTGTCTGAAAATGTACCTCCTCCAGTGTTTGTAATAAAATTTCGGCTGTAAATTGCTTCAGTGCCAGCCATCATGGCTGCAGAGGAGTGTCCGTCGGGGAGAGATGACCTTCACCGTGCCCCTGGCGACAGACACAGCTAAATCAAAGCCGCTGCTTGTTTAAGACAGCCACTGTACATGAGCCCTTGGTGAATTATTTATATATGAAATGAAGTGACCCCCGGCGGTTTTAAGACGTCCCCAGTAGGGCAAGGACGAAACAAGGTGGAGGGAAAAGGTGTGTGTGTGTGTGTGTGTGTGTGTGTGTGTGTGTGTGTGTGGGGGGGGGGGGGGGGGGGGGGGGCATGGCCAAAGTTTTAGGGACAAGGATGTTTCCACCGTATGCTTGTTCAGACGTGAGACCTACAGCAGGAAGGGAAGAGAGAAGTGAATGAAGAGAGACAAACTGAAAGCTCAGCTCTCTGGAGGAGCCTGCAGGGGTTCATATCTGAGGTATTTCCCAACCTGCCACATGCTCTTTGACTCTGTGATTTTTTTTTTTTTTTTGTGAGGACCAATATTACTTTTCCACCTGTGAAATGTTTTCACAATCCTTAAGGATTATTTGAATGTGGAAACTTATTTTCTAAATAATTTTTCATTCAATAAAAATGTTGAGGTGAAAAGTATGAGGTTGAGGAGGGAGATCAGGTAACGCGCCGTGTCAGTGAGGGAAGGACAGGGAAGGGTGTGTGTCTGGTTGGAAGAGGCTGCAGCCTACTTGAAAGGAGAGTAGTCAACCCTGATAACATCCATCTGAAAGTTATTCAAGCAGGATGTTCTGTTACGAAACAGCGAGGGGGGCGAGAGGGAGAGGGAGAGGGAGAGGGAGCAAGAGAGAGAGAGAGAGAGAGAGAGAGAGAGAGAGAGAGAGAGAAAGAGAGGCCAGTTCTGCCTGCCTCCTGCAAATGCCATTCATATGCAATTTATTAGAGATTAACAGAGAATGCCAGAGTTTGGAAGCTAATGTAACTCAGTCAAAGTGGGGTGACAGGTCAGAGCAGTGTGTAGGTGGCTGCCTGTGGCTCCGGATTCCAGCGTTTTTATTTCCTATGCTGAGTAAATATTGACATTTTCATTGTATCCGTTTGGCCCCAATATGATTCTGACTGTAATCTTGTGGTTTTAGCTTTTGCAGAGCGTCTGTTTCAAGAAAGTTTAAAAAATAAATGGGAAGCATAGATCACCAATAGGCTTGTGGCCTTTCTTACTTGTTTTGCATCATATTGCTTTCGTCTTAAAGAGCTTCCCAACAAAATAGGAAGCACAAAAAACAAGTTACATAGTGGTTTCATGTTATGAATATGTACTATGTGTTTCAACATGACGGGCTTGACACTTGACACAAACAACACTGACAGTTATTTGTGTAGATTGAAGGATAAATGCATTGTCAAATACTTGCCAGCCACCTCCCACAAACCTCCTGAATGACACACAGCCCGTCAGAGCTTCCGGTTCATCAGATGTTTGATTGACCTTGCTGAACATAAATATATAGAAGGTGTCAAGCTACGCCTGAGGCAGCAATAATGTGTAACTTTTGCCTTCAAATCTGATGCTTTTGCTGTTGATTGAGCTGCCAACGCACGAGCCAATGATGCAGAAGACCAAAAGATCTGAACATAAAGGGGAGACGTAATACTGCATCACAGGAGATCTATTTTAAAACTGTTAACAAGGTATGGCAGCTTGAAATGCTACATTCCTCTGCAAACCCATCTCTGAACTCACACACATGATTAGTGGGGTTCAAATATGATTACAGAGGTTTGGAAACTACAAATAAAACACAAAGTATTTATGATGTGGTTGAAAGTGTATCGCCCTGCTTGTTTTTGGAGCACACGCCTCCCCCGTAAAGCAGCTGGAACTCATTTCAGGCTCGGAGCATTGTTCTGTGGCAGGTAGATGTTAAAACTGCTTTTCTTGTGGGGGCCAACTGCAAATAGCTGCTTAAAGCATCTGTCACCTACAGTCCAGCTGCTGCAAGCACATGGGCTGCGGTCGCAGGTACGTATGAACATGCCAGAAGGCCCCAAAGGACGATTACATCGTTCACATTTTTCACACAAATTCCTACGGTTTACTTCCAGGAGTTTCTCGACAGTTTTAGCAGAATCTCTCAAGGGCATAACAGACATCGTGTAGTTACACAACAGTGTTTAACCACAAGGGCTAAGAAGTGTGTCTGTGATGCAGAAAGGCTTTTCCAGAGTCTGTAAATGCATTCCAGGAAAGTTACAAGTGAATTGACAAAAAAAAAAAGCAGTATGACTCAATATCTTGTAAACTGAATACATGCATATCGTAATGAATCTGAATATTGTTTTACATCAGCAAGAGGCTGCTCTTTGTGTGCCTTTTGTTTTGACCTGTCAACATCAGTTTCACTGTGGAGGGCTCTAAACCCTTGTGACAGATCATCATCCCAGCTATTCATGGTCAGCAAAGAAGGCGAGGGAGAAACGGAGAACGAGACTGATAATGATTCTTTTTTATTCAAGCTTGTGGCATTTACAGCCTATTAAAGCCACCACTATTTAGGCATTGTTGCAAACTAAAATCTGAACGCCATAACCATAAACAAGAACGCTGAGGTCATATTTGTCTCGTGGAAAACAATGCTCGTTTGTAAAAAAAGCACTGGCACTGCTATCCAGCCAGCCTCCATATGGCATACAACATAATGCAATTTCCCTGTAGATGAACATATATACCATTCTTTCACTTTTTAATGCGCCGAACATGGAATTTCTTTGTCTGCACTTTTTTTTATACACATATGCAACAAAATTCCAGCTGTTATTCTCAAAATTAGGCAAGCAAGAAATCCCCTTCAACCTGGATACAAGCATAAACAAAGCCCACCGCCGATACACACACAGCAAAATTCACATTTGTCAGCCTCGCTTTGCTGAGAGCAAATATAACTTGATGCTTTGGTAATAAATTGTGTTTTCACTTGCCTATAAAAGCATTTCGGTGCCTGCATTTGTGCTCACGTGTCCGTGAAAATGAAACTGAAGTGAAGGACAATAGAAGTGAGATGAGAAGTGTGAGCTGGGTGTGGTCTTATTGTATTAGTGTAACAAGTACTTCGGACTGCCCCTCCCTCGCAGGAACGCATCGGGCCCTCCTTTTGTCACTGACCTCTGGCATGGCTCATTAAATCCCTTAACTTTGTCATTGATCCATCCCAACACACACATAGGCACAGATTTTGCACACAGATACACACAAATATACAATACAGAGCACCCCCTGCATGTCCACCCCCCCATGATGCCCTGGGCTTATGGCATTGCCATATGTCCTCCGCACAGGCGCTGGCAGCTCGGCACTGCTTTGTATTCAGCACACATTTAAATACACTGCAGCATGTGAGGAACAATTGGAAGGCAGCTACACAACAATTTCACCCCGGGCCTTGGTAAAAGATGGTGATCCCACTGTTTCCTCATAGAACAACACTTGGTTTAGGATTTAGACATAACCTTGCACAAGCTTATGCAACACCACTGAAAACCTGAACGCGTCATAACAGTTTGACAACTTGAGTTAATGGATTATACATTCCCTTCTGGGTCGGAGGATTTCCACCGTTGTTTTCCTCCCAGTGTTTCTTTTTCTTTATTAAACAGTTTAATCTGTGCTAAGACAAGTTAAACATGACATGATTGATAGCATAGTTTTGTTTCCCCCGCCCCCGAGGCACTGTCTTCATTTCTGTTCTTGTTGTGAAAAGTATTTATAATACATTGAAATGCTGAAATGTACAAATGAGTCATGCTGTCTTTAACTATGCAAGAACGCAATAAACTACCATATAAGGATTTTAAATACTTGACCGGGCTTTAGTGTTGCTGCAGCGAGTAACCTTATGCCCCTCACTGAGCCACTTCTGTTGCCCTTTAACCCTGTGATGGAGTTTCGCTCCCTGTGATCCACTGCAGTCTCACAGTGCAGCACAGTCATATATCACACCAGTCATGTGGGGAACCAACTAAATTTAAAGTCTTGTGATTCTAAGCCTTTTGAGCTTAATTAAAGAAGCGTGTTTGAAAGTTGAGAAAAACATCTCCACATTCAGAGTTTCTTCTTATTAGCCTTTTCAGAAAATATGCATAATGGAAAGGCAGATTAACAATCAAAAGTGATCCGACTGATAAATCTTGTCAGACAGCAATGTGTTTTCCAGCTATTTATCACTGTGTTTGGAAGTAGAATAAAATTACTTTTTTGGAAAGTTTTTCTCTTCTCAAATCTCTCAAATCTTTCTTCAACATTGTGACCAGTTCAGGATTAATAATCTTTGTCCAATAATCCATGTCAGGGATGTTTTAAATCTTTCTAAACTATGAACAGAAAACAGGAACATTTCTGTGTTGCAGATTATTTCTTTGCTGTAAGAATTCGTATTGATAAAAAAAAACCCTTTGGAAAATCTGCTTCTTTTTTCTTTTCAATTGTGCCACATTTGTAAAGGACATGCATTTGTGGGATGAGCAACAGGGCGGAGTTTGTGGATCATGCCCATGAAAAAGTCAAATCTCTGATAATGACAAACTGACGTTTTTAAAAAAAAATAACAGACTTTCCACTGTCATGGGTTATTGCCTTGAAGCATTGTTACAACACAAAGTAATCAATAAATAATAGATTTTTGTATTTTTCTTTCTTTATAATTTATTTGACAAACTGATTTCAACATTTCAAATTGTAAATACATTTGTGGTGCATTGATGATTCACAGGAAAGGAGTTTTGTAAATTGTGTGCAGGTAAATGTGAGAAAACATCAGTATAAAAGCAATGGATGTTTTGCAGGTTTAGTGTAGATTTAGTGCCATATTATCCACAACAGCATTTATGATGGATCACAACAGAAATACTTTGATGACTGTTTATCACCGAACCTTTAAAAAGAGAGGAAAACACAAATGTTACTGATGCCATGTAGTTCAGTGGTTCACATTTATCCCTCGCTGTAGCCCCACCAATTAATTCCTAAAAAAAAAAGGTTGGGGAATATACATGAACAAGAAGAACAACATAAAATAAATACTTTGACCAGTTTCCAATGGTATATGGTCTTGAGAGAACGGGTCGTTATCTAGTTTTGTTTTCAAAGTTCACACAAAGCCTTGGACTCACCCTTTGAACTTTTGAAGCCCCCACAAAGACTCAGATCCCAGGTTGGAAAAAAATCTGAAGGGATCTGATGGGAAAAGTAAGAAGATATCAAAAATAAAGAAGTGGACAAACAAACACACTTTGAGCCTTTTTTGCTTGTTTTTGTCAGAGACATGCACTGACAAGCTGACGATGTGGATTTTGACTCTTCATGTTCCTGTCAAATGAAGACAAGCATATAATGAAGGTTTAACTGCTGGCGACATACAGACATCTGAAGCTAAAATAGAAGGAACAAAGGTGAGTTTCATAGTAAAAGTGATTGACGTACAGAAAAAAGCACTGATTGACTTAGCGGAGCTTTCCTAAGCCGTCCATGCAGCTGCTGTGGCAGGTCCAGCCAGCAGAGTGACTCAGCAGTGGTCACTGAGACGTGACCCAGATCCTCCAATCGCTGTGGATTTCTGATGGAGAAGTGTCGTGCAAAGCAGGTCAGTACCGGCCATCACTCCAAACTCCTCCTGACGTACAGAGAAAAAAGGAAGGAACAGCTTCGTGGGCACAATTCAACAGTGAGCCGAATCAGCTGAGGCTTGAGGGAGAGCAGAAGAACGAGGACTGCGCCGCATCTGTTTGGATGTGTGTCAATCGTGCTTGGAGCTCTTCAGAGGTAACCTCCCAGAAAGGTTCCCAATAACTTTCTTCCCCAAAAAAAACAACAATGACTTATCCCTTAAATGCTTGCAATGCTGCTGCATGTGCAAGCGGCTGACTTCCTTCTGACCCTCGCAGCTCTGCTTATTGAACATGGAGGCTGAAGGCCAGTGATAAGATTACACGCGTGCATGTGCCAAAGATGTTGGCCTGTATGTAGCATTGTGCAAGCATTGTGTGAATTCACACTAAGATGAGATTACAAATAATTAAACGTCTTAAGCGGTAATAAGATCTAATAGTAGAAAACTCTATGAACAATGTTCTACTGTTCGTACGTGGACGTTGACTTCTGCAGGACGTGGAACGTAAACCACTGCTTTGAGATGAGACGTCCTGTGTTTCCCGACAGCAGAGCGGGAGGCTTGGTGTTGAAAGCTGAGGCGGACAGAGAGTTCTGAAGCAGACGATTTCTTGTGTTTGAACCAAAGCACAAAGTGAGACAATAAAAGGGTCAAGTGAAGGTCAAGGGTCAAGGTGACTATTGATTTCATTAGGTAAATTATGGTGCAGTATCAGGGGAGAATGTCCTCAAATACACCTCGGCCTTGCTTGTGCCTAGGCCTTGCTAATATAGAAGAGATCATAATCCCAAAACTCAAGTTTTGTGATTTATGACTTCAATGTGTTGGTTTCATTTTTAGATATACACATTTTCTTAACACAAATTACATGAAAGATCATCTTTTGAAATGACAACATATTCTTCCTGCTAGTGCATTTTTCTTATACCACACAGATTTGAAGCAAACATAGAAAAGGAGAGTAAAAGTGGTTGGGTCAAGTCAAAGTCCAAATCATATTTTGATGTTATTCAGCCTGAAATTTGTTGGCGACTATCAGTGTTAGCATCTTGTTTTTCAGTGATTTGCAAGTTTTTAAATATGAGCACTTGATTGACTTGAAAGACATATTTCACGATGCTGTCAGGATTTCTGAGTTAGTTCTGGATTCACGAGGCGCTGCTCCTCCACCAACCAAGTGTCAAATTTAAGAAAAACGAAACAGATTCATCTATCACTACAACACACAACCCTGTTGTTGCATGATAACAGTGTTAACTCCACATCAAATTTTAATTGGTTTGATGTCAAAAATGAACAAAATGATACATTTAGGTTACATCTTTCGAAATATAAGCTTGTCTCTTTTCTATGAACATGTTAAAATTTACAAAGAGGATGTAAGTAGTGGCGTGCAACTTAAAAGCCACGCAGAAGAGCATGCAGAGAAAAGAGAGGGAGAAAGGGATAGCTGTGGAGTTTGTTTCCTGATGGTGCATTTTCGTGAAGGTCTTTTGATCCCCTCGACCAGGCCAATAAGGTAAAGTGTTTTCCTTTGTGTAAAGTATTTTATTTTGTATAATGTTGCTATTATTTCTTAATTGTGTTCATGTGATAGGCGCATGATCATTATTGAAGCACATGTTACACTTCTTTTGAGTTGCAAATATTGAAGTTATGTATCTTGTTATGTGTGAAATGTCTTGGATTCATTTGTGCTTTATGTGTTTTAATGTAGTTTTCACGGCTCAATAAACGCCCATAAATAGAATACAGTTAAGCTTTTCATCTGGAGGGGAACATCAGTCACAGCTTTTTTTCGGTTAATCACACAAAAATTCATCCGACAAGCAAGCGATGTGTAGATGACAGGAGGAAAGCATGAAACTTTGATCTGATAACCGGCTTGTAGAATTCATTCCTGCATTGATGTGTTGAAGCAGAAGCTTTAGAAATATCATCAATCAAGTTAAATAACTCGTGTGTGTGTGTGTGTGTGTGTGTGTGTGTGTGTTTTTGCTTGTTTTAACATAGTGCTTGTACACACTCTCTGTTTTCTGTGTGTTTGCAATGTCACGGCTGAGTAAAACTTATTGGTGTGTGCTTGTATGTGCCAGCATTAGATAATAATCTTAGAGCCACAGACATCTCCCCCAGTGCTCTGCCAGGCCTCAGACTCCCAACATGGCAGTGCAACTCCCCACTTGAATCTGATTGCACCACGCACCCCCTGCTGTCTAATGAGAGGATTAGACTCTACATATTTGTTACAATCCCCTGTTGAGGTTACCCCTTCCTCTCCCTCTTTCTGTCTCCTCCTCCTTCATGTTGCCGGGGCGGACTGCTGCGTTTATGGGCCTGTGTAGTTTCTCTTTGGTCCGACTATCTGCCGCTCTGCTGACACACGCAAGGTAGAGAGAGGTTCACGCGTGCACAAATTCAAGCTCCCTGCACCTACGTCCACCCACACACGTGACCACATAAACTCACGTATACACACACACACACACCACACACAACCCCCAAGCAAGGCAAGGAAAATTTATGCCCTGAGTGTTTCGCGTTTAAACAACCACGGTGCAGCATATGGAGGCGCCTCCATTTTCCTCTCACCAGCTAATTGTTCTCTGCATTCTGTGGTGTGGTCGTGCGGTGAGCGTCGAGGAGGTTGAGGATGACCAGCGCCGAGCTCCCGGTTTGTGGATAAAAGATATAAAGCTGAATCAGACCTGCCAGTATAATTACAGGCAGGAATCTGAGCAATGCTGTGATCTGAACTGAGCCTGACACCATGTAGCTATAGGGGCCCACGGAGCTGATTTACCCACCCTCCGACGGAGAGAGAGAGAGAAACAGAGAGAGACAGAAAGTGCTTGTATGTGGGGGATTTTGACCTTCGTGTTACTTCTTGCCATTCGTTACAATAAATGACACATTTTCCACAGACTCCTCGGCATCCTGCGGTGTTAAAAATGGACGGCAGAACAGCGAAGTTGCCTGTCATGAGGCTGATTATTGGAGGCCGTATTGTCGCAGGGACGCTTTCTCACTGCGCGCTCTTTGCCCAGGGGCTCCGGTTTGTGTATGCATGTGTCTGTGAGTTTAACCATATACAGCCCAGGGTGTGCTGTTCTCTCCTTCATTCAGGACAGCGAGAGGCCATGTCACTTATCTGAGGAATTCACTCTGAACATCTTCTCTTCATAAACACTCCCCTGTGGAGCACATCCCTCTCTCTCCCTCACATACCCCACCTCCGAGTCTTACGCTTACGGCTGAAACTAGAACCGGTACAAAAAGACGTGAAACTAAAACACTGCAAACTGTACAGTGTTGCCAAACGCCACCTGGAACTTCCATAAACTGCTCAACATTGCTGACATAGTTGAGTGTCTTTGTGTTTTCAATATGCGGCTTGACCAAACAGGTGGTACTCATTAACGCTGGAAAAATGAGAAGCGAGCACCATACTGCGAGTGCATAGTTCACGCAGGGGAAGTTTTCTTTTAATTCAAGATCAGATCTGCAGAGAGAGAGAAAAAAAAAGTCCTTCCAGATTAGTTCCGCCCTCATTACAAACTCTGACACATATCTCCTACTTTGAGGATTCTCGGATGCTGACAGTGGCCCATGAGGTAAGAAAATGCTTTTTGTCTGCCTCATTCAGACTGATGTTTATCTGACAAAAACATAACTCATGCACAGATTTGGCCGTACTGTTTTTTTTTTTCTCTACAGAATGGAATTCCAGCTGCCTTGCTTCCGTCTGATCTCAACATTGAGGAGAATGTCAGTTCGACGACAGAGATAGGAATGGCACCTGGAGAATGTCCTCCCGAGCACATTTGTAACCCTCTAAAGGAAAATATAAGCTAGAAATCAGCAAGCAGACGCTCACATGCAATACCTTTTCAGAAAAGCCCAGCGGAGTAGGCCTAGCACGTCAGTGTTGAAATGTAAACACTGGTGTAGTCTTACTGCACCAAGAGCAGGGAGCTGACGAGCCTGAAGCTTAATCATACAGATAGCTCTCATAATTTATACCAGTTATATGGCTGCACTGCCTTTCTTGTCCATCCCTTACATGGGTGCATGTGTGTGGCTATAGTTCTGTCTTTCTGATATTGTTGGGCCAGAAAAGTGGGAGGACACCACACTTAGGGAGCCTGACCTGCGTTGTAGGACCCGAAGTTTAAGGCTCAGCATCACCTTAAAGTTAGGGTAAAAGTTGGGAAGCTGAGTAATATTTAAAAGATCAATGAAGTGTAAATCGTCAGAAAATGAATGCAAGTCAATGGAACGTCTGCCGTGTTCTTCTGCGGGGAACTTGAAATAAACTCCTTGGTTTCCTTGGGGGACGACAGTCCGTGTTTTAGGGCTTTGGGGTTATGTTTAAGGTACAGGTTAGACTTGGGGCACTGGTAGATATGGTTGAGTTTGAAGGAGGAAATAAATTAAGGTTGATGTGTCGTGTTGCATTATAAACATTGTGTGTGTGTGTGTGTGTGTGTGTGTGTGTGTGTGTGTGTGTGTGTGTGTGTGTGTGTGCATTTCAGAAGTGTAATGTGACACCCAGGTCTTCTAGGGAGGACTGAATCTATGACCCCATCTGGATACGCCTTCTCCCAGGCTCTCTAAGGACCGAGCTGTTAATGGAACATAAATCCAGCTGAATAGATGGTAGATGTGTACAGACAGCAAAAAAAATAAAAAAGTGACGATAGTGCTGCATCCCAGAGAGCCTCTCCAGTACAGCTTTGCATAAATATACACCAAAGAAACACACATGAGCTTTTACTGATTATTATCTATCAATGTAAAACAAGAGGAATTCAAAACAGTGTAGTTCTGTTGATGCATTTTGTGAGATTTTAGATTGTGTTTATTTATTGTTGCTTTGGGAGTTGTTCTTTCAATTAACAGCTCTTTCTCTTGCCCAAATTTATGCTCTTTCCACTGCTTTATGACTTCAGAGCCATCAAATCAGGAGTGGGCGGGGATCCAGAGCGTCCATCTGATTGGCCAAATATGTGGACAAACTGAATGCACTGCACTTCAGTCTTCTGTGATTTGTATAGAGTGAATGTTGATATCGACTAACGATGAATTTGTGATGATTTCTGCTTGCTTTGAACACTGAATGCAAAACTAGTTTTCATTTTCCAGTTGTCTTAACATGTTTATGTTGACGAGTTGATAGTGTATTATTAAAAAAAATAAAAATGCTTTTCCTTGTTTTCCCACAATTGCTCTGCCATAAACCTTAGGTTTAATTAGAAATTGCAACAGACAGCTGAAGCCTGCTTCAGTCTTGTATGGCTGAAATTGCTCTTTGTCAGTTGAAGCTGCTGGGAAAAACATCGAGGGGGAAAAAAACTCCACCAATTCAACTAGCTTACTGTGACCTAACTTACATTCTTCATTACTGAAGCACATGTTTTAAGTTTGATGTAGTTATGGTCATGTACTGAGGGAGGGTTGGGGGTGTTGGGGGGGCGCTTAGTGATGTAGTGGCTTGAACTCTCACCTCATTGCGAGAAGATCTCTGGCTGGGTGGGTGGGTGGGTCTTCCTCAGTTTCCATGTTCATCCTGAGCACACATGGGTTTTCTCTGAGGACGTCTGTTCACTCCCACTGTCCACAGCATGCAGCTGAGGCTAACTTGTGATTAGTGGTCACAAGATGTAAATGCGAATGTGTTTCTCAGTGTTTCCTGTGTGATGGACAAGTAGCCTGACCAGGACTGGCCCCAGACCAGTAACCCGCAACCCTAAATTCATACAAGATTAGCAGATTGATAGCTGATAATGTGTTGCAACAAACAGAATGTGAATCCACACAATTTCAATAACACAGCAGTCACAACCATTACATGTCCATCTCTTTATTTCTGGCGCTACTACAGCAGTATACAACCTTCCTAAACGCTCCCTTGATGAACTGCCAGTCTGCAAGAACTGAAATGAAGCGGCTAAATTGAACCATTTACACCTGCAATTTTCAATCTGTGAGGTGTGAAAATGTGTTTCGTTTTTGTGTCCGAGAGAAAATGTTGACAGGAACCAAACGCAAAAACACTATTTTCTGTCCTCCTGACTCATTGAAAAACACCAGAGGAGACTATCACCATCATGCAGACACATCTCTGGCCTGAGATATGTTGTGCTGTTGCCCGTTTCCAACGCACAGATGCGCATCACTCACAGCCACACGTGTTTGGGGTAGTTTTGTAAAAGCACTGTAGTCAGAATATATGAATTATGTCTAATATTTTTTTTTCCTCTTGTGTTGTTTAATATCAGATATGTTTGTCACAGACAACCATCCTATCAAATAATGGTTGGTTTGGTAAATAGCAGCTCTGTTTTATGCCATAAGTGTGAGTTACATAATATATACCAAAGACTTAAAAGTCAAGATATTCAGAACTGAATAAGTTGGAAAACCTGGAACTGATTATACAGTTAACAGATTTACAGCTTTCTTCATTACTGACATCTCTACCAGGAGGTTTTTTTGTCTCTGACTGACGCTCAAACGATTCGATCCTGCCGCAGAAAGCAGCAGACACACCTCCTGATCTCACCTCCCGCTTGCACAACCATGATGTATTTGCAAGGTATATAACCAGTACCGTGGCAGATCGAGCCTCAAGTGTATGTTTTCTTTCTGAGAAAGATCATGATTATAAGTTCTGCTCTGTCGAGGGATATGACATGAGCCGTCCCACATGTCTCAGTGCGCTGCATAAATTCATTGACAATACATCTGGAAAGAATATAGAAATTAAGGCCTGGCTTTTCCAATTGCTCCACCCACGATGAATCTGACTGGACAAAACAACTCTGCAGTTGAGAGAGCAGTTAAAAAAAAAAAAAAAAAAAAATCACAGATCCTACATGTATATAATGCAGAGTGATGCAACAACCGATTTAACGATAAAAAGTAAAACCTTTACTTTCAAAAGAGCTTTCACCCAGCAGGTCAGTTATATCAGTTGGTTTCACAGTCACAGCCCTGTCTTTGTGACCACACTGCCGCTCTCACTCCGGTGTTCACTGTATTTGCACAAGAGCCTGCGAGCATCGCGCTTGCACTGTAAAAACTGACATGTTAATTCTATTTGAAAAATTTGATGAAACGGAATAGAATGTTTGGTTTTTTTTTCGTTTAAGGTCTGAAAACATGAATGTATGTTGAATTAGAAGACTTTTATATTTTAGAATTTTTGTGAGAAAAGCTGCGTTTCCTCAAACCTTTGAAGCTGATATAGTATCAAACCTATAAGTGAGCTCATATTGACTCAGATGCCAATATTCTATGGATGTATGTAAAAGAGGAGGGAAGACTGCAGCCTGAGGAGTCTTTCCTGTTTCTGAATGCATCGTTAAAGATCAACTTCAATTTCTTCCCTTGTCGGAGAGAAAAAAAACAGCAAGGAGGTGCACAAAAACAAAGAGAGGGACAATGTCCTAAAGGAAGAACATGTAATGCATGCAAATGTCTGTTTAAAGCCACTTTCCACAGACTGAGAAAAGCTCACTGCTTCTTGCTTGTTTAAGTCAGGAGGAGCTTACCTCCCTGGATTTAACAGAAATAGAAAACTATGAACAAACAAGCAGGGAGCTCTGTGCAAGTCTGTTGAGAAGTATAAAAATACATGTTAAAGAAGAACGTGGAAATGTTCCATTTAACACATTTGATGCCAGTCTTTAATGAATAATAATAAAAAAAACCGATAATAAGCACTGCCATCACGAGAAATTACATTTTAGTCAACATAGAGAGTTTAAATATCATGCAAATCTGTGCTTGTTGTTATCAAATCTTTGATTTACTTTAATATTTGGTGTTCATCTTTATATCAGCACAAATATAACAACTCAACCTACATTGAAACTTGAGATCCAGACGTATTGTTAAATGTGAGAAAGGGTGTGATAAGCAAGACATATTCCATCTCATTCCCGCAGTGACATTCATTAAAAAAGGACAATGAAATACAAACGAAAACATCCTCTTAAAACTTAAGAAAGCACAGGTGTTATATTTTAGAGTGCAGTCACAGCTCCATCTGTTTATAGGAAGAATGGAGAGGCCCTCCGCAGACCCCTGAGAGGTTTAAAGCATGCCGGCCTCCCGCAGCCTCCCAGCAAACACACTGGATACTCCACTCTGCGCTGGCAGGCCGGTTTTAATTCAGCCTGGGCCTCACGAGGAGGTGAACCTCTTGGATCACCGCCAGGTAGATTGTTCAAACAAGCAGCCATGAGCCATCAGAAGAGCCATCCCGCCTTCGGTCCTCGCTGTTAATGACGAGTTGGTTAAATTCATCCTTTTACCCGGCGATAGGATGTGACTGAAGCAAACACAAACCTTGTCCTTGCAGGGGATATTACCATCAATCTGCCACATTTAGTGTGCACTTTCCTTCATTTCCCCACGCTGACTCATTCAATCCCCCCCAACACACACACACACACACACACACACACACACTCCCACCCCTTTCTCGCCATTTATTGCTAGAAGCTTCCAGCAAGAAGCATCGCTGGCAGTGCGGCTCCTCTGCAGGCTCTGCCTCTGATTTACTGATTGATTTCTGCATTAACGACCACCGCCCCCTCCATCCAACTGCCCCTCGCACACGCACACACACACACACACACACACACCCATTGTTGAGGCTCTGCTGTGGCTTGAAGATAAAAAGGAGAACCGAGGCCTTGATAATGCATGAATGTAGAGAGACAGATGTGGCCGGAATCTATTGAGTCCTTTATGCTTAAAACTTCCTGGGATGAAACAAATCAGGGTTGCTACCTGCAGACACTACTCACCTGAAATCTTAGCTAATCTTCGCCTTAAATAAGTAAACGTCGAGTTTTTTGCTCACAGTTCAGGCTTCTAACCACAAATTATTTCATAATGCTGTTTTATTGGCTCTCCACTAGCTGGGAAAGGCAATAGGGCATTTATTGCAGTTGGGGAGACATTACCTCAGGAGACAGTCGATATGAAAAAATAAAATCTAAAATAGCAACTTTGACATGAAACAGACCTCCAGATAAAAACAAATATATTTCTTGCATCCTTTGGATTAATTCATATGATTATTAATTATGAGAATCCTGACATGTGACTAATTTTTTTCAACAGTTCATTGCTGGAAATTCAATTTAGCATGACGGACGAAACAGCGCGTAGTGAACATTTGAATTCAGAGTTTGGAGCTATTCTTTGTGGTTTGCATGTTCTTCCTGTTTGGTACTGGAATACCTGTTGTCTCCAGGGATTCCAGCTCCTCGCACAGTATAGACACATGTGACTAAACACTTTGACACTTTGAAATTACTCTTAGCTGAGATGTAGTTTTTTTTAGTTGTCTGTCTCCCTGTATTTGACTTGTGATTTTTTTTTTTCTTTTTCTAGGAATTTTGTGTACTTTATTGATTCCATCAATCCATTCATCATCCAAGCTGTTTTATGCTGTTCAGGGTCGCAGGGTTCTGGAGCCGATCCCAGCTAACGATGGGCGGGGGCAGCGAAGCGTACTTTATTGATTCCACCGTGTTCAGGGAGCTACTGCGGTGACCTCTCAGCTGTGAGATTTCAACCTCAGATCCCAAATCCACTCCTCCAGCCTCCGGGTCGCCACTCTTCCACGAATGGTGACAAGACCACACAGTTCACACTACGTTTGCCAATGGCTGGAATCACCTCTGGTGTAAAGCGGTGGAGAAGAAGGAAAGAAGGATGGACACAAGTTAACAGCTGGTGATGCAATATCTGAGAAAAAGCTCCTCAGAAAAAACAATCCTTCAGCCACTAAAAGGCATTATGTAACTATTTTGTCACTTTGTTGACTCTCTATAATGTTGTCAACTAAATACAAAACCTGATTTTCTACAAACATGCAGATATTTTGCAAGACGGATCCAGATCTTTAAGATTTTTCACCGATCTTCATTTGTACCGCACCAATATTCAAGAAGTCTTGAAGAGAAATATATGTTTACGGTGGGCGCGCTGTGAGCCCCGAGGTGGCCGAGTCCTGACCTGCAGTCATGTGATAACCGTGAGGAAAACTATGCAAAGATTCTTTGCCATCTTTTTAAGTTCACATGTGATTAAGTATTTAATTTGCGACCAGTGGTTCTGAGTGGAAAATGACAACCACATGCTTTCAAACCACAAGTCTTCTGCTCACTGAAACTTGACACACTTCTCATGATACTTCTTCACATCATGTCAAAGGCATGTCTTCCACTGGTACAGGGTCATGTGAAGCAGGCTAGTCCCCTGAGAGAGGTTTGGATAAGTTTTCCATCTGTAAAGGTAGCTTTTTTTTTTATTTCAGGGGTCACATGCGGCCCACGTTCATCTGGAATGGACAGAACGAGTGAAAAGACAACAATCCATTTAACACTAACGATAAATATTACCCCATCTGTTCAGTGCAGAGACACAAATACGTAAATCCCCAATCACTTGAAATAAAGAAAAGTGCTACTTTAAATTTATTTTAACATTTTGCATCTAAGATGGCCTGTTTGTCCAAACCGACATTTACAAACAAATGTCCACAACTCTTACTAAAAACAGTGTGACCCCCGCCCCAGTGAAGAAACCATATGGTCAAAACCCCTGTGTAAACAAGACATAAAGGATTAGATTAGCAAGATTCTTAAAAATGTTCATTATACGCTCAAAATGCAAAAAATCCTGCATGCTGCTAAAATTTTCCAATCTTACATGCACGTTTTAACATCGATTTTAATCTCTAACTTCTTGCGAGTACCCTACTTTCAAAACCCTTTGAACCCTGGTGTTGTTAAAGTAAAGGGCATGTCTCCTTGGCCTGTTAGTTTCTCTGTTATCTCCTATCAGCAACCATCCTCAGCAGAGTGGTTAGTTAGGTTACAAGGAAACAAGTTGCTGCTGGGGCAGATAGTAAGGCCATTCAGTGCAACAACTGAAGGCGACTTGGGGTGTTTACAGTGGTCAGCACTGGATGTTATACATTAGTATGTTGACACAGCTGTAAACAGACCTGAAGGACGCTGGGAGATACAATTTGTAGCAGACCGATCTCGTGTCCCGTCTGCAGCGTCTTGAAGTTATCAGAAAGGAAGGACATGCTGCACACTAAAGACCATTTTCCAATGTTATATTTTTTTAGAATTGCAATCCGAAGAAACTACAATTGAGTATCAGAAACAGCTACGACCCTGCATGGGAAACTCAGAGAGAGCTTCCCTCACAGGTGCCTCATGCAACAGAGATAAAATGACCGATAACATACGTTGTTCAAACAGTATGAATGTTTCATTTGTTTTTATGGAAACCTTACTCCCTCTGCTTTATCTTTACTTAAGAGGTGGGCACAGAAGAAAAGGAATGGAAAACACACAGGAGCGTTAAAAGAAGAAAAAAAACAGAACAAATTTTAAACCTCTGATGGCCTTATGTTCACTTTGGGGATGTCTCTAATGAGCAGAAAAAAAAACTGTTTTGCCCCAGTAAACCTGGCCCTGCTGTACGTGATTATCTTAAGAGGCAGTGGATAGATGCACACATGATAATCTTATGAGGCAGACGACAAAATCTTGATTTAGAAAATGGCCAGAGTACTCTTTGGCAACCTGCTCTATCCTTCTCAGACAGAGACGAAGGGTGTGAGTGTGTGTGTGTGTGTTTGTGTGTGTGTGTGGGACACATAGCTGGCAGGAAAATATCTGGTCAAGGCAATTTTCCATTCAGCGAAAGTCTTGGGGGGGAAAAAAACAACAACAAATGAGGGGTTTCAGTCCATCCAACAGTTACATCACAATAAACCTCATAACTCAATTCGCCAACAGATCCCTGCTGAATATTAGATTAAGCTCACATAAGCGAGTCCCAGTGTTGGTTTTACGGCATCTCAGAGAGCGCCGTTGTGAAACAACACTCCAGTTAATAGGTAACGCTGCAAGTTTCTCAGTTTTAATGTATGTATTCAGTGGCCAGCAAGTCACCAATTGGTCACTATATAAGAATGTGACACAACGGTTAAGCAACGTGCTGATCCTCAGTGGTAGAAGATGAAATAGTGCCCCCTGGTGTTCATTAAAATACTGTAATAACTCCGTGTATGAGGGAAAGCCACATTAGAGGCTCAAGTGTTGTTCATCAGATATTTATTCAGGTTAAATAAGTGTGAAATCTGTGTTACAACTGTTGAGCAAGTCAATAAATCAGATTGGCTTAACTCAAACTGTTTACCAGACTGTAACTGAGCAGAGGTGAAACTGTCCGAGCTCAAAAGTCAGCAGAGACGAGGAGAAAATCCTTTCTGCACACACATACGAACCAAAAAAAAAAACAAAACAAAGGGGGGTGTCAGCTTGTTCAGTGTTTTACAGACAGAAGACTGTTACCTATTACATATTTTATACAGCGTGTGCCACTATAGGAGAGATAAGTGTACAAAGCATTTCTGTGATGAAATAAATCATCCATACTTGAATCTCACAGATGAAACTACAACATGAAGGTTTTGACTTTGTCAGTTTCATTTTCAGTTTTGTTTAATGACATCTGCTCAAAACACAATGCTGAAAAAAGTTTCCCATCAGTGCAATATTCATTTCCTCCACCTTGAGAAGTTCAAGAAGTCTTCAGCACGAACAGATTTAGTTGCACGATTGGATTTGAACACGAAAAGAGTGTTTTTCTTTTTGACAATCTGATGTGCAACAATTGTTGAGTCCAGTTCTTTTCCCCTTTTTCTGATACTTGTTTGGGCGGACTGAAATCACAGCTGCAGTGTGGCCGAGGTCTGTGACATGGCGTTGTAGATGAAGGTGTTGTTGAAGGGCACAAACTGGTGGCTGATGATCTTGATGGCCTCTTGCGCAGCCGATCCTAAACAAACAAGTCAGCAACGGTTAGAGGACATTTTTGATTTGTAATCAATGATCTTTTGCTGAAAAGATACTGAGTTTTTACCTCCCAAAAATGCTGCAACTGTATGTGGCTCTGATGCTCCGTATCGACAACTGAAAGAGGGGTTAAACATTTTTGAATTGAGTCAGTTTAGCCTCTGCTGTACCAGTTTTGGTGAATCTAGCAGTGAGACTTACAACTCGTGGATGTAGTCGTCCTTGATGTTGACATTGAGTCCGTACTCCTGCAGCAGGCTGTTCACGCAAAGCTTCAGTTTGCTGATGTCGTCCTCCACCTGGTAGTTATAAACTCCTGAAATCCAAAAAGAGAAAACAGAAGCACAAAAGACTTAACAGACTTTATCTTGGACTTCACATTATGTAAATACAGGAGTATAGAGGGGAAATTCACTGATGCTGGTCAGTTTTTAACAAAACAATGAACAAGTTAGAGAACAGACATTTGTAGACATGTTTGTAACAGCACTGACGCAAAAGACTTGAACCTTTCTTTACACTGAAGCCACAACCTGACATAATCTGTCAAAAACCAACTTGTAACTTCAAAAAAAAAAAAAAAAAAAAAAAAAAAAAAATAATATATATATATATATATATATATATATATATATATATATAAAGAATGTTTCAATGTTGTGGTATTCAGTTCTCTGGACTGGATTCTTCTCGCTTTAGTTATGGTTCACATGAATCTGCCGTACCTGGATAGCGGGAGTGCTGCTGATAGAACCGTTCGACTGCTCGCAGAATGAGGTAGAAGACCATTTCACTGTCGGAATTATCCATGTATGAGGCTGAAAAGACAAGACTGCCGTTATTACATAGCATAACCTTTCAACTTACTGCAAGAGTACTGATCAAACACAAGCGCTATCGATAAAACTGGAATGTTTAGGCAAACTGATAATGAATCTGCAGCTTACTGATTTCGTCTTTATTTACTGTATCCACGCCATATTCTTCAGCAAGAGACCTACAACGCACCACCCGCAGAAACGATGCGTTCTTACCTACGTGGAAACACAAATGTCGTCAGCAGGTGCAGAAAAGCAACAGATCGTGTGACAGAAATACACCAGTAGCAAAGGTCTAAGAAGAGACAGAAAAGGCAGCGGTGTCCCATGAAGGCAAAACAAATATGAAACAAAAAGCAGTGATTGTACATAATAAGACTTCACAAAATAGGCATATTGGCACAGTGCATTAATTAAGACGGACTGTCTCAATCTGGTCTGGATTAAAAACACATAAATGTAAATGTTCTCAATCCCCCCAAAGATAAAATAAAAGTACTAAATAAAGAAGAGGTGCTTACAGAAGAGTTTGATGTCTTTCTCTGAGATGCTTTCTGGTGGCTGGTGGAACAAAACAAAGAGGTTCATTTTATTTGCTCAATGTATTAAAAAAAAAAAAAAAGGTCCTGTTGAACATCTTCTGACTTACATTGAACCCAGTGCTTTCTCATCACAACTCATTATTTTATTCACTTTAATTTGGTATTTATATAAATGTAAACATTCCAAAGGCACAGAGCTGAAATAAAAATCCTCTGTGAGGATCTTATAGGCTCATAGCATACCTTGCCAACAGACTGCAGTAGATTTTCCACGTGTTTGGAAACTACTGTAGCATCTTGCAAAGCCCTTTCCCTGTAACTGTATTAAAAATTATAAAAAGAAGAAAAACACCCAGTCAGTTTCACACAAACTTACAGAGGCAGATTTATTATATATTTCTGCATCGACATATCAGCATGTTTACCACTTACACATTTTGTAGGTTGATGAACTTCTGAGAATCTGCGATCATGTCGGGAATGGTTCCCCGCACTGGTAAACTTCCACTGCCTTCGTTATGAACAAACTCCTTAACAGCTCGCAGCATCACCCAGAAGGCCGATGTCTACAGAACCAAACCAAATACAGCGTATTACAGAGCTCAACTGTTCAAAAACCTGTACTTTTTGAATTAATAATTACAAAAAACTTTTTATTAAACAGACTAATGAATGCAAAAGCACAAACCTGTGATGTGATGTTTTTGCACTGTTCGCAATTGAAGAGATCTTCAACAGCACTGGGAACCTGCAGTAACAAGAGGCAGGTTAAAAAGAAAGATGGACATGTTGTACAAAGTGCAAAATTCTCGGTCAAAATCAAAGATGTGGCACCTTGGTTGGATTTAAAGCGGTATTGACATTCTTAATAGCTTCTTCAAAGTTTTCCTCATCCTCTGGCACACCGTTATCATTCTTCCTGATTCCTGAGAGAACAAAATAAGAAGATCAGATATTTGCTCCCATTGAGAAAAAGGTTTACAAGGATATTACACTAAATTGGACAGCAGGTACCTTCACGAATAAGTTTCCTGAAGGCCTCTTTTTCCTTGTAAGTTTTTGGTGGCTGACAGTTGTGCTGCAAAACAAATGAAAACAGATTAAATCTTCACTATAAGGTGACATGAAACCATATCACAAAACAAACCGTATTTAATTGACAGTCTGATACAAGAAAGGCCCCAGATAATGTGCTGTACCTCACTGAGCCACCTCTCCAGGTATTTTGCAACAATGATAATCCACGGTGTGTGACTGTGATCCTGCAGATTAAAAAGAAAATTAACATAAAGGCTATTCATTCTGTAAAGCGGCCTGAGTTTAATCACAATGAGGTGTCTAAAACAGACCTTCTTGTCCATGTTGTCAAGGTCGAATGATTCGATGTGGTTCTTAAATTCAGCAAAAGGTTGATCTAACCTCAGGTCCTCCAAGGCATTGTCTGGGTGAGATTCAATCACTGCAGACAAGATGTGGTGAAATTCACACACAGAATAGTTAGAAATGCTGAAATATTTTATGGAAAGATGAGTATATTCAAATTTGAAACATTAAACCAAGGTGCCATTATCAGGGAAAATGATATGACTGACCTGTATGCTCTTCCACCACCAGCCTCATGTAGCCAATGAGGCCGTAGGTTTTACAGATGAGGAACGGTACAGAGGCACTCCACAGAACCGAGCCAAGCCTCAAACACGTGCTGGTAAATACAGACAATCCAAGAAACTCTTAGCACAGAAAACAATGGATTATTTATAACCTGATCTACTTCTGTTATCTATTCAGCTGTTTTTTTTTTGGACACAAAGACATATTACCCACCTTTCTGGTATCTGGACACCAATGACTATGGTAAACCTTTGGAAAAACTCGGGGTTGTTGTCCAGGAGCTTGTCGGGACTCTGCAGAAGTGTTCCAAAAACAAAAACAAAGATGGAACTCTATCAGAGTTGATACTCACCAATATTTAAGCAAAATGTGTTGTACACATACATTTTAGGTTTTTCAAGGTGGGATCTTTTGGAGTATCTTAATATTGGCATTGTTACAACAATGAATAATTCCCAGTAAAGCAGCACTGAACTTGTGAAAATATTTGTGGGTCTGTGTGCTTCTGGAAACAACACAAACCTCTTCGACAAAGTTTCCAGAGACGTCACTGTTCAGTTCCTGCAGCAGTTCAGTGGCAGCCTGTGCTCTGTTCTGTAATGTGAAAACTATGATGAGATCACAAACAAACATGCAGAAAATTCATACTAAAATTGAAAAAGTCATCATATAATAAAAATCCTTTATAAAAGGTGCTTCTAAGCACCAAATACTTTAGCATATTGAAGGTGTCACTTTGTTCTAAAATATTGTACATCCCATATTCTACTTAATTCACATATGCATACCTTTCCAATGCTCTCATAGCTCAGGAAAAAGCTGAAAAACAAGATTAAGAGGTCAACAATGAACATAAACTTGAAACCATACAATGCAGTTGAAATTTAATGAGTTTAAAAGAACCTCTCTTACTTGTTTCCAACATCTTCCCCTGTAACTGTATGTCCATCAACTATGGTAAACGCTCCGATACCTGAGAAAGAGATCATTTCATTCAGTCAGATGTTATCAGCTGCTGCAGAGCTGTCACAAATACAGAAACATCTCTTTACCTGGAAGTACAAGGTTCTTCAGGATTTCTGTACCAGTTGCTGTGGCATTGATGAGGCAGACATGAGCATTCTCCAGAGCTTCTTGGCCATGGTCCCCCCAAAGTCTGAAAGCACCAAACAAAACATGGACAAGTGCTTCCATGAAGTGATGAAACTCTTCCCCATCATGCCTTAAAACAAGTCTGAAAACATAGATGAACTGAATATATGACAACATGAGCAAGCCTCTGACACACAGCTCTGTATATTCATCGATAAAAGTCTACAGCTTCTTACACCTGCTGAGTAAATGCTTAGATAAAATGAATGGGTGGATGTGTCAGAAATTATCATAACGTAACCATAAAAACAGAAGTAACTGTTTCTGGATCAAAAGAGGGCAAGTTAAAGGTCAGCACTCATTTCAACACCATGGCATTCGGGACACCAAATCAATGTAGAAATGTTGGTGTAATTATGGACTCAGACTGAAATTCAACAACTACCCAAAGACAATGACAAAACCAGCTCACTGTCACCTGGAAAACACATTGTAAGAGTTAAAGGATTTCTGATTACCACAAGATTCAGAGTATTCAGAGTGTTGATACATTTATTTTCGGTAGGCTGGATTACTTTAACAGTGTGTTTACAGGTCTCAGTAATAAAGAAGACAGCTGCAGTTCATCCAGAGTCCTCGCCAACATAGAGAGGGTTAACACACCTGAGCTGGCTGCCTGTGTGTCACAGGATCCAACATTTATAAAACTTTGACTGGTCTTGAACCTAATTGCATCTTTGATTTACTTGTACAATACAAAACAACCAGACCCCTGAAGTTCGCAGGAAGAGGTTTAAAAAGAGTTCCAAGAGTCGGAAGCAAACAAGGTGAAGCAGCTTTTAGTTCCTGTGCTCCTCACCTGAGGAGAAACTTTCTGAACACTTAAGGACTGCTAACACACGTTTTACTTCTTTCATCACTTTAATGTAGCTAAAAGTTTTTCTTTGCTTATTCTCTTTATTGCGTTCTTAATAATTTTTTTTAAATATATTTCGTTTAATTGTATTATTTACTCATAAAAGCACTCTGTGCTCTCAGATTTGTCTGCCGGGTGCTACATCAATACACTTTTCGTGCCTTTTATCCAAACCCATGACCAACGAAGTTACAGACAACAACAAAAAAAAAAAAAAAAAAAAAAAAGAGTTAAACTAAAACCGGGCAAAGGCTCTTTCTAAAAAAATAAATAAAAGAGAGAGATGGATAAATTCTAAATAGATAGCTATCGTGTTAGCTGCTGCTATTTGAACGCAGATAGCTAAACATGGCTAACGTTAGCATTCCTGTCTCACTGCTCCTGCTGTAACCGCTCACACAAAACACTCACACTCACACGCAAAAGAAAACTATCCCTCTGTGAAACGGTAGTTTAAACCTACCTCAGCTGTCTGTCGTATTTTTGTTCTTTAGAGGTTTTAGTGGCAGCCATTGTATCGCTACAATGGCTGAAGGCGTCTTCAGCGTCACTTCCGCATCGACAGATTCGACACAAATATGCGCGCGGAAAATACATTAAACACCTGCACTTTCGACATAAATGAACCCAGGGAAAAGGAAAATCCTTTAAACTGGTGTTATAATTACTATCATCTTTGGAATAAATCACGACGAGTTTCTCTCTTAATTATCATATATAGAACGCATTTAGCTGTATAAGTACATTAAATAAGCTCGACTAAAATGGTTATTGAAAAATTTGTAAAGATCACAAGAATTGTCACAAAAACCTTAGAAATGTGCAGAATCACCACAAAAAAAAAATCACAAAACTGCAACAAAGACATTTAGAAAATACAAGCAAGCTGCACACCATCAACATGAAAGTCTGAGATGAGCAGACTTCACTGATGTAATATTTATATAAAAATGATTTAATAGCTACTTAGAAGATTCAAATATTGGTTCTGAATTACATTAATTCATGACAAATATTATTACTAGAAACAACTCTAAAGTGACTGAAATTTAATAAGCTGTAAGATAAACAGCATGAAAATGAAGATTGGATCTTGGGATCTGCGTGCGTGTGTGTGTGTGTGTGTGTGTGTGTGTGTGTGTGTGTGTGTGTGTGTGTGTGTGTGTGTGTGTGCGCGCGCGTGAGTCGGTTAAAGGGAGGGGCGTGTCTCACGAGCTGATAATTGCCCTTCCCATTTGGTCGCAACATAAACTTCATCAATAGGCTCACCGGCTGGTGTGCGTGGTCGCCCTTCGCGTGCGCACCGGAGCGCAGCACCGACAGCTCGGTCTGACCCGAATCCTCCAACAGCGACAATGACGGGGAATCAGTGGGGATATGGGAAGGAGGACGGTAAGATATCACAGCATATCCAAGCACCACGCACGGTCTTTATTACTTTCTCACATCAGGACAATTAATCTTGCAACAATAATTTGTTTATTTATTTTTCTTCTTCTGTCGGCTGAGGGTTGCAGAGGAGTACAGTGAACATTAAGATGGCTGTTAAAGCCAGATTAGCCCTATGCTTAAAGGGTTGACTACTGTCCCCTTATCCTGGCTTTGTCCTCCTTGCTCCCGAGTTTATTAAAAGAAGAAGAAAAAAGAATAGACTATTTTGTGTTGTGGATGTCTTTAAAAATCAGTTGGTGAAGTTGAAATGCATGCATTATTTTGATGTATATGAATTATTATAAAGTGAGTTTTCTCATTACCGTTTAAATATTTTCTGCAAACCCTTGAGTTGATTGTCCCTCCCTGAACCAAAAGTGCTTCAAGAGAATAACTATTGATGTTACTTTGGTTACTCTGGTTTAAGACTTTGGAAAGATTCTTTTCACTAAGACAAATATATTGAAATTGTTGCCTATAAAGATGGAAATATTAATTCATCACCCATGAAGTGATATCAAAACGTCTGTTTACATTTCTCTCCACATTTTAAGGTCCCTCTGCATGGCACAGGAGTTACCCAGTTGCCAAGGGGAGCCGGCAGTCTCCAATTGACATCATCCCTGAACAGGCTTTCCATGACAACAGCCTTGGCCCGATTATTGCAAACTATGATCACTGTACATCTATCAACATTTCCAATAATGGACACTCCGTCGTCGTGGAGTTTGTTGACTCAGATAATCGCTCAGGTGAGAAAGAAGTGTTTTGAATAATGTTCCATTCTCATTAAGATGCAGCAAAAGCAGTATCCAGTCTATCCTTTGTCTTTCTGAAAAGGTAAGGCAATCACATATGTAAACAAAGCCAAGCAGTCACTTTAAATATGAATATGTTCTCACTTTGAAATTAGTCTGGAAAAAACTTAACTTTGTTTACTAAAAATTAAATTAAAAAGTCTGACTTGGCATGGAAAATGAGCCTCACCCTGAAATGCACTTTGATTGTGTTAAAAGTCTGTCTGCTTTGCAGCTATTAACGCGTTGTCACAGTTCAGAGATAATCTTGTTCTTGGGTTTGATTCCTGTTGCCACCTGCATGTACTGGAAATCAGCACTGAAGGTTTACTTTCAACAAACAAGCATTTCAAAAGATGTGATTACCTGGAGTTTTAGAAAGTGCTAACCGTCTGCACTACTGGCCAAAATCAACAGTTGCAAATGAACCTTTGATTATGTTGCAGGGAAGTGCAGACGGCACTTAACGGTATGAGAGTCTGTCTGCTGGACAAGAGATACAAAGGCTTCAGGTGATCTCAGTGGTTATGACAATATTTGGCTTTATCTCTGGGTGGATCCACGTTCGCCACTCTGTCATTACCATGAATGATAAGCTCGGAAATGGTGGCTATTTAGGAGAGACAGACAGCAAGCAAATAGCTATTACTGTGGGGGGGGAAGAGAAACTAGAGAAAGTAAAGACCTGTAGGAAAATAATCAAGCATCATCAGAACCTGTTTCAAACATTATACGCAAATTTACGAAATTACATGTGCGCGTGTGTGAAATGAATACAATAACACTCATTTCTAGGAAGTTTGGCAATATTTCTGCCAAGTTATAAAATGGTTTAATGATTTTATAAGAATACAGAGTGGTGAGTCAAATGAAATGACAGGTTATATTAATTTCATCTAGGAGTTATCAGCAGTACCTTTATGTCAGGGTCATATTTTATGATCAGATCGCTATTCTACATGATTCGGCATGTGATTTATAGGTGGCTATCCCCAGTCTAAAGATAGTCCTGAATAAACATTCTTAGATGTACTCACTATACCAGGAAAATTAATTTGTCTAATTGTTTTGGATATTTATCACTTTGTGTGTGTGTGTGTGTGTGTGAGTGTGTGTTTTTTAAAGCTATGCAAAGGCAAATCTTTGCTTCCTGCTAGTCCTGCATAGCAAGTCTGACTTTGACTGTTGTGACCCGTTTCTCAAAATGATGTCGGCAGCGTCACAATGAATAACAATCAGATGCTGCTGCTGAAGAAGTCCATATCCTGCAGTGCAGCCAGCAGACCCAGAAAACGGTCTGCTTGATAAAGATAATTTAGTAAATCTCATTTGGACAATAATAGTTTTGGGTAGGAACCTTCTTAACCAGTTAAAAAATGCCATAAAATATAAAATATTTCACTTTTTCAAGCATGTGAGTCAGCTATCAGCACCTCGTAATGAAGCTTGGACAGTTTCATTGATGGGTCTGATCGTTTATAAGCTACACTCTTTGCTTTTTCCTCAGCTTTGACTGAGATCTATGATAAAATCTATTCAGTGTTACCAGACGGTCTCAGTCTGTGGTGCTGAGGCTGAAACAAGCTGCTTGGATGATGCAGCACACGGTATGATCTGTTTGCGTGACTCTCACAGAGAACAGGGGTGAGAGAGCAAATGTACCAATATCAAAAAAGTTTTCTCCATCTCTGATCTCTTACAGTGATCCAGGGAGGCCCTCTTGACAACCCCTACAGGCTGAAGCAGTTCCACTTCCACTGGGGTGGGAAGGGCTGTGACGGCTCTGAGCACACCGTCGCAGGATACAGCTATGCGTCTGAGGTCAGCGCCTGTATCTCGAACCTTTTCAGTCTGCGTGCCAGAAAAATACAGACATTATGCAGAGTAAACGTTAACGTATTTTCATTTAAGATAAAATGCTACTACTATCTGATCAGTTCAGGATACTAAAATTGCTTCTTGTTCGAGCTTATTATTATTTTTAATTCTCACCCTTTTAGCTTCATTTAGTCCACTGGAATGCTGTCAAGTACAAGACGTTTGCGGAGGCAGCAACAGCTCCCGACGGTCTCGCTGTCCTTGGCATCTTTTTGAAAGTAAGGCTCAGTGCAGTCCGTCCTCTCACAGTGCCGCTTTCTTTTCCATTTTGAATTATGTTCGGCATTTGTTAGTTGTGTCAAAAAATGCCTCTGCAATGTCAGTTCAGTGAGTGTGTGTGTTTAGATTTCATTTCCCCCACAACTGTCTTAAACTAAAGAACAGTTTGTCATGTAAGACAGGTGACGACCACAGATGGCTCCACACAATAACAGATGCTTTATACATGGTGAAATACAAGGTGAGTAATGACGGCTGAGTTTACGACCTGCACTCAGCATGATTGCAGTTCTATAAAAGCCGCTGTCTTTGTGTTTCTAATGCAGGGAAGTGTCACTGACTTCAGAGGTTTCAACCCTAAGTGCCTTCTCCCCAGCAGCCTGCATTACTGGACCTACCTGGGGTCACTGACCACACCACCTCTTCATGAAAGCGTCGTTTGGATTGTCCTGAAGCAGCCGATCGTCGTGTCTGACAAGCAGGTGAGGCCACAGTGCGTCTCAAGCAGTTTGGAACCATTGGAAAAATTGTTTTTGTTCTTTCTCTTGAATTCATTCAAACTGAGAATCAATCTTCTAGAGTCATATTACAATAAACAAAAACATTTTAGGCCTTTTATTGATCAAATGAGATACTGTAAGAGGAGACATTTATATAAAACCATAGTCGAGAATTATCACAATAAAATTTCCAAATATGTCTCAAGAGTTTTTGCTTCTATATGAAAAGTATAGAACTGACAAGACAAGTGCATTTTGAATTATTTTCACATGTTTGGTTTTGGTTTATGGTAGATAGCATATGACACCTCTAAATGTATTTATCTCATGATACTAATGCTGTTTTTTTTGTTAGAAATGAACATCCTATTATCATAATGTAAATGTGGAGCCTCTTGCCTCTTTTGTCCTAACATATGCATTCAACTATTTAGTACTATTTAATTTTTGTGGCAAGCACTGACTTGTGTCCATTTTAAAAAAAATTACTGTTCTTTAAAATATTCAGTTTCAAGCTGTAAATAAGGTAAATCAAAGACTTTTAAACTTCAGTGTTACAGACAGAGCTTTCATTAGTTTTTATTCCTAAGCTGCAGTTGTTCAGTTAAGTGTGACAGAGGCCATGTGCTCCACTGGGCTCCACACATCCTTCTTTGTTGTCAGATTTCAGTATCACTGGATCAGTGTGGAGCAAAATAAAATTAAAAAAAAAAAAAAAAATCAGCACACTGATCCAGGGAGCAGTGCCTTTTTCTGCAGCATATGCTGAAAAATATCACCGTCAGGCCTGGGGATGACCGACAGTGACCGTCACTCATGGAGAATATTTTGTCTAAACGAACTTGCTTCTATCCGCCCCTCTCAGCACCGAGTGTAATCAGAAAGTTTGGGTCTGATAAGTCCAGGTTGTTGACTTGCTAAGCTGACTAACATGATGTCTGCAGCACATGCCTTCCAGGACCCCGAATGAGCCGGCCCTGTGGCAACTGCTGCCGTCCTCTGGATTATACACTCACACTTTGTTTTTCTTCTTCAGCCTAGTTGCCCATTTTTAACCCGTGCATGAGGTGCTGGGCGTGTTATTGCTGGTGGTACCTCGAGTGGCGTGGCAGTGAAGGATCTGTCTGTAAACCCATGTCTGAAGCAGAGCTGGGGGTGAAATGTAAGCTGGGCAACTGGCCCCACAAACTTTGACTCCAGTCCTCAAGCCTTTGATCTCCTTTTGGCTGATTATCCTGATGGATGAGTGACTGGATGACTGCAGGGTTTTTAATTGAGAAATGCTTGCATGGAGACCCAGCAGGGATAAGCCCTTGCGTAACAGAGAATTATGTTATTTTCTTCATTTCTCCACATAATGGTACACATAAAAACAGGAAAAACACTAAAATCCTGGGTTTTAAGAGTAGTTTTATGCTTTGATTATAGTCTATAATTAAAAAAGATGTGCTATAATTCATAGCACGTTGTTGCACCCCAGCCTAGGAGCTACTGGGCCGCAGCATGAAATGCCATCCTCTTCTCTCTGCAACGCAGCCACACCAAAACATCTCAGAGTTAAAGTGAATAATTTCTATTTACAATGACAGGGGCCAAGATTCACCAATTAAACTTAAAGTGAGAGTGTGCTGCTGAAATCGCGTCTCTGGTACGGCACATCTGCCTCTGCATGCTGAACTGGAGGGAAAACGGAAGACAGCACAGAAAAAAACCTACACAGATACACAACAGACAACAGACTGCAGTCGTAACGCACATCTTTGTTTTTCTACTGTAAATCACAGTGAATCTAATAATGAATGTTCGGCTCATGGGCAAAGATGAGAAAGTGTTTGTTTGTTGGCAGAAGTTCATGCTGGTTCTTGGTCACTTGACCATCACTCCAGATGTTTATGTTGGTCCATCTTTATCTATGAATCCATTGCTGGAGCACTTTATCCATGTTTTTAAACTGATATGTTATTTAGACAGAAAGATCAAAACATATCAACTCCAACAGGACCTGAACCTGTCCGATCTAATTACCCTGAATGGTTTTTAATGTGAGACTGAAAAATGTCCAGAGAATATCTGAGGGCTCTTGCGATTGTTTCTTATTTAAACATATTGAAAACATCACACCACAGCAATTACTGATGTATGTCTTTGGTCTTTTCTTTTATTCTGTGAGTTTATGGAACTTTGCGACCCTGACAATAAAATGGTATAAATGATGAATGTGTCTCTTGTTCTCCAAAATAGGTCAAAGTAACACTGGCAAGTGAAGACATGCATAAATTGAGTTTACTCTTGTGTGAACCATAATATTTTTCCTGTGCAGTCTTTTAACAACCTCAGATTGCTCCCAGTGGATGAATTGAGTGCCTTGTGTGTCAGCCTCCACCATTGCTGTGTGTGAGTGTGTGTGTGATTAACAGTGTAAAGTGCTTTGAGGGCAACTCAAGCAGTGGAAAAAGTGCTATTTAAATAAAATCTATTTGCTGTGATCGAACTGTGGATGTCAGTGCTACAATAGTCTTTGTTACTCTACTTGCCTTTGATGTGGTTTTAGAGTTTTGCTGAACAAAAAGAATTGCTAATGTAGTTTTTTTTGTTTGTCTTTTTCAGATGGGGAAGTTCAGAACGCTTCTGTTCACTGGGGAAGAAGAGGAGGAGCGGATACGCATGGAAAACAACTTCAGGCCTCCTCAGCCTCTCCAAGGCAGGAAAGTGCGCTCCTCCAATTAGCGAAAGCTCACAATGTCTGAGACTTCATTAACAAAAGACAACGGTGAATGCAGCGTACCGTTTACCTCATGGTAGCTCGTCCTGAGTGTTTCAGATTAGTTTTTGTTTGTTTTGTATGAGTTAGGAAGCTTTGATTAACTCGTAATTGCTCCCAGAACATTAACATGGAGTTTTTCTCTTCTGCCAGTCAGAAGTAATGTGAGGAGGAACAAGCAATATGATATTATTAGCACTTTAGTATGAGTCGCCAAACATTCAAAAGAGGTGTGTACTTTTAGGGTAATATGAAATATGCAAATGATTTAATAATAAAAGCTGGATTTGTGTGCTAATGACCATTAAAGTAAAAGAAAAGTTCCTCTGGGCAATTAGATGAAACAACAGTAAGAAGCAGGCCCTGTTCAGTGTGTTACTGTATAAGTTACACATAGTTGTATAAATGCAACTCCATAGTGGTACAGACTGCCTGCAGACTGGTTTCATACCACCCTGCCGTCTGCAGATCTGTAGCCTGGGCCTCCGCGCTGATCCCGACTGATCCTTTTTGATCCACTCTGTTTGTGGGGGATTCCCCGTCCTTGTGGTCATAGATCCCTTCTCCCAGATTAGGGCTACGCCGAGGTTAAATTGCTCGGTTGTCCATGACTGAGGCCATAAAAACGCCCGGGCCTGCAGAGCTCAAGAACTGGACCCCCCACAGAGTGATTATTCAGGATTTGTCAAACTCCTTCAGGCCCAAACAAAACCACAACAAGCTTCATTTTTCAACCAAACTGTCATCAGAGATTAGTCGGCATTCTTCTTGAAGTGTCATATTCATCGCTGCGGCGTTTTTAAGGTGCGTAGTCTACTGATGTAGTCCAGACTATCTTTATTTATTTCTGCCTTTGTGAAGAAATTAAAAATACTTGCACAGAGTAGTGTTGAAAAGCCTGACAGAGGCCTTGGTCCTGCGTTTTGGTGAGCTGTGGCAGCTTTGTATAATGCTGGCCCTTAATTTAGGTGGACTCGGATTTTATTAATGCAGTGTTACAGCAGGAATGAAGAAAACGCACATCTAAAGAATGTCACTTCAGCCATCATGGTTTTACATTGTTGCTGAATCAACATTACAAATGTAATTTATCGCTGGTTAGAATATTTTTGTATTGCATTCGTCAATCTGCCACCTTTCCTGAAATAAAGAAAATTCATACAAATGTTTGAAGCTTGTTATTAAATGGGGACAGAAATTAGGTGGATCAACATTTACGGGAAATACAACCTTTGTGTCTGATTAACCTTAATAAAATCCTACGTTTTTTTGTTTTTGTTTTTGTTTTTTCTAATCCTGGTCTTAGGAATATGGTCTTTATATTTTGGGGGAAAAAATCAATTTGAAACCACAAAAATTGCTAACAGCAGTTCTGCCCACATAAGCAGAGATTTCTATTAATGAAATGCAGCTGTAGCTCAAACCCAAGCCAAGAAAGGGGGAGAAAAAAGAACCTGACTGTTTAAGGTGCTATAATTGAACCTTGTACCTGGAGAAGTCATCCAAGCAAATGTTTAAACCCGTTCAGCGTGTCAGAGGGAGCCTTGAGAGGAAATTAGCAGCCTGGTTGTACCTGGAGGCAGTGGGAGAAAGAGGGGAACCATGGACGGTGATCAATCAATGATTTACCAACTGCGTTTATTGAACACACTGAACCAACTACCTGCAGTATATTCAACAGTGATAATCATTTCAGTCAACGTTAACAACAAACTCTAAATATACCCAACAAATCTTTTAATAAGGCTATTTACATCTGGGAAAATATCGCACTTCCATCAGAAGTGATTAAGTTGTTCTACACATAGTATAGCAGCACATGCCAAAAATTTGTTTTTGGATGTTTTATCAAACCCAAATCACAACAATGTTGGTTTATAGCCTGTATTCTATTCAACTTTTAGAATCTCGAATAACTTTGGAAAAAAATGACACATGCCATGACTTTAAATTGGTCAGAAAATTTTATTCCCCATTCACAGAACATAAACAGCACGGACCCATAAACACATCTGGTAGGCTATTTGTTGCAATATACTGGCCTCATGATTCATATTCTGAGACTGACGGTGAGACTACAATGTTGTCCAGCAGATGGCGAGATAGTCTTGTGCTGACTGGAGACTTGATGCTTTTTGTGGCGTTTGTTGGAAGATGGACAGACCAGAGCCATTTGAGCCGAAAAGACACAAACAGATCGTACTGCATCAGTCTGAACTGTATTGAAAACTGCTCTAAGAAAGCACACAGAAATCATGAACACAGTTTAACACGTGCTTCAATCAGAACAATGAACTGCAGATTAAATAACCACTGATGTGAATACGTTAAAACAAAATGTGTATTTATACAATTTTGCATTTATATGGAGTTTTCCAATGTGTTTGCCTTTTGGGGACTTAATCTACATAAATCTAATCTGTTTCTATTACTTTCATGTAATTTTTGCTCATCTCCACCTCCACACTGTTGATTCCCCTGCAGATGGCAGCATTTACTGTCTTTTATTTCCATGTACCCGACAAGCCAGACAGACAAAATTTATTTAAACAAACACACAAAAAAAAATCTTTCTCTATATACAACAGCTATACCATACAAAAACATGGAATTGTGGGAAGTAATTAAGTAGATGATTGCAAACTGCAAATGAAACACATCCAATGAGATGCCATTGATTTTTTTCTGTCTGTATCAGTAACACTTGACCTTGCCTTTGTTTGTCCACCTCGCCCTCTCTGCAGGTGCTGTTTGAACCCAGAGGTTGCTTTACCCCATCTGGTGTCATTTCTATGCCGGTGGAAAATTCCGGATTAATGAATAAGAAATTTAAACGGGTGTGCAAAGTATATTTAACACATATTGTCAAATAATCCTTCCAAAATAGCATCAGTGAGCTTTATTGAGACTGAGAATACCTGAGCATGCACATCATCTTCAGCCAAAATCGATGTGCCATGTAATGAGATATTACAGCCAGACCTCAGAAATAGTCAGTCAAATGTATTTTTAACATCAGGATATCTGCTTGCTTGTCGCAGTGATTTTTCCCAGACCCAGCAACTTTGTGAAATAAAAATCTGAAGATGAGCCAACAACAAGCTGCAGTAAAAGCTGCTGTTTATAAAAAACAAACCAAGTTCTTGATCTGCTTACTTTTAATGATACAAAGCAAAACCGAATTTACTGTACTGTTATCTCACTGCAGTCACACAGTCTACATCATTAATGGTTTTATCACTTTAAAACATGATCAGTACTCTGCAAACATTCTGAACAGGTCTGAAAAAATGTTGCCTGGAAACAAAACCAACGACTATTTTTATTTATCATAAAAAAAATCCTTAATGCACAAATATAAATCGGTTCTATTTTGCGGTGACATCTCCATCTGTTCATCTTCTACACTGCTTGAGCCTGTGGCGGGTTACAGGGTGCTACAGCTAATCCAAGGTGACTATGAATGAAGGCAGACACACAACACAGCAAACACACTCACGTTCTCACCTAGAGATCAACCTAGAGAGAAGTCAACATGTGGACTCCACAGAGGAGGGCCTCCAGCCCCAACCAGACTTCAACCATGGACTTTCTCATCATGATCACTATCGACTGGCTTCTGTGATCACACGACATCCTCAGTCTGCAGAACATTTACAGATCACGAAATGTTTAATGTTTAATTATTTACAAAGTACTTTAGAGCGTGAATTAAGATGCCATATATATAACTTCAAATATATACATAATTGTGGCACTGCTGTTTTACTCTATAATTCCTTCTGTAGACATTCACCCCTTAATGGCTCCTAAAAAAATGTTAATTCTTTTAAGGCTATAAAACAGGGGTCTCAAACTCCAGTCCTGGAGGGCCGCAAACCTACATGTTTTCCATGTCTCCCTGCTTCAACACAGCTGATCGCAATGAGGCTCGTAATCAGGCTTTCTGCTGAACTTAGTGATGAGATTCAGGTGTGTTGAAGCAAGGAGACATGGAAAACATGTAGGTTTGCGGCCCTCCAGGACTGGAGTTTGAGACCCCTGCTATAAAATATCAGAATTTTCAAAAAATTTTCTGTTTCTCAGTAGTCAAAGATGATCATCAAAGATAGTGCTAAAGTGAAAAAAATCAAAAAGTACACTAAGACAAGTTATCCTAGTCCTGAAGCTACTGGGATCTTCAAGCAATATTTTCGAAACTCTGATCTTTATAGTCTGAATTTCTTGTCACTGTTACATTTATTGTTTTGTACTGAAGTTAATTTTCTCATTTTCATATGTATCTGTATGTTTTGCCACAATTATTAGTTTGACCATTCATTTATTATTTTCAATCATAATTTCTACCCCAACACCCCTCTAATTTTTCCAGCTTCTTATACCCCCAAAGAAGTTGATTTTATATTTTGTAAGTTAGTTTTGTCAAATACTGAATTACAGTTGAGTGTTACTGAATAAATTAAAAATTGCATAAGCCTTTGACTACAGGTGGATATGAGACTCAATCCCTGTCACTATGTTGTTCAAACAGATCTATATCTAATCGTCTGATCTTGTGATTATTAATAGCTTCACAGTCGACACTGACTGAGTTGCTTCTTATGTTTCAGTGAAATCGGGGTGCATCACTCCCACATCACTTTAAGTTTCTCGGCATCGTCAAGGGCAGCGGCTCTATCTGGCAATCAGAGGACACAGCTCGTGGTGCAGTTGCCATGGATACAAACAGCACACGCAACACAACACAACACAACGCTTAGCCCGGTTATATCTCCCCTACTTGTCTCCGAGCCAGAAATCCATCAGCGTAACCCTGTCAGAAAATAAAACCAGACTCCAAAAATATCTCCTGCTTCGTTCCTCGCACAGGTGACACGTGTGTGTCTCTGGATTCATTATGTAGCTTTATTTAGCTGTGTGTTATCTTGGTCTTTTATATGTAGACCTTGGTGATCTCCAGCATATTACACACACACACACACACACACACAGTCTTGTATTTCTATCCTTGTGGAGACCGTCCATTGACTCCCATTCATGTCTAGCCCCTAACCCTGACCCTTACCCTAACCCTAACCCACACCACAACAAAGCCTAACCCTAAAGAAATGTTTTTGCACTTTTACTTTTTTCAGTAACAACAACATGGTCAAGAAAACACTGTTTCTCCTACTTAGGACTGGAAAAAGGTCCCCACAAGGCATGTCGTTCCACGTTTTGCTATCCTTGTGGGGACATTTGGCCCCGACAAGGATAGAAATACAAGAACACACACACACACACACACACACACACACACACACACACACACACACTCACTCACACACTCACCACCTGTCTCTTTAGGAGGCTGATGTTTGGCGTTCACCTAGGCTCAGGGTCAGATTTAAGATTTAAACATGACAACTTTACAAACAATATCCACCTTTTACGGCTTGTGTATATAAACCAGAAAGGTTGCTGGGCAGTGGCCTTGGTTCAAAGAGAGCATTATAAATCCCAGCAGAAGAAAATCAGATGAGGCTCCCTATCTTGGGCTCACTCTTGGTGGTCTGTTAGAATAATTAAAGACAACAGGCCTTTTGTTGTCATGGCAGAGAGGTCATGATCTGCGATTCAAAACCTGAGAATTTATATTCATCTAATTTTTTTTGTCATAAAATGTCCATCCAGTTCTTTTGGCCTTAGCATTTTCCCATATATCTCAGTTACGTGACACACTAGCGTTAAATGCTGATCGGGACCCTAAACTTAGTATATGAGGCATGACGGTCAGTCGCCTGACATCTGACCCCGACAGTGTGGAATTACCCAGAATTGTGCCATGACGGACTGAGCGGGGGGGGGGGGGGGGGAGCAGAAACCCACATGGTCTTCGGAGAACTCAGCTGACTTTACACACTAACCCTACAGGGTGTCTATTGCAACGCGTCTTAGCTGCATCAGAGCTCAGTCAACCTGAATTAATTTAATACACGTCTGCTTAAAATCAACGTCAGAGACGTTTGGCTGACTAACCAAATCCACTGGACCTGAGAATCAGATTCACATCCGGAGCTATTTCAGTTAACGGAGATGAGTATTAATATAAACCAGCGATCGCAGAAACCCATTAAAATTATAAACTAGATTTATATTTGAAAGAACATCTTTTTTGGTCCAACATTCTAAATCGCGAACAAACCAAAACATTTTCCTCTGTTGGAGTTTGGCTTGATGGATCTGAGAGGCATATTTTCTGACCTTGGTGCATGAATGCCAGCTATCAAACTGTCATACTTTATGATGCTGTCATCTAAATTTAGATGAAGGTCACAGAGTTTAAACGTATCAATTGATTGGTAGGTGAAATGTTTTATTAACCATCACCCAGCTCTGACATTTCTAGGCATAACAAGCTTCTGTAGCAGGCCTGAGAGACAGCATTAGATCCACCAGTGCTTTATCAGTACGTGTTTGAAAGTTTTGCAATCATCTTCTAAATGAGACCTACATTATAGCAAGTGCAACTAGATTAGAATTCCTTTATCATCAACTATCAGAAAATAATAATAACGATAGTCCTTTATCAGTGTCAAAGGTCACTTGAATATCTGTGGTAAAGTTGCTGCCTGGATCGTGCCAGCACATAAAACAAAGAAAAGTTGATGGGATTGAAAATTTAACAGGTGTCAAGTTTGGGGAACAAATGTTCTTGCCAATCAAAAATGGTTAAAAGGCAGAAATGTTGGCCTATTAGTGATGTTAGAGGTGAAAATGATCAGTAAAATCATGAAAATATCAACATCAAATTTGAACTGTTTTGATCTTCAGTCAATGAACCAGCGTTGCCACTCTGAAAGACACAATCAGCTTTGATTCTTCCTGCTGCTTTTCGGACACGACTTCTGTTTGTGAGCATATGTGGAATAAGTGGGTTTAATTCTAATCAAAGTGAGCCAGATTAAATCCTGGTTTTCGGTTTCCCCTCCAGACAGCCTCATTAAGCAGCACCCTGAAAACTGAACATGTCTGACTGGGATAGACCCATGTGATCATCCCTCTGTCTGCCTCCCTGGACTGTCTCCAAAAACATCACAGGCCTCTGGCCAGTTTGATCCCTGCCACATCTGCTATCTGCTGCAACCCCCGCGACCAGCCACCACCGACACATTCAAGTCAGAAGGGTCAGTCATGCACCCAGAAGCGTCACAAGTTTCCAAGACCTCTGTCCCCCAAGTCCACAGGGCCAAAAATAGTTCCTGTTAGCCTTTTATAAATCAGAGTGTTCCTATAAAAAGCATTTGGCTGACCAGAAAGCTCGGACCCAAGCCACATCACCCTATCTTTAGCTTTATTTATGTCCTGGTGTTGACAGCACCACTTGCAAAGCTTTCCAGTCACCGTTCAATAAGTCACATGTGTGCCCAGCCCTTCGGTCCAGTGTTGGAAAGCACCGCCGAGTGAAAACGGTAATCAAGTGAGCCTGCAGAGCTGGCCAGCCTGCATCCCCGAGAAACAAGCCGCCGAGCAGCTGCCGAGTTAACGGCTTGATGAATCTTTCCCTCAGATTCTTTCCATCTACTTAGTGTTTATGGGGCTCTCCGCTGATGACAGATAAGCATGTCAACTATTGTGAAATGGTGAATGACACTTTACAAATATCACAGGACAACAAACACTGTTAGATGAGAGATGTTAAAATAGGTTGATAAGTTGATAACTCTGCCTTTGTTTGATTAATGTATGATCTCAATTTTTTCTTTGATTTTTTTTCGACAGTACCAGATGAACAGTGATTATGGTTTATTGAGTTCCACACACTTTTATGGTACAAAATTTGAAGATAATCCCTTAAAAAAGTTCCCAAATGCAATCCTTAAGAGAAAATTGTATTTATTGATTTATTATGATTATATTATTAATTTTATTTTGCTTATGCTTTTTATTATTGTGATTATTATTATTTAGCAAAATTATTAAAAGTGTCGTCTTGATCAGATGAATCAAAAAAGAAATGCAACACATTAAACAACATAATTATATCATTTTTCAAGGTTTTCTTCAAGTTTTGATAATTCTTAATTTTTTTTTTCTAGTTGGCCTTTCTGTATCTTGAAAAAAAAAGAATGAACTGAATAAAATGTGTGAAGAATTGCTCTCCTGCATTCGCAAACATTGAAATCACAGTCATGGGGTCAGCTCCAGTAAAAAATTCAATGGCTATAGGAAGAAAAACAGATTCAAATGGGCCAGGGGACCAATAAAATGATGTTAGTAACTTATAAACACACTTAATCTCTTTATGACCATATCCAGTTCACGGTGGCACTGGAGCCAATCCAGGCTCACTGAGGGGACTGGAGGGTAAACCCTGGCTGAGCACCCGAGGCATCAGATCCCAGGAACAACGCCTGAAAGCGCCAGACTCACGTGTGTGTAGGTCTCTCTCTGCTCTGTGATGGACTGGATTCAAACTGGAGTGCCTTGCAACCCCAGTTCAGATAAAGTGAGGTAGAAGATGGATGGGACACCTTGTATTTAAAACAAGTTAGAGGTTTCTTTGTAATATTTACACTTTTCAAAGTAATGCTGTGGACTAGAATAGACTCTGGGTCAGTTTGACTCCCCTGATCTAGAATGACCAGTCAAATAAGAGAAATGTTTCCAAAACATGTTGAGCTGACCTTTATTTGAACAGCTGAGATCAAACCTGCTGTAAGTCTCAGTCCTTTAGGCATGTCCACTTCGCCATAAATGAAACTGAGGAGAGAAAGTCGGACTGAGTTTATGACTTACAATGGAAAAAGTGAGTGTGGCTCGACTCCTCCTCAAGCTTTTCTCTTCTTCCACTCTCCTTCTAACTCTTCTCTCGTGTGTTTGCGTGTCGAGAATAGTTCAGAGCGAGTTCAGCCCACACAAGGACGTCGGGTCTCATCCCACTCAAGCTCCAGTTCATGACTGATGGCAGAGGCCACATTCACCGTGAGCAAAGAGGGTGTAGGTGTGAGAGAGAGAGAGTGTGTGTGTGTCTGTGTCTGTGTGTGTGTGTGTGTCTGCATCGATGTCTGTGTCTGTAGGTTTGTTATATCTTCTTTGAGAAGCATTGCTACGGTAAACCTTTCAAAGGCGGGGGCAGACTCACGAGTGTTTCTCCTTCAGGGTCTCAAAGAAATGATTGTTTTAACAAAGAAGAAGCGCTCATGGACGCTATTTCTCGTCCATCTATTGAATCCGGCGTTAATTTGCGTTAAGTCTGAAGACTGCAATCATGCAAATGTCTTTGTCAACATGAAAATGTGTCAGCTCTTGTAGATGGTGTGTGTGGGATGTATGAGTCTGGAGAAAGCAGGCGATTTAAAAAAAGAAGAACATTAGACTCTTTTTGCTGATACATTTCAGTGTTTGTGGGTGTTACTTATCAAGAGATTCCTCTTTAGATAGAAAAAGCTCAAATATTGACTGTTTCCTTCTTGCTTTGTTCCTCAGCCCAACATAATTTTCTCTTGAAAATGTGTGTAAAAAAAATGCAGTCCTGCAATCTCCAGCATCTCCTCTTTCGCTGCATATGTCAATGTCCTCACTGGCCCTCCTCTTCTTATAATATATAAAAAGAATATAACAATAATAATATAATATAATATAATATAATATAATATAATATAATATAATATAATATAATATAATATAATATAATATAATATAATATAATATAAATACTAAAGTGTTGGCACAAACAGCAGCTTCAATAAATGTACTGTACACACATCGTCCTTGTGAGTGTTGCCGACTATTCAGCGGCAGGTAAATTAAAAAAGTAGACTGCTGCTCTGTTCCTCTGAATTGAAAAGAATCACAAAAGCCTTTTTGTAACCATAGAAACTGGCAGCCTGCTGATAAAACAGAGGGAACTATGATTAAAAAGAACTGAAGAATACTAAGAGCAGCTGATTTTCGATTTAATCTTCATTTTTCTTTCGTTTCCTCGTCTTAGAGTCATTAGTGCTTCTATGTCATTCAAAAGACATGTCTGCAATACCATGCACGGTGTATTCACTGTGACAGAGTGTTTCTGAATACAATGCGTTCTTCATCCTCTTCCACATATTGAGCACCAGATGTTTTGAACCCTATGTGTGAACCACTGTGTGCTCTCTCCAGCTCTTTACTATGTGTCTCTATTTCAAACTCACGTGGCAATTTCAATGACAGGATAACAGAATATATTTAAGCAACAGTGGCTTTTTTTTCTTTTTCTAATTGCGCTTTTTGATTAATTGTGTTGCATTTGATGAATAAAATCACTAAATCATTCAAGAGTCTTTCTGTAGTTAAAAAAATTGTTCATTTCACTCCCTGTATTATGTATTCGGTCATATAATGCGGGTGCTGCTGCTCTTTCAATCCAGGCTAAGAACAAACCTCAGGAAGAGCACTTTTGTACCATTTTCTAAACAGCTCAGTGTCCAGCTGTTTCTAGGAAATTCTTGAGCCTATTTTAATGTATGTATATATTTGTATTCTTGATTCCTGGCTGAGAGCCACAGCAGGATAAAGTAGTCAGAAAATATAGAATGGACTGAGGCTGAGACAGTGTTTGGTTGTTTCAACTGTGTTTATTTATAAAAGATATATTTACACGGCTCTGGCCAACTATATCCCCAAGCATCTACATGTCCATTTTCCACACAATGCGGTGCATAGCTGAAATAATAATTGCGTATCAGCTTTATCAGTGTGCCTGTTGGACTCAATAGCCTGAGACAGATTTTTGCCGGTTATTGGTGCTAATTAAACGGCCTGTGGATATGAGTGCATGCTCCCCCACTGCTGCCTCTGAATTGTAAGTATAAAGTAAAGTAAAAGTAAAAAACACTTGATTTGTCCTCCAGGGGAAAATTTAAAGGTGCAACAGTAACTTAAAATGTCAACACATATGACAAATGTAAGGAGAATGTCAAGGGCTTAATAATAACTTGCCTTTAAATAACTGACATTTCGATACACAGATAAATTGACATTTTAAGTGGAAATAAATAGGAAAAAAATAAATAAATTGGCTCCATTAATGTCTGTCTGAACACCATTCTGATGAAGCCGTTCAAGAACTGTATCATCAGTCTTGCTGAAGATAATAATTGACTGTGTTCCCTGTTAATGGTTTTCAAATACAATCCACAGGTAGAGGTTAGGGCCAACACTCACACAGTGCCGAGTGATGGACGCTGTGCTCTCATTCGGCATATTCCTGCAGCTCCTTGATTCACATTGTCGATTTTCATCTTCCATCTTCCGGTCTTGATGTTCTAAAATGTAAAAGTGATTACAGCCTTTGAGAAGCCATAAATAGCAGGAATGACGCACATGCTCTGTCAAATGTCCACTTCATGTGACAAGCAGTTTAAATTGTTTTCCTGTTCAGAACATCAAATTATCTTATTGAAGAGAACAGACAGCCGAACTTTGATGATTTCCTTTGGAGAATTTTGTTTTGGTTAACTATAAACGCCAATATAATATTCTTTATGTCTAAAGCCAACAGATCAATTGACCTCTTAACAATAGGAATGAGTTAAGACTGGGTCTTAATTAGAAAGAACGAAAGTATTCAAGTAGTCCAATATCAAATTAAATGAGATTATGTTTGTCTCTCCAGAGAAAGCATTGGAAGTGTGTAATGTGATGTGTACTCATTGTACTCACGTGCAAATACATTTCAGCTTATGGTGCTGTGGAGGCAAAGCTAGACTTGGCTGGCCATCAGGCACTTCAATGATACTGAAAGTTTGCTTGAATATGATTTATCAGTTCAACATTTAACAAGCATGTCTCCTCAGAAAAGCTATCTCTATATAATCAAAGGCACAAGTTCAGACGGGCTCACAAAGAAAGCAGATAAATAACAGATGAACTTTAATCAACAACCAGTTTTGGGTTTTTTTCCAGCTAAAGTCCTGCTGAACTCTAATGCCCCTGGAGTTTTATATTATATTTAATAATAATGCAATTACAAGAGCCAGTTGGCTCATTTCATAGAAAAAGTTGCAGAGCTGCTGTCTCTCTCTTTCCTGTTCATTGAGCAAACAACTAGCTTTAACTGAATCCGTGGTCTCCACTGATGGGGAGCTGTGTTTTAGTTTCATTGAACCCCTGGTTGATGCAGGACAAGTGCCTCATTAACCATGAAGTAACTCATTGCTCCTGGCAGCAAAAACTAGTTGTGAGTTATGTTAAGATCAGCTTGTATCCACAGCACTGGAGACAAATATCAGACCTTCAAAGGGACTGAATTCCAGCACTGATTGATTTCTGCTCGTTCTCCTCACAGCTCAGAAACCCATCACATTGTTTTATTATGCATAAAATATTGTGCATTTCCACCCAAATAACTATTCTAATATTGGGTAATAGCTCAATCAATCACCCCACTGCCCATTTATATTACTGCAAAAACCACAATAATCACCGAAATGTCCATGGGATTTTTTTTTTAGAACAGGTTTGAATCAAGTGTACAGTTAAAAGTGACTCAATAATTACTCACAACAAGTAATTAACTGGAAACTGTAACTTTTATTGTTATTATAATATAATACAGTAGAGTCAGTAATGTCAACTTTACAGCAATACCTAGATCCCTACTGTGTTTGGAGATGTTTGTCATGCAGACAAAACATTCTGTAGTAACAGACCTCTGATTTAATTTTGATATTAGAAAAGTCCCATCAAGAATTTCCATTATATGAACATGTTTGCATGGAAAACCCTTATCTTAAAGCTTATCTATAACTAAAGATGTCACATACAGTAAGTAGATTGACATTTAAAAAAAATAAACATTTTCATCTAAATTATACTGAAAAAGTACAAAACATTTTGCACTTCATGTTTGCGACGGCTCACAGAACTTAAGGAAATGTGTTTATTTACCTCCGCCATAGCTGAAGAGCAGCTGCGGCTGGAGCAAACAGGATTAACGGCCTCTCGAGCTGCCCGTGACAGTGTTATGTGAAACAAGGCAGCCTCACAACCTCCCACAATCTGAGGTCAGCTCCACTCAAGCAGGTTTTAAAGGTGAAGGGACACGCCATCCCTCGCCAAGATGAACACGGCTTGTCAAAGATCAACAGCAATTCTGAAGGATGTGCCAAATCATCTCTGAAAGTGGGGTTACGGCAAATGGGGACAGCTGGAGCACATCATTTATTATGATGCAACATAACACACCAGCGAGTTGTGTCACGACCGTACCGCAGCATTCCTGTCAGTGAACCAATTCATCGTGCAAATGGAAAACCCCCACCGCCTCTGACCTTGTTCAGATGCCCCTTAATTGCGGGCAATTTTTTATTAGTCAAACATAATTTCCTGAAAGAGCAGGGGATGCCGAAACAACTAACTGGAAGTTTATTCCCACACTTCGCAGGCCATTTATTGCAGCGTTTTATGGTGTAATTTAAGGAGCGCTGATGTTTTTGCCCTTTTCAAGCTTACATCTCCATTAGCAACCGGGATGTAGATATCCCCCAAGCTTTCTTTCTTTTCTTTTCTTTTCTTTTCTTTTTTTGCTTAAATTCATTGGTCCAGTAGGTTATATTGAAAATATGATTTTGATAAGAGATTGTATCTATTCCAGAATTGAATACAGTGATATAAATAGCAATCAAACTGCAAATGAAATGATGCTGAGGATGGTCTTCAATGCTCCAAGATAGAAGAAAACAATAAATCACTCAAATAAACAACAACATCATGTTCCTGAGACCACTTCCTCAATCTCTGAGTAGATCACTACAAAAACAAATTAGATTTCTATAAACTCTCTCAAACTGAGAATAGATGGCACCGTTGATAAAATACACCACAGAGCAGGATATTTAAAGTTCTCCGTGATGATAAACAGAAGGAGGCACTATGCAACTTAGTCTTCGGTTGATCACTTCTTAATAATGGTCCGCAAGTCAGAACTGGCCTGGGAGAGGGTTGAATTCTGGGGTTTACCTCACAAAGTATAAAAACACAAGAATACGCATTAATGCAGTTTTTAAAGAGAAACTGTTGTTATGAATGTCTCGACTGGGTTTTGTACTTTGAGCAAAGTTCACCATAAAACGACACTGACACCAAAACTGAACAGCAGAGGGCAACAACAAAAAACTAAAATCAAGAACATGCTCAGGTAAATTTGTTGCTGTTCAGACTTCAGAATAGCTTTTATTTTTTCCTGAATAGGTTTTCAATTTATTGAGTTAATGTGAAATTGTAATTGGATGTAATGTTGATGTTAATTTAGACTCAAATCCTGGGAAAAACTTGGAGTTTTTTTAGTCAGATTCAGATCATATTTACAAGCAAAATAAGTTTGATGCCTCTGTCATGGTGGAAATATCTGACTCTCAGAATGCTAAAAGTGAAATAAAACAGACTTTGATGCAATTAGAATTTTGTTTGAAGAAGTTACAACAATATGCATAGAGATAGGTGCTGTGGCGCCCAGCATAGTCGTGACAAGCTGCTTGGGTGATTTACGGGTTGACCGCAAGCAATCTCTTGCAAATATAAAATATTCATAGTGGATGCTTCAGTGGTTCAGTTAAATTCAGGTGGAGAAATTGCTTTGGTGAGGCCGGAAAAAAAAAAAAAAAAAAAGCAACACATTTATAATAAGAGAGGTCTGAGAAAGGGCTTGCAGCAGCGCTGATCCACAGCAGGTCTGTAACAGCTTCAGATGGGGAAACTGTCAAGTTTGGAGTCAAAGTAGCTACATGATCCTAAAACAATCTTAAAATAGCCAAAGCTGTGGGGAAACTTAGACCAGAGGGAGGGGGGATTAGGAAAAACACTCGTCTGTGTCTGTAAGTGAGCAATGGAAAACCAGCCGGGCCGCTTTGGGAAAAACGGACCGGCAGTGCTTTGCTGTTCCTGTCCCTAAGCATCCATCTATATGTGGTGAATTATCTCTCATTTCCCAAGGTCCTTGAAGTGATTGGAAATCTCACCCCCCCACCCCGCTCTCGCAGTGGCCTTGCAGCCCAAGTCAGCTGGCTGAGACGTCAATGTTTCAGAAGATCTGTGGAACACATCAAGGCTGAAGCCAGTGGCTCATTACCTCCCAAATGTTACGCTTGACCCCATGTCATGAGCAAATCCCTTCCCCGCTCCTCTCATCTCGTCTCCCTCAGGGTTGCATTTACTTTTCTTTTATTTGGAGCTTGCTTTGATTGGAGCGGGTAGCTGGAGATATAAATAGTCCAATATAAATGGGTAGGGCGTGCGTAGGCTATCAGCAGCATTGTCTGTATATTTGGTGACTCAGAGCACACTGAAAATGTCCAGTGAACAAAGCCGCCAATACGTACAAACATGAATTTTTGATTGCGAATATGTAAATGTATTTTCCGTCTCACTTCTTCTCGCTCTTATTGCTGTATTTTCCACTGATTTCTGAAACAGTACAGCTGATAAGCAGTTGAAAATCTATTTTTCTGCTGTTCTATTCTATTCCTGTTCTTTTTAAATGAGTGCCATCATTTTACATCAGTGGTTCTGGGCTTATTTATGCTTGAATCCATGCTGACAACGTTTACCACTTTAGGTTTGGTTACGTCAGATTCTGCATAAAGTGTGCTCAAAGTGTGCATGATCCTGCAAACAGCAAGCTGTTTCAGTTTGTTCATCACGTGCACACAGCAGTGTTCGTTCGCTTGATTTCACCATGGAACGATTGGAAGGAGTGCTGAGTCCCCACAAGCTCAACATGAAACGTGATATCGAGAATTTTCACGTGTTGGTGGAAGAAATGATCGAGCATACTGGAGTGTTACAGCAAATAAATCAAATTTGGAGAAAAAAAAAATAGAAATCCAAAACAGAAGAAAGTCCAAAAAGATTTAAACAACTAAAAAGTTATATAAGGTAGAAAATTATACATGAACTAAAGTTGTAGGGAACCAGCTAAGGAAACAATAACAGCATCTCTGTGACAGACTGTGCTGATATACTTCTCCTCTAGAAACAGACAAAATAACAAACAAGGCAAATGTTTTCAGACCTAAATGACATTGCATTTATAATATTTTCAAACAATTTATTTCAATAACCAATTACCAATTACTCTCTGATCTTCCATAATAATGAAAGTAAACTACCGTGTGTTGTGTGTGCATTCAACACCAGGTGTGTGGCTGTTTTTATGAGACAAAATAACAGTGGACCATATGTTTCATCCCCTCTGCTGCTGCAAACACAAAATTAAGCAGTAATCACTAGAAATATAAGAAAATAATATTCTCCAATAATAGTGATCCACCTCAGAGACATTATAATGTAATTTGCCTCACACAACAATAAACCAAACATTACCAGAGCCAAATATTAAAGAGGATATTAAATAATAAAGAATTAATACAGAGCCTCAAAAGTTTAATGCACACGAGTATGTCTCATTCTCTACTGACTACTAGTCAACAAAACAGAACACCTCACCTACTGCTGCTTGGTCAGATGTGGCGTAGAAAACAAGAATGAGATGCAGCCAGTGGTGAGGATGGCAGAGCATATCTAAAACAGAATATCTAAACCCCCCCAGCAGAGACATTTCTCAAACTGCATCACTGTCATGTTGGGGTTCTTGTAAAACTCTTCCTTTGATAGTTTATGTTGAAAACCTGGTTATACTAAAACTCAACCTGAAAATTTCACTGGTTCGCAGCCTGTTGCATCACTGACGACGAGACTGTTCTGTTTTTATCTTCACAGCTGAGTATGAACAATTATCCTCGCTTAATCACACTGTTGTCACAGCAGTGACAACAGATTAGTATGCACATAGAATCTACTCTATTTCCAATGCGTCGTCTTTTTGTGTTGAAGAAGTGATTACCGGACAGCGCAGGGCAAGTGTCATTCAGCAGACCTTCAATTGTTGAGCTATTCATAGCAACACTTTGGTCTGAATATAGCTTTGCCTGCCATGTGGCGTGGGTCAGCATTTGTGGAGCCATAATCACAGAAACTGGAGCGCCCTACTAATGCAATTATAAACACGGGGTAATATCAGGTGTTTTCATTAGATTTATTTTGTTTTGGTTTATATTGTGGAGGGAGGTATCTACAGATAATGAAAAAAGGAAATTACGCATCAAGATAGGTGGAAGACTCAGGGGGGGACAAAGGATTTGGAGCTGAGGGAGATGTGTGGAGCGTGCAGCTTGTTTTATTGCTTTTCAGCTGTCAAATTACAGATGATTATATCTAAGCCTTTGCAGGCACGTTTGTTGTGATTGCTGGCTGCACAGCTAGTTATCCATCAAGCTTCGTCTTCGTCTGAGGATTTGATTCCAGCTAAGCAACAGTATACTTAATTATTCCGTTGTGCTTTATAAAGAGACTATATTAGACAAATACAGTGCAGAGCACAACAGAGCAGAGGCAATGTAGCGACTATGCCTGTATGTCTTACATAAAGTCAAAAATGTATGACAAAAAAAAATTTTTGTTCATGAAAACTGCAGATTTTCTTCTTAATTTTATTGCATTGAAACATTTTTGTGACAGTATTCTTCTCAGTGTTCTGGATGAAATCAGTGGCTCCATAACAACAATTAAAGACTTGAAATATAATCCTGCAACATGAGTCGACTTCTGGTCCGAGGTTCAGAGTCACTCTGAGTACATGAGCTAAACAAAACAAATTTTGTGTACATATGATTCAACGAGTTAAACACACATTTATCTTCTGAACAGTGACCGTCACTTCATGACTTTTAGCGCTCAGAAAGCAGCGTTGCTCTGCTCCAGTGAACAGGTCGAAGTGAGCAGGACTGTCCCGCTCAGATGGCGATCTTCAGGGGAACTCTCTCCTGGTTAGTTTTAGTTTCCTCTTTGGGGTTCTGGTATGAGAGTCTCACAAATACAACAATGAGGATAGTCCCTGGAACAGAAGAAAACAAATGGATTTACAGATGTACAAGTTTTCTTGAAAAAGAAAAGCAATTCATATATGTACATGCAGCTTTTCAACAATGAGTTCTAAACAGCGTTTCCCAGCCCCGGTGCATACCTATGACTGCGAAGGTGCCGAGCAGGATGCCCACGGCGGACTGAATGGTCGGCATGCCCTGCAACTGTTTGGCAGCCATTTTGCAGTTTCCTCTGACGTTGCAGGGACACACTGTGACTGCCAGAAAGGGAAACCGGGACAACAAAAACAAGTCACATACTAATGATTTCAAACCCTGGAGGAGTTCCGACTGAACAGGAAATGCAAGTCCACAAGGAATCGGTGGTATGTTTACAATGATGTTCAGTTTTGATAGAACTTTTAGGCTAACTAAAACCACTGCATACGCTATAATGGACACTTTCACGTGCATTCCACTTGAGCTCATTTTAAAAGTGATTTTTTTATTTTTGTATTATTTTCCTTAGAAACAGGCAACAAAAAGGGGAAAACCAAAACCCTTTTTTTTTGTTCTCTCTTAGCCATACAGTTTATACAAGCCTGTTAATTTAAACTGATGTTTTATCTTGTGCTATGTATATAAAGTGTCAGCGGGCTATACTGGACAGATCACAGTCTCTGCAGAGCTAAGTAATCACAAGCGTGGAAAAATCATTTGTAAGGCTGCGTTGCATCAGTAATACAGTGGAGCAGCGGCAGGAGAACACTTCGCTCCCAGAGCTTTGCCCTCGGCCCGCAGCGCTTTGTGCCGCAACCTGCATGTTGTCCGTGCAACTCATGGGTGTCAGCGTTACCTGGCAGGTTTATGAAGGTGCTCCTGGGAGGAGAGCTGCTGTCGGAGATGGTGAAGGGCACGGTGTAGACCTCCGGGGCCAGGTACGGGATGTTCAGAGACAGGTTGGTGTGAGTATCTGGAGCACAACGCAATATTCTATTTGTTGTTTGGTTCAGAAAGTGACACATTAGAAGCTGTTTATGGTTGAATTGAGCTGCAGAATTGCACAAGATAAGTGAAATTGTTCCATTTTGCTGAAATGTTTAGAGAGAGCACTCAAGTATTGCCAAGGAATATTTCAAGATTGACATTTTGACATTTGTGACGTTTGACAGTCAGTCCTCAACAATACAATAAATTATCTTAATAAAATTTCACTGGAAGTTGTACAACTGACCAAAATTAATAAGTATTTTTCAACTAAATAAAAAGCAAAACTAACAAGTAAGAGTATTTCCATTAGAATCGTATCAGTTATTAAAAAAAAAAAAATTTTGAAGTGTGTGGAATTTACAAAAAGGCAATCTTGCAAAGTCAGCAGCAGGAGAACCAATGGCAGAGTGTCTGACTGAACAGAATCAGTCTAAAATAAAACCCGTGCACAAAGAGAGTTACAAACAATGCAGCTTCATAGAAGCTATGAACACTGTTAGAGCATAATTGTTTGTGGTGAAGAACTAGTGAATGAAAGTTTGAAACTGTGTAAGCTGAAGCAGCACCAGATCGCCAAACACCCCCAGACAGTGTGTGAACTCAGAGTCTATCCTCAGAGAAAAGGAATTTATGAACATCAAGCACCAATAGGGTGAATATAAAGCAAAAGCACAAAGACACAACTCGATATCTCCACAACACAACACACTCTGAGTGTAAGAGACTGACGGAGTTCAGGATGCAGTGGTCTGGAGCTTGTAGCTCTTTATCTTATCTCTGTGCATCAGTCTAAAATACAAGCCTGGCTGCGTGACGTAAAAACCCCGCTCTGTAACGAGAAGCCTGTTTGAACTCTTATCAGGGGGTCTTAGACTCCAAGCTTGCACCTTACCATCATTCCCCTTCATGTTCCATTTGTCAGTCGGGAAAACACGCGCGCTGCGCAGCCCTTCTATAGAGCCTGCTAATGTATATAATGCAGTTATCTTCTATCTGCACTCTCTCACCTCTGATGTAACAGTTTATCGGACGGACGTGCGTCCACCCACCTGTCCAGAGTCACTTTTGGAGAACAGTACCACCAAAATGTATTTTACGCTGTTGTGCCATCAAGTGTGATACAAGGATTGGCTCTAACACTTCTCTTTGCTTTTGACTATGAACAGTAATTTGGAGTCGACATAAGTGGAATAAGCGCATGCTGTGTCATTAACTGAACTTCTGCATTGAAAAGAAGTGTCAAGTCGGTGAGAGCTTTGCGCTGAATGGTAATGTCACATTCACAATCTGCTTTTCAGTAAAGGTTGGGGCTGTGTCAGTCAAACTGTGCAATTCTGCCGCAAAATCGCACTGAGCCAAGCACACATTTATTGGTATAGCCATTACTGCCTGTGACCAGGTGCAAAGCATTCTGGGAGATTCCTCTTTTAGCCTCCATTAGCTGGCAGGAAGCCAGTGGTGACGCCAAAGAAATTACACAGAAGATATAATTACAGCTGGGCTCAATCAATACCAGCAGGAACAGGGGGAGTGAAAGAAAAAGATTTGAAAAAAAAAAAAAAAAAAGCTGAGAGGGAAGCGGTTCAACAGTTTGAATGACTTAATGACAGACGTCATAGCTGTAAATAGGTGGCATTAAATAAGCCCGACACTAGCTGAGCATACCTACAAAAAAGGATAATTGCATTTTACCTCCCCTTGCAGACAGGGCTGGAATCAGAACGGGGTAATTTGCACATCTTCAGGATCAGAGCACCATTTTCTTTGATCGCTGGTACTCATGAAATGCAGTTTGCATATATAAATGTATGCAAGGCAAAACAACTCAGAACATTTCTCAGACTGTGGCAAACTGAGCGTCCACTGGCTGCATTCAAAACTGCATTAATCAGTGACGTGGTGTGGTTTGACCTTGCAGGTGGCTGGGGACAACTTGTCCTCTTCAGTAAATTAACTTTCTACACTAAAGCAGTCTGCATTAATTAGAGCTGTGTGGCAGCTCGCTTGGACCATGCACAAGCACACGATGCTCACGCCTTCGTCCGATGTGCATTTTAGCAGGTGTGGCTTATTCGCCATGGACATTTTGACATGTCAAAATAGAAAAAACTACAAGTAGAAAAGTCTGCCAAGAAAAGAGGTTGCTTCATTTAGGATACTTGGATACAAAATAACATCCATTTGGCTGCACTCCTTCTGGCTTTGAGAATATGCTGGCAACAGCAATCCAAACATAGTACTTTAATGTAATTAATACTTGATTTGAATGGAGGATGACATTCAGTATTAATTCCAGATATTGTTGTGATTGCAATTGGCACCTTTTATTCTCAGCTTGTAAAACCTACTGAATCAGTGACGTATCCAAGCAGAGACTCATCTGCCAGAGCGAGAGTCCCATTATACACCATGAGGTGCCTGACTTTGCCCAGCCTGCTGTCATCTCACCATTTATAGGCGTTAGTTTCCAGTTTCGTCGGACTGTGGCATCACTTCGGAGGGAGAAGTTGAGCCTCCCTCCATGCTGCGGACCGTCGCTGTCTCGGGAAGCGAGCACCAGAGCCTGGTCCTCCCAGCGAGGAGTGCACAGGTACTTCCAGGAGTAATCTCCAACCAGCACGGGGCTGTTGTCGTTCACGTCCAGGATCTGGACCGTCACCAGGGTGGAGGCGGATAAGGAAGCGTTTCCTACGATGAATAAAAGAATTGTGAAACACGTGTCCCCAACTAACTGTAGCGCTTCATGCAAATGAGCATTTTTGTTAAATTATTAAATTGTAGTGTATGATGAATGTGTTTAATGAGAGTGGAATTAATAATGATAAAAAGTAACTCACGTGCATCCACCGCAATGACCGCCATGGTGTACGTGCTGTTCTCCTCTCTGTCCAAGGCCTGCACAGTTTTAAGTTCACCAGAGTACTTCCCTATTGAAAAGTATTTCTTTGTGTCTCCCTGAAGAGAATATCTTGCAAAAAAAGTAAAAAAAAAAAAATGAATGAATGAATAAATAAATAAATAAATAAATACAGGGGAAACGTGCATCGCTATAAAATAAGAAACGTGTGTGTCTTGACTGAGCGAACTGGTTACCTTATTGGGTGGGAGTCGGGGTCGTAACCTCGGATGGTGGCAATAACTCGACCGGGCTCCTCCCCCTCTCTGACCGTCACCTCATAATGGCTTTGAGACAAGACCGGACCCTCGTTTACATCGTCAACATAAATAGAGACTGTGGCTGTGGATGCAGGTCCGTATCGGCCACGGACCAGAGCCACTGGATTCTGGGCACTGAGGACCAGGATGTACTCACTCTCACGCTCAAAATCCAAAACCTGTGAGAAAATGGAACAATTGAAAGTTGTTGATCAATTCAGGCACCAATTCTCACTACATGTATACAAACCTCGCTTTTGGTTTGCAATAGCTTCGGGGAACAAATAAAACTAAAAACGCTATCAACATAATTTTGTTGAAAACACAGTTTTCAGGGCACAAAATATATGGAGTTGCTCAAAAGTTAAGTCTAAAAGCCACACTTTACTAGGATCTGGAACAGCAGAAAGTCTTTATCTTTTCAATGTTTTCAAATGCCATTAATCAAATACCATACAAACTCTCAGAGGACAGAAACTAAAGTGGAAATTTAGTGATTGAGCCAAATTTCTCTGGAACCTGTGAATCACACAGATATCTCACAAAAAGATCTTTTGCGTCTCCACAGTCCAGACCCCCTTATGAAACTTCCAGAGAAGCAGGATGTACTGGATATTGCTGTATTTGTAACAGGAAATAGGCACCGAAGTTACGGGAAAAAGAAAAAGATGGTTCGTTATTGTGAAAATTATTCAATGAGCAAGAGATTCAATGTTAGAATCCCCACACACTCACACTCACACACACACACACACACACACACACACACACACACAGACAGAAAAAGAGAGAGAGACAGAGAGCGAGAACAAGAAAGAGAGAGAGAGATTCATATATGGAGGCACTGACGTTAATACCTCTTCTGTTTTTTCAGTATGAACCACATTTAGGTTCATATTTTTACCAAAATTAGGAGTAGCAGACTCCAATGACAGGATTAACTTAATCTCCACACTAAAAATAGTAACTGTGACCTGCTGATTTTGTGTGATGGATTAAAGACAGTCTCAGCGTTTGGAAAGATTAAATTTGGTTTTATAGTGTTTACAGTTCAGTCAGATATTTAAATACTTGTCACACATTTAAAGATCCCAAAGATTTCAGATGTGACAGAAACCAGCAAAACTAAAAAAAAAAACATAGTGTCATTTTATCCCCATTTCTCATGAATTTGATTATTTTAACGTGCTCTCCTGACTCCTGCCCCGAGGCTTGTATTTGCTGTCAACTTGTACTCTTAAATGTGATCTTTCTTCCCATAAAAAGCAGATATATTGAGCCGGCATCGCCTGACGTCGCGCTGCACATGCTGAATGTGTCTCTGTTGCCAGGGGAAAAAGTGCAAAACCTTGGAGGACAGATGAGTACCGCCGCTGACTGGAAGTGACGCATCGCACGAGTCAGCACATATCAGTGCTTCAGTGCGTGTGTCCGGACTCTCCGGAGGATACCGTCAGTTATTTCAAACACACTATTACTAAAAAAGAAAAAAGAAAAAACTCCCAAGGCAATACTGCCCACTGTGTGCTTTAATGTGGGCTTTTCTGAGAATTAGGAACTGTCAAGAGCAACTGACTGTAACAGTCACAAGCAACAGTCTCCCTCTTTAATTTTGTTTAATCGCATTAATTTGAATACTTGCATTTGTGTATTTATGTATACACGTGCATTAATGCACATGTGTCGAGTTGATTGTGTTTGCAATTTTTTTCCTTTTAATATAAAACACTTTCAGTTGAGTTAAAATTGCGACCAGTTTAGTAAAACACTGGAAACATTACATATCATAATTATTATTCTTTATGTTTTGGGTTTAATTAATAAAAAAGCACTGTTAAATTTTCCATATGGAGTCAAATCATGGAGGGTAATATCAGCTAGGTTCCCATTAATGTAATTAATGTAACTGTTGTATGTTTGCTCATTGATTAACTCCAAAATAGCTTTCTCTTAATGTATCTTTAACAAATTGGGGTGTTTTTTGTTTTTTTTTAAATATATTTATTATAATATCTGAAGCCAATAGTTCACCTTCCACATTCAGCTCACTGGCTTTGATTCTAGCACATTTAGCCCTGCAGCCTCTGTGGTAAACCACCATTAGTGTCTGCACACACAACCTAATTATTCACTTGTGCTGTGAGCAGTGTGTAATTTCTAATAATGAAATGTGTCTGCCTTCTGGTGCTGACCTCACACTGTAACGCCACGAATTACAGGATTTACAAGTTCATTTTAAAACACTGGCACATTACTTGTGATGGGTTTTACTTTTTAAAAGAACAAGCTAAACAAACAACAATATTCCTCCTTGCAATGCACAGTTAATTGCAACGGTATCTCACAAGGTTGGCGCAAAAGCTTCAGCAAACAATTTATGGTGAATGACATCACCCCTAAGAAAGCAGAAGCCATTGTTTTGTACCCATTTGAAGTAATACACTGATACCATTTTTAGACTCCAGCGGTCTGCTTTGCCTCAGAGGAGCGTGGCCAACTCACTGTTCAATCACATTCATCACACAGACTGTCTCCTGCCTGGCCCACTTACAAAGAGCAGGCCATTAGAGCGTATACCCACACTCACATGCAGACACACACTTGCTCCTGCATGCATCCCTGAAACACCCTGCTGGATTACAGGGGGCAAGCGAAGGGTGACGAGCCCCGGGGACACCAGAGATTACTGGGCTGCAATATTCCACTGTCATCAGGACTCTGTTTTTCTTTGTGGCTTCCACAAATATAGTATTGACGTATTGGAATATTGTTTTCCAACCTTTATTTTGTGCCTCTCATATATATACACTGAAATACATGCCAACATTAATAACAGTTTATTTTCTTCTGTATTCTGATTTGGCCTGCTACTGAATGATCTGTCCAATCTGTACACATACCAAGGAAAAATACAGGCCACAGAGCCAAAAATTGTCTTTGACGTTAATGTTTGTGCCCCCAGGAGAAGCTTTTATTACTCTCTTACCCTAAAAAGGATAACATAAACAATTAAGTTAGTTTCATTTGGACTTAACTGCAATGATCGAGTTTGAATAGTTTGACCTTGAGTTTTGTGGTAAACAAACAAAAAGATGCTTTAGGTATGTAAATGTGTGTGTGAAAAGTCACCAGAAACTTTCAGCTGTTCACCTTTGAAAGCACGAGCGAGACCTCGTTGGTCTGCTTATCTGTCACTAATGTGAAGACCTCTTCCTCGTTTCCAGACTCGAGACGGTAGTCCACCTGCCAGCTGTCTCCCCCTCGAACATCTGCGTCCCCCGCCAGCACAGCTGTCACCGTGGTGCCCACCGGAGCGTCCTCCGGGATGTGAAAGGGTCCGTACTATTGGGGCGGAGACAGAAAATGCATGACTGCTGAGACGAGAGCGTCTATTTGCTCAGTCAGCTCACGACTTCACGAACGCAAAGAGAGAAAGGAAGGATTGATATACCGCATGGAAAAAGTGTTATCGCCGCTGCAAATTAACAGCTGAAATGTTTAATGTTCCTTTTAAGCACAGTCATTAAACATTCACATTGCCGATGGAAAATCTAAGTGAGCCCTTCAGCTTATCAGTCGGAGGGCAAAAAATAGGTCAGATCAATTTATCGAGGTTTCAACAAGGCGTAGAAATTCCTCCTGCTAAAAGAGATGCAACCTCTTAATCAATCCAGGATTCACCTCATTGTACAAGCAGCGCTGTGGATGCTTGGTAATAAAGACATGCACGTTATGATTGTTTCTGAGATGTTTTAGTGTATTGTGTGTATGACCATATACAAAAAGTTTAAACATACAACTTCCCAGAATATATTTCTTTATAATTTTCCATAATAACATAATTTTAATAACGGTAACTGTACAATATTAAGTGCCATTCAGTTTGCATTTTAATTGTGGTAACTGAATGACACTGAATCTGTGATGCTATGATAAGGGAATTCAACCATTACTGTGTTTTCATGTCTAGATTATCATATCTATTACCTAACAAAATACAGGCTTAGATACATGCAAACATACAGGGATTCGTCAAAACAGTAATATTACAATCCGAATGCACTACAGATGAAAATAAAGATACAGGAATCCATCTTTCCACCGACCAAACATTTCGACTCTTGCTAGAACACCACTGATGTGGCAGTTTTGTGACCACCGATGAAAGTCACGGTCGGCCGACCCTCCAATTTTCGAGCGAGACGATAATGTGAGTACATGGGAGAGTACGTTTGCCCCCCTCTTGCCTTCCCGGTGCGAGCTGACCTTTATTCACGAACCTCAGTGTGTTTAGACAGCCGTTTAATCTGCCACTCACAGATGTCCTCTGGTGAAGCAGCCATGCCTGTGATCTGGATGCCCCGTCCACAGGGCTGCTGAACCCGCTCCTGTCACCACTCGCCTCCCACATCAACCCCCCACAGTGCTGCCTTCACATCGCCATGGAAAAAGCTGCTCTGCTCAGGCGTGACCTGCTCAAGAGCATTTTCCACCTCTGTGTTTGCGCGCATGTGTATGTGGTGATTATCTGAGCAAGTGCGCTTTTATTTGTAACAGCTTGAACTGAAATTCTTCACTATTTGAGGAACATGTGGTTTATTCTTTGTGTCTTTTACATGAAACAGGTGCTTGAACAACACCGTGATGACGCTTCTTAGAACAGTAACAGTAAAGATCTACAGCTAATATTTGCTGGTAGATGTCAAGGGAGAGACTCTCTTCCTTGATCCAGATAAAGCGTTCTTTCACAGATCATAATGTCTGTGCTGTCAATCAGCCCGACGATGGTCTGGGAGTGAGAACAGCGAACAGAGAGGACCGTATTCTCATTATCACAGCAGGCTCGCTCTCCCACAGAACTCCCAACCCTCACGACTTTTCTTTCTCTCTTTTTTTCTTCAAATCTCTTCTATTATACACCACATGTGGGTGGAAGTGAGGGGATTTTCTGTAACTACCTATATTTAGTTCTTTTTTTTTTTTTCTTTCACAGCACCGCCTACGCCATAACAAGGGAAACCTCTGCCTCGCTTCATGCTGTGCCTGCAACTGCAGCATTAATGATGTGGGCCCATCTGGACCTCTAAAACATATAGCAAGTATTCACAGTAACTGACAAATATTTTCAGATATTTTAACTGTGGTGCAGATTTGGGTGGCATCAAAAGAATAATATAAAATGAGGAGATTACAAATTAGGAGTGATAAAATAAGACTCTAAAAGAATCAGGTAATACAAACATTCTTGGGATGCAGTAATAGCTGACACAACACAGGTTCTTATATAATCTGTAACATTTTAATGGTACTGGAGTGCATTCTGCAGCCGCGATGTTGATCTAGCTATAAATAAATGAGTGGAAACCAGTCTCCAAAGAAAGCTTTATCAGATTAAACTCTAAAAACAATGTCCACTTAGAGTACAAAGCACTGAATAAAACTCCTCCAATAACATGGTGCGATCACCATAAGCCTAAGATTAGAGGACATATCTAATTCCCCGTCAGGAAAATTAGATCAGTGACCTGCAGGGCGCATTCACAGTCTGCAGTCCAGTAGCCACTTTATATTGCCTCTAATATTTGACCCGCCTTTTTCTTCTTTTTTTTTTTTGTTTGTTTTAAATTGCTACTGCTGTGATGCCACAGGCAGAACAATGCATCTTGATGATTTTGTGCTCTTGTACCTCATGCTGGGAGAAGACCGGCGGGTTGTTGTTCTCGTCCTGGACGGTCACAACCACGGTGCAGGAGCTGTTCAGACCTGCCAGGAACATCGCCGAGGCTTCTGTTAGTGACTCAGGGTCGGACCGCCACGCAAATGAAATATGCTTTAAGGAACAGCAAGTACCTCATCTTGCCTCCATCACACCCTGAGTCCATCATGAGTCACACAGACCACATCCTCCGTCACCCCAGTGGTGAGCAGATACACACTGGACGCTAACTCACAGAGCGACTGACGCACTCGCTCACATAGCTAATCAATCTTTCACGACAAAGTCTAAGACATTTCATATAAACACGCTGACTGCTTTATAGTTCTAACAATTATTTTTCCACATTGTTTCCACCTCAATATATTTTCATTAAGAAAAACGTAGCTTGCATAAAAATTGAGCAAAGTTTATCCATTCATAATTCCTATGTTGTTTCAATGCTATTTTTGTATCGGGCAATTGTCTAAACACACTTGTGCAACATGATTTATGTTAATCGGTTTCTTGCTGCATAATGTTTTTTTTTTTCCTGCTTTTAGAAGGCGAAAGGGTAACATTAAACAAAGTCAGTTAAACATCACAGGTATTTGTGAGAATCAGAAGGACCCTCAGAGAACGGCACCTGTGCAGCAGAGTCACCTTTAGCATCCTCAGCAGTGATGGTCAGAGTGTACTGTGGCGCTGTGCCCTCCATGCTGTCTGCCTGGACTGAGATGACCCCTGAGTCACGGTCCACTCTGAAGAGGGCGCGAGGACTCTCTGGAATTTGTCCAATTAGACGATAGAAGATCCGCACATTGTCCGTCTTTGGATCGTCGTTGTCGGCTGCCTGCACCGTCAGGATTTCTGTCCCTGGGAAAAAAATACAAATATAAAGAACAGTGAAAGTGGGATTGATAATATAACATACATGATATATATATATATATATATATATATATATATATATATATATATATATATATATATATATATATATATACACACATATATACACACACACACACACACACACACACACACACACACACACACACACACACACACACACATATATATATATATATATATATATATATATATATATACATATATTAAACTTTCTTGTAACTTATGGCTAAATTTCAATTTTTGTTCTATTTTTAAGGCAGCTTCTCAGACTAATCTCCATTTATCATTATAAAACAGTTTAGTAATTTTTCTTCATTTATCTTTACTACAGCCAATAAATCTAAAATGTTTTTGGACGACTGTATTAGATGGTCACATAATATCCTGAATGAGAATGTGGGAGAAAGGATACGACAATAGCTTTGGCATTTAATCTTCATTCAGGAATCCCATTTAGACGAACAGATTGTGAAGTCTAATTCATTTCTGTGGATCAAATTGCTATAAAGCATTTTCAAAATAGAGCTTGAAAGCAACAACCTAGTATGCCACGGCACATTATCATGCCTTTTTATAATCATGTGGGAGAGTAATGCTGCTTTCCCTGTCCTCCCAAACTGCTTTCTAAAAAGGTATCCAGCAAACATCAAGCCTTTAACACCACATCACCATCATAGGGGAAGAATTAAGGAAGGACAGTTGCGACTGATATTACCACTTCAGAATAATGTAAAACTTTACTAGCAATTATAATTTTATAAAACACAATCATGTGGAGCAGTAAATAACTTCCCAACATTGACCAGTTTTTAAGCATGCTCACAGTTTATAACATAACACAATTTATTAAAAAAAAAAAAAAAAAAAAAAGATGATCTACCTCGAGCAGCCAGCTCCTTTACCACAGTATGGTACTGTGCTTGTGGAAAAGTGGGTCTGTTATCATTGGCATCGCCCACCATCACCCTCAACTCCACTGGCTTGGCAATCTGTCTGCCGTCTGGGCGCTCAACCACGATACTGATTTGGAACTAAAAACGCCAGAGAGGAAAACAGTGCTAGTCACCATCAAGTAAAATGCACAAAGCAGACAGTGAAGGAGTATGCAACAAAGTGCGAGGTAAATGTGGTACTTTGACCCATCGGGTGTGCATCATATTACTGTTATAAAACAGGTGTTCACACTTGTGAAGTGTGGTCAGGTTAAAAACAATCTCTGGTGGGAAAGCTGTGGCAAAAGCCCTGGTGCAGATCAGAACTGTGCTTGATCAGGTTGTAGTTCGTTCATGAACTGATCACATATGCAGCATTAACCAAACATTGAGTGCAGGACGTGAAGGGCTTCAGAAAGCACATTGTTGGATATGGACAGCGTTACAAATTTCAAAACCTGTTGTCAAGTTTTTAACTGGTTAAAGCACCAAGGTTCCCCACATCAGCAATCCAGTGTTTCTTGTTTTTCTCTTCATTAAATTTGCTAGTACAAGTGGTGTAAATCAAAATGCACCGAGTTGGGAACTCAACTTATCTCCAGAAAAGGAAACTACGACCTTAGACTCAAAGAGAGGGACTGATGAAAGTAGTTGTGCAGACTGGTAACAAATACTAGTCAGTAAATATGGGGTAAAACTGGTGGAATCACTGCTAAAACCATACATTGATGGATGGATTAATTTCATGTCTATATTTATGGATCTGCTCTTCAAGCAGATGGGGGAACTGCTACTAATAGCAGAGCTGGCAGAAGACTTCTAGGATTATAAAAACATCCAGTGATTCATATCATATTCATAACACGAAGAACCCTTTTCAAGATACATTTTAAAATCTTGACCAATGTTGTGAAACTTATTGGAAGCTGGTTTGGTAATTCTGCCATACAGACTAAACTGCACAGACAAGGAATGACGTAAATAAAACAGTGCTAGTCTTGCGATAAATCACTGTAGAGGACAGAAATGGCAAAGCGCTCGAGGCCTGTGTTTTAACTCTGTCCTCATTCACTGCTGTAGCTCTGTCTTTTGTGCCATTTTAGCATTTCAGCTGAATGTGACAACACTTCTAGAAGTCTTCTATGTTTCCAGGTTGTTTTCGTCATTACCCCTTTTACAGTGCACTGTAATCAGGACTTTGCTTTGTTGAAGTGAGTTAAGTCTCTTTCACTCAAAAGACTGCTAAAGAGGAAGTAATGTGACAAAAGTTAATTAAGTCTCCTTTCAGTGAACAGCATGAAAACCTAATGAGTGCATTAAACTTGGTGCTCATGTTTTCTGTTGTCTGCTGCAGAAAATCCACTTTACTGAACCGCATGAAACCCTGCTAATTAAACCACAAAGGATATTAAAATCTAGCTCCATGACAGATGAGTTAGTCATAGATGAATGGATGGATATTGGAATCGAATTGAACCATATAATAAGTCTGCAAGACAGTTTTACGTTGTCACCTGTTACATTCATGAAAGCCCATCCACTATACCAAAAATTAAGAATTCAGTCTGAGAAATGAACAATGTCAGGGACCTCTGGACCTGGAGAGCCGCTGTCCTGCACGCTTTAGGTCTCTTTCAGTTGCAGCACACCTGATTGCAATGAGGGCTCATTACCAGGCTGTTTTACAAGCTTGATGAAAACACGAACATCAGATGGTGGCGTGCGGGAGAGAGCTGAAACATGCAGGACCTCGACACTCCAGGCCTCAAATTGCCTCCTGACCTCGGGTTCCTGCAGGCACCTGATCATCTGCTCAGACCAATTTGTGACTGTAATGTGCCAGGAAATAGTGGACATATCTCTTGGCTCTTATTTATTTGGCAAATTTGTCACAAGCAGACCTTTATTAGCCAATACTGAACAAAACGGTTCAGACAATTTAAACAGAAATTGTGAGGCAGCATTTATTTCAATGTAGAGGGGCTGTTTAGCTTGCAGTGACTGTACAGACCTGGTCTTGTGTCTCTCTGTCCAGAGGGGCGTTAAGATAAATGACTCCTTCTCTGCTGATGGTGAAGAGCATCTCTGGAAACTCCCCCTCCAGACTGTACTCTGCCTGGCTTCCACTCCATTTGACCTACATTAACACACATGAACAGAGAATAGTTTTACATAAATGCAGAATGAAACACGCCAAAGTGCTGTAAGAGTGGGTAAAACTTAACTGCATGGAGATATTGCATCTGACTTGTGCAGGAAATGAAAATAATGCACCTAAAACACAGACAGCTTTGCAACCAAAATGAACAAGATGTTCAAGTACAAAGCCGAGCTTCCATTTGTTTACACGATAAAAAGCCAAACAAATCCTCTGACAGTGACGGAGAACAGAGAGCATAGCCAAAACTAACTCTGCAGGCTGAAGGGGATTTTCCACTCTGCTTTACAACCCTTGACAGAGGGCTGTGCAGAGGGGCTGAAACAGCCCGAGTAGTCATCAAACAGCACCCAACAAGGACAGGAGCCCAGTCAGAGCACAGCTGATGCACACCCACGGCATGTGTATCTCTTCAGCTCACTGTCACACTCTCCTCCCTTGTTTTGGATATAGCTGCCCAAACCCAGAACATCTGTATACAGAAAGCCCCTTCGCACAGCTGGCATCTTTCCAGTGTTATGGTGCGCTCCTGGACCTTAGAACTTTAGGGATATTTGATAAATTACGAGTGCCTGTTCTGTGAAGTTTTATACAAAACATGCATGAAATAATGTTTTGCCTTCATCGGTCTTTGAGTTTGCAGAGCACGTTCTGTCTCTCACGTTTGTGTTTGAGCTGCGTTAAAGAGGCCTGTGCATGTGTCTAGTTCTCCAGGCAGTCTGGAGAGCAATCAAACGCCGAATTTCCAAATATAATACTGCATAAAATTATAAAATCAGGCAAGGCCAAAGCATCAACAGTGCAGAAGAGGTTGTTGATTATGAAATAAAAGAGTTCACAAGGCAGCAATTTTAATCTCCACATGCATGTTTCAGTCCATTTTCAAGCAGGTCATACTGAGTTCCACGCAGTGCATAGTGGTTTTAATCGCAGCTGGTGTTTGTTCATGGTGTGTTCTGAATTTCATTCAGTGTCTGTTAAAATTAAGCTGCAGCTTGATATTCATATTCTTGAGGTATCAAAAAAAGTCTGAATACTAGACATGTTTTAGGGGCTGATACCTTTGTACGATTATCTGCACAAAACTTCAAATTTGCTGGAGACAATGGAGAGTAAAATTATTGTGTGTATTTTAGATTAGCAATGAAACACTTGACATGTTAAAGCAGCAGATACTCTGCCTTGTTTGAAACACCAAACCTTACTTTTCTTTTCTTTTTTTTTTTTTTTTTTTCAGAATAAAGCTGTAAACACAACACAACACTCCCACTTCCACCTCATAAAGCAGAGATGACCATCTGGCCATTACTCCATTATTTATTAAAACGTATTCCTCTTGATGCTCTGTTTGCTTTTCACAAACCCTGGAGTTATGACATTACACGCTGATAACTGTCTGTGTGATATCAGGCGGTGAACGTAAATTGTGCATTCTTGCTGAAAACGCTGATCACTGTGATTAAGAGTGAGCCAGAATAGTACAGATGTTGGCGTTAAACCAAGGAGGTGAAAGAAATCGAACTTTAGGTTTTCCGTGTCCTGCTGATGTCTTTCATCGGCTCTGACTTTCCCATTGTTTGATTCCCACATTGTTCTCTTTTCCTAGTCGTCTGATGTTCTTGCCTCGATTCCCCCGTGTTTCCCGGTTTATTTTTAGCACAAGTCTTGTCATGTTTCTGTGAACTCCGCTTCCTTTGGTCATAGTACGTGCAGCTGTATGCATGAGGCCGAGGAGCGCAGAACATCATCACAGCCAGGCTGATATTCAGCTCAACAGCAAGACCTTGAGTATAATGTTGCTTTGGGGCAACTGTGGCTCAGTTTTTACCAGGATCAGGTTTTTCTTCCAATGCCAGTGTTGGTGGTTTGATCCCCCTTCTTGCATTGTTAATGCATTGCAGGTGCCTCGACCAAGACATCAAAACCCAAACGTTTGGCAACTGCCTCGTATCTTAACCTTCAACAATGGAGTTTTTGAAAGACTGGCAAAGATAAGCAAATGGATGAATGTGTCAAACCATGCAGAGTTTGCTGAGACAGCTTTATAGGTAAATTTTGCTATATGATGTTTATTCAATATCCATTTTCCATAAAAGGAGGTATTCCTTTAGTTCGTTCGGTCTCAGCCAATCAGCTTCTGATCTGTCTGTATACCTTTATACATATTTATGTAAACCACCCACATCTTTTCTTTCTTTTCCTGGAGTTTGAACCCTGTTGATTAACCTCACATACAGTAAGTCTGATTCTCAGCCTGTCTCACATACTGACCTTTTTCTTTGTACCTGTGTTCCAGCCGTGATCTTTTTACATTCTTGGTGGTAAAGAGCATTTTTCAGTTGTTGCAGATTTAGTTTTTCTTTCCTCCTTTTGGGGGATTCATCTACAATCAAGATTATCTTTTGTTGAAGGTTCAGTCTACACATGGACCAGATCCCCTCTTCTGCATCCTGGTAAAAGGTTTTTTAAGGTTCGCTATGAGGTACTCCATTCATGTAACACGCACTTCTGGAGAACTGATCACACGAGCATAGCTATTGTAGTAGCCTATATGCGTATGCTTCTCACAACATGAGATCGCTTCAGATATATGACGTCAGTGTTACATCTGCACCCGCTACATGTGTGATAACGAACACTGATTAGGAGGCCGTGTCAAAGGTCTCGTGAAGCCCAAACTAATTCCACAACAAATAATCAAATTTCATCCTCCTGTGAAAACTGACAGTCTAATGCCGTTTACAGCTCTGACTCATTCATTCACAGGCCCAGGACCTCTGGTCCACTTCAAAGTCTCAACAGATCGCATTACTGTTGAAGTAGTTCTGCTGATTGCGTTACGTAATCACCATTTTCGTGCAATCAAAAGCATCAGCAATAGATAACCGATTGAAATCAACTTGATGTAAAAGCCCTGAAAACACAAAGCTTGGCTCGCATAATAAAGTGGCTGCCACAGCTTATGCTATTCCGCCGAATCAGAACTGTTCCACACAGCAGCAGTTGTGACTTACTTTGGGAACAGACTTTCAGGGAGAGAGGGATTAGAGCGGAGATGCCTGAAATCTGAAAACCAGCAGTGTGATTTCAGCATGTGTCACACCATGAATGATTTCAGCACGTAAGAGACATTTGTCACAGTTGAGTGGATGTGAACACGACTGCTCCATTCATGTGAGACAGTAGAGGAGGTGAGATCCATAGACTCAGAAACATTTTTGTATGTGTCATCATCACAGCGGCTTGTCCCACCACCTACCATCTCACAGCGGTACCATCAGAAACGTGGGTGAAATGAGGCTTCCCCATGTTAACCTAATCCGGTTTGATGTCATTTTATGAGGAGAGTGAATGGGATACTGTAACTAAGTGCTTTTCAAGTTGACGCTTCTGTAACGGAACAACAAAGACTTCATTTTCCACTCTGTTAACACGTTTTTCATGAGGGATTAAGACACATACACACGGGAAATCTGCTCAATGAAATATTTCCAGACCGTCTCATTTATATGCAGAGACACAGATGCTATTTGTTGATAATCAGGACTGAAACTGAATCAGTCTTTAAAGTGCAGCAAGCTGTGTTTGATAACATGTGCTATTATATTATAAAAATACAACAGGAACTTCGGTGCCGAATTGAATTAGTCTTTTAAAATCCGAGAAAAATGTGCCTACACTTGTGAATCCACACATTTTCAGTGGGAGGCAGGGGGTGGTGGAACAGAAGAGACGAGAGGCTGAGGGCGAGTGTGGGGGAGGTGGGAGAAAACAGAGGAGAGGGAGGTATTGCTTTGTACCTTGTGGTCATAGTGACTCTGAAAATCTACACAGGGCATTTAATTCAAAGTCAGAAGACTCTTCTGCTTTTCTTTCAGTGTCATGCTTATGAAACATTTCATAACAATACAATTAACACCACTGCCGTCTGAGAGTCACAAAGCCACCAAGGTCCTTTGAGTTATTTATAGACATGAAGCTGATATGGACAATATATAATATAGAAAATAGGTTCAACGCGACCAGGGACAGAGTCAAACACAGCAATATGTGATAAAACCCTGACACCATTTCACATAATTTATATCACAGTTTAGTAATAATGTAGGACAACAGAGTCGGCTACCCCGAAAACATTTAGATTTACTTGAACACAAAGCCTGAAATAGTCAGAGGATACCATCAGACAGTTGTTTTGGAAATGGGGGAAACAGACATCACTTCACAGATATTGACAGAAAGAAACATCCATGAAAGTGAAAATTTGTAAATCTGAATCATTGGCCAGTATTAACTAATCTATTATTGAGCTATCAAATGTTTTAAGAAAAGGTTTTTGTAATAGCTCACAGCTCCATTTTGAAAATTTGTCACTTTAAAGTGACAAAAACAGACAAAGTAACAAAGACCCAGCTGAGGACTTTGAGTGAAATGACTCAGTGCTTCTTTTTTTTTAAAGTACTGTTAATTTTTGTCACTGCATTAATTAATGGAGTTGCTAAACACACTGGCTTCAACAAGTGAGACCATATTAAGCCAAACCCTCGCCGGATGCTTGTTTAAATGTGTAGGTCAATAAAAATGACATAAAAATACTGATGTATTTATAGAGAACTGTTCAATATATTTAGGAATGATGTCATATGTTGGATGCATTGAGTGGGGATGCTGCCGTTAAGCAGCAGCATTGGAGTAATGTTCCACAGAGTGGCGGTTGGCGGGTGGGAGAGGGAGTCAATGACTGATTCTGAGAGCCTAAAGTGACTCAGTCAGGAGGTAGCCTGAAAGGATCCATGGCATTTCAACAGCATCAATTATTTAGTATCTGGTCACTTAGGAGGTCCAGTGAGGCACTAAAAACAGCAACAAGCAATGTGATGCCACTTCACTCACCCTCCGCTATTGACATGGTTTGTTTTATAGTAACACGATATCAGATTGGCAACTGCATTAAACGGAAGCCGTTTCCATAATTCAGAGTGAAAGTCAAAGGGAGTGCTTTTATGGTCAGCGGGCCAAATCACTCAATACACTAAAGCTTTAGCTTCTCACCTGTGAGATGGGGATGGGGTAAGGGCCCGGCAGGTTCTCCTGGAGCCGCACCGGGTCGGGAGATGCCCAGGTGTTTCCCGTCACCTCCACGGTTACGATGCCAGTCGTGAAGAAGGCGTTCACCTTTCCTGCCATGTCCTTCACCATCACTGAGAGTTTGTACCGTCCACACATCTCCGGGTCCAGAGTGGAGGCACCTGAACGTCCAGCAGACAATAAGGAGGAATTTCAGCTGCTGATGCCTTTCCTGAGGCCAGCTGAGCTGCTGGGTTTTTGGGGCCTTGCTCAGGGACCCACAGCGTGAATCGGATTCAAACCAGAATCCTTCTTCGTCCAAAGTTACTTCCCTAACCTCAAGTCTTTCCTATGGAATTGCAAAAATCATTATGAAGCAACCTCTGCTAACAACAACAACAACAACCTTCTTCTTCTTTTTCTTGTTGTTGTTGTCTTTTTTGTCCGCTGTGAAATACAAACAACACACGATAAGCATCATCATCCCCTCAGATAAATGACAAAGTAGAAAACCAAGGAGTAAATGAGTAAATCTGAGTAATTTCAGGATATTTAATTTTGGTGATAAATACATTGGCAATAGCTGCTTGCATGCTTATAACTGGGTATACATTTGTTTTAGGAAACTGTCTCATTTATTATCAGAAAAGTAAGAAATAGGAAGGGTCAATTCCCCACAGGGATTGACAATAACATTTTAGATCTCCAAGTAAATTCTATGATAGGTTTCCAGAGTGACAGAAATATGGCAGCACCAGCACACTAGAATTTACTCTATTCTCTATATCTATACTGTGTGCATACTGTGCAATTACTTTTCCAGTTTGTTTGTTTGTATGTTTCTTTCTTTCTTTCTTTACTCCTTTATCATCTCTCAGGATATAAGTTGCCTAAAATATGCTATTTAAATTTAAGATGACCATGTGGGTGTTGAACTATCTGATAGTAAATCTTCCTTTCAGATCATACCTATCTGGATATTTAGATTAGTTGTGTTCTTCGATCTGTGCGTCATCTTGACTTCGGTTCACGTAGGCTCACTGCAGGCACTGGATGTGAAATACAGCCTTTTTAACAAATTGTAGGTTTTCACATGTAATGAGACATTTAACTGCTAAACCTGTCTTGGACTGCTGTGTTTTACTCAAACGCTAAACAACCCACACCTGGAGCCCGGAGCTGCCTCTGAGGGTAACGTTAGAGAGCAATGTGCAAGTGGAAAAGATAATAAGACCTGGTTGAGGCTCGAAATAGAAAGAATCAATCTAAAAGATATCAAAGGTTGTTGGTTTGACATAATCAATATTTCAGCAGGTGTTTGACTGGAAACCTGAAATTGGCAAACAGACAGAGTGAGAAATAAATGAAAGAAAAACATGTACAGAAAAGACAAAGCCTTTTATTGCTCTGTGCTAAGTCACGATGTATCCAGGCTTCACCACCATAACCTCACAGGACTGTCAACAAGGTGCAAAGTTTCTTAAGTGTAGAAAGTATACACACCAGTTTTCTAAAAAATGATTCATACCTACTTAGATCAAAGCTGAGACTTGGCACTAATAAAAGTATCCATTACTTTAATTCAGACTGCATGCTCTAAGGCACAGTCTTAGAGTGAGTTTGAAGGACATGTCTAAATACTTCAGGTCTAGACGTTATGTAATGGACATACTGATTGTAAACTTTCAGAAATTTAACATGAGAACTGCTTCTTTAATTATTTTTATATCTATCTCTTTTTATGGCAAAGCAAGAAATTAAATAAAAACCAATGGGATGTGAACGCGAAACTGTTTCTTTGGCATACAAATAAAAGACAGAAAACACCGAGAGCATGAAAATAGAGTAGAAAAGATGACTACAGCAAATTAAAACATGATATGTGCTGCATCATGTTTGCATTATATCTGGAAGAAAAAGACCGGGCAGCCATCGATGCAGATTTACCTTCCTCAGTGAGAGAAACCTCTCCAGTGATGGAGTCAATGAAGAACATTTGGCTGGAGGGGATCCTGGGAGTTTGTTCCATCAGGCTGAACCGCAGTTCAGCATGGGCAGTGTTGCGGTCGTCACGGTCCGACGCCTCCACTTGCATGAATGGGATCCCTGAGAAAGGTGAGGGATGCAGAAAGAAACCATGGAAGTGGGGAATAAATAAAAGAAGTCCAAAAATGCTGAATCTTTACACTTCTGTAAAGAAAATCTTATTGATTCATATATTAAGAACCATCTTGGTCCCACTTGGATGGCAGGAGGTAAGATACTGAGTTGAAGGAAAAACTCCCAACTATCACAAAATATAATGAATTCCTATTGTTAATATTAAACATCAGGTAAATTGAAATTAATTACAAACTTTTCAAAGAAAATACATTTGATATTTGAGTCATGACTGCTGTGATGGCCGAGCCTTGCACCTGCGAGCAACAAACATTTTCAGTGTGATCATGTGGTGTAAATCAGTCAGACTGCAGCTGAAGGTTTTCATGCCTTTAAGAAGCCCGAGCTGCACGCTGCCTCTCATGCTCTCCTCTATGAAAGCAGGCACGTTGTCGTTCTTGTCGATGACACACACTTCAACCGTGAAGCTCTGATGATGCAAGGATGTTCGGAAGGACACCTGCAAAACACACAAACACACACACACACACACACACACACACACACACACACACACACACACACACACACACAAGCAAATCTTCAAAGTACTTCTGATAATCTAACATTGGACAAATTGTTTTATACATTATGCAGCACAAGCATACAATGCTTCAGATATTTAGACAAGTACATTCAATTACATGAAATTTACAAGGTGAATTTGGTACATATGTATATATTAAAGCTGAATAGGACTAATCCGAGACAGGCTTCAAAATGACATGATATGACCGACATGGTATCTGTACTACCTGTAGAGAGTAAGAGGGCTGCTTCTCTCTGTCCAGTGGTTTGAGAGCATACAAGAACTGGACATCAATTCCAAATATTCCTTCATCATCTCCTCTTACAACCAGGTCACTGTAATTACTTGGCAAGCTTTGAAGCTGAAGAGAATACAAGCAAGCAAACAAAACAAACAAACAAACAAACAAACAAAAATGTTAGTGCTCCTCTAAGATACCTGCATAATGTATAAGGAACTATTACGACAGTTATCACTGATTTCATTTTAACCTATATTCAATTAATACATCCCATTAAGACGTGAGGAAATATGTTTTTAAAATCATTTTTGTGGATATTGATATCTCATTTAAGCTGAACTAATATGATTGATGTCCAAACATCTTAATGTTTTTGCTTTTATAATATTCAACCTTTCCAGTTTGGAGGGCTTCTGTTCCTCTTCCACATCTGGCTAAACTGAAACTAAGTCACTCCGTGTGGTGACATGTACAACGGTCACACTCGCTGGTCTTTTGACTCAGTTTCATGGATTAAGTTCACAACAACCTGATATCCTGTATAATTACTTTGACACTTCACTGAACAAATTAACTACAAAAAATTCAAGATAAACTCAATAATTTCAACTCGAAGCCGATGTATTTTCCTCAGTAAGTAGTCTGCAGGCAGCATTGTGGTTCTTTGGTTAGCAGGTCCAGCTTCGATACTGGTGGGGGCTTCCTGTGGAGAGTCTGTATTTCATTCCTGTTCTGAGAGATTTTCTCTGGGTGTTCTCGTAAATACGTACGTACCAGTCAGACAAAGCAGTTGCTCAAAATATTTTTTTTTTTTACAACTATATAACTGCTTTTCCGTCCATCTCCAATTTCGTAGTGAGGGCTGACCTCAATGAAAACCTGAACACTGAAGCACTTCACAAAAGAGCCACTTTAAGGATGTTGTTCTCTGTGATGATAGATTTGTTCTCTTTTTTTTTTAATCTTGTAAGCCTACACGTCATATGTGTTTCCTTTAGGCTACTGTTGCGTCTTTAAATATCCCCATGAGGACAAAAAAGTGTTTTTTACTTTACTTTCTTCTACTATCTTCCTATGTAAGCTACATATGTGGCGAACTGGTATACACAACGCTCATTAGATACATTGCTCATTGGTACATCAGCACAAGCACAAGGTGTTCATTTCCAACAAGCGGCTTTGAGTCAGATTCACTTAAAATGGAGATGACAATACAGGCAGCTGAAAATCTTTTCAAACTGTACAGTTTTGAGTTTTCAAAGTAATGTATTGACAGTGAAAATGTCCAATTGACCTTTTTCGCTCTGGCTTTCATAATTTTGTCAGTATCCTGTCATTCAACTTAAGATGACGGCAAGACGATCATATCAGTAGGTAACACTATTTATCTAAGTTTACCCTGAAAGAGCAACCTCAGTGAAAGTCTTATTGCAGCTGAAACATCCCAGATCTACATTTAGTGGCCAGTCACAGTAGCAGGTCTGCAGTGAGTCCCCGCAGAGCTTGAGCGTCAAAGTTTCTGAAGATTACTCAACCGAGAAATTTAATTAATAGAAGAGACAAGTGTAGAGACCTCTGATGAACAGAGCCTTGGAAAAAAAAAGGTTCCACCTTGAATAAATCTGAAGCAATTATTGTGTGCATTCCATTTATAAGACGAAGTGCGGGTATTATCCTCCATTCTGTCCATTAACACGCTATTGATGAGTGAGTCAGGTGTTGATGACAGTCGGTTGAACACAAAGCCTTGAGAGCTCCTATGTAACTTTGTCTGCTCTCAGATGGGATGACGTCACAATACTGCCGATTAAAGCCCCAGATACTCATGCTGTTGCACAATCCAGAGGATGTCTGAGTGACAGTATGAAAAAAAACAACCCGCCCGCTACCCATTTGGACCGAATGCAGAGGCCGGGCCTGACGGCTGAAAAGCATTCTGAGCAAGCCAATTATAGTGCGGCAATGACGACAGCCTGCTCATACATTTTCAACCTTGAGTGCAGAAAGAAAGGGAAGGAGGAAAAAAGAAAGAAAGATGCAAATCTGGCTCACCACCTACCTAAGCATCGACCCATAGACAAACAGAAGTCTTTATGCAGATGCAAATGATCATCAGATTATTAATAGACTCAAAATGCAGTCAGCAGATGGATTTAGTTGAAGTTTTTCTTCATTCATGAAGTTATTTATCTAAATATAATTAAATATCTACACATTCCTCAGTCAGAGGGTGCAGTATAGAGAAAAGGTAGATAGATGGACAAATAAAAATTGACAGGCTACTTTATAGAGGCCGGATCCCAATGGCCTGAGTTTGGAAGAAGTGGCTCTGAAACAAGATTTTTATAGATATTTTCAATAGTTACTAAATCATTTTGCCATTTAAACTCAACAGCATTGATTGATCCTCAAATTGTATATATTTTAATAAATTATATTAAAAAAACTGATTAGATAAATTTAAATTTTATTCTTGTTATAATGAATAAAATAAGTTCAGATTGGATTTCCCAATAAAGAAAAGTGATATCCACAAAAGGATGATCTGTTTATTGACTTTACATGAACTGGAGTGTCTTACCTTGGCCAGATACCATGGAAAAATGCCATCGTAGTTTTCAGGGACGCCAATTTTAACATTCGCCCCAGAGCAGGGTGCAGTTGTGTAAAGCGCCGCCAACTGTGAAACAACATATCAAGTGTTTCAATGGGTTTTGCTGAGGTTTTAATGCAGTGATTTCCTTTTAAGAGATGAATAAAATACATTAAATTGCTCTACAAAAAAATAAAAATCTTACTATGAATGCTGTGATGTGCATTGCTGTGGGACCTTTGTCTCTGCAAGGATAGTGTATTCACAGCATGTTAACCAAGAATCAGCACAAAACCGTCTTGTTACTCATTCACTGCCCTGAAATTCTTTCATACCCAAGATTTTCACAGATTTCACAGGATCAACAGCACGCATTGAAATGTGTACCACTCACAAAGAAACAACAGGCAATATTCTGGACATGCACTAGCACAGGTTTCTAACAAGGTATGTTTCAATTTAAAACAAAGTTAGTGTCAGATTAAAAAAAATAAAGCAAGTTATATTCTCTCGAGGCCCTAATGGCAAATACCTGTAAATAAAGTCACTTAGGAATAACAAATCATGGTCCAGACCTCTGAAAAGCTGCATTACTTTTAAATTCTAGTCTGCAATGTATCACATCCAGGACAAACATTATTTGTAGGAAACGATTCTATAAAAATGGTGAAATGATTTAAATATCACTAATACTCCCATCAAAGTAGTTCCAGCTTACCTTCTCCAAAGTGCTGTCTGTGTTCCCTCTGAGAAGTGTTGGAGGACTGTAAATTGGATGGAAAAGATTGCGTACTTGTACCCCTTCAGTGGATTAATGGTTAACACCTTCAGAGAGACATGCTTAACTACCATGTTTCCTTCCTTTAAAACCAATGGCCAGTGAGGTTCCATTCCACTGATAACACCCAATGAATATTCATGATGGTGTGAAGCTGCCTGTTTTTTAGTGCTCTCTGCTGAATGAACAACTTCAAGAGAACCAGATTTCATGATTAGATTTTAGATTTTATTAAAAAAGAAGAGAAAATCAACGTAAACAAAGAGTTTTCAAATCTCATCGAGGTTCACAAGACTAATATAACTTATTGCTTTACTCATACATTCACAACTTGAATTCAATGTTATGGAACAACAGAATAGTAGAAGTTTTCTCCAAGCTTCGACCAACCCTCAGTGACTTGGCAAGAGGCACGAACCTGCGTACCTTTTCAAGTAAAAATGACTTAGCATTGTGACGGATTACCTTATCTAACAGAGCAATGAGATGTATGTTGCATTTCAGCATCATTCATGGTATAATATATACATGAATCGCTTATAATAAAGGAGCACGATAACCCAATGGCGAGGCAATTTTTTGCAACCCAAAAGAAATAACAAGCCTTTGTGGATTTCTCATTCATTCATACCCATCGTATTATGACAGCAATATGTTTATGGCAGACAATAAAATAAAATAGAATAAAGTCAAATAAAAATCAAATAAAATGCTTCCACTCCCCCATGCAGGTTATTATCATTATCATGATATGACTTTACAAAGCCAAAAATGTCTTTTTTTTTTCTTTTTCATCACATCTTTCTCTGCTTTTGGTTGGTGTCTAAAAAAAAAAAAAAAAAAAAAAAAAAACATAAAACAAAAATATATTTCTGTACAGCTCTATTAGTCCTTTTGGGTTAGTGTTAAAACACACACAGCATCTGGTCTTCAGAGGCCAAAGAAAAAAAGTCTCTTCCTCCCATCTGTTCTTCAGAGAACCGTGAGGTCGTGGCAGGACTTCGACTTCTGCCTGAAAGCCATCTTCTTGTTCTTGCGTGCGACCATGCGGCCCAGAAACCGTTTGGCCTTCTTGCCGATGCTCTCCCTGCGCCTGCAGTTGGCCATGCGCCGAGCGTTCTCCTCCTTGCTGTCTTTCCTCAGGCGGATCTGTCTGACGATGCCCTCGAACAAGTCGTGCACGTTGTGGTGAAGCGACGCGGACGTCTCAATGAACTTGCAGTCGAACACCATGGCGCAGGCACTTCCCTCTGCCGTCCAAAAACAAGACATGATAGAAATTAGAACGCTGAAAGTCGAACATTGAAGGTAAGACAAGAGGGGATGATCACGTTATATTTGTGAAGTTCAGTGTGCTTTTTGAAAACAGGCTCAGTTTAATCATAAAATGTGAAAAAATGTGCCGTAAGAGTTCACAGCTAACAGTTATCTGGGATTCTAGTGTCAAAGGTCACAAGAATTAAATTTACATGGTAATTACTTGACACTTCAAAATCCACTCCCCTTGACAACTACCCAAATTAGACTCAGTAACATGGATATTTCACAAACTTACCGTCGACAGACACCTCTCTGGATCGCACCAGGTCACTCTTGTTGCCCACGAGGATGATGGGAATGTTCTCCGACTGTCTGGCCCGGCGCAGCTGAATGCGGAGCTCCGACGCCTTCTCAAAGCTCGATTTGTCCGTCACAGAATACACGATGATGTAGGCGTCTCCCATCCTCATGCACTGCTCCTTCAGCCACTGACTGTTATCCTTCAGGAAAGAAAAAAGAAAAAAAAACTGAGCATCACACATGATCACGTCCACCTTCTGGATGAATCTAATATATATAATATTTAATCCTTACCTGTTCCCAGATGTCGTACAACAAAATGGATGCTTCTTCTTCATCCACCATAATCGATCTGTCATATGTGTTTCCTGAGGAAAAAAATAATATTGTGTTACACATCAGTAGAGAGAAGAAACATGTTTCTCATACAATCCCTTTTCAGTGAATATGTGGTATTTCCTTTTCATACTCTGATAATGGCACCGTTTTCCATTTTTAGGCTGAAATTAAAAGGAACATAATCTGTTATCACTAGTCTAATGTTTGCCTTTCACAGTTTAATGCATCTCTGCCAGCTACACTACAGAGGGCGGGAGCCTCACTGTAGATGGAAATAGCAATAATCAATGTGTGGACACTCTTGCGTGAAACGATAAGAACATGCTTTCTCTATGGACAAAATCTGCAGTCTCCATGGATAAAATACAGAATTGTATTCAAACAAATTTACAGCAAACATTTTAGAAACAGTTTATCTATCTTTATGAGGTAAAACTGATTAATGTCTGAGAGGCAAAGGATTGCGTTAAATCAAGACAAAAATGAACAGCTATACCTTCCCTTCATATCTGTAATGAACTCTGCATTGTTCAGACTAAATTAACCTTCCACGGGCCCAATCATCACACCTTATCTTTAAAGGCAAACAACACCTAATTGCCTGTGAGTGTCTATCTGTGGGTTGGCATGAGCGATGACTCATCTTCAGCGTCTCCATTTACCTGCTTCGTCGCAGTCGTGACCAGCATCTTCATCCCCTCCGAACACGCGCGCCAGGCTGGACTTGCCGACTCCGTGCTCCCCGAGGAGGACCACCTTGTACACCTGGGACTCCGCCTCGCTGCCGGTGGAGATGACGGAGTCGGAGGAGTCGGACGCGCAGCTCCCCCGGTGCTGCTCGCTCGGGGAGTAGGACGTGCAGCGCAGCAGGTTGGACAGCTCGTCGGTCTGTCCCGTCTGTGGCATGGTGGCGCGCAGGTCCCGGTCGTCCACGGGCATGCTCCTCCTGTGCAGGTTGGGCAGGTTCATGGGGAAGGGCATGCTCCCTCTCCTTTTGTCCATGTTCCGCAGTTTGTCGCCTTTGTTCAAAGTCATTGTGCTGAAACGGAGGATCTGTAGATGGGAGAGCTGTGCGTAAATACGCGACCCCGGTCACGGTTGATGTGGCTTTTCACACAAATGTTTCTTTTAATGCTATGAAGCTTAACACGAATAAAAACAAATAATAATCAAAACACTTACTCGGCGCTGGCAATTAAATCCAACGAAGGAAAACCCAGTAATCCGTATTTTATAAAGTTGTGCTCGAAAAGGCAGCTTTGCTTGAGTCTGGCCAGAGTCGCTGCCGAGCGTATTTATAACGGAGCGGAGTGACGTGGGCAGGGATTCGCCCCGGAGAATCACGTCTCCGTTTATAATAGTGGTGCGTAACGGTAACATCACACAGGAGGGGGAGTGTGACTGGAAGAGCTGAGGAATCTCCCTTCCGCCTCACCAAATGGAGCTGTCTTAGTGTGGGGGCGGCCAGAGATAAAATTTTGAAAAGGGGAAGCCCACTTAATGCCGGGGCATGCATATTTAATAATAAATTAACAGCTGAATTTAAAAATGGTGGAATATCCACATCAAGTCCTGGTGATGGGAGATGTTGAAGTGTTTCACAGAGAGACGCTCAACGCTTTTACTGAAGATTGATGGTCGCCTTTCCATGCGCCCTGGAAGGGGGAGGTCAAAGTAATACACCCGTGTAATATGTGCATTACTGTAAAGGCAATCTTAATAAGGTCAATTAAATACAGCAAACGACTCACAATGTGAGCCTTGTGCGTTATTCTCTAGCGTTCCATCACACAGATATTTTATATATTTTTCATATACAGAAAACACGCTTAATTTCACAAATAATTTAGATATGGATTCCAAACACGTTGCACTCAATTACCATTCATCACCAGCTCTCCACCCACAAAACTGACGGACACACAGCACCCAAAAAAAAATAAAATAAAATAAAAAAAAAATCCAAGCATCAATTCTTCTCTATTAAAAGACCAATCCAAACCTTCATAGTACTGAAGGCTGTTTTATTTTTTAATTGATTAATTCAGTAATGTGAAACAATTTGTCTTTATAATGCACGTAGCAATCTATTACAGACCTCTTGTATTTATTCTGGCCAGTTTCCCCATTTTCAACTGTACGTGCCAGTCTTGATGGAACACATTATGCACAGATTTTCTTGTACAACGTTTTGCCTGTTAAGTAGTGCTATTTATAGGCCGACTTTTACTGCTGCGATGTTGCCACCTGCTGTATTGCTGTGCATGAAACAGTAACAATCTTTAATATTGAATATCGCACAAGGTACATGGTCAGATACAGTTCTCTGAAGGGATTTGAATAAATCTTGTGTGGTGTGCTGCTGACCTCTTGTGGTTTGTTACGTGAAATTACAATTGGCTATATGCACAGCTCCACTGCTTCCTGAAGTTCAGACAGCACCTTTATTTCCTGTCTTTCATGGTAGGATGAACTGATTAATTCAGCTGTGTCTGGCCATTTACTGAGATCAGACACACCTGGATTAATCAGTTCATCCTATCATGAAACAGAGGAAATGAAGGTGCTGTCTGAACTTCAGGAAGTAATGGAGCTGTTCATATCGCCCACTGAACCCATGATTATAAAGTTTGTCAAGGAGTCCATTTATTATGCTAAATACATATGAAGAGCACTCTCTATGCGTTCATCCAAAACAGAAATAACATGTAGCAGTATCTTTAAATACATTAAGGGCATATGAATGCATGAATCAAATAAATGGCAACATGAAAGGCAATTTGTCTTCATGAATTGTTCATAATGTAAGTATTTTTGTAACATAAAGAGGCGTGTTTGTATTCTGTGACTGAATGTTACACCTTTCTCTTAACAAAAGCAATTAAAAAGCAGCAGTAAAGAGTTTGAGATTCATGTATACTTTTATGTTTAACCCCCATTCAGCAGCATCAGATATAATCCTCTATTTATATAAAACAAATTTACAATTAAATGTTATATATATCTATTTAAGGTCCCAATAAAATAAGGTGAAACTTTGAAACATCCAAATTCCTCCCTGCTATCCTGTATATTCAGTCACTGTGTTCACTGCCAGTTCACAACTTGTCATAATTTAAGAGCCAGTTAAGATCTGAATGTATCTTATTTCAGATTTATATAAAGAATAGTGTATGTTAGAGGACATTAGCGTGTACAATTGATTGATATATAGGCAGATCTAATTCAGTCTTTAGTTCCTTTACAGGCTGATACTAACTGAATTAAATAACACCCTCCATGCAATAATAAAATAGCAGCTAGAGGAGAATGGAGTGCAAAATAACAGAAAAAATAATGCTGATTTCAGAACAGAGGTGGTACCACAACAAGAATCAAATGTTTGCAATTTTTAAGGGTTCAAGTGACTCACATAATTCAACCCTTCCCATTCAGTTCACCGTGTGATTGCTTTCAAAGCACTGAATATGAAGAAGAGCTTTTTTTTTTTTTAATTCGGCCTGTTTCCAACCGATTATCATGTTTTCTACATGTACGATAAGCTGAATTTACATAAAACTGTAACATTGTAATGCAAAAAGGTGAATTTTTGAATGATTTATTTTATACAATTGTTATGATCAGCAACACACAATGATCACAAGTAATGCAGTGGAATGTTCTTGATACTGTGCAAAACTATTTATTGTCTTGTAGCAAATACTTATATCTGACAGCAAATGCTGACAATTCTAGGGAAACACAGAGAAACTAAAATGCTTCATTTGATTTTACTTGGCAATTACAGAAAGTAAAAATGAAATTCAGACGGTTTTCTAAACTGTTAACACTGTCGGAGAGTACAAATTGCATTAACTGAACATAATCTTCGATGAAGATTTGATACGAATGGTGTAAAGAGGAAAAATACAATAAATATAGAGAAAACAGAAAAACTGACATCTCATCTAACACAATCTGAATTTTACTGAAACACATTCAGTAAGTGATTTTGCCCTCCACTCTGTATATCACGCATTGAACGGCACCGGGTTCTACTGTCCTTTTTTTTTTGCACATATTATATATACATTATTATATATATGTATGTGTGTATATATATATATATATATATAATATATTATATATGATCAAAGCGTCCTGTTGGAGCAGTGAGCAGTTTTGTAAAAAGGTGAAGTCTTTCATTCATTCATTCAGAGGACAGCACAGCACAGCAACGCCCTCTGCAGGACACCGGAAGTCGCCCCTTTCAGACGCGTCACTGCGCATGCTCGGTCCTCTCGTGTGTTCGACCTCTACTCCAGACCGGTGAGAGCTAACCTCCTCTAGCACAAGCTGTCTTTCCCTTCATTCTAACACCGTGACGCCTCTTTCTCACTCCGCGTCTTTACGCATTTGTCCGCCGCGCGGCCGTTCGGCTGTTTGGTTTTCCAGTCAGTCGATTATTTGCAGCGTTGTGCGCTTCCGCCGTTGATCGTGACCTTACGTGTGCGTCCGTCCAACTTTGCACACTCTGTACTTTATTGCCGAGCAGGCGATCTGCAGGAGGAGCTAACCTCGGCTGTATTTTGTTCTGTTCTCTGTGTTGTTTTCTGCAGGCTTCGGACAAACATCCAGCTCCTTCGGTTGACCTGACCAACACGTCTCCTCGCTCGTGATGTACGCCTGTGCTAAGTTCGTCTCCACGCCCTCTCTGGTGAGTCACTATGAATGAAAGCTTTCTAATGGCCTCCTGCAAGTGCTCGGATTTGTGTTTAATCGACATATGAGCGATCTGTGACTGCCAGCCAGGATGTTTTCAGAGCAAACAGTCAGCAATCACACCGAGCGTGAAGAGCCCTCTTCTACCCTCTGCTAAAGTCAAAGTCAGCTAGTGCTCCACCTGCAAGGACGTCCTGGTTTTATCAGGGCAGAACTTAACCCCGGTCCTCCTGTGAGACATTTTAAAGCCACTCTGCAACATATTGCAAGCTACAGACCTAAAATATACCCAGCTGAGAAGATGAAGTCATCTTCAAGTTGAAGAATTATATAAACACTGTAGTATCAATGGTTTTCATGTGTTATATAGTGCATCATAGTGACCAGGTGTAGAAATACCTGATTACACTCGCTTTTCCATCCATGTCATTTTATGCACAATTTAGTAAAATTTGCACCATATAATCTGCTTCACTTTTGATAAGGTATTACAGTGTTGCTTTCAATGTGAATACATATTCAAAGATTTATCTGCTATTTTGTGAGTATTTGAACAGCAAAAATGTTTTGTAGACATTAGACAATATTCTCCAGTCAGGAAAGCTCATAAGTTTAATCTATGCACTTACGTGTCTGCTGTTCTGCTGAATCTTCCATTCAGAGCAAAGCATGTCTGCCTTAACCAAATATGTTTGTTGCTTCTTCTTTTTTGTATACAGATCCGTGCTGGATCCCGGGCTCTGTACAGACCTCTCTCTGCAGCCGTAGTGTCAGATGGCAGGAAATCAGATGTGAGTAGCCATCAATGGAAGAGGAGCAGCATTCTAAATTTCTATTCAGTTCAGCTTTATTTGAATAGCGTATAACACAGTCACTCTTACCAAGATACTCAAAAGTTCCCCACAAGCAAGGAAAAGCGACTGTGGAGGAAAAAAAAAACTTCCTTTTAAAAGGAAGAAACCTGCAGAACCAGGCCCAGAGGTGGCTGCTATTCCAGTTGGGGTGAGGGGATAGAAAGAGAGAAAAGGATAGGACAGACGGTTGATTCTCTGAATCAGCTCAGTTGTGCTCCACTGGCAGCAGGTGGATCAGGACAGGAGGCTTCAGACCACTCTAAGGAGATCACATAACCAAAAGTCTTCTTTACTTTTTCCGTGACTTCTCCAGACACTCTGAATGACCCAATAAACACTATTGCAGATGGTAGTTCAACCACATTATTAAAGAGAATTAACTTCTAAAGATAAGCTCATTACATTGGCTTTGAATGTATTTGTTTTATGTAAAATTAAAGTTATTCTAGTAGTGGACCATTATGTGGGTAAATACTATTAAGTTATTTGATTTCACCTTGCACATCTGAGGTCTAATTGAATTACATTACAAACATTCTGCATCCGCTTTATGATGGTCTTTCTTTGAATTCATTGTGTTACTTGTGCTTTCAGACTGCTTCCCTCCTGGCACCACAGAGCAGCGTAGCCTCTGGACAGCAGCTGGCAGTACGAGGATTTCAAACCAGCGCCGTGAGCCGTGACATCGACACCGCTGCCAAGTTCATCGGCGCCGGAGCTGCCACCGTGGGAGTGGCTGGGTCCGGAGCTGGGATTGGAACCGTGTTCGGCAGCCTCATTATCGGATATGCAAGGTGAACTAAACACACTCTGTGATTAGAAGGGCATGCCTTATTCAAAAACGCAGATGTTTGAAGGTGAAAAAAACATAAAGAAACTATCAATTCAACCATATTGGAAGACTTGTTTACAACCATTATGTCATTTTAAATAAACCTTGGGGGACACTGGGACATTTTTTCATTGAATTGTTTCTAGTTTGCTTTTTACCTCAGCTTGGCTCATGTGTTCTTCTCTTCCTCCACAGAAACCCATCTCTGAAGCAGCAGCTCTTCTCTTACGCCATTCTGGGATTCGCTCTGTCTGAAGCCATGGGTCTCTTCTGTCTGATGGTGGCGTTCCTCATCCTGTTCGCCATGTAACCTGGTCGAGCGTCTGCCGTGAAAGAACACACCACAATGTGAATGAGAATTAGCCGGAGGTTCACTTCAGCCTCCTTTGTTGCTTGTCCTTGTTGATTCGTGGTTTGTGATCGATAATGAATCCACCATGTACGGAACTCTAATGAACCCAGATCACTTTAATGAGGGTTTGTCAAAAATATTGTATATTTACTCTAAAGTTTTTGTTAACAACAAACACGCAACGATGAACATCAGTAAAGCTTTTAATTCCTCAGTGTGTTTGTGTGTTTTCATGTGGGGAGTGTGTGTGTGTGTTGAAATGAGGTGCACAATAGAGAAAACTTGAACAACCTGGATAATAGTTCCCTGACTATGACAAGAGCCATTATTTAAAAGGCCTTTCATCAGTCTTACGTAGAGATGGTAATGTATGAGATCTCTAACAGTCTGATTCATTTTTTTTTCCAGATTTATACAAACTGTTGGATTAGGTTTTATCTGAGGTAGACTAGAATATATAAAGACCAGTGGGCTCACCGCCAGGCTGATAGTAAAGTGAGCTGCCACTGGGTTTCGATTTTGCCCGTTTGTACTCATCAGTGCATAAGCTGATACACTGAATTTAAAAGCAAAATACTTTTGGTTTTGCTCCTATTTTTCATGAGTCAAACTCAAAAGATCCAGGACATTTTCTACATGCACAAACGGCCTGTTACAAATATTCCCAGATAATCTTCATTGCTGAGCTGAGACGATCCTTCCACCTCACAGGTGTGGCGAATCAAGATGCTGATTAGACAGCAGGATTATCACACAGCTGTGCCTTTGACTGTTAAATTGTCTTATGTTGGTGTTTGTCCCTTCCTGGTTTGTGACATATGGTCTAATGATCTTCAGAGCTATGCTGCCTGGTTGCTCGTCACATTTTAGTCAATCAACAACACAAGCAGCAAAAACAAAACAGAAAGTGACCACATCCTTAATCTTTACATCTGTGCTTGCTGTGTTTTCTCCTGCATTTTTTTTTAGGTTGACTTGTTGACAGACAAAGCAAAATGTGCAAGAAACTTCAGTCATGTGTCTTGAACTTGAGATTTGACAGCATATACTGATGATATTCAGCCTGAAATATCTTGTCATTGATGACAAAATGATCTGTAGGTGTCGTTCTTCGATCGTTTAAAGGTCTGTGTGGTTTTGAAGCAGAGCTGAGAGGCAACATACTGTACCTCTTGTTGAAGGCACTGCATTTGTTCTGAGCTGTGTGACCACAGTGGAAACTGATTCTGTGAGCAGAGTGTAGTTGATTTACAGTATATCTAGCATGGAGACTTGGACATGGAAGTGGTGAAATCTGCAAAAATGAAATTAAACACAAAATGCACCGAGAGCAAGGACATTTGTGTTTGGTACAATATTTCTTTTTAACTCTGAATATTGTACAAAAATATCCTCGTTTGAAGACCTGACTTTTTCCATTTGTATATAGTCCCTGAACCTGTTGGGTGATCAGCAGGTTGGTTCATGGATTCATCGTTTCAAAATTTGCTCAATCTTCTCTGCCTTTGACAAGAATCAAAACCAGCAAGTACTGTTACAGCAAGAAATAATCTACTACAAAAAATCTATATCTTCATGACCTTTATTTAATGGAACATTACCTACACTGAGTTCACACCACTTTTTTACGCATTCTCATGGTGATGGAACTCACAACCTCAATTTGACCTCATTATAAACCTCCACAAACAGAACAATGTTTACGCCTGAGCTTCTCTCTAATCTTGCTACAGTGTGCACAATCATCTCAGGCAAGTGAATATTTTAACCAAATCATTTTCATGTACAATTCCCAACTCTAAGTTGTATAAATATGAGTGCTTCTTGGATTTGAGCAGATCAGATGTTGTGTATTGGTTTAATGAGAGATGTGGTGTCCAAAGGAGATCAATACCCTGCAATACCAAGGTGTGCATAATTATTTAGATACTTTATTTTATGCAGTTTTACAAGAAAAGAAACAGCATTGAGGCAGATAAGAGGGGACATTATTTGCCTCTTCAAAATAATTCTTTTACATATTAGGATGTGATGAAAATGTATTTTGAAAAACATATTCTTGCGTATGGGCATACATGCACACAGATTTGTATTACACACATGAGTGTGTAAGAAAGCGTGAAGAGAAAATTAGCCCACAACAGACAACTGCAAATGTGTTCAATACAAAATGCACAAAAACATGCTGATTTATTTGTTTTTTTTAAGCTTCATATAATGGTAAAATTGTCTGTTCAAAGACAAAACTTGTAGAAAAGAATATTTCAAACTAAAAATCCAAGACATTCAATAAAAAAAAAAAACACACACACAGGATTATTTATAGTGCAAAACAGTGTAACAGCTGCAAAATTAAAGGCCTCAGACTAACACAGTACAGCAAATTCTATTGATCCCAACAGCCATTAATTAAATCATTGAAAGTGAAAAACTCCCATGAATACACCGATGCTTTTGGATGCAGCGTATATCCTATGAAAAACTGAACCTTTTCCTTTGGTTTCTCTGGATGAAAAGTCTGTCCTGCTCCTCCTCGCTCCTCATAAATTTCATTCCTGGAGAGAAAGAACGAGACAGTTTTCCAATACAGAAATTTCTACACTTTACAAGATTTAAGATGCCTCGACATAAATCTTAAATAGTTTTCATTGTTGCTGAACTTCTCTGTTATTTCTTATCTGTTATCTCATTGCATTAGAGCTGATGTTAAATGTGGTAAGAGAAGTGGTCTTGTAACAATACCTGTCCGAGTTCTCATTTTGATGACGAAGCAAATGGTGACTTTAGTAAGAATGAGAGTCACCATGCTGAGTATCATCGTTGCCAGGGATGTGGTTTCAGTGGGTTTTTCTAAAACAGAAAAGAACAGAAAAACTTTGTACCCAATGGGTAATGACAGCTCATAGTGATTGATGTTTCTCCAGATTTTCCTCACAATGCAATTATGCGAGCATACATACATACATGTATTTCTCTAATGTTGGTGTCTATCGACATTCTTACCTTGAGTCTTTAAATATACTGACTGGACAATTACTGGATGTCCACTGATTTTATATCCACAGAAGTACAGTGCAGAGTCAGATTCAGTCACGTTCTTGATTTTGAGAAAAATAGTGGACATATTGGATGACACTTCAAATCTGTTGCTTTCAGCTCCTCCGCAGAATGAAGCGGGCTGGTCCGAACGGAAAATCTTGGCGACGCAGTGAGGCTCCGATCTGTTCATGAATCTAAACCAGATTAACAAGGAAGGAATGATGGTGGTGTTGGGGCAAAGCAGGGTGGCATCTTCACCGGACTGAACCTCCACAGTGTGAGCGAGCGAGAGGTGGATCCAACCTGAAGAGAAATATTATGAAACGAAGCAGAAAACAGCAGCAGTTCCTTAAAGGGCAGACACTTTGGTAAAAGAAGTTCTATATGCAGATACTTACTGAGGCTGCAGAGGAACAAGACTGTCTCGAAAGCGACGCTCGTCATTCTGCATGTGAGGTTCAACTGAGGTTTCACTGAAAAAAGGCTGGTTTATAGCGTCGGACAGGATTTTATAGGACAAGAGAGGAGCTGTAGTGTGAACGAACAAGTTGAGGTGCATGTGGTCTGATTGCAGAGACCGTTCTGTGGCTTTCACTTTGACATGTTCAAGACACTGCGGAGGAAAATGAAGGGGGAGGAGGGCACAGAGAGGATGTTGGTTATTCACATCTGCATGCAGGCATAAAGGAGGAGAAGGTTTAACTTGTCATAAATAACTTTTAGTTGAAATGGTTACACTATCATCCAGTGACACGTCTTTTACAAGTCTTAGTGTCACATTCAACAAGGCTTTGATGTTTGTGGTTGAGCCTTTGGGTTGTCACAGCATCATTCCGTCTTAGTCAGTTGATTAAAGCTTTGACGGTAACATGACAATTCATGGTATTTGTGCTCAGACCACATTGTCCTGCCTCTTCCTGTATCACCCTCCCTCTCCCCGACAAACTGATTCTTACTATAGAACATCAGTCTAGATCATGGCTGGAAATAAAATATAGTGTCTAAAAAAGCAGATTAAGTGAAGCGCTGCTAGACTGATCTAGTTTATGTCAAGCTGTCCTTATTTTGAGCACAATGGGCTTAAAAAAATTGTACAGGTCGAGTTAACAAAAATTTAGCTCCTTTTCACAACATTAGTCTAGTCAGGTTTCATTTTCATTAGCAAGTTGTTTCCCCCCTGCTAGTTTAGTTCCAGCTACATTAATCTACTGTATATGGTATTTTTTTTTTCTATCACAAAAGAATGTACTTTTGCTGTTTGTGTGCAGAACAAACTGCTGATGGTAGGAAGAGTGTGTGAGTGTAGGAGTGTGTGTGTTTGTTCTCATTCACAGGTTTCAAACCAGATTTACTGCATAGTGATCCTTTAGTCTTCTTTCCACACTCCAGGAAGTAGACCACTGCTCTCTGTGTGATTTCCACCAACCTTTAGGGACTCCAGAATGTCAAGTTTTTTCTCCTGAACACCAAAGGTGTTTTTTGTTTTGCTTTTATTAAGTAATTAAGCAATACAGCAATTTATGTAAACATGTTACTTGTCAACAAATTGTGTATGTCTCATGGTGACCTGAAAACACCCTGCTGCTCAAGAGCAACAGAATCTTGAAGTTGTGATTCCAAACTATTGTGATAGCCACAAGTCCCTACGTAATCACTTTAACACTAGAGAACAAGACTGATTGATTCCAACTGGGAATGACTGCCAAATTTCCCCAAACCCAATACACTGCACACAGCCTGTGTGATTTACGTGAAATACTGGGAGGATTCCAAAACTCTAAATAATCTGTACAAACAACAATTGTGAATTCCTCAGTGGATAGGAATATGTTTATTGATCACTCACTTTTTGTTATTGGCTTCTTTTATTTAACAATCTTAGTACATCCTTTAACAGTAGATGCTGTAAAAACATACATGCTGAAAACTGTTTCAGATGGTGGCTAATTAGCCCCTCTTTACCTAAAGCTGTTAACAGGAGATTAGATGAAGACGCTTTGTGTTCCAAATCTTCAGTGAGTAAATAGTTAACTGCCACTTCACAACCACTGAGGAAATCTGCAAGAATACATGCACAAGGCTACTACTAACCAAAAGCTGCAACTCATTCATCGGCTCATCAAAAGCACAACATGGTATAGGGAAACACTTTTCCAATTTCCATTCCATTCCATTCCAAAAAGAAATGACTTATTTTTTTATCCCACAACATTTGGTAAATCCTCAGGGAACCATTTTGAAGTTAAGCATCCTGAGAAAACCCATCACTGTTGACAAAAATGTATCACCAAGGGTAGAATTATTATCTTAATATATATTCAATTCATATATTGAATGTGCATTTCTCACAATTCTAAATTTTGAAACAAACATCAAAATAAATGCTTTGTGGCAATCAATCAATCAATCAATCAATCAATCAATCAATCAATCAATCTATCTATCTATCTATCTATCACAAATGGAAGTTAATTTAAGGAATTTGGTCTCATGTCAATTCTTTGGGTTGTTCTATCAAGTACAGATGGTACTGCAGAGGTTACTATTGCTGTACTATCTCACAACATTATTTCAGTAAATTAATTTGATAACTTAAATTCAAAGAACAATTTGGAACCCAGAACTGAGTACTTCTATGGATCAATACAAAAGATGGAAATTACTTACACAATTTCAGAGGGAGAAATAAATTGAAAGCCAAACGTCCAAAATCTTAAAATTTGTTTTAATAAAAACATGATCAGATATGTGAGTTAATCCTCTTGAATAGATGCAAACTGACATTGATAATTTTCTAGTAATATATTTATTTTTAAAGCATTTTAACTTTGACTATGGTTTCGTTTCTCAAGCGGAACTGAAGTGTAACTCCTGCAGCGACACGGAGAGATTAGAAAGACGTACCTGGTAGTATTTTATCTTTACTAGTGTTTTTCTGACTAAAATTGTTTGGTTTTTCATTTAAAGTTTGACGTGTCAACTTTGGAACAATTTAGAAGATTCCATGTTTATACGCGTCCAATGCATCTCCTCTGGAGGTCGCGGTGGAAAATCAGCTTTAAGACCAAAACGCCATCCGAGTGGATGTGTCCGTGTCATTATCACACGGGTCCAGTTGTTTTACAGTCCATTCAGAAAAAAGGACGGGATTCCCAGGTAAACGGACAGTGATGTATATGCTTCTTTAGAAAGGCTCTGCATGTTTATGGTCCCCGGGAAAACACTGAGCCCTTCTTCCACAAGAGACAGTTTATCTTTCCAAACTGAAGATTGCAGTCATTGGGTGTTATGCCAGTTGTGTTCATGACAGGGAAATGACTAATCCTTTTGTATAAAACTGCACAGTTGCATTTCTTCTGCTAAACTATTTCACACCGGTTGAACACAGTCAAGTTTAAAACAGAGAACCTGAACCTGCAGTCGTTCTCCCACTGACTGAATTAACACCTGTTGTCCACCAGGGGTAGTTAGTGTTTAATATACAAAACCATCGTTTCTGTTGCACAGACCAGGCATTAATGACTTTCTAAAGAAGTTTTCAAAAAAGAAAGAAAAGCTTTTCTTCACAAAAAAAGCATGAATTTCTATGCATTACAAAACCGCAAAGCAATTTTCAAACGAAAAGCACTTGCACAATAAATTCTTGCCTAGAAAAGTATTAAACACCTGTATGAGCATTACTATGGTCACTTCCCAAATAGTCATTAAATTTTCTAAACCTTTTATAGAATGTATTCTCTTCTGACCTTAAATTGTAGATGTCTTTCTCCATCACATAAATCTCTTGTACAATATTTAGAAACTGTTCTTGTTTTAGGGCATTTGCTTAAAGTCAACTCCTGGTGATGGTTTTCTTGTTTGCTGCAAGTGAAATTTTGATTGAGTGTCTTCCTTCTCACGTGACAATGTCTGAGGTGGTTGGAATTTGAAATCCTAATTTTTTTTTTTTTTTAATCTTATTATTTACATTTTTTCAAAATTGTCTCACCTTTGTGCAGGTCTAAGAAACATGTGAATGTTCCACATCTGCAAGCTTCAGTGTGGCCGAGCACATTGTTGTTTACTTTTAATTTTTGGTTTGATTGAAAAGAAAAAAAAAATATTCCAGCAAAATTCCCTCCAAGTTGTTGAACTTGTGGATGTACATTCTTCTTAAGCTCTTTCAACTTTTAATGGAAAGCTTCAAGTCCTGTCAAATAGCATGTCTGAATTTGTCAGTTGTGCTAATAAGCAGGTTGGAATGTTTTAAATGTCATAGGTCTAAACTAATTCAACAGAAATGTCAAATTTCTTCAGTCTGTGAAACTAACTGCAGTAGTATCAGGTTTCTTTTATACCTTATTTTTATGTTCATGCCATGATTTTCACAACGATTCTTTTATAACAGGTGACAAGGAAACACAGAAAAGAAAGATCATCATGTCCAGCAGTGCTGGATTTATTTGACCAGCAGTACAGTGAGGAACTCGGAGATCTATGGCCAGCTGCAAGGTACATTTTTCTTGGGATAATTACTCCTGTTGTGTTTACACACAGACGGCATCTCGACTTTCCCCTCATTGATGTCACATTTTTCCTGCAGAGCGGTGCTTCTGGACCCTCACTCCTGGCAGTATGGCGTCATGCTCAACCGCTTCAGCGCTGTGACAGACATCACGCAGATTCTTCAGTCCCAAGGCTTTTCCACATTATTGCTGCAAACAGATGTCTCGGCGCTGCTTCATAATGGTTCCTCCATGGTCTCACGTTCCAAACGTCAAGAAGGAGAAGACTGTGCTGTGTCGCTTTGCGACGCCTCCAAGTTCCCCCCTTGTGATACCCCTCTCCAGTCTGACAGCACGTCTCCTGTGCTCGGTCAGAACCCTCAATCAGAGCCCACCCCCAGTCTGTCCATCCCTTCATTACAGTGCTACATCCACTCGTGTCCCCTGCGGTTTCCCTCTCAGGCACACAGGCCCGGCCAGCTGAAGCAGTACTACCTCCTGAATGCTGCCTCCTTGCTTCCAGTGCTGGCTTTACAAGTCAAAGACGGGGAGAAGGTTTTGGATCTTTGCTCTGCCCCCGGAGGCAAAGCTTTAGCCATATTGCAGAGTGCAAACCCAGGTGAGACACACATTTTCTTAGGAATTCTATCTATATTGCTTATGTTTTTTTACCTGATGAGGTTGAAATCGCTATAAATACTGTCAGTAATGAAGCTCATGTTGTGATTAGGATGCACAAATTCATGCAAAACTATTTCATGGGCTAATTGTGAAAAACAGATGCAAATAATGCCAGTGGCTGTTTATGATGGACGTATTTGCATTGAATGCTCTGTATTCTTCATGCATTTCCCTCCTCTGTTCCAGCGCTTCTCTGCTGTAATGAACCAGATCCTCACAGACGGGACTGGTTGGCCAAAACATTGGAGTCTTTTCTGCCTCGAGCACTTCACAGCAGCGTGATCGTGTCTGCTCAGGATGGACGGACATTTGGCCAAAGCGAGGCTGGTTTATATGACAAGGTGGGCACCATCCTGTGGATGTTTGTGGTCGCAAGCGATTGAATTCTGCTAACAAATTGAAGTGACACGCTGCCTTTTGAAGGACATGGTTTTAAATCAGTGAGAACAGAAAGCCTTTGAACAGAGGTTTAAAAAACCAGCAGGAAATGGGAAAACACTTTATTCAAATTACAACTCAGAAGAAGAGGACAAATGGCTCAGAGGAATCAAAGGACTCCATGGGATTGGTGATAGAACAAAATATAGAAAGAGAAGAGCATAATATTTAAGAGTAAGACATAATGTAAACAAAGGCTGCATAACAAATGACTCATGTAAACAGACAGTACAGGACTTGTGTTTTTGTAATGATGAAAAGAGACTCTTAGTAGATTTGGTACCTCCTGTCTGAAGTCTCAGCAGCTGTTTTCATGTTATTGTGGTGGAAATTCTTTATTCCAACTCAAATCACTTTAATTTGTCTCTAGATAATTCGAGGAGCCTTGGCACAAATATAAGAAGTTCCCTGATTACTTTAGAAAATTATACCAGCATTCGTTTGGCCTCATTTTACTGTGATTATTTATTTAAATTGTCCTCTCTAACTTTTATTCTTTAACTTTTTCTGTATATCATTACTCCCAAAATTTCGAGCTGTCTGGACTGCTTGCATTTCTCTTTCTCTCTCCTCGTGTTCCAGGTTTTAGTCGATGCTCCGTGTTCCAATGACAGGAGTTGGCTTTATTCTCGCAATATCCAGCAGGGGGGACAGAGATTGAAGGAAAGAGCCAAACTACCTTCTCTCCAGGCTCAGCTGCTTAAGTAAGTGGAATGCCTGAAATAAAAAAAAGCAAAAAAACAAACAATAAAGAAGAACAATTGTATCTTAGGTTGTGTTTTGCTATCAAGCATCAGATAAATTGCGTATTTGTCTCATTAATATGTGTCTTTCATCGAGGCAGCTGTAAATCTGACAGGTTATAACATCCAGTAACATTAGATCAGACTGAAGCAGTGCATACAAACAACAGAAAGTTAATACTTGTGTCACAAGCATACAGTATATCAGACTGACGACATGCTTCTAAATTAATATGATCAGATATTATAAAGTGGTGTCGAGGAGTCGTCATTTGAAAGAGCAACTTTAAAGACCACTTCATTTCAGGGAAAGACCTTTGCCGTTTGTTGTATTTCTTCATTTTCTGCACTTGTTTCCCATCTGTCGCTTCATTACCCTCTAGAAACAAAACAAAAATGTTTACAGCATGTATAAATCGATACAGGTTCTTTTTAAAGCCCCCTGACAGAAAGTGTGATATTTGTCTACTTTTCCAGGTCTGCTCTGTCGGCGGTGCGTCCGGGGGGGATCGTGGTATACTCAACTTGCACACTGTCCAGTTTTGAGAACTGCGCTGTGGTTGAGACTGTGCTCGATGACTTTCCCGAGGCCGAGCTGGAAGACCTGTGGGATGAGATTGCCGTTCCTTTATCTCGGTACTTTGCATTTAGTTCTCGCCCTGGTCGTGGGCAGACAACTCATGAGCCGCCCCCGCAGCTACAAAACAGCGCCGGCTCCTCTTATCGCCGCGGACTCGGTATTCTAGTGGTGCCTCAGCCGGGGAAGACCTGGGGACCCATGTTTTTGTGTCGGATTAGAAGGAGGAAATAGTATCAATTTATGCAGGAGAGATTAACAGAATGAGTCTGTTGAACTGAAACGTCACTATAATGTAAAACCGCGTGCGACCTGTGGCCTTGACAGATGAGCCACGGAGACATGCTTTTGTCCACTCCACACAGGTTTAGGAAGTAATGTCGACGATTTAACGCCAATCACTGAGTGTCAGCGCTGCGTCTGCAGCGTTTGTTCCTCATCGCTGCTGGCTTCTTTGTGCATGTGGGTGTGTTGTGTGAACAAGTAAATAAAAATAGCACGAGCTCACATCAGTCATACTTACCTTCAACAGCCCTGCTTCTAATTGTTGCAGAAAAATCAATATTTCTTTTACCATAAAGCTGCCTCTATAAGGATAGAATGAAGGGGATGTTAATCTGTAAGAGTATCACCCAGATCTGCAGCTACACTCAACTTTCTGAAGATTTCTTGTGAGTTTCATCTCATTGTATGACTGAGCTCACGGGTTTGGTTCAGTCTCTTTGTTTTGATTAGAGAAGCTGCTTTCAGCACAAACTTTAAAGTGTAATATTTATCAGCTTTAGAACCAGATGTTCTCCCCGGTATGGAGGAGCCACAAAGACATTAAAAAATGAACTGAGTGTATTAGATTTTATTAATGAGGAAGCACATTCTCCAAGCCAATTAGCAGCATTCTGTTAAAAAAATAAAAAATAAAAATCAACATATCAATTTCTAAAGCAATAATATTGCCAATATATTCCTCTGCCACCTTCTCATTTTTGATTTATTTTTTAGTATTTAGTGTCTGCATCTAACTTTTTTATTTACTGCCTGAAAGTAACCAGGAAGAGCATCTAGCAGCAGAGGCTACGCCGTGCCACTGCACAACTGAGAGCTCTGTACTGTTGCAATATTCACAAGAAAAGAATCCTCTGTTGCTGGTTCGATAAAAAACAATCATAAGCAGCATGTTAAAAAACCGTTGCAGTAGAGGTTGGCTACAGAAGGAAATACAGCTGTCAAAACTGCAGAAACTGTTGACGTGCATGTATCTCCAGTCTGAACTGCTGCTGTGCCTTCTCGCTTTGTTTGAAACTTCTGCAGGTAATCTATTATTGAGTGAAGGTTTCTCTTCCTCAGAGTGTTTTACATTAATGATACTGTTTATTGGATAATGCAGAAGTCACATAAAAAAAATTGCGTGACATCAAAAAGTGATTCTTTAATGTATAATTCTAATATCAAATGTTGGGAGTCTGTTGTAGTTTGTGTAGAGAAAAGAGAACAGGAAAACATTTTCACAGATTTTATTCAGAATCTGCTGGTTTCAGCCCTGAAATGGATTCAAGTCACTGATCAGTCTTTGAGCGTGCTCTCAGAACAGTCAACATTTGTTTCCAATATTCAAAAAGTATTCAAGCACTTTTACGTAACGACTTAACGGGAGGATGAAGTGTTCAGAGAGCCGACTCTGATAAGAAGAATGACGAACATACAGCTTCTCTCCTCGTCCCTGATGTTTCTTTTAACGCTCTGTGCTGACATGAATTAACACGCCAGAAGTAATCTTCCCTTCTCTGTCATCATACCTCCGTCCGGTCGGGCTGAGGCGGCCGTATCATCTCTTATGGAGGCTCATTACCTGGAAGGACTGTTCTTGTGTCATGCTTGAGCGGAAACTGGAAGCGGTTTCCCCGCGCCGCGCTGGAGCTTTTCATCAGGCTGTGATTGCTCGGATCAGACACAAAAGGCATGTTGAGGGTGAACGTAGACAATAATACAGAAAAACTGATACATTTTTTTTTCCCCCAGCTTTTGAACAGAACGGAGAGACAAAATATGTTGTTGCAGCGGCTGTTATGTGTGGAAAACCAATTTTTCCTCCAAAAAATCCATATGGCTTTTGGTTCTGTGAGACTATGGGACACGGGCAAAGATATGATAGCTATAATACGCAAGCTGCGAGTGCCTTGCTCCGTATTCATACGACCGTTCTGTGGGGCTACAGACACAAGCAATATCGCCTGCATTTCTATTTCTATGGCTATTTTTATTTGCTGTCCTACTTTCACCCCACTTCTGCATTTCTTTGAAGAAAACGCCGGAGTCTCTGATGCGAGGCCGTCATCGCACCACCGCCGCATCGCCGCACGCTCAAAAGTGACAAGATGCGGAGATGAAGTCGAGCTTCATTGGGGTTAACCATACTGCTGACCTTTGTATGAACTCCGGTTTGTTGATGTTCCCCCGTATTGCAGTGTTTCCTCAAGGGGAGAATCTCTAAGCAGCTTTTCCTCCACTTCAAAGGGAGAGAATGTAGGCCTGATTTGCATAATCAGGTGGGGAACAGCTTTTTGCCAGAGAGGCAGGAATTAATTTGTGGCACCGCCAGATGTAATCATTAAAACCCTAGTCATTGACAATAAGGGAAGAGGAGGAGGGGAAATTAGAGGAGGAATTGTAGAACAGTAGACGCAGAATGAGAAAGAGATGTGAAGCACAGGATAGTCCTAAATGCCAGAGGACACTACGGCAAAGTAGACTAATCTGGCCTGAGCTCTGTTAAGCCTGAATGCCATTTTTCAGTCTGGTAACATTCACAGCTCTGTCACTCTGTGTTTGCACATGCCGGTATGACGCTGAAGTTGCTTTTCTTAGCACTCTACTTTCTACGGATGTGATGGGGAGACATGACGGAAAAATGACAGGAAATTTTAGGAAACGACACGCCAATCAAAGGGAAAGCTGTTTAGGAGGACTATGTTTAGCCTTTAAAGCTGCTCTCAGAGGCCGTAAATGGACTTTATAGTTCAGCCTAGCTGCCGCTGTTCACCCTGTTTCTGGCAACAGCAAGCCTTATTGACTATAGATCAAATGGAATGCAGCGTGCTCCAGCAGAAATGAAATGTGTACATATTACAGACATCATGGTCACTTTATTCCAAATGAGACTGTACGGAGCTGGGAAGAGTAAAGAGACTTTACCGAACTTCTGTTACATTGCTACAATGGTGCTCAACTACAAGTGAAAGTGGAAGCAAGCTGCCTTTTAACTGCACTTATTGCATAGTCAGTAGCAGACATTCATTTCTATTCTGGATTCAATGCACATATTGAAGACCAACAAAATATGTATAATAGGTACACTACGGTAAGCAAAATCAAGCATAAAGTAGGCATTTTTTTTTTAACTTTTTAGGTACAAAAATGCAGATTTTACTGTTAAATTATTTATTTGAAGCAGATCACTTGGTGTAAAATTACTTTGACTCCAGATCACTCATAAGCAACTCCGACAAAAGAGAACGCTTTTCATTATATTTACAGCTAAAATTCAGTCAGATTTCTGCAACAGTGAGCACAATGTCTGTTTGATATTTTTCTGTCCGTGAGAAATGTTTAACTTGAAGCATTTGACACTGACTGTGCTGGATAGCTAACAAGTGGGTCTATAGATTTAGTGCCTTTTGGGGCATCCATCATTCATTTGAAATGTCGTCATTTGTCAATATTCCATCAGTGGAAGGGAGAGCAGGACTGCTGCTCTTGATTGATTGTTACAGCACTAACCTCTGTGGAAAAGTGTCTGAAAGGAATGAATAATCACTGAGGTCAGTCGGACTGTGGTTCTTGACCATTTTTAGGCAAAAACAGCTATTATGACTAGAAGAAAAGGGGAAAAGGAAGAAGCCGATATTCGTCTGCATTGGAGATGTCAGTCAGGACCAAGTGTGCATCGATACAATAAAAATCATAAAAATTGTCTATGCAAGTCGTCACGTCTCATCAAGTTGTTTTTTTAATGTATGAAACGAAAATGCAGAGGGTATCATCAGAAAAAAAAAAAATAAAACAGAAAAAGTTTCATTTGAAGACTGACTGGATACAGAACAAAATATTCTCTCATGTGTTTCATGGCCTGGAGAAGCTTCGGGTTCCATCAATGTCAGAACAGACAAACAACGCCGGAGGGAAATTAATGGGACAGAAGTAAAAGTGAAAAGGTAACCGAAACAACTTCAAGATAAAAGGAAGGAGTGCAGACGTTTCTATCCTTTTATCTGCTCTTTGTCTGTCACACGTATGGACTCCAAAGGCAGAAGAAACTGTTGAAGAAAAGAGACGTTAAAAACCTCTTCTTGTTGCTGTGGGCAGTGATCCTGCTTTTTTCTTTTCTTTTTTTTTTTTTTTTTAGAGGATTGCAGCGAATTACTAAAAGGTTTACTTGGATGGAGGCGTGCGGCGGTGTCACGTTAAGCACTCCTGCCACATGGTGAGAAGGTCTGGGGTCAGGCCAGGGGCGCCTTTCTGTGTGCGGTTTCCAAGTTCCCTCAGTGCGTGCACGAGTCCAGAAATGTACGTTTGAGTTGACTTGGTTGCTCCAGATTGCCCCGAGAAGTGAATGTACCTGTCTGTCTGTCTGTCTGCGACGGTGTAACCATGGGATCGCCGCCATGCAGTTGCTCGAGCGCTGTATGAGTGGAAATTATTTAAAGAAAAAGTAATGAAGACAATAGAACAATTTCTTAAGTGACCAAACTTTATGGCTTCGCGTTTCTTCAAAACATTTCATTCTTTTCTGAGGGCTTAGGGAGAAAAAAAAAACTGAAGAATAACTTGAAGACTGACTGCAGTGTGGCCCCTTGACAAACTACTGTATGCCAACAAAAGATGTGTTTTGTTGGTTGTTCCTCCCATAGACCTTTGTGAGCCTCAGCTGCTGCGAGGAAAGAGACATCCATAACAGCAGCACAGGAAGACAAAGCACAGGCTTAACAGACTGAAGGCAGGACAGATTACCCCGGCCCAGACATTCATTCATCCTTTGAAGAAAAGACAGAATTGATCTGGAGATATAAAACTAAAGCCTCGGACAGTCTTCCAGCAAAATGGGATTTGAAAGAAAACTACCAGGTCTTTTCAGTTTTAAGTATTGAGTCATCATTTCTCAACAAATTAAATGCAAATTGGAAAAGCAGATCAGTCAAACCAGACTTGAATTTATGCCAGTTTAGACTGCGAATTTACAGCAGTGACTGCTTAAATGGTAACTTTTTCAACAGTGTCTCGCAGTCTTTTTAACTCGTGGCCCCCAGTCTCTCTGAACTAAACAGTGACAGCAAAAAAAGAGAAAAGAGAAAGAAAAGAAGCGAAACCTATAAAAAATTGAAAAGCATGCATAATTTAAATAACTGTAGCTTATAGAGGAGCATAGTACATTTTTCCTGTATGCCATAAACTATCTCACAACCAACCTAAAATAAACTTTTCTAACATTTGCACTTGATAAATTAGACCATGTCTTGGGTAGAAAACTAAAAACCCTGTGCGTCATGAAGCTAAAACCAACCTGCAAAGGAGTCCATTCTGACCCGCAAGATAAGTTTGCAAAGTGTAGCGATGTCCCCATAAAAACATGATCCTGAACCCAGAGATTGGTGACGCAGCAGTATAAGCCTTGAGCATCCAAGCCACACTGTCAGAGTGAGCTGGTGAAAATATGCATGTTGTGGGCTGCATAAATATTGTACTGTAAGAAGCCGTTTTCAAATATCAGCCTGAAAACAAACGAATCCTGTAAAATAAATGGATCAACTTCAGATAAATATATTCAGAGGCAATAACAAACTAATCCACATCTATGATTTAATACTTCAACATAATTACATGAGCTTGCCTGTAGGTTGTTTTACATGACAGAAAAAAATAAAGTGTTTTAAAACAAACATCTAATTGTCAGGGATCCTTCGGATTGCCCTATGGTTCCTTCGCCTGTTCTGAGATCCTCTTAATTAAACCCTTCAAGTCATTGTACCTGCACTTATTCAAAATATGTCACTTTATTTTTTATTTTTTTTAACTAGAACAAAAAAAACAAAAAAACAAAAGCCTAACATTGTGTGCATATTCCTGCAGTGTGACTTTGGTCTGAATTCTTTGTTTTTGTCGACTATATTGGAGCTTGTACTGCTATTGTTTGAACAGAAGACTCTTCATTATCTGTGTAAGTCACCCAAAAGCCTCTCCGTAGTTTCTGAACTCCTCATGTTTATCGGCTCCAGTTCACAGTGTTTGATTTTACCGGAGTGAACACATGCGGCGCAGCCCGGAGGTAACACTTTTTTTGACCTCTGCATGCTTCCCCTGCGGTACACATACTCAAGAATAAAATGTTCAGCCTTGCAATGGTGTCCCCAGACTGAGTTGCCTCATCTCAATTTTACTTCACTTCTCCCCAACTTCAAACCTTGCTGAAGTGGACACAACCTGAGTGAAGGGAAAGCATGAATAATGGATTCTTCACCCAAAGGGGGGGAAAAGGAGAACGGAAGTCAGAGGGGAGAGGTATGAAGCGCCTGATTACAACTGATAGATTTTTATTCCTACATCTTTAGTTTAAAATTTTATAAAAAAAATAGAAGTGGGAGACGTTACTCAGAGTATCAGCCACACCGCACTTCCTGAAATTAGGAGCACATTCACTGCGCGGCTGACGGTAAATCAGAAAAATAACGGAGCCCCTATGGAGTCCTACCTTTAAAATGCTCAGATTGGATATTCAATACTCTATTCATCACATTTTATGTTAGCACTTAAGCACTTACACATTATATATTTATTATTCATGCTCGGCCCGTTGTAGTGTAATGTGTGTGGCTATAAAGCGTTGCAGTATACGTCTCCTCTCACACCCCCGTTTTTTCACACGACCTTTTAAATTCTGGTGCTGATGAAATTACAATGAGCTCCCAGTGCAGCGGTGATAAACTGATTGTACTACTGATGAGGTTGCTCTGATTTATTGACACTGTTCTTTTCATGCAAAAGGATGCTTTTGGCAAGTCAAAGTGTTGTTTTTTTTTTTTTATTGAGGACACACAGTCCCAATGTGGACACATTTTTGGGGGGGATAAAGTGTCAAGTTAATTCATATGATGACAAACTCGTAAAGTTTTGGTGCCACGAATCATACAGTTTGATATGTGTCGCCATATTGTTTCAGAGAAGTCTGTGGCCACTCAGAGCTTTTTGTTCAGTGATCCTTTAAATGTCTGCATATGAGAGAATTGAAAAAAAGAAAGAAAAGAATTGTGTGAAACTAACCACAATTCAAAGTATGTGAATATCTTTAATTAAAGAAATCTCTAAATGGGCTTGAACTATCTTTAAAGATTGCTTATGAATTATTCAGTGCTACCCTGGAATCCAATCTGTTATTTACTGAAAAGTACACTAAATAGGACTCACCACATTTTTTCCTGTGTATTTTTTATTTTATTTTTTTTTCATAAAAATAGAAGCTGTCACTTGCAGGAGTTGTTTGTGTACAGTGTTGATATTCAAGCACTGTTTTTCACATATTTTCACAATTTGAATGTAAAATGCCTGAATCTGGAGCACAAACTGGGACTGGGAGACATTGCTATATGTTAAATGGAACATCCTAGATAAAAAGTGGACACATTAAACTCATCAACATTAAATATGAGAACAGAATCAGATGATTATTTCAAAAAATCATGAAGACCTTTCTTCAAGTTTCTGAGACGTTGCTGTGCTTCCCAGTGATGAACAAAGTGACGCTTCCACCCTCAGAGGTATGTCACAGCTAGACAATGAGTCATTGTGGCAACATAGAAACTGCATCATATCCAACACACACGCGCGCACGCCCAGTCTTGTATTTCTATCCTTGTGGGGACCGTCCATTGACTCCCATTCATGTCTAGCCCCTAACCCTGACCCTTACCCTAACCCTAACCCACACCACAACAAAGCCTAACCCTAAAGAAATGTTTTTGCACTTTTACTTTTTTCAGTAACAACAACATGGTCAAGAAAACACTGTTTCTCCTACTTAGGACCGGAAAAAGGTCCCCACAAGGCACGTCGTTTCACGTTTTGCTATCCTTGTGGGGACATTTGGCCCCGACAAGGATAGAAATACAAGAACGCACACACACACACACACACACACACACTCACATAGAGTTAGTGTGACTTGCCTCAGCAGCCAATGTGCTGACCGGACAAGTTGAATGCCTTCCTTGTTTCAAGAGTTTCATAAGACATACAGAAGGTGACACAGAGGCCAATGCAGCACATAAACTGAAGTCAGCAATAAGGCAGGTGGCAGAAGGGAAATGTCTTCTATTTATCCTCCCTGTCGATTTTTTCTTTACCTGCCTCCCTGTCCCTTCTGTGCTTTCAGAACTTGCTATTCTCTCTGTCTCCTTGTCGCTGGATGACTTTCTCTTCTCCGGCTCTGTGTGTCTGCGTATCTGCCCGTCTTTCCTCTCCCCTGCTTCTCCCTCTCGGAGTCAGCCTTTGATCTTCCCAGTCCTAGCACACAGGTAGACAGTGATGCTGTATGGCTTTTCTCTGCCTATTAATGTCTTAACTCTTGCCGTGCCTTGTGCAGGGGAGTCTACTGAGACATCATTTCCCAACACCACGCTGTCGAATGACAGTTTCTGGACATCCTTAATCACAGCTACCCTGTCTGTGTTTGCATGTGTGAGTGAGAGGGAGAGCAATAAGGAGAATTCAAATGAGTGAGAAAATCAGTCAGGATTTTCATTTGTGGCTCAATAAACTTGGCGGCAGCAGCAATTCTCCATATCAGTGTTGACCAAACTGTAACCTCTTTTTTTTTTTTTTTTTTGTATACACAACTCACATGGGCAGGTGTGATCTGAAGTGGAGAATTTTAATGAGAGAGATATATAGTGCCACATGGTGGTGCAGTGTTGTGCATTCTGGCTTCATAGTGGGTCTGCTTTGGTCTCGTTGTGTCTGTGTGGAGTCTGCATGTTCTTCAGGTGTGTGCATGAGGTTGATTGGTGCCTCCAAATTGCACATACACGTGTGCGGTTGTCTGTCTCCTCTGTGGCTCCGAAGGCGGATGGATGGATGATGACTGTAAATTGCCAGCGGGGTTTGCCTGTGACTGGCAAATTATGTTTTTTATTTATTTATTTATTTTATTTTATTTTTTTTTTTACCTCTGCAACAGCAATAAAGGTGTTTTGATTCTCAACCAGTGACTGAAACTTATAACCAGGGTTTGAATATTTATTTCCAAACCCACGCACATACACTCCACACAGAAAGCCCCCCAAGCCTGAACTTGAACCGGGGATGTTCTCACTATGAAATGAGAGCGCGGCACCGATGTGGAGCCTCTCAGGATTGTGTCCTTGATCAATTTTTCCTTGATACCGTGCTGCACTTGCATTGTGCAGGCTTGAAGCTTGTAAGAGTGTGAGGATGAGCCTTTACCCATTACAGTGATCATGGCTCCACAGTGAATGCCAATGATATCAGTGCTGCACAATTGCAGGGATATTTGCGGCTGTTGTTTTACATATTGCACCTTAAGCTTCATAATGGTGAAACGTGGATCATGCTGCAAACGACTCCACTGCGGCTCGGCGCTTCTATTCTTACTTTTTAGCTGACATATTGTTATTTTCAATTAAAATTTAGTTCACTCAGAGGGACGGGGCGGGGTGTGGTGGGTCCTACTGTTGTCTTAATTTAAAATATTTATAGAAATTCCTTAACACATATTAAATCAAACAAATTACTATGTTGTTAAACCTTATCCGGAACATAGGCTTCAACTTTAGTTTCACATTCTCAAGAGATTTAGCCGCACTTGAATATATTGAATCCAAACAGCTATATTTTTTCTTTCTTCAGCAAGGTTTACAAAGAGTCTATATTTTACCCACATTTTTATCTGGTTTCCAAGATACGGATAAAACAAATTCAAAAGCAATTAAAAGCTGTCTGTATGTTTTTAAATTATTTTCTGTCAAAGTGAACAAAATTCAGATGAGATAAATTTGGCCGGCTCTCATCACATCCTCCATGAGCTTGTCTTGCGTCACTCCTCTCTCCTCCTCTTCCTCCCCCTCCTCCTCTTCCTCCTCTCTCTGCTGTCGATTCATCTTTCTCTCTTTCCTGGAGTGATGGCTCAATTACCATTCCTCACACTCGGGCTTCAAATATGAACAAACTGGTGCTGGGTTTTCGGACCATGGGGGAAAATAAAGCAGATAAAGAAAAAAAGAGTTAATGTTTCCTCTCTTCCTTCCTTTCTGTGTCTGTCCAGAGCTCAGATCGCTGTGGTGAACTGTGACTCCTGTAACTTAAGTGGTTACTGGGCTTCGGATCGATTCGGTGAAGTCAGCACTCAGTACTACAGAGGAAAGCAAAAAACTTCTGAATGAATGTATGAGGGAATCAATTAGTCATAAACTGGACCAGCTATGAAACTCCAATCGAAACAATGTAATGTCCCTGTAAGCATTTGCATAAAAAAATATAGTCAAACGTCTAACTGGACTCGGCCGTGAGAAACGGTGGAAAGCAATTCCTCCCCAACCTTTCCATTCATCTATTTTCCCCTGCTTTCATCCCGTCATATCCCACTTTCTCTCGTCACTCTCTCCCCCTCCTTAATCCTCTCCTTCCCTAAGTGCAAGCTCCCAGCCTCGAGCCTCAGGGATCCGCACGGCTTGATTGTGTTTTGATGTTCTTGTGAAACCTACAAGTGCACTCAGCACTCAAGACCTACAACTTACATTTTCAAGACTGTTCACCCAGAGGAAAAGAGATGGAGGAGAAAGGAGCAGTATTTACTATCACCGTTGTCAGCACACTATGAACACACGCTGTTGGATAAATAAACACAAATCTCTATACATTGGAGAGAGAGAGAAAACATTGCGTACAATTTGCTTTGAGATGCTTCCTACCTGGATGAATGAGATTATGTATGATATTGATTCCTGAATTCTTGAATCATTTCTTCTTTATGGTCAAAGTAACCTTAAATGTGTGCGGTCTGTTCAGTGTAGCCTACTCCTGAAACAGCTTTTTTTTTTTTGCCCCATCTGTGGCTGGTAGGCGACCTTATTCATGGCACAGAGGCACTTGCATACAATGAAAAAAAAAAGACTTTATATCTTTCTTCTGTACTGCTTTTACTCTCCCACAAGGCAAACACACACACACACACACACACACACACACACACACACGCTTATACCTATGAACAACTATTAATCTCACATGGATGTTTTATGGACAGTGGGAGGAACCCTGATGAAGTCAATGAAAATTTGACACAAAAAGGTCCCCTCCAGAATTTGAACCCATGATATCCATGTTGTGAGGCAAGAGCACTGACCACTGTTCCATAGGATGTTCATATAAAGTACAGAAATAGCAAAAATACAATTAAAAAAATTAAATGAACACCTTTCACTTGCAGGAATATCGTTGTTTTTACAGTCTGGATTAAAACCTGACAGCACTGAACTCAGTGTCAGATGAAGCCTGAATAATAACATTTTCAGAAACTGAACCAAAACCATTTGTCTAATTACTGATGCTCGTGTTTCTCTCGTTCTCTCGTTTACATAAATTTCCTTGTACAACCGTCTGAATGTTACAAAGGCAGGTGAAAGGTAGAGTACACCACATGGCTGACACAAAGAGACCATTGGATATTGAATACTTTGGACTTTTCAGAGCCTACAGTTAGCCTGAAGCGGTTTTGAACAGTGTACATAGTGAAACAATCAATAAATATCTTCACATCGTGGAACAAACCATGTGTAGCTAAAGATCTTCAGTCTCTGAGAGGCCATGCCTTAGACCGTGATATCAAGACTGTTTTTCATAAATTACTCTTCAGGATTACTAATAAATATCAATTCAATCTAAAAATGAGGTCTCATTAAAAGGTCAAGTGTAGGTCATCTCTAGATCAGTATATTAAAAGGTTTTAAGTTACAGCACATCACTCATTACAGTATGAAGATCCTTTGGAGTGCTTGTTCTCAGGAAAGAGCTTTTTCTTTCGGATATTAGGAGTTAGCAGACCAAGCTGTGCTAATTTGTTGTGTACTAAATTAATTTTTGCATGCACCATAATGAGAACTAATGGTGCTTCATAGATTAATATAAATGGTAAAAGATTGGAATTTTATGCAGAAGAACAAAGCACTGTGTGGTTTGTGAGTGAACCCATCCTTTAAACTAGGGCTGTGATTTTTAAAATAATTGTAGTTCCCTGCAGATTAGGCTCGTCAGCTTTATTCTGCTATTGGTTGTCTGAGCAAAAACATTAAGGAGACCCTCTGCATCACTAAAACCAAGTGTGACAGAACAGTAGCATGAAATTAATTTCAAAATATATGTTTTATAACTGTTATCATGAACAGTAGATGCTTCCTGAAACACACCGCTCCCTTCAGCATCTTTTAACTCGGGTAATAGTGTCTCTCGACCTTACACATATCAGTCTCAGAGGTGTTGCTTTTCTCTGTCCTGTTAAAGCACATCTTTGTTTCTTTAAGTCCAGATGAAGCCCGCAGTGTTCTTGCTGACAACAACAGATCGGTGGTGTTTGGGTCTTCATATTTTTCTTTCCTGGGGGTGGATCAAATCGATGTGACAGGTGGCTGCTGGCCAGAATATCAAAGAGGGACTGAATGGGGTCTCCTTATCCCAAGTAAAATCAATAAGCACTATATTTGGGGAATATGGCTTCAGGAAGTCAATACACGGGAGCTCTATTTAATAAATCTTGAAATGAAGCAACTTTAAATGTTTCTGTGGGAATTTCATCAAACTAAAGGCATAAAAAAGTATCAATCATAAATAACTCGTGACTGTAAAGACAAATTGTCTGATTTATCCATTTTGTGGAATTTTTAAACAACACCAGGAGTCTCTCACTGTTTTGTACCAGTGAAGCCAATCATTGCTGAGCATTAACTAAACTACAGACCATGGACCTGGAATTAATGCTTCATTTTCTCAGGTCTCTGAGGGTCTTTTTCTTTGAAGTGTTGTAATTTAGTGCAACTCGTAGTCACAACACACCATAACACACAACAGGACTTGTGGTGGTATATCTCTGTGGGGGCCACCTCACTGTTGACCCAACCTCACCCTAACACACACACACACACACACACACACACACACACACACACACACACACACACACACACACACACACACACACACACACACACACACACAATGATTACTTACTGGGATCATCTCATAAAGTGATCCATAATAAAATAAAAGACAAGGCAGAGAGGCATCAGAAAGCTGAATGGGAAAGCCGTGTGGGAGACGACACGGGACTAAGTGTGAAAACATAAACAGATGCAGACAGCCTTTTGTTTTGTGGCTGCTCTGCCACATTCATTATGCACAACTAGTTTAAATGAATAATGCAGGTGACTAAATGGTCCTACAGAAGTAGTTCAATTATCATCATGAATAATAAATTTATTATTAAAAGGTGCTTAGAGATTTTAGTCACACAGTGTGCAGGTTTATTATCACTTCGCCAGGCATGTGTGTCGGATTTGCTCCTTCTGAACATGACCTCCCAAAAACATCTTTTCTCAGGGAGAGAGACACGCAGACACGCGACATATCCTCGTCCCGATTCGTGCAGCAGGGAAAATTACACTTGTTCAAGGTAACCGATGCATCTCAATTAGTTTAAATGAGCTCAGGAACCAAATGTTGCCAAACTGTGAACAAATTGAGTCATCTGCATCTCCGAAACAAACTGGAAGCAGAAATCTGCTCTCTATTTGTAAAATGATCTTTTCCCAGCTGTTCTGCTTCCACTTACATTATCTCACAAAACTTCTGTCTTCTTCTGCTACTTTACCTACTTTGTCTTTTGGCCGTCATCAGTCGTTAACAGAAAATCTGAGTGATGTAATTCTGTTTACAAATTCACAGTGTTTATAATACAGAAATCTTTATTATAAGAGTCACCAATTAACCTGAAAGACTGTGACTCATAGCCGAACCTGGATGTTCTTGCTGCGATGTAAGAGTTCTTACCACTGACCTTCCATACCAGTTTTTGCAAATCACCTATTCTTTCATGACTTATGCAGCAGGGAAGAAGCCATTTCCTCAATCCATTTAGCTGTAGGGGTGGAAGGACCAACTTTCCAACACAGTTTTATAGCTCCGGCTAAATCCACATGGTGTCACTACTACAACCACTGCCTCAATTCTTTTGAGAAACGGCCTGTGTGCACCTGCTCAGACAAAGAGAGAGAGAAACAGAGAGAAACTGGCACGTGTAAAAGTACTGGTAGCAGAATATATACGTTTCATCGTGGATATTCATTGCGTTTCTGTTTTGACAAATACAGTCTAATTAGTCAGATACAATGCATCAAAAGGAGAACATATGTTTTATTCTTACACGAACCTTTGAACACATTCAGAAAAAGGATGACAGATATTACACTAAGTGTAACAAGAATAAGTCAAAGTCTCAATCAAAGTGAATTGGAGAGGGGATTTTTTTAAATTCTTTTTTTTATAATTTCAGTGAGTGTACACACACACAGACATTAAGTACACATTCACAGCTGATGGCCAAATGAGCAAAGTGACAGAGAGTGAGTATTTTATTAATATTCTTTTAAGCAGGACAACAAGTCTGACACATAGAGAAAATGTGAGGTTAAGAAGGTCTAGTACCGGTGAAATAGCTATCAGGAAGTAAAATATAATGGTTGAAATGATCCTCCAACCTTCAATCACATCAGACCAAAGACTACTTCATGGAAGGTGCAGGTACAAAATATTTTAAGTGAGAATAGAAATACCAAGCAGAGGAGTCATCTCCACAATGCTTTCAGGGCACACAACAGCCTTTTGAACCAGTGCTTCCTACATGAAATATTCAAAACCACAAACTGAGCTTGAAAAGCTCAGGTAAATCACCACAATCATCGTCATTCAAATTTATCGTCTGTGAACCATTGATCCAATAAGCCTGGCCGAAAAGTTGAGGTCAGCAACCCCGTGAATGGAAGGTCAGAGTTCAAATTCCACTGAGGAAATAATCAGAAAGGGCATTCAGCAAAATCCACCATGACGAAATCCAAAAAGTAGCAGTTGAAGGAGAATTATCATATAGAGATTTAGCTCCTAAAGAAGTTAAAGATCATCCATCTGATGGGAATACATTTTCTGTACTGTACAAATACTCCATTTCATTATGTAATTGAAATCCGACTGATATTTCAACTTGGGCATGCTGGGGCAAAGGAATCAACAACCAAATATGTATATTGGCAGAAAAACATGTTTGTAAGAGCTGAACATTAAAGAAAAGAAATGTGTTCACAAACACTTTGATGTTGCCTGAGGCAACAATGAGAAGGTCTGTTTTATTATGTGGCAGCATTAGCCTATTAGCGATGATGGATCTGAAGTCCTGGGAAATGTGTTCGAGGATGGATTGAATTTTAAAATTGCTTGCTTTAGCTCATGGTTGGAAAGAGTTGTTGTGTTTGCGGTGAGTGAGAAAAGCCTGACAGCACCTCCGACGTCTTCCCTGGAAGAGTGATGCATGTAATCCACTGACTCTGTCTTACCAAACTGAACCTGACTCTTTTTTGTATAAGAAACAAAAGAAAAGAGCTCAAGAGCTTTTCAAAAAACTGTCAAGTTGCTATTGATTTTCTTAATGCTGCCATTTGGGTTTAAATAAACACAGTTATATTGTTACAGACAGCTCAGCCATCCCCCCCCCCCAAAACTGCCTTTAATTCAGGAACCTAATGACCTCTTTGATCAGTTTGGAGAGCAGTTTATATGGTGTCGATGGTTATTTGAAACAATACTGTAGACCTGTAGCGATCAAACACTTTTGAAGGACATGAAGCCTCTCACATCCCTAAATCACTCAGTGGATTCTGCATCCCACTGGGCCTCTTACACACAGCTTCAATCCAATTCCTGAAACCACAAATCTGGGCTTCCCCTCCTGCCACTAAGATTGATCTTGTAACAACAGGTGTTCACAGGTGCTCAAATGTGGCCACGCATCGACTGGAAGCCTTTCTGAGCCGCAGAACAAAGGAAATCAGCTCAGAAGGCAGCGGGAGAGGGGGAATCGCAGTTTATGTGGCGTCCTCTAGATGTTTGATATGTCACCTTTCCTTTGCCCCTGAGATGTCGGGCTGAATACTTAGCGCGTTTTCTGATATGGATGAAGATTAAGAACTTATTGTTAAGTACAGTATGAACAAGTGGCTGAGCCAGATATCCCGTTGTACCAATTAATTATTATTTATGTGCCAAATCTGTCAAGTAATCAAGATTTTCCATTTTCCTTGAAAACTGTTGACAACAGCAATAAAGACTTTCACCTCAACTTCACGAAACTGCAACTTCTGCTTTAGTGACTCTCAAGACTGCCGCAGACTGTTTGATATCCCAGAGAGAGCAAGGACGAAGTCGAGCTTCAAGCACAGCTAACCTTAATAAAACTCCTCCGTTCAAACTTTGTGAAACTCCTTGTTGTTGATGCTCACTGATGAGAGACTGTCCTGTTTTGCATATCTCCAAAAGAGTTGTGACGTATGTTATCTGATTTCTGTTTACTTTCATGGTTATAGCCGTGCTTCACGCAGATCATACAAACATTAACTAAATGTTAATTGTGACCTTTTTTCGCTTTTGTCTGAAATTAAACTTCTCCCCGAGGGGACGTGGAGTTTATCAATCAAACTCTACAAGCTCGCAAAAGGGCAGAACAAGCCCAGCATGGATATTAAACTTAACATACACATAACCTCATCTTCATACGGCCCATTTTTCCCCCGGCTCTGAGCCCGTTCGCTGCCCACTGTTCCATTTAATAGCATATAGTTTGCTTGAAGTTGTGGGTAACAGTCACAAAAGATGCAGGCTTAGTCCACTCAACTGGAATGTTTAAGTTGGGATTTTTGCCGCTGACTTCACAGTTTTGAAGTTCTCGTACCTTTGGGTGTAGATAATGTTCTTGCTTTTACAGTGCTTGACAGCTCAAATCCAACTTTTTTTTTTTTTTTTTTCAAGCATATTGATTGTAGTTCTCAAAGCAATAAGCGCTAATGGAAACTGGAGCTCTGAAATGCACTTGAATAGCACTTTGTTCACATAAAATGAATTTCTTGCTATAAAAGGTACTGGTATCCATTTAAAAAAAGAGAAGATGAGTAATGTGACCTTTGATTAGAATTAAACAAAACAACAGTTAATATCTTTGTGAAAGTTACAGTTTTAATAGTTCGCCTCCAGAGAAAATTGTCAAAATGCATAATAAGCAAGCATTTCTCACTTTTTTTTTATCTTTTTGCTCCTGGTACTTGTTTTCCTGCTAAACAATAAGCTAATTACATACCAACTCCAGCTGTAACTTCTGTGAATGTGGAAAAAGAGAAGAAGCCACCAGTAAATACCAGAACCAACAGTCTGGCAGCACGTTTCCTGATGATCAGTTGTAGTTTGAGCTTAATTCCTATTTCGGTTTTGTGATACACATGGCACACCTACATTTCTGCATCCATCTCTGATAACACTTCATTGAATTCAGGACTGGAGCTCGTCTGGGCTGAACCCAGACAAACAGGAAACCTTCTCACTGTGATTCGACTGGTAAAATAATCTTTCTAAACAAATGAAAAAATGTGAAACAATGAGTAGTACAGTTATTTTGTATTGAAACTAATGATCACCAAAGATGTAGAAGTCATTCAGTCTCTGAGGACCCACAGTTTACGTAATACTATCTGTTTAGATATACCTGTGTGGAACGACTGGTGAGAAATATATTGTGATCATGAACTTCTTTTTTTTTTTCTCCAGAAGCCAGAGCTGCAATCTGGTCTGTGGAAAACCCAGACAGCTAATTGTCTTGATTTGGACTCCCAACCGCTCCCTGTGATCTGGGGGAATTACAAGTTCTGTCTGCAAACTGACTTCAAAGAAGTTCATGCATAGTAAATTTCAGAATCACTTATAGGAAAATTAAATTAGCCTCTCTAAATGCATTATAATTCTTGTACACAAGAACTGATTGTTTGCCTGATGCACAGGGCCAGGCAGTAACAAACTTAATCTAACCTCTTTCCTTCTATATATACACACTCAGACGCACATTCAGACATGCTGTACGTTTCAGCATTACTTCCCAACTCACGTTTTCTGTTAATCATATCTAATAAAATAGAGCTAAGCGTTTCTCGGTTCCTCTGTCTGCTGCTGAAACATTGCACTTTGCTTGCCTCTTTACTGAGGGCACCTCCTTCTTCCTCCAGCTCCACTTCTTCTTCCCCTGTCCTCACTCTTCTGCATGACCAGTTCCATGTCAGCCCTTAATTGTGTTTTGATGTTCTTCCAGACCTGCAATTGAGCTCCATTCTCGCCAGCCAAAACAGAACAGACATTTGTCAATGCACAGCGCAGTGAGAATCCCACTCTGCAACACATTCTCTGCTGCTTCCAGCCATTTGATGTCATCTATCTATCTATCTATCTATCTGTCTATCTATCTATCTATCTATCTATCTATCTATCTATCTATCTATCTATCTATCTATCTATCTATCTATCTATCTATCTATCTATCTGTCTTAGAAAACTTCAAAGATGTGCAGTGGAGCAGGAACATCAATGGAGGATGAAACCAAAAGACCTCCTTTCCCCTCTGGGGCCAATGTCACATGTAATCACTGTTACTTATAACACAAACACACACACACACACACACACACACACACACACACACACACACACACACACACACACACACACACACACACACACACACACACACACACACAAGTCAATCCTGGCCGCTCAACTAAGCTCGGCTCAGGGAGTAAATATTTGTGCTGTGCAAGCTCCAGACAGAGAAAGGCTCCTCACCTCAGCACTGTGCCACCAAATCATGAAATATTCAGAGAAGAAGATGGGAGGAGGAGAGAATGAGGGAGTGAGAGGAGGAAGAGAGAGAGAGAGAGAGAGAGAGAGAGGGAGAGAGAGAGAGAGAGAGAGGTCACACATAACAGAATACGATGGACGGAGGGTAAAATGTGGACGGGTAGGTGACTCTGTGCAAAAGCAGAGGATCTGAGGAAAAAAAAAGTGGGGAAAACCTTAGGGGCTGTTGAGAAAGGTAGAGGACACGAACATGTAGATTGAAGGGCTCGATAGAGAAAATGCAGCGAGTAGAGTGGCTGAGGAGTCTGACAGAACGAAAAGAAGAAGAGGAGCGGAAAGAGGTGAAGGAGTGATGGGGCAGTCTAAATGTGTGAGACAAGCAAAGATGTACACTGACAGGCAGAAAACATTAAGAACTGTGGACAACACAAACTGTGGTATCCGACAACAGAGGGGATGTGTAAGAGTAAATGGATTGCAGGAAATGATGCTCTAAAGCTTTTAATGGTCCCAGTCAGTCTGAAGCTGAGGATTGATAATCCCCCACCAGGACTTAATGAGGGTTTATTCTTCCACAGGTTCTTCTGTCCTGGGATCCCGAAAGACTTCTCACCGTGAAAGCTGCTCCATTCGCATCCACTCTGCACGTTTCAAGGGATCGCTCCACTATTACTTCAATTCCCTTTTGTGGAACTTGTAACTGTAATTGAAATAAAGTTTACTTTGAGGTAATCAAATGAAATCTTCATTTTAGGGGAAACTCACAAACATTAAAAAGTTTCTAGTTTAGTCAGTTTTGTGTAGCTTTAGCTTGAAACTCTCAGTCACACTCAATCAAACTGTCTATGTGCATTGGTATATCTCAGCTGCTCACTCTTCCAGCTTGAAAAATAACCTATTAGCTGCAGTATGTGGTGTAGCGGCACTCTTGCCTTGCAGTGTCAAAAATCTTTGGTTCGAGTCCTGCTTTGGGACTTTAATGTTTAGAGTTTGCATGTTCTTCATACATGTGAGGATTTCCTCCAGATAATCCTGTATCCTTCCATAGCTAAAGCGTGTATCTGAGGTTATCTGATGGCCCTAAACTTCCCGTAGGTGCAAATGTGATTGTGTGTGTGTGTGTGTGATGTGCTGACGGCCTGTGCAGGCCTGCATTCACCCAGCTCATCAACTAGATAGAGTTAGGAGATGGATGATGGTTGGACAGGAAAGCCATAGTTTGTTGGAAAGACATTCATTGTTCCTTCTTGAGATAAGGCTTCTCCTCTGTGGGCTTGCAGAGTTAAGAAGACATCATTTCTCCGTCTCCATAATGTTGAATGTCACATTTTGCTGAATTTACCAAAGTGTCATTAATTAAAGTAATTGGTTCACAGTCTACAAATAATGTAGCTGCTGCACACCAAACTGTTTAACCTTCTCCTTTAATGGTCCCTCTGCAGTAATTCAGAGGCATGGCTGGCTTGATTATTATTATATATGCTTTCCAAGGTGATTTGAGCTCCTAATGATGCATTATTCAGTGAGTTTGAAATCACTTGCAGTATTGCTTAAAGCTTCTTGTTATTTATATCTGCAACTGTTCCTGTCTTAGGTAGTTCAGTTTGAAACAAGTCATGGGGAAAAGTTCAGTACTGCTGTACTTTTGATTGAAACTTGGATAGTTTGGTGATTATGTAAAGAACTCTATCACAGCACAAAACTGCACAGTAGAGGTAAAAAGGTAAGCAGAGTCCTGTGATACTGCCAACAATGCAAAGGACTAAATATCTATTCAAAATGAACAAGTCTGTGTAGCTAATTGGTGTGAATCATTAACACAGGTGAGATATAAAAACATAAAAAAAGTGTACCCTTAAGCGTAATGATCACTGTAATTTGCTGCAGGTAAATCCAACTTTTAAATGGTTCTTTGTAGTGAAAATGGAACTGATAATCTAACAGCATTTTAGATGCTGCGTGTGGAGAGCTGACAATTTCTTGTAAGAGATGCAGATATGCTTGAGTAATTATTACTCTGAAGAGCAAAAATACACAATCATTTTTTTTTCTAAATGTCAACGAGTGTCTTTTTTTAGGAAATGGAATATTCATCAAACTCACGCCCATCTAAAGATGAGATGTTTTATATAAAGTGCTGTCTTAAATCCAGCTGTAATGTTTGTGTAGAACAGTGAATTCCAGACGAATTCACCCTCAGTCAGCTGGGATCTGCTCCACTCGCTCACAGCCCTGAGGTGGATGGTAAAGAACAGGGATGGGTCATTCTGAGAGCTGTACATATTTAATCCTCTCTGCCAGGGGGCCATTCATATTTCCCAACTCAATGTTTCATATTCACCTCAAAAACGTACAGGAAACTTGTTGACAAGAAGTAATTATTTCAGAATTTAGTCGACGCTATTCAGTTAATATAAAATGCTAATAATTATAATAACAGATAATTGAAAAGGTGGCTTGAACTGAAGTAAGGTTATAATGAGTAAAGTAATATAACATTATTGTTTCACTTCTCACTATGTATGCACTTGATACCGCAGAAGTTCATTTCTGCTATTGATCTTGACATTATACTGTTATTTGTATTAGATTGTGGTTTCACAATGATGCAGTGGTTCGTAAATCTGCCTCTCAGCAAGATTGTCTCACGTTCAAATGTCCTGTCTTACAGTGAAATGCCCTTCTGATGTTGCTGTGATGAACTAGCATCCTTTCGAGAGTCACAGAAGTAATGGGGATAGGCTGCCGCCTATCCAGATTCCTGGTCTACAAAAAGGATAACTGGAGACCTGAAAATCACAGTTAAAAAACCTGAAACAGCAAGTTGCAAATTGAATGCTTTAATTAGTGAGCGAGAATAAGGTTTGCTTTTGCAGTAATGAATCTGTGATGTGAAATCAAAACACTCCAAAAAATGGCGTCATTAGCAATATACTGAAATTCTAATTATTAAAAAAGTGTGTGAAATTAGTTTTTGAAATCATCTAAGAATCAACTCTTTTCTCTGCACTGAGACCGAAAGTGAATTTTTCTCATGTGTGCACAAACATGAGCAAATGAATACTGTGGCAACCAGATTGAGAAACTAAAAATATAATCACACTCAGTAATTTGCACTAAATGATGGACACACTGTGCATGCTGGAAAGGTGAAGGCTGCTGAGTGATAATTACTAAAATGAGAAGAGCAAGATCTTCTACAGATCCTGAAGGAATTGTAGCCGATCCCAGTTTACTATGGGTAAATGCAGGGTACACCCTGGACAGACCAGCAGTCCATCACAGGGCATCTGAATCTTGATTTTTAACCAAGTAAATGCTTGAAGACAGCAGGACTTTTTCAGAGACAAAACTGTTGCAGTTGCAAGCTCCTCTGCTAACTGGTGTCGCTATCCATGGTGCTGAAATGTGTTGTTTTCAGTGCTTGCAGAATACTTTGAAAGTTGAGATTGACCTTTTTTTTTTTAAAAAAAATTCTAAACTGCATTAAAAGCAAAGCACTCTTTACTTTTAATAATTTATTTTTCTCTTGCCACAGGCCGTTTCACTCAGCAATTTGAAGCCGCTAGCATCTCTGCTGTTTTGCTGGGTGTCTGTTTCCCGATCAAGACAGCAGAAAACACATTATTATTAAATGATATTTCTTGTCAGAAATCACATGCTTACATTGGTGAACTCCATGACCTGACTAAATGTACTACCAGTACCAACGCAGCCAGTAACTGCTTGAGCTGTCAGCTAAAGAGAGGCAGAGAGTGATTTGAATCCCTTTATCCTCCAGTAGCTGAGCTATGGCTACAGAGTCCAAAAGGTCATTATATCCTGACTGCTGGCCCCCATGGACTTCTATTAACAGTCGTCTCCACTACTGTGTCACATGGCGAAGCTCATAGGCCATTAGTGAGGACAGGTAGAGGTGTTTGAAGTCAAGATGAAACTCCTCATGTCAGAACGTGCTTTAACTGAAGCTCAATTACAATGTGCATGTGTTGAGCGAGTTCGTCTCTAATGAGCGGGCACACAGACCTGCCTGTGTGTTCGCCTCCAGCTTTCCCATTCTCTCTATCAACTTTGACCCGATCTGTTTGTCTGCTTGCCTTCCTCCCCTGCCACCATAAATAGAAACTGCCCCAGACACATTACAATTCCTAAAGCATAATCCAGTTCAGGTATAACCTACATCAGAGCACAGAATTGATACAGTGGTCTGCTAATGGTTTCATATTTCCCTCCATCTCCCCCCTGGAATCAATAACCTCTGGGAAAAAAAAAACAAAAAACCATTATATCCAGTCTGTTGGAAACCACGAGTTTATTTATGATGTTAAGTGAGGAGTAAGGTGAAATATCACCAGAACAAATTTGAGGGCATTTGGGTTGCCTTATAAGTATGATTGTGGGATGAAAATTGTCTCCACATCCTGAACAGGGCATCCCTACTGTCCTGAGGAGAGAGAGAGAGAGAGAGAGAGAGGGAGAGAGAGAGAGAGAGAGGGGGGGGGAGAGGAGAGAGAGAGAGGGGGGAGAGGAGAGAGAGAGAGAGAGAGAGAGAGAGAGAGAGAGAGAGAGAGAGAGAGAGAGAGATGTACACGCAGTGATACTCAGACAACAGCAAGGGATGGAAGTGAGGCGAGAAGTCCGGATTATTTTCCTTTTTTCTCCCCGCTCCTTTCTTGTTTTAGGATCAAGACGCTGAATAATCAAACACACCAGAGACTCTGATCGACAAACTTCGCATAAATTCAGACACTTTAGTCCGACTTTCTCCCCGGACTCGTTGTGAGCCAGTCACTCCTTAATTCATCTCATCGCTGAACTTGCTGCGCCGAGTTTTTTTTTTTTTTTTTGCGCACAATGGCGATTGTTTGGCATCGACTGTCCGTCTCTGTCCACATGGAGATCTCCGCGATGCGTGGCTGAAAAAAAAAAAAAAAAAAAAACAAGGAAAGAAGAGGAGAAAGAGAGGAAAGAGACAGATAGAACTCCCTTAGATGCCCCCCTTTCAGCGTGGATACCGGGAAGATTTCTGTTGCTTCTTTCATGACATCTGCCGTCCTTCCTTCAGTTGGGATCTGTTTAGGAGTCTGTGCAGCGTTTTAGCTCCGAGCGCACTTGTGTCTGACTCAACGATGAGCTCCGCTGGGAAATACTGCCTGTTATTGTTCTTGCTCAAAAGTATCCTGTCGGACCCGGGAACCACAAACCAAGGTGAGTCTGGGCGCCACGGCGCATCGCAACATCATGTGGTTTCCCTCTACAGCCGCTCACATGAGCAAAACAACAGCGGATGATTAAAGTTCTGTTTGATTTAACCTCTCATAGACATTTCTGGCAAATTACTGTGAGAACAAATTGACATTTTAGTCGTTTCAGTCTGGACTTTCAGATTGTCTGGAGTCAACACAGGGAATACATTTTATGCACAGTGTTTGCTTAAAATGTGGGATTTAACATCTCCCATCACGTATCATGACATTTTTTAAAGTTTCTCAGTACAATTAAAAGAATTCATTTGAATTTCAGATTAATCCCAAAACTATTGAAATTATAAGAAAAAAGACAGTTAATTTGGAGTTGATATGCCTCTCAAGCATCAGTCCTTGTCAGTGTGAAAGCCTGAGCTAAATGATATCGCAAATGCACATTAAAATACAACTAATAAGTATCATAGTGAAGAAGAAATGTGGCTGTGTGCCCCTTCCTTGTGCTCCAGCTACCAAATTATAGGAGAGGATATGACATCCTGCTTCACCTCCCAAATCTGAGTGCATAGAAACATCACCACAGCAATAGGGACCAGTGAGTGTTACAGTAAAATGTCAGCCTCTGGCACACTCTGTCAGTTTCACTGATGCTTTAAGTTGCCTATTTCTGACTCTCTGTCTTCGCTGTTGAGCTTATATATATATTTGCACTTATATATTCCTATATGAATGCATTACAGATTTAGTCCAAGAGACTTTTCTGTTAGAAGACAGTGGGTGACATTAGATTTATCACAAATAAAATAATTTTTGAGGATTCTGTTCCAGTGAAATGGCCACATTGTCTACAGATTGCTTATGTACAGGACACACAGAACACCATCTCCCATCAGCAGTACTTGTAAGTCTAACAGGTAAACGGTTGCTATAATATAATCTGTTTTTTGACATCTTTCACTTCACACAATTGCAGAGGTCAGTTTAATATTCCTTGCTGAATGTTTAATGTTTAGACTATGCATTTTCAAAGATGACAGGAGCCCTTTCACTACCCAAATGTCAAAGTCTCCTTCAATTCTTTTTTTTCCCTGTGTGTGTGTGTGTGTGTGTGTGTGCGTGTGCGTGTGTGTGTGTGTGTGTGTGTGTGAGTGAGAGAGAGCACACGCGCACGCGCAGTTTTCCCCACAGGATGCCTGTCTGCCTGTGGTGGTGACAGGCTTGAAGAGGAGGCGATGCACACAAGGGAAACTTGAAAAAAAAATGACAACGTGAGGTGTTTAGAATATAGTGAGAACCAGCTGTACGTCAACCAGGTGATATTTATCTACCTTACTAATGAGAGTCTTTTCAGATTGTCAGTGACAGATCAGTGTTTAGCTTCTGGAGCAGTTTAAAAATACCAAAAATTGTTTTGGGAAACGATAGAACAGTTTCTTCTAAAGTCATCCTGTTTGCGTCAAGAAATTAAATTCCTTACTCAAGTTGTTCGAGTTGTTTACAGTCACCTCATAAGCTGTTATTGTTTCCAGCTGACTTTTTTGAAATTGTAATATAAATGAGGCGCCGTTGTAAGAGCAAACTGAAGGTGCCATGCCAACATTTTTATTGCAATATCTATTATAAAAGTCTGGGGAAACATTCATTTTGCCCTCTGTTGATATTTTTTTTCCTTTATGGCAGTGCCACATGTGTCCAGTGGGGAAAATTGGCAGCGTTTAAGGTTAAATGACAGTGACGCACTCGCTTCTAATGACACCGCCGTTATTACAGGAAATCCAAAGTCTGGCAAACAGACCTGACAAGCCTTGTGATTGCTACAATATGACTGAACATTCATTGCATGGGGACTGGAAGAAGCATTTAACGAAAATAACTTATAAAACAAGTGAATCCTCACATCTTAGATGCTGTAACCTGATAACATTTATAATTTCGTTTACTCCACAAATACATTTTTTTTTTTAAACCTACACTAAGGAACTTTTCAACCTTAATAAAACATTTTAATATCTTTTGTGATGATACTTCGACTTACAACTAGTTGAATGATCGCTCTGTCACGGGCTGAGGGCGTCAGTATTGCTTTCACTTGGACTAAGCAGCTGTGAGGAGGGTGGTAGGAACCCTACACACTAAAAAACTACAAATGTGCGGACTGCTTTACGGCATGCTCACATCATGATATAACATTGTTTAGCTACCATTAGATTCATTTAGATTCATTACCTCGTCGCTATCCGTCCTTCACACAGCCACTGGAAACAAATGAAGGCAGTTCAGTCCCACAGCACGCCACCAGGAGCAGCAATTTGATGCCACACGCTAGTCCTCATGGGAACTGTAGTATTCGTTCAGGCAAAACACTACCGATTTTGTCCACTGGCGCCGCCAAAATTAACGAAAACTGAAAGTTCCTTAGTGTTGCTTTAACTAATGCTGGTTACTTGAAAGGAATTCTTGTTGAGTTTCTTTATCCAATAACCAGATGTTTTTTCCAAAAAATGGGATGTATGACATCTCTGGGCTCATTTTAGCTCTACACCGCAGTACTGTTCAGGTAGACATTGCACCGTATTTTTCTTTAAATATGAGCAAGCAGTGCTCTCTGTACCACCAGTGAAATAGATGCCACAGTCCTTTTTTATTATCATTTTATACAGAAATAATGGTTCTTTTTCTTCGTGTGGCTCTCTGAAAGCACATCCCAGAAAATATAAGCTGAGGGCCCTTAGAGAAATGACTGCCTCTCTGGAGGGTCTCAGCCCAGCTGGTCAAAGAGAACCGTCACAATATGAAAGTGAAGCAACCAAGTGAAGCGAAACTGCCATACACCACAATGTATGTATGTATGCATAGAGGACATCTTCACTGAGGAAAAATAGATTTTTTTTTTGTTTAAATCAGACAAAAGTAACTTAGTAATTAATGACACCTAATTCAAAATCAAAAGGGAGAAATAACAGAAGCTGCTTCAGAGGTTTTGTGGGGTAAATGGTAGAGTGAGTTGTACGATGATCCCAAAGTCAGAAGTTCAGTTCATCCACACATTTGTTGAAGTGTTCTTGATCAGGCGGAAGCCCGACGAGCCTCAAGTTGCTCCTGATGAAGGGCAAACACCCTGCATGGCGCCTCTTTCTCCGCTCTGTCAGAGTGTGCCTAACAGTGTAGAGTGGTTTTCATGACAGAAATTAAAATCATCCTAAAAAGTAAAACCCATTACTGCCACCATGTGTAAAAAAGTTGTATGTTTTGAATCCTATTCACTGTACCTTCAAAGGGATTTTAAATTAATGCCAGTGATGTGATCATAATATGGATCTGATGCCGAAGAGGAACGCTGCCACAATGAGATCAGTGTAAAACAGGGAAACAGACCGGAGCAGTGTAGTCTTCATGGGCTCTTTCTTCAAAAAAACATTCCACATCATTTTTTTTTCTCTGGATCTCCCTGCATTTGCATCCACATTTATTAAGTTTAAGTTCTTCTTCTTGGTTGCCTTTATTGTCCCATTTCTGCACATCTTGTTATGTCACTGCCCCCTGTGGATCTCTGGAATAATTTGAAACCACTGAAGGGCAAATGTTTGAATACACGATCCACTCTTTACAAAACAGGCCCACAGCACCAGTAAGCTCTGCTGGAGACCGTTCCGATGCAATGCAGTACCTGCGGTGTAAACCCTGTAAACACGCATGGCTTAAGTGAAAGTAGGACTGCGCTCCACTTTTATTACAAGGAATATTTTATCAAAGGCTGAAACCGTTGATGACTGCATTGTGTTTGAGATGCTACATAAGTTTCATCTATTGCCAGCACAAATGTTAATGAACAAAACTAGTTCTGTTTTTGCTAAAACGATTTGTAGCTAAGCCACTTTCTCCTCATACCAGAGTTACCAGTGAAATATTTGTTTGTCAATTACTGGATTAAATTCTCTTTCATTTATAGAAATAATCGCGAGTGCCGTAATTCAGTCACTTCAGACTCGTTTGCTTGGGAGACTCATTGGTTAAATCTTGTGAAAACATACATTAAACATGTGGCTCAAGTGATCATTTAAAGCTCACACGTGTTTCCGCCTCATTTTGTAAAATGTGAAAATCCACCCTGCAGACAGTGAAGCTCTGGGAGGACAGTTTCAGATCATCATGCTTCCAGACACAGCACCCAGACAAGAATAATGTGATTTGGCATCCTGATAAATAGAGCAAGTGTGTGTGTGTGTGTGTGTGTGTGTGTGTGTGTCCACTTTTAGCGAGCAAATCCATGTATCAAATTCCACACGGTACTCTTGGCCCATTAGTTCCTTCACCAAAGATTGTTGTGGAATTTAAATATTGTATAACAACATTGCTGTAGTTACGCGTGTGTGTGTGTGTGTTTGTGTGTGTGTGCATAGGAGGAACTGATCCAGTTTTTGGAAAAAAAAAGTTTACTTTTGTCAAACATGCTATGGAACATTGGTTATGATCATAAAAGCTTGTTTTAAATGTATCTTAAAATCAATACCTTAGTGTCTGTCCTGGTGTATGTCACAGCCTCCCTCCTTCAACTCACTGTGTCCTTTGTGCTGAGGCAAGGCCACGTTCTTATAATTCAGGCCTTAATTACAGCTGGGAATCAAGGCTAAACAGAGTCCCTGTAAATACTGAAGCAGTTCATTTTGTCATTCTCACGGTGTATCTTCCCAGGTTATCTGGCTTGTTCTCAAAACAGTCACAACCCCATTAAATTAGTCCAGATTTGGAAAAGTCCGCTGTACACTGGAGTGACAGGTCGGCTGGAGATGTGACTCTTTGGTCTATAATGTCGACCACTGAAGTGGGACATACTTTATTGATAGAGATTGTAATTAACTGGCTGTGTGGAGACAAAGGAAATTGCACATTCATCATATCAAATTGGCTCAGGGGGCTTAGCAAGGGCCAGATAATAGCTCTTTTCATGCCTGAGCCGTGACCAGAGTGCAGACAGCTACAGATTGTTACATGTGTTGGTACACAATGCTTCATGGATTCATGTAAAAAAAAAAGAAGAAGAAGAAAAAAAAAAAAGAAAAAAGAAAAACCCGTTAACATGCTCTTGCAAAAACTCCATATCATGTTTTTGTCTTTCGAAATGTTAACTGTGACTGTTCGTCATGAACAGAACTAGCTTCACAGGCAATGAGTCGCAACAACGAAACCGCCTTGCAGGGACTGTGTAGGACTTACAACGAATAAATCTGAATTTGGAGAAAATATGCAATCCAGGGGATGACTGATCACAAATTCAACGCTTGAGGTACATCTCTTAAAATATCTTACAATAAGGTCAGAAAAGAAAAGGCAAAGCAAGTCAAGAAAACAATTCCTAGCATCACGATCACAAACAAAGCTGCTAAAGACTCTCGATTTGCTCCTTCTCAAACACAGTAAAAACAGATCAGATTGTGCTTTATGATAATCAATATCAATTATTTAACATAAACTGCTGCCAGTATTTTTTCAGTGATCTACTAAACACACGTGATATTTCATATTCATGAATGCAAACATGCTAATTGCGTAGTGTGTGTTATTTATTAGATCTTTCAGATGCCATTCGCAGTGCGTCTCGTTAGTGTCCCAGATTCCATACAGGTGTGCGTGCAATTTGATGTTTGCATCCTTTTTTTAAATGAGAAAACCTTTTGTAGATCAGGAATTATGTGTTTTTTTTGACATGATGAATACTAACTTGCTTCCAACGGTGAGCAATGCATCGTGGATTTCAACTGTTGCTCTTGATGAGTGACTGCATGAATGGGTCGATTCCACTGATCATATTCAGTATTTAACTAAGAATTGATTTAATGGAGAAATGTCCCCAGTTCCATTGCTCCATTGTCCAGTTTAGTCTCTCAGGTGCATTCTGCAGGAAACTGATGTTGGCATGGACACTTTGAATAGTCTGCTGCTGTTCAAACCCCAACCCCACATAGACGCACACACACACACACCACAAACTGACATCTTTCTATCATAAACAGCATGGAGGTCTGCGGCAGCTTGTGCTTTTCTGTTTGATCAAAGACAAAATGTGCCAGCCATCGCTCTGCACCTACACCAGCGAGCCTTATTTGCTCATGACCCTGTCACTGGTTGTCCTTGCTTGTGTTGCGATTGAAGGCTACTATCCACCGCAGACTGGACGCGCTCATCAAGACCTGCCATTTTGCAGGGACTCTGATTGAGCTGTCTACCCATCAAAATACTCTAAGTTGTTCAAATCCTCACAAGTCTTTTTTTTCTTTTTTTTTTCCCCTGCACAGCCGCTGCGAGGTCTGTCTGCATGTTTGCAGCTTGATTTTCCACCTCTTGACAGATGCCACTGTAACGAGACACAAAGACATTCCCTTTAACTGCGCTTTAAGTATTTTAATATTGTGGCTGTTCTTTGTCGGTGATCTGAATGGTGTCGGGAACTGACCTTATCAGTTCCACCCCACAGCATCATCTATAGATTCACAGTTTAATGAATAAAAGAAACCAAGCATTGTCACTCTGCAGTGACAGTGAACTCTGTCTTTCTCTTTTTACTCAAAGGAAAGGCCTGTGGGAGCAGGGCATGAATATGCACTCACAGAGGGTCATGCCATACCCAGAGGTAGAACATAATTGATTAATGATCCTGTCAGTGAATACAGGATCGGAGGAATTAAAATAAATATGTGTTTCTGCTGTATCATTTTCTTTGTAACAGTGAGCTCAATGTGCAACATCACTGAAAAATTCATGGATTTTCCCAAGTATTAACACAGGAGGAAGAAAAATCAATGTAAAACAAAGTTATTTCTTTAGAGACATCACAATATGTTCTCAAGTCTGCCTTCATTGTTCACACGTAGGCTCAGCACTGGAGGTACAGCCATGAAGTGAGGTTGAATACTGTCCATCATGAGCTAAAATCTGTCTGTCCAAATGGACGATTTTCAACATCTGCTGGTTTATGTTGGAGTAAAATAGACTTTACTCAGCGTGGATTGTTTATCCACTAATAAGGATTGTGAAATGAGTAAGATCGTTGAGTTATATCATGAGGGAAGTTAGTTTGATGTGTCACTCTAATAGTAATCAACACTGTGTCATATAACACACTTTAAACAATGGGATTCAAGTCGTAATGCGCTACATGGATGTATGTGTTTAAAACTTGGACTCAAATGCCAAACTTCAACAAATAGGGTTGAGGAGTGTTTATTAATGTTCGTCATTCATGATAAAGCAATAAAGAGAGAAGGCATGAACTGAGAATTCAACTGGACCTGGACATTTGATGGTCCAGCGGTCACTTCTATCACCGAGGAACTTAGCATAAAATTAGGAATCAAATGAAAATTAATGAAATTTGAAGGCAAAAACTTTTTTTTTTCTCGTGTACTTCATTCGTACATATAGTTGACCTTTTCACTGCTTTGAAAGATTTTTCGCCAGTCCCCTCAGGGGAACAGCATGAACTGATGCAACCACTTGGATAAGAGGCGAAACGTCCTCCAAGACATATAAACATGTCGAGTTGATTCAGTTGCTTTGAGATGCTTCTTACCTGGATAAATGAGAACATGCGTGGATAAGATTACAGTTTCGGTTGACCTTATCAAACTAAACATGACAAGACATACAAGGAGACCCAACACTTCGACTGACTGAGATCGAGAAGAGGAGCTTTTCAGTCCTCCACAGGAGTTGAACTCCTGGCCTGCGCCGGTCTGAGCCATGAACCGAACAAGACGGAGTCGACACAACAAATGAAACAAGTCCAACTGACAGCAGACACAGACTGCTTCACACACCTGATCGTAATGATGATGAGTTATTAGTCTTTCTGACTTAACAACACATAGACGAACCAGTAAAAAGCAGAATCACTGCCACCTCAGAGAGTATGTGTCCTGATTAGATTGTGGATTCCCAGCAATCATTAAAAAAAAGTTAAAAGAGTAGTGGCCTGATTTATGAAGATCCCACTTAAATGGATGCTCTTTCAATTTGTGTGTTTTTTACGAGTGATCGACTAAAAATAACATCATGAGTGACACAACGTGAGAAATAGAAATATTCAAATGAGCATTTTGCAAGTGTTATTGCTTCCATCAGCCATTGAGTGACTGGACTGAGCACTGAGCCTCCATAAGCACAAACTGACTGTGGAGCTGACGGACTGGATGAGTCAGTGGAGGAAGTCATCGAACATATTGGTGCATTATCGCAAAAAAATCTGAATTTGAGAAAAAGAATCACAATATGGGAAATGATCCATCAAAAAGCAGGAACAAGATCAGCAACAGAAAAGATTCAGGAGATTGCAAGACCTAAGAAGGGTCACAACACAGGAAATTTCTCGTAATAAAGCCCAGAAATGAGAGTTGTTGCCTTTCACAGCAGCAGCATCTCTGCTGAGGCCGATCTGCAGCATCTTTCCAAATGTGTTAAAAACAGGCAGTCATGAACAATGTAAACGTTTTCAGGCATTGTAAATTCATCTAATAGCATGAATCGATATTTTATATTCATGATTAACAATATGCTTCACTAATGATGGGTGTTATTTTGTATGTGTGTCCACGTCCTGTGTTCACATGTAATATACGTATAGACACATCTCTTGTTTGTTATGTTGTGCTTTTGGTGAAACTGGACCCAGCTGGTGTTTCATTGTCCAATGGCGTTTTAATTCTTGCTTTGTTGCAGTTGTTAGTTTTTATTTCTTTTTTTTTTTTTTTTTTTATATAACTATTGGCACTCGGGCTATATATTCTTCTTACATCGTTTTTTAAAATTGTATATTCAAATACATCATATTTTATTCATTCAGTTTTTTTTAAAGTTTGCAGAGCACTTCCATCTTCCCCCCTTTATTCATCTTTGGCTTATCTTTGGTGTCATGTAGCAGAAAACTTCTGACCTCTGAGAAGGAGAGTACTAATTTTCCAGACTTCACCTAGATGGAGGGCGTATCTGTGTTAGTGTTGGTGTTGTTCTGGACTTTCCTAAGAGCTGTTATTTCATAGGTGGTTGAATCTGATAAGGGCTTTACAGCTCTGTCAGCTCCCCATTGACAGCTTGATAACTATTGTCTGCTCTCTTCCTGTTTTGTCACCTCCATTTCTCTTCTTTTTAAATTCACTGTCCGACCTCCCCGGCACACTCTCTTTTCCCCTCTTTGCTCTCTGCTGTCATTCTTTGTGCTTATACTGTTGTTCTTTCACTCTTCCAACTTTTGTCTTTCATTTTTACATAACTTCCTCTCTCACCACCCTTGTTCTCTCCAGTGGTCCTGTTGGATACCACCACAGTGCTGGGAGAACTGGACTGGAAGACCTATCCTGTCAATGGGGTGAGTTATACTTCATGTTTTAATCCATAAACTTTACATATTTTCCTTACTTGCATCAGTACGTGGTGCCATATTATGCACTTTTTCTAGCTCTGTCAGCAAAACTGGTGAGCATTTATGTTCATAGTCCAATTTGACTAGAATAGTTTGCACATTTGCATTAGATCTGTTTCAACATGGACGATGAGTTATTGCAATCAATGAAATTGTCCTAATGCTCATGAATAATCTCACTTAGCTGTAACTGGGAGCACTCTACATATACAGTTTTTTTTTGGGCGGGTTTTTTACATTGCAGTTGTGATATATTGTTTTTGGTCTTTCTGCTTATGTTGTCATATTAATAACTGTCATCCAATTCTCTGTTGTGAGTCTTTTGAATCCCCTTAAGAGGATTATTGTTATAAATACACTTTTAACTAACGTCAACATTTCTCGAAATAAGAAAATCCACTTCCCAGCTATTTTGCCAAGCGTGCAAATTATCTTTCAGTGTCCTGAACCTGACATTTCTTTTCTAAAAATGGATTCTTTAAGCCAGAGTAGAAAAGATTACCTTGCACTTCAAATCCAACAGGAGACCAGACCTTATGTCTTATTAAAAATCATGTAGGCAGTTGGTGACAACTTTTACATGTCAGCCTTCCTTGACAATGGCTTCATCAATGTGTCATCCTGGGTTTGATGAGTTCTGACTGAGTAAAAATCCATATATTGGAAGGAACAGACAGACAGACAGACAGCCAGGCAGATATTTGAGGTTATTTGAACAAAGAACACACAACAGCTTTATCGGGGGGGTCTGTGCTCTGAACTTGTCAATACGACGCAGCGCAGCACGACCCAGCAGGGCGCCAGAAAACTTCTCCCCATGGGGCAGCCGGACTCGGCCCACAGGTGGATGTCGGTTTTTTGCAGCTTTTGAACTGGATGTAACAACTATGACATTTGGCTGCCGGTGACAGGGCAGAGCAGCTTTCAGGTGAGCGCAGTGGAGAACACAACGCTGCAAGTCTATGCAGAGCAGCCTCGGACGGAGGACACCGCTAAGATTAAGGCCATGTAGTGGACATGATGTTTATGTAGAAGGAGTACTGTCCACTTCGTATTTATGAGAGTCCAGCTGACTAATTTCACAAAACTTCTAGTTTTCATATTGTATAAAACACAGAATCTAAGAAGCAGGTATGTGCTGCAAGATCAATATACTGATCAAGGCTAAATGACGAAATGCTAAAATTAAAAATATCGACATTTTAACATTAAATACCTAAAGAGGAGCCATAATTTACTGGGTGAGTGAATTCTTTCAAAGCTCACCTGCAGAGGTCTGTAGAATGTCGATGTGCTGTTCTACCTCCGTACTGTTTCCAACAGGAACATCTCAGGTGTGTAATATTTTCCCTCTGCCCTTCAAATGTGATTTCAGTGGAAAATACATCAACGTTAAGCCATTGGAAAGTAAACTGTTATATCCTGAGACAGCTTTTCAAAATCAGAGTAAAAGGTCTGTTTTTACGGGTTTGAACTGACAGACTACATATATTTTTATCGTGGCTTGGAGTAAATAAGATGGTGTATTCCTTTCTTCCCACAGACAAAGGAATTCAGTGGCATTAGCCGCTTTATCCAGCTGTATAAACTGTGGTTGTTATGTGAGCGTGCACATCTCTGACTTGAGGGACACAGAAATCCCATTACATTCATTTGACAGAGGTTTTTATTCAAAGCAATTTGTAATACATGTAGCCAAACCACTTAGGAGCAAGAGAAAGATCATTCAAAATTGGGAGTGTATTGCTTTCTAGCAAATAAATAGAAGTATACTCAGTGTGTGTTTCTCTTTCATAAGGCACAGAAACATAAAACAATCCTAGCGGGGGCTTGTGAAGCCTCATGTAACAACAAGAAGTTTGTTATTCGATTGTGAAATAACATTCTGGGAATGTTAAGAGAGTCACCAGCGGAGCTGATTATATACTGAAACGTTTATGTACAATCAGCAGTGATAAAGGTCTCTGTTTAATGTTGGAAGACTTGCTAAGGCGGTGAACCACTAACGGGTCATTTGAATCACTTTGCTGCCACGAGACAAAATTAGACGCAGCCTTAAACGGAAGGCGACCGTCACAGTCGCACCGTATCGCTCTTCTTTTTTTCCCCGTCTCAGCAGCTCCACACTAATCCCGCTGTTTTCTGCAGCACATAAAATATAGATGTCCGTCACGGAAAGGGTTAAGATCTCAGCCGTTACTTACCGTCGGTCCGGTAGCAGGAGTTACCCAAAGCCTCCTCTCCTGACAGAAACATTAAATTATGCATGTTATTAATCACTTCTCTGAATTGTGCTTATGTAAACATCTGGATTTTCTGCCTGCTGCAGTCTGACGCTCTGTAGATTGCCTACAAGCTTAATGAGAAACTCTTTAACAGATATAGATAGGCTGAATATGAATCATTCATGCATCTCACGCCAGTAGTTAAAACGCAGACTTGTACAATGTCACTTGTAAGACGCCGAGCTTTTATGACACTCAACTGTAGGATTCTTGGCTTGTACGTCTCGCGTCTTCATTCGTGGTCGCGTCGCAGTTGCACTCAACTGTAATGTTAATAAATATTTACAAACAGCCTTTTAAAAGTTAAGTGAATTTATTTCTGAAGCAATAAAGGGTATCATAAAACTCCTGAAGCACTCCGATCCTGATTCAATAGTCCCTGGTTTTTCCGCTGTAGCGTTTTTCTATTTTTACAGGATGAACACAAGAGCAATATTTACGCGCCGTGAATATACAATTGACCAGGCCTTTAAAATACCTAGAGATTAAACTGATTTAATTGTAGCGTATAATTCTTCCAAGGCTGAGCCTGTGGGGAAAACGTTGTAGTTTTCATTCTTATAAACATTTCATCTGGGTCTGTGCAAACATCAGCACCAATATGTTTTTATGACTTTGAGTCTAATTCGAGACACGGGGTGGTGGTGGAGGGGGCCGCTCGTACTTTCAGGCTATTATTAAAAGTGTAATAAATCCTTTGGAACAAAACCAATAAATAGCAACAAAATACTGAGATATTTTCAGGGCCAAATATTGAAAAAAGCTTCCCTCCCCTTGCACACAAGCTAAACAGGCTTTTTTTTTCTTTCCTTTTTTTTTTTTTTTTTTTTTTTTGCTTTGGGGACCAACAAGGCCATTAATTGGTTGAACAAAAACACAGCGCAACGCCACTCCCATAGATTCACATCAAATCAATAATTCATCAAAAGTACAGAGATTTAATGATATTTTCATAACACCTCTCTTTCTCTCTTCCCTTTAGTCTGACATTGATAAATTGCCTTGTTTTAATCAAACTCTCACACCTCTTAGCCAGGTTGAGTGCCTCCACCAACACTATCTGTCTACGCACTGTGTGTGTATGTGTGTGTGTGTGTGTGTGTGTGTGTGTGTGTGTGTGTGTGTGTGTGCTTCCTGAACAGCCTCTTGTCCTAATAGCTACTGACATGAAATATTTACATTCTTAAGAGACTTTTACCTTAAAGGTGGGGTTCCCTCCAGTTCCCCCCGCCCTCCCCGCTGCACTCACAAAAACACAGTGATTGCTGTTGGCGTGTTATATAAATACAGTGTTTTTCCAACATGGCTGAGTGTGGAATGGAGCTGCCTTCACTCAGCTGTGGCGCAACTGTGAAGAAGAATGAACATTAGCTGCAGAGAATATAAGGAGCCATCAGCTGATAGAAAAAATAACTTTGGGAGTTGAACTAAGAATTACTAAAAGTGACTCAGTGGTCGATGAATAATCACTCGAGACACAAATTATTCAGTGACAAGTCCTGTCCTGTCCAGTAAAGGTCGTCCGCCGCCTCAGGTTCAGGAAATGTAAATCCCTACCAGAGGTTTAGAGCGGTCAGGTTTAGGACTCCCCTCCTCTGTGGAACTGCCCTGAGGGACGTCACTGACTGCACTTTCTAATAGCGGCTGATGTAAGAGTGATGGTCAATGTGTCAAATGTGTCTCCATGCAGTCGGTCTCATGTGGTGATTCTGCTTCATTTGCTTTCATAACACTGGATGTTCCAATTAAGGCTGACTTGGACTATTTAATGCTTAAGGTTTTGTGAAGAAGACTTAATGAGCTGAAGCCAAGAACTGTTGGAGACTCCTCAGATCAGATGTATTAGATGTTTATTGAATGCAGTATGAACTCGGAGAAGTGATGTTGCTTTCAACTGAAGACCTGTGATGCCACACTCCTTGATCCCTGGTGTATTTGTCCAATTTGGATATCTGCTAAGACACTCAGGACAGATGTGATAAATGACATTAGTTAGTTAGTTTTGGACATTTTCCTTCATGCATATAGACTATTGAGCATTTTTTTTCCAGATCACACAAAAACTGGGAGGCTCTTTGATTATTTGTTTATTAGATGTACAGTGCAGATGGTGGAATTTGGCTCCGAGCTCACTGGCTCCCGGCAACTTTTATTTGTTGACGTCATTAAAAGACATATTCTGTGTTGTATTGCAAACTACGACTTTGTGACCAAACATCTCCCAGCTTGTGTCTGTCTTTGTTGTTGTTTCCAAATTCAGATTTACTTTGGATATATTTGATAGCTTTCTTCATGAACACATCAAACTCCAGGGTATCGCATTTTACTTTGTGCTCCATCCAGTCACTCTAAAGCAAATAGCAACAGTGAAAATGGAAGCGATGCAGCTTGGAGCAGGTCGCTCACATTTAACAGGCTCGAATGCACCCAAAACTCTCATTTCTTTCAGCTGATCTGCTAACTGTACACAAACTGAAAATCTAATCTCATGAGCATGCAACTGAGCACACTTTCTCCGGGATGTCGGTTGATCAGGCCCTAGGTGTCGACAGGAATTTGCTTTGGAATATAGACCAGTTTGCAGTGTGTGGGTGTTTGAATGGAGACGGTTCTAAAGTTCATTTTGCAAGTCTGGCGACTCATACTTTGTCCCTCTGTTAATTTTAGTGAAAGATTTTCTGTTTGCAACGAATAAAAAAAAAAAAAAAAGAAGAAAGAACTAATCAGAAGATCTGAAGATTAGTCCTCTGAGTAAAAGATATTTACTGCCTGCTCATGTAGGATTGTTATCGTACTGAAAGTCTGCCTGGAGGACACAATCCTCCAAGCAGACACCGGGTAAAGGTTAATTAACCTGTCCCACTGAAATAAAAAGATGTTTAGGGAAATTTATGAAACACCTGATCTCTCATATGGTTGGAAAGCCTCTTTGTAATTCTTTAAATGCATATGAGGAAAAACTTTCACTTTACATCCAGCACCTTGTTTTGCTGATGAATGGATGAATGTCATTTTAGGAATATGTCGTCCGAGTGTAAGAAAGAAGTATTTACGTGTCAAATAAAAAATGAGGGATTGCTAAACCATCGATGTGTTATTATGCACAAAGATGCTGGATTAGCATTAAATTATCTCTTTGAACATCGTCTCTTTAGCAGCCACCCCCCTTCCTCTCTCATTTCTTCCGATCCTCTATTTCCTTCAGAGCATTCATAAGTCATGAGTAGGCAAGGAAAGGCAACTATCTTCAATGAACGATTGTTGTGAAAAAGTAAAATGTGTGTTGAGCTTAGACATGAATCTAATGCAGTGCTCTTACTTTTTCATCCAGCTTTCCTCTCAGCTGGGGTTATTAGGAAATAAATCTACAAGAAACATTTTATTAAGCATCTTAATTGAGTACCTAACCACTTCACTGTAAAAACAGACATATAGCTATGGCGGTAATCAGTAATACATATGAAGCTGAGCTGAAGCAACATTGTTTCACTGCGAGTGAGAGGAAAGCCTTCATGTCACGGTGACCTTGATCTTCATGCAACTATCGGAAATGTGATGTTTTTGTCTGTAATGTAAAAGTTCTTCCTGAATATTTATTCCAATACTGATTACACAACTTTCCACCAACTAAATTAACTGTCTGTCAGAGATTCCTGTCAGAAGTAGAGTGAATGAGTTTAGCTGCAGGAAACTATGGATGAATGAACGAATGAATGCCTGCACATGATATGGTTGTACAACTGCTTCTAAACTGTCACCTGTAACTCAATAAGTCAATTTTTTAGATACTTTAACGACAAATAACTTACTTCTTGGAAAACTGAAACATGCATTTGCTTCAGTCTGCGATGCCATTGAACGCATGTGATGGTATGAAAGTAAGACATCAGCTGAACTTTGTGCACCGTGTGAATCAGTCCAATAACTCGGTCACTGTTGAATTCAGCTATGTTTACACCAGTTTCTGAGTTTATTACTTGTTAATATAGTTCAGCATTTTCAACTACAAGCAGCTCGCTGCACACTCTGCAGCATGGGTATATAATTTTAGCAGGAATCAGAAACTGACGAATTAACAAATTATAAATCTAAAGCGGAAATACAACTCGCATGCAGACAGCTCCATTCAGGCATCAGAAAGACAGTTTAAAGCAGCATGACATGCAAAACCTAAAGCATTTTCATCATTTCTGCTATTGCTGTGTGTAGGATAAATCTGGAAGGTTTTATTATGTTTATTTAGGAATTGGAAATATATCTCTGGCGCTGTTTTAGAAGACTAATGCTAAAAGTGACACAGGGATGGGTCCTATAAAAAAATTAAAGCAAATCAGATAAAGTAGCAATAAATAGATAAAGGATAACCAAAAACATGCATGTGAAGTGAATTGGTGATTGTTAGTTGGTTTGAATGGGCTAAAGCTGGGCTGAAGCCAATAAAAAGATGCTTTTGTTTGCAGAGATTACTTTCAAAGTAATTATCTGTGGCTGGAACTCATCAACAAATGTAGTCTGTTGTTTCTGAGTCACTCTTGACAAAATCATATCAAAATGTTTGACATTTGACCAAAATGTATTACTTGACATGAAGTGGTTTGAATATGAGCTCAGAGATAATTTGGTGAATTTCTGACTGGATGTGGGAAAGATGACAGCTCTGCTTTCCTCAGATTTGAAAGGCATTTATTTGACATTTTGTGTCTGGTCTGCTGGTGAAGTAGCGCAATGCGATTGTTATAAAAATTCAACAGAAGACGAGAGCAGGCGTCCACCCCCCCATAATACCCCTGCAAATAGCACCCTGCCAAGCGTAGCGACACTGCAGTAACTCATTGTTACCAACACTGGTGAGAAGCTGTTAAAAGTTGGAATTACCAGTTTGTCGATAGAGTTGAAGCACGCTGCAGACCACTTTTTAACCTGAGAGGTGTGGAGTCCTCTCTGAAGCCTGGGATGAACCTGTTGGAATTTATGAGATGACTACTCTGTCTGGGACAATGTGGTGGGCAAAACATATTAGTTCTATAATTGTTGTCTGAATGTCTGAAAGGCTGGGCAAATTCAACAGTCTTCATGTTGGTTGGATTCGCACAAATGTAGGACACTCAATCACAAAAGAATGTCGATTGCTTCACAAAGCAACTTTTAGGATTTCATGATTAAAACAATAAGAAAAACATGACACCATTTGCACATTTCTCAAAAGACGAATTTACTGCCATCAACTCAAACTTTTATTACGAGTGGCATAATTCACCAACTCTCAATACAGCAATATGACTTCCACAAGGAATTAATCCACACAAATGCCGTGTGATCAACTCTGAAGCAGGAATGATGAAGTTCTTTTTTTTTGTGTGTGTGTTTGTTTCCCCACCCTCCCCTTCAAATAGCAATTTGTATGCAGACGCCGCAGTCATTAATTGCCGTGTTGCAGACTTTGTTAAAATCTATTTGGGCTTGGAGGAGGTGCACCTGAACAAGCAGAAGTCAATAGGATGCTTCATAGGGGAGGATCTAATTGTGGTGCAAGTGTCGTTGTCATAACATGACATGTTTGAATCGCTTTTTAAATTAAAGGAGGACATTTTTTAAACAAAATCTAGTGCCGCGATGCCAGACCAAGTATCTGTATTTCATCACAGAGGCAGTCGGAAAACATTTTTTAGGCTGGGTTCAGAACACATGGTCTTCCGCTCTCGTAAGGCCGAAATAGAGCAACTTCAGTGCATTAATTAGTCCTATAGCTCGAACTGGAAACCTGGTTTCTGTCTGTAACAGTCTGTTAAGCTGGGGACTAATAGGCAGAGCGATTAGGCGCATATCTGATTGCCTCAGAGAGCGCAGGCTGCAGCTCATCTTTCAAACTTGGGGTTTGCATTTGTTTTCCCTCCTGTGAACCATGCCACCTCCCAGGGGTGCATTTAGGAAAACCGAGGCACACAAAGTGACAAATCACCATTTTCTCATGTTTTTTATGCAGATTGGTACTCCCATTACTTCATGCTGATCTTATACAAACCAAGGATACTCACTTTCAAGCCTCGGAACAAGGGAACTGATAAGACAATATATAACGTGTGCGTTTTCATTTAGAACAGACTGAAAGGCATGTGGTAAAGCTCTGCAGAGGCTGGGAAGTTATATGCAACAGTCGTGTGAGCCTGTGGATATGATGGAATGGAGCAGCAGTGCTGTATAGATGGAAATACTTGTCAGTCATCTGCTTTGGTCCGGTCTGGAAGGTGTCAACAACTATCGGATAAATTCCGATGTGACTGTCTTAATGTTTAAGATTTCTCGAGGAGAAATCTGAATGACGTAGGTACTCCTTGGCCCTTTGCCACTAGCGGTGTCAACTTCTACACGTGTACACGAATAATAAATCGTGACGTGTACACGCCATTTTCCTCCTCCTCCTCTTTGTTATTTTTTCACTTGAATTTAAAGGGGCTGTATCATGCTTTTTTAGCTAGTCCAAACCCTAGAAATGGCTCTAACATGGTAATAGTTTATTTTTGGCGCTAAGGAAAAGTCATTTTGTGTGAAATAAAAGATTTTCTGGGGCTAATTCTGAAACCCGGAAGAGAAAACGCTCTGTTTCACTGAAAATCCCGCCTCTCCCCCTGTGGACTTTGACTGACAGCGTACTTCAACCAATCAGTGCTTCAAAACAAAAACGCTGGCTAGCTTTAGCTCTTTAGTTCTAGCTTCTCTACACGCAAAGCATGCGAAAAAGTCTTTTCCTGTTAGAAACTCACCAAGAGCAGACCCTTCAGACTCTTGCTCTTGCTTGACTGTTGCTTTCAGACGATGGTCAAAGTTTATCTCCGTAATCGGAGTTATAAAAAGCAGCAACGCTGATTGCCGAGGGCCTGCGGGAGGGGGGCTCAGGGGAGCCATCTTCACCATGTGACGTCAACGTGGGAAACAGAGCGTTTTCACAGGTGCGGGAGGGGCTGCCTCTCTGAGCAGCAGAGACACGAGGAAAGCTCAAACACACAGGCACGAAGGAAAAAAACGCTTTGGGGGTGTTTTTGGTGAGTACATAACTATATAACAAACATACAAAAAGTTAAAACATACAAAAAGTGAATTTTGCGTGATACAGCCCCTTTAATGTTTTTGGGGTCATGATGTTGCCTGAAATCTTCAGATAATTACATTAGCTCACTAAATGTTCCCTCTAGTGCAGTTATCCACATACATAATAGAGAGATGTGGCGCAATGCTATGTTGATTAAAAAAAACGCAGCCATGGTCAGTGTAGCATTCAAGTTGACTCGGATTCAATAGCGGCTAACTATCTTAGCTAACTAGTTACCGCTAGCGGTTCACACGCTAGCATGAGGGATTTTACATACAACAAATCAAACAAATGTGACAAAACACTTTGTGAATATATCATCGACTTAATAGCTGAAACGGTGGCCCTTTTGTCTGATAACTGAGATATCATTGATTTAATGGGATTATGAGGTAGTGTATTTCAGTGGAGACCGAGCCCTCTAGTGGTCATATAGCGCAGCTGCGATAGAGAAAGATCACAAATTTCCGACGTCACATGTTACACGGGTTACACATCGGATGAACCAAACGCCAACCTCCGCTCATTAAAAAATTAAGATAATGCAGAAGTGCAAAAAAGCTTTAATTTCAGGGAAATTCCAATAGGGGGCGATGATGTTGATTTAAAAAAATGGCCAGCTCTCTTTTGAACCAATTAAAAAATGCCAACTTTAAAAATGCAAATTAACATATGAAGCGCCCGGTTTCAGAACACGTTTTGGTCTCTATCACTAGTTTCTACAACTGTGCAGACTTCACCAGACTGATTTTCACAAAAATCGTCTGTTAATTTTATATTAAGAGTTAAACTTTTGCATAAGTCGCCCTATCACAGCGCCTCCTCTGTCCACGTGATGTGGTCACGTGACAGGCTGGACCAATCGCATTTACATCCGGTTTCTAATGTTCAATATGGAGACATCCTGCTGAACTTGCTGAAGTCTTCAGAACGGGATTTCGGAATGCTTTGGGTGATGTCACGAAAGCTTTATCCGTTGTATTTACCATCTTTGGTCAGAAGTCCTGGTTGTAGAAAAAATTGTAAACGTTGACACCCCTATTTGCAACGTCAGTATGTTAGAAAATTTATACAGAAGAGCATCAGTCCCATAACTTTCCATTCACTGTATTAGCATTAGCCACAGTGAGGTGAGGTCAATATCTGCAATGTTAGTTTTTTTTTTTTTTGAGTCACAACAGGGGGATTACAAATGTTCATGCAGTTTAATATTTGTGAGGAAAAATATATTGACATGTGTAATTCTAATTTAAAAGCAGTATTTTTTTTTTTTTTGCAAGAATAAAAAATAAAACTGCAACTATCTTTCTCACTCAGATTTCAGTGCATTTGGCAGCTGCTGCTTGTACAAGAATACAAAGGAGGGGAAACAATTTTATTATTTGTATGAGCACCTTCTTTCAATTTTCAGAAATACTGTGAGTGTATCCTTTTCATCCTCCACAGCTAAAGACTCACAACGTCTCTGGGTAGTGATAAAATCCAACGGCTGAATTCAAACCATTGAAACTTGTACAATCTACTGTGATCTCAAGCAACGGCCCCCTCATACATTTTCTAGAATTTTTGCATTAAATATTTCCATAGGTGGGAGGGCTGGGGGGAAAAAAGAACAATAACTTGACAGACAGTACGAATAGTCAATCTGTGATAGTTTCACAATGTTTGCTAGTTTTGAAATCTGTGAGTTTCAGAATGTTAGGAGGTAATTTGCTGCAACGAATTCTTCCGTTCATGAGTCATTGCTTTTATGGTATTGAGCTGGACAGTATTTAACTGACAGGTGTCTATAATTATGACCCTTGCATCTGTGTTAATCATATTTTAGGTTCTGGGATTGGCACAAGTAAGCCACTAGATCTATGCTTTTCAGGGTCATTTACAGTGAACAGTATTTTGTTGGTATATTTTATATCTGTTTGTTCATTTAATTCATAGATAATTGTATTACTTTGATATCTTCTGCCAAACTGAGCAGGTTTATCTTTGTAAAGTCTAAATTTATGGCCTCTCTGCTGCACTGGTTCACCTTACATTGTTGCTGTGCATTATGGAGAAGTGGCCGTGAAGGTTTTTGTGTTTGCCTTCCTTAGAGTCTACTTTACATCTAAAGGGACTGTCCGGCTCAACAATATTTGAGAGCTTGATATGCAAACGAATGGGGGCTGGACGGGATTGATTAATCATTTGGCCCATGGGTGTCACATAGAGCTTATTTAAATCACTTAATTAATTTAAGATTAATTGCTATTGCACACTCCAGTCAAGGTTGAAGTGTTATTAAATAAGTTTTATTTCAGAACACTCTGCCAAACTTGTTTCAATTTCCTCGTGTCTCCTGCATCCGGGTCTGTGTTTTCAAATGTATGCTGGTCACGATCAGCCGGCTAATTTTCCCCTCATGAACACTTCAGTTTGCTGATATCACAGGTACAGATTTACATAATGTAGGCGCCAACATGGTGGAGAGTGAAATCAATAACCAGTCAGCAGTGTGTTTCTGTGTGTGTCGCTTCTTGTGCTTTCTTATAACCTTCATGCTCCGGGCTGTGAACTGGAAATGATACAGTGCAATGATGGAGGAAGCTTCAGCTGAAGTCGCTTTCAGACGGGATGAGAAGAGAGTCCAGGAGAAGGAGAACCGACAGCTACTATTTAGTGACTCTGTCCAAATTCAGGAAGGCAGTACAGACTAAGGACATTGTCTATTTTGTCTTCGATTCTGATAAATATGTGTTGTATTTTTGCACACGTGCAAAAACAACACAAGAATATCTTTTGTGGCATAGCAAACCGCTGTGTACGATCCACCATATATCTGCTGTATGTCCTAAGCCTCTGAATCGGCCGACAGAAGCTGGATGACAGCAGCCGCTCTGATGGAAGTCAGTTTTCAGACAAGGACAGCCTCCAAACATCAAACTTTAACACTCGTGATTAAACCACCTGATTAGATTTTGATTTTATGGCTGTGGAATCTTTAGAAAATATGCAATGAGTGCTTCTGTTTGTAGGATAACCACATCTTTCACTCAGCAGTTTTTCAACACTAGTGAGTGTTTTTATCAGTGTTTTAATGTTATGTCTTTGTTTATTCATATTGTCTATGTTTGACTTTTGTTGAATAATTAAAATTCTACAAAGTCTTAATGGAGCAATCAGATTTTTGTTGAACAATAGTGTTGACAAATCTCTTAAATGCTCATTGTGTTTTTTTTTTTTATCTTCCATACCTTCCATAATGTTCCATTGTTCTCTGCTCATTTCATATGATGAATAAAGATGTCACATGAAGCAGATTGATTAATATATCATAGTTGTAAATGATAGAAGACAGGCATAAAATTGGCATTTTGTTCTTGTTTTCAGGCTGCAATATGCTGGTAATCACAGTACACTGTGTGCCCAGCGAGCACCCTGAACCCTTTAGGTTTGTTCACTTTGAGGCTGCAGATTCTGTTCTGGGATTAATATATGCTCATTTCAAGTTGTGGAACCTTGAAAGTTCCCTGTCTTTAACCTGTTTTTCTCTGGTTCTCTAATCTTTTGTATCCTTCTTGACAATATTTGTAATTTGATAGATTCAAATGTGTTATTTCCCAAACAAGAACAGGTAATGCATGGACGAAAGCCAAAGCACCAAGATTACGACTACTTACTACTACTAAGGAAGATTTAGCATAAAATTTAATATAATGAGTTTTGCTGATTCAGAAGTCAGTCAAATAAGTGCCATCAGTTGCTCTCATGCTATTGAGTTATCACCAAGTCTCCACCTGTGTAACTGACACAGTATCAACAGCACATGTAATGCCACAGGAGTAGCCAGAGAGAAGCCCTGTCAATGAATGTTAGGGATTTCCAAGCTCTGATCATCCCACCGTTAAAGCGGAGCAGACAAATGAGCGAGTCTGGCTGATGCAACGGCGTGAAAACATTGGTAAAACGAACTTGATGTCTCTGAAACACCATGTTTCTATAGAAATTAGGTTTCACTACATGCAAAGGAAGGTGCACGGACCCAACATTTTACAGAACAACTCTGAAATGGGTGCATTTATCATATTGTCCAAATATAATCCCAAAGTACAGAATCAGCTACTAACATGAAGATTAATACATGCTTGTGTCGTGTATGCACTTCTTTGAATACACCATTTAGTCACCGTCACTTACATTATGTCGGTGTTATATATGAACACTTCAGTTTAAATGATTTTCCTTTTTTTCGTAAGCAGAAACCAGAAACCAGGCCTACTTAACGCTGCTCTCTATATGCACCGTCTGTACATTACAGTGGGACGCCATCACAGAGATGGACGAGCAGAACAGACCCATTCACACCTTCCAGGTTTGCCACGTGATGGAGCCAAACCAGAACAACTGGCTGCGGTCCGGATGGATCCAACGACAAGCTGCACAAAGGGTGTGGACCACATTACAACTCTTCTTTAGACGCATCTGTCAGGCACAGAACTAAAACAGTGGCCTTGAAGCAGGGCTTGTTGTTGTGACATTGTGTCAAGGTTGAGTGTCAAGAGTCCCCTGAGGGATTTCAATCATCTGCGTAAACCATCAGCAAGGAAAATGGCAGTCAGATGTACCTTAAAGTAGCAAAAATAACAAGTTCGCCCTCAAGGGGCTGAGTTCCATTAGAGTGGCTCGTAAGAAGTAGGATTACTTCTTTGCACCTTGAAAGCAGGGCCTCTTATTATATGCGAAACACAGCTGTAGCCTAAAATACTGAAAACCCTCAGGGTCTGGGCCATCAGGTTTTACAATCACCATTCTGTGTGCTTTAAAAAAAGGTACAAATCTTCATTTTTATCATTGTGATAGGTGATAGTTTTTTTTCCCCTGTTACTTATTTCCAAATGATTTGACTGTAATTGTCAAAGGTGGAAATAGGACTGAAAATCCATACAAAACCACTGTTACACATTAATTATAAATGGTCACCATTGAGTCGACAGAGTCAAAATAAAGCACACATAGTTCATTAAAAGAATAAATTAATTTTAGACAAAAATACAAAACTTTAGTGTGAATGTGAATTTGAGTTTACTATTTAAAAGTACGTATTTCAAAAACATACATTAAATGCAATGCACACTCTTCTTAGTTAAACACTTAAACGTCGATGAATAGTTTATCAGTTACCAATGTATCAGATTTTTTAACTGACCTGTATGTAACAGCCACAGCTATACCAAAAGTAAATGATCAAGCCGTCAGGGAAATATCACAGCCAGCAGGAAAACTACTGTTTGTTTTCTGATGTTTAAAAGATTGTGGAAAATCTCATTTACTTATCTGGCCCTGTTGAATTTTTTTTTTTTTTAATCCAAGGTGTACGTGGAGCTGCGCTTCACGCTGAGAGACTGCAACTCCATCCCCTGGGTGTCTGGAACCTGTAAGGAAACCTTCAATCTGTTTTACCTGCAGACAGATGAACCGCTCCCTGCAGCCACGCGCTTTCGTCCCAGTGACTATGCCAAGGTCGGTTATCGACTCCTGCCTTGCTCAAAGGACTATTCGGATGCAACACCGGTATCAGCCAATAAAAGTAATTAGATTGTTTGTTGCCTTCCAGGTGGACACCATAGCGGCCGATGAGAGCTTCACGCAGACGGATCTGGGAGACCGCGTCCTCCGCCTGAACACTGAGGTGAGGGAGGTGGGACCAGTGACGCAGAAGGGCTTCTACTTGGCCTTTCAGGATGTGGGAGCGTGCATCGCTCTTGTGTCTGTCAAGGTCAGTGAACAAGGTGGCATGACTTCAGTTTGCATAAACTGCAGCTACGAGCTTTTTATTTCTTTCATGACACGCTGAATGCTTCAACATTCTTTTTTTTTTTCCCCCCCTGAAGGTGTTCTACAAACGCTGCCCCTCGACTTTAAGGAACTTGGCAGAATTTCCCGACACGGTGCCACACATGGACTCGTCCTCCCTGGTTGAAGTGAGGGGTGCGTGCGTGGATAACGCAGAGGAGAGGGACACACCGAAATTGTACTGCGGCGCCGATGGAGACTGGCTGGTTCCACTGGGCCGCTGTGTCTGCAGCATCGGCCACGAGGAGATGGATGGCTACTGCCGGGGTGAGACGGTTCTCTCACTGTATCTTTATGTGTGTTGGTGTGTTTGTGTGTGTGTTTGTGCTAATTTTAGAACAGTGGACCCTCAGTTTATAAAGCTGCACGTAGAGAGAGTAAAAGAAGTAAATAAGAGAAGAGAAGAGAAGAGAAGAGAAGAGAAGAGAAGAGAAGAGAAGAGAAGAGAAGAGAAGAGAAGAGAAGTTGCGTCACATTAACTGATCTCCAGGGCCTCTACAGTCATCTGCAGGACTTTGAGTTTACAGTGCAGATATTCCCTCCTCTCGCTCTAAGATCTTGCATCCTCGTCTGATCCTTTCCATCCACAGTTCTATTCATCTTTTCTCAGCTCCTCCTCCCTTCTTCATCTTCTCTGCGCTCTTGTCCACTTTGTTTACCCTCGATTTGCTCCCCCCGCTTCCATTCCACCCTTTTATTTCACACTCTTGCTCTCTGTTTTTGTCGTCCTTTTCCTCAAAGAGGTAGAGAACAATTCAAATCGGAGGAGATTGAGCGTATCGCTCAGGCTTCTCTGACATTTTGAAATCATTACATTGGCTCTCATAGGGACCTCTCTGGACTCTGTCAATTACTTGGTGTAAATGGGAAAAGCAATTTCTTGTAATAATCAAGCTGTTTTTGGACTCTGGGTATTTATGTCCAATGTTCCCTTGACAAATATCATTCTGTGTGGATAACTACAAACATCCGGACAATTAACATTTACATAAAACCACTCAAAATCTAAAAGCCTTTATAAATACCAAAATGCTCTTACAAACTGCTTTCCGGGATGCCCTCCGTCTAATTAGTCATATCGGCATCACCTAAATGTGGCCCATTGTCAGCCGAACAGATTAGGAAAAAGTTGAAGAAACTGCTGGTTTGTTCCAGATAGTATTTGGCCTGGTTTCTCAATTAGACTGTGGAGACAGACTCGGAGCTAGCTGGCTAATTGCCTTCATTTGTTAGTTTCACAGCTAATTTAGCTTGCACCTAGTTTTTTTTTTTTTTTTTTTTCCTTCTTCCTAAAACTCCTCAACCTCCAACCACTCATACATTTGCTTGCTATTAAGGCATGAGCTGAACTGAGGAACTCTGGCTGGATGATTACAATAGAATAACAGTACGTGCCTCTTACCACATTTTGCAGATTTACAGAAATCTCTGCTAGTTGAGGTGAAATTCATGTAGTACCCCTGTGGTGATGTAGTTACTCAGGGTTTTACAGAGAGAGCTCCAGCAGTCATTAGCACAGCTGATATGTAGGACAGGCTGTAATATCGCCCTTATTTGCTCCTCGGGTGCAATTTTTCTTTTTTATCATTGTCTCTTTTATCTGCTTTTTATTTATCTTTTTTCTGGCTCTCACTTTCAATCATTTCAAGTTAAACAACAGAGAAGCCTGTCAGGAGAGATTACGGATGAGACGGCAGCTCAGGAGCAGCCCTCTCGACGGCGTCCCTCGTATATGTCCTCTCCATCCCCCTTGGCTGACTGTAGTTGCGTCTGTTCAATAGTACTGTAGCTGCAACAGCGTCAAGGGTATCTCGGCAGCCACCGCGATGAATGGGTCACTAACTCTTGCAGCAATAACCCACTTGGCACTTGGAAAATGATAAGTGCGAGCCTTTTTACAGCCGTATGTGCTGTATGCTGCTAACAAACTGCCAACCCTCAGCGGGTTTTAAACCTCTCGCTGACAGTAACACTGTAATGTAATTTTAGATTGGGATGATTAAATATATTTTCCTGAAAACCTACATGGCCAATACACATGCATCAAATATTAGTAATCTAATCTTGCAAATTAAACAGCTAACAAAACAAATGCCTTGTTATATTGTTGCACCGTTCTCCATGAACCTGAAACCCCAAGGTTGTTTCCCAATGTTATAGATAAGTGCACATGCATGAAAAAGACATTTACATTGGTGCACTTATGGTGGTTTGTCCCGAATGGCAAAATTGATTCGAATATTTGACTGCTGCCGATGTGCCTTCAGCTTCCCTGAATTGACTGAATATATTCATGTTTTGAGCCATCATGAAATGAACATGTTAAGGGGCTGAACTAACTGTATTTGGTTGTAAGGTTCTCTCAACAATATGCTCATTCAGATGGTAAACACCACAATAAGACAGACACTATGAATAACAAAAGGGCAAAAGAATAGTAACAGCACCAATACTACAATCTCTTCAAAAGGATCAGAGCTACGATAATGACATTCATTGTATTTAAATTGCAGATGAAAGTCAGAATGCAAAGCTCTTGGTGAACAGTTTCCTAAGGCGACTACAACCCATCTGTTCCCGGCATGCAAAAAAGAAGAAAAAAGAACATGGAAGCAATACAAAGGTGCATGCAATCATCATTTACCTTGTGTCATAGTCAAAAAAATAAAAATCTAAAATGGGATAACTTTCCCTGAACCCAAATTAATGACATCAAAAAGCTTGTTCTGTCCAATCAGCAGTTCAACTACAGTTCAACATTTACAGGATTTGAACCGGGGGATGTTTGAGCCTGAGATACATGACATTACTGCTTTTCTGTCAAAATGGCAGCTGATTAATTTTCTTCTTAGGAACCAGTTTTAACTCAGTTTTACAGCTCCAATCAAAGGCTTCAAAAACACTACAGCACGCAGTGCCCTTTCCACTCGGATCCACTTTGACCAGCAGCACTGCCCTCTGTGTTCATTTTGCTGGGTTGTCATGAAACTTAGCATGCTACTGTTAATCTGAAGGAAAAACAAGTGTCCTCTCACAATGGTAATTTCCTCTTGACACTACTGTAGTAGTGGAGAAGCCCGGTGGTTCTCCTATGCTGCGTTGTTCTTTTTTTCTTTCTCTGTGTACGGATCCAAAAAGCATCTTTGAACTCATTACTGCTAAAAGAGATGGTCAATTGTAACAATGCATTATGGCATTACGATTAATGATTTATGACTTTAAGGATTCTTGGCCAATTATTTTTTTTCTCATCAATAATTTCCATAGGTCTGCCAGGGCTTGTGCTGTAATGAAGATGTGCACTTTGCAAGTAGTTGCAGGAAGTTTAGGTATGAACTTGCGATGACTTCTGCTTTCTCCTCGTTTTCATTTTGGAACACTGCTTCAAAGGGTACTGTGATCAAAGCTGTCTGAGAGGCAGCATGGGGAAAGAGCAAAAGAGGCAGAGAGAGAGAAAGCGAGGGAGGGGGGGAGAGAGAGAGAGAGAGAGAGGGAGAGAGAGAGAGACTGAGAGAGAGAGAATAGGGAAAGCCCGAACGCTCCCAAATATAAGCAGAGCTCTGCACTAACACGTCCATCTTTCCCTCCCAGCTGCCTAAACAAAGGCATCAGTGCTTATCAAACCCTGCTTTCCACCCCAATAGCATTCTGCCAGACTGTTCTGACATCTCAATCGAGCGCTTTATTATTCTATTCCTTTCATTCAGTGTCAGCCACAAGAGGATTACTCAGAGATGGGCTGGTTATATCATGACCTAGATAAGGCAACATCATAGTGCTAATGCTATTTGTTCCACATCCTTTCGTCACAGCATCATATTCAAAAGGGGGCGATGAATTGCAGGGGAGGCTAATAGAGATGTCTTTTCAAATTTCATTTGAATCAGAGCAGAAGACCAAAAACCCACCAGCAGGATGAGTGATTACTCTCACACACTGCTGACAACTTCAAATGTTTTGAGTCAGTTTTCGCTGCAGTCACAACCTGTACTTTTTAATGATATTGAAACTAAAACATCGTAACTCCCTTCGCACTAAACTTGACAGTGAGTGACACAATAAAGTCGGACAGATAGTTTGCCCTTGCTGTCTCACGCTACTGACCTGTACACGTCCTGGACTTTCAGAAATGGCCGACATGCATTTTACTGATGAGTTCCAGGCAGAAGAACAAACCTGTGACCTCAAATTCTAGTGAGATGGAATAGTAAATGAAGAAATCAATACATCTCCTAGTTGTATCCGAGTCACCGTGCACCTCTTCTGTCCATTAAGGACTGTGTTTACTCTGGCCTCTAACACGGCACCGCCAGACTCGAGCATCACTCATTCTCTGTGAACTTCCCATCTGCATATCAAAGCTGGGAGACCAGAGTAAACATAGTCTCTGGCTCCATCTGTTTCTGACAACGTAAAGCCAAGAGAACGCTTCCAACTCTACTCACCCAAACAACTCCAAATCTCAAAGCCGGCGCATCGTCACGTTCCCACAGATGGGCAAGAGATGCATCTTGGGAGATCGATTTTCATGAGGTTACTTACTTAAACTCATATATCAAGACTAAATTGATGCTTTTCACTAGAGGATAAAGATTTTTCAGCATGTTTCTAACCGGCTTGGACCGGTTATGTAGTGGCCATAAAACAAACAAACAAATAAACAATCAGTGCGGCTGATTTACTGGCCTGAACCAGGCTGACACATCAGCTTGTGTAGCGTGTCGGTTAATTCATTCTCATCTCCAGGCATCGCTTGTTTCATGCTCAAGCATGTTTACTGGCACAAATGGAAGTCGATCAGATGCAGTCCACTTCCACTTATAATGAAATAACCTGCGTGACCAAACAAACAAATAAACATCTTCATGCTCTTCTGCCTGATGGGACACGGGGGACGTGCGGTCAGGAGAGGTTTCATAAAAACTGTGCTTTAAAGTAAATCCATACTTCATTCCATTCATTTCAAATCATTAATCTTGCTGATTTTTTTGTTTGTGTTGCTTTCTCACAGTTTGTCACCAATAAATTGTTTGCAGATCATTTAAATTAGTTAATCCATCAATTCAGTATAATTTATATGGTGCCTTTCCATTGATGTCCCCTAATAATATTTCTTAATTTTAACATAAAGATTAAAAAGTGTACGGCCTAAAGTTGACCCCTGGGAAAAATTGCAGTTAAAGTCATTAAACCTGATGAGCTTCCATCAGTATTTACTGAGAATTTTCTATCAGATTAATATGATTGAAACCTCTGAGCAGTAGATGCCAAGAGGAGTCCGTCTAAATGAGCCGTGTGTCCTGTTCAGTCAAAAAACTGTTTGTTTCTTGGAATATTAACAAGGGCCAAAGTCACAGTACGGTGATGTTTTCTAAAACCAGATGGATGACTTTCTGAAATGCGTCTGGCGTCGGTCAACATCATTAAACTGGCTAAAACGAATCCCTTCGAAAATCAAAGTCACCTTATCGTTTCAGAATTGAATGTTGTAAACAGGTATGAAGTTATTAAGTAATTCAACCAGATTGTTTCTCTTCAGATGGGCTTAACAGTAGCAGTCTGAAAAGCTGTGGGGAACACATCCTAATATTTGTAATAAGTCGGTAATGTATTTAATTTGCGACTTAGCACATTACTGCTGCCTCCCTGTAGGTGGCAGTGCTGAACACAACGTTTTGTTCACTTGTAAGCTAGGTTACTGTGTAAATGAAGATCAAAACTTTTTCTTCCTGTGAGCTGAACTTTATCGGGATCAAGTAAAGATTAAATTACTCTGCACATTTTTGAAGCTATTTCTTATCCTTGAAACACAGAGAGCAACAGTAAATCTCTTCCTATAGGATCCGAAGAAATTTGCACTCCTTTCAGCTCTCAGCTTTGGGTCTGATCATCAGTGTTTTTCAGACGAAAAGGACAGAAGCTTCACACCAGTATCTAAAAAACAAACAAACAAACAAGCGAAATCTGAAGGTGAGGAACAAGGAGTTGTGTTTGTGAAAGGTGAATTTGCCAGGAAAGACAGAAACACAAACGAACGTTAAAGAAGGCTCTGCTGTGAAGTCTTCTCATAACCAGAAGAAGTAAATAGCAAAGTCATTGTACTTTTTTTATGTTGTGATGACATATTGCTCCCTACACTTGAACTGAAATAGCTGTATTTTCTACTTCTTCCATTCTTCCATTCATTGCTTTTAAATTCTATAAGGACAATTAGATTTACAGTGAAATTATCAAAGTAGACTCAGAACATTGACATATATTTTTATTCATATTTGGCAAATGGCGGATTTCAGTCTTACTAAACCTAATTTGCATAAAATTATGCAAAATTTTTTTTATTAGGTTTAAGGAATTTCAAATATCGACTGAAGTTATGACCAGAGACACAATAGTTGATTAAATATCACATATTTATTCAGAATCCTAGGTTGACCCAAACTCAATATTATCTTATTTACAAATAATATCCATGCCTGATGTCAGGTGACAACAAATTCATTTTATTGTAATACGCCTCTTCAGCAGATATGGTGATAATTAATTTGACATTCAAGAAAATTATATGAAACACAATGAAAGTTGTGGACATATTCATTATTGATATTGGTTGAAACTGAACTGTTCAGGAGCGTTGAGAGTGATAAAGCGCTGCCATTAAGGCCAAAACTTCACAATTAGACCATTTGAAATGCTGACTAATTGTAAATCTGCGTTATTGTTAATGATGAAGCTGGTGTAGCAAATCTACAAGCAGTAACACTTTAAAAACTCATGCTCATGTATACTCCAGAACCCTTTTGTTTCTTTTCTTTTCTTTATTTATTTATTTTTTTTAGTTTTACTGAGGTCAGGTGTCCGTTCTCCATACTTGAGTAAAGTGTACGAGTGCCATCTCTGCCACCCAGCATCAATTTCCTCACATGAAGTTTGAGACGGTGATGCAACGGTGTTGTGAGCGCCGCTTGCTGCACAGATCCCAACTTGCCAAAAAAAATGAAGAATATAGATTTCAGTAATCGGATTCAATTTTAGTGAGTCCTGCTGGTGGGAACATAAGTTACTCTTCATCTAACAATTTCTGCCAGGCTGTGAGCCCATCTCTGCATCGAGCTTTTCAGATCTGTGGATTTGATGTTTCTTTTCTTTTTCCACTTCTGCTTTTTAACTTGTGGAAACTAAGAGCTTCCTCCTTTTAATCATGAGCATCAGCAATCGATAGATAAACTAAAAGTGAAATTAACTGACTGAAGTATGTGTTAATGAGTGGCTCTGCTTAGAAAATATCTGAATCATCACCGTTGGATGTTTTGAATAGAAGAACAGCTTTTTCTCTGGAAAGGAACCACTATTTAGTTGCTCTCATGAGAAAGACATGGCACCAAGAAAAATGACTTGACAAAAAGCCAGAGAAGTGACTTTAAACAAATTGGATTGCACGTGTCCCTGTGTGTGTGTGTGTGTGTGTGTGTGTGTGTGTCCCTGTGTGTGTGTGTGTGTGTGTGTGTGTGTGTGTGTGTGTGTGTGTGTGTGTGTGTGTGTGTGTGTGTGTGTGAGTGTGCAATATGTTTTCCTACTTTTTGATAGAAATAGCGGTATGAGTGTTGTGATTGCTTTTTGGTGGTGATCTTCCCAGCTTATACTTGAGATCAGGGAGCAGCTGGAATTTTAAATGAATCTGTGTGTTTGTTGCCTTTGGCAGGACCTCCACACGGGAGGAAAGTAATATCCATGTGAATGAGGTCCCTCAAAAATTGGAAACCGGGTGACAAATTACTCTTCTCATTAGGAGCTGAGCAGCAACGTGATTTTGGCGAGATTTCTGTCCGTATGTCAATCTTCCATCCCATCTCCCCCTTTTGCATATCTTTATTCTGAAGTCCAACCACTTCATGAGATTTCTTTTCTCTTGTGTTGTGTCCTTTTGGGCATGTTCTTGTCTGTACTTCGCATATTGTTCAAATTTGTCATTTTCCTACTAACAAAAGCAACTAGTAGACAAAACAGTGTTTTCTATAACTACATTTTTTTTTGCAGCAAATATAGCTATTGGAATTGACCAGATTGAATGAAGTGCCCCACAGCCAGAATGCCAGTAGTTTGACTCTGGTTGGAGTGGGTCATCCAGTTTCACATTACAACCTAACGCTGTGCATTTAAAGGTCAGCTGTTGACTTAAAATTGAGCGTAAGTATGAATGTGAGGCTGCTCAGTGGTCAAATCTCTTGAGTTATAGTAAGATTGCTTCGTGCTGGAGTGTGGGCTGGGCCTTTCTGTACAGAATTTGCGTGTTCTCGGTGTGTGTGTGTGTGTGTGTGTGTGTGTGTGTGTGTGTGTTTGTGTGTGTGTGTGTGTGTGTGTGTGTGGCTTCTCTGGTTTCCTGGCTTTCCTCCAATGTTTCACATTGGTGGAAATATGTTTGGTCATTCCTGTCGAGCAGTTAGAGGATGGATGGATGGAAGGATGGATGGAAGGAAGTCATAAGCCTGTGCCATCAAGACACTAGATAGTGACAAGCTTATCTCCTCATTCTGATTTAAGGACTCGCATCGCTGTATTGATTTCTTCTTTGCTTTCATGATTCATGTATTCTCTTTTGCACTGTTATCTTGTCACGTTTCTTTAAACTTCACTTCCCCTTATCTCTGCTAAGTCAGAACCATCGCCTCATGCTTCTCATCCTCCGCCCTTTTTTAGAGCGAGGTGTTGCAGTCCCTCCTTGAGTTGATTGACTCCACTCCTGATTATTCCAGTTCTGTCTCCTTCCCCTCTATCCAGTCTGCTTTTGTGTCCTTCTTAGTCTGTCTGTCTGTCAAAACACCTGTTTTTGATCCTGCAAACGTGTCTGTTTTCCAAAGCAACACCTTTGCTTTTTCCTTTTCTGGAGTTCCTGGTTTTGGTTTTGACTTTGCGTGTTTCGGGACTTCATTTGTCTTCCTTTCCATCGAGGGAGTTTTTCTTTTACGTTCATCTTCTTGATTAAACATCACCTTTTGTTTTAAGTCATTTAACCGGCAACCCCGACAGGCACAGCGCGGCCACTTAAGTGTTTCCTCCCAGTGCTCCCTGCTTCAAAGTTTGCTCGTAGACTTTACATTATGTTAATGTCACTCATGAAAATAACTTTTTTGCCTCTTGGTATTTTTCACAAATAGGCCTTTAATGCCTCCAAGGATTAAATTTCATAATCCAGTATTAATGGATTTATCTGCAGTCTGAGGTCTCATGTCAACAGTCTTACTTTCATAGAAATTGTCTTTGGGGAACATATTTTTGTTGTTTTAACTGTTTACACAAGTGGGCAGTTGAAAGGGAAAATCCTGCTGAGTGATTCATACGTGTGAAAAAAGGGCGAGGGTGGAGGCAGTGGAGCTGGTGGCAGGTCCCACTTTGTAACACGCCTCCCATCAGAGACTAATTAACGAGCAAGTTATGCAACCGAGTTTCAAGTTGAGAGATCTTGCCGACGTGCATCATGGGAGTTGACTTTTAATCTTTCTTTCTTGGATTTCCCTTTGCCGGGTGCGGACTGTTGCACCATTAGCAACCAAGCCTAAAGCTCAGCGTCAAGTTCAGTAACGAGACGACCAATTACTGTCAAAGACGGAGCACCGCTCTTTATTTGTGATGCATTTTGCGGATGATAAAGTTGTGACTTTAGCTTAAAAAACAACAACCATCAGCAACAACCAACGTCGCTTCATGGATTAGCTTGATCTGTAAGATACAATTTTAGATAAGTGAAAAACAAATGTCAAGAAGGAAGTGTTTGTTTGTTTTTTTTTGCATGCGGGTCTCTCACAGTCAAATCCAAAGACCGAGCCTGCCACTTTGTTTTAATGTATTTCAGCCTTTGAGCAACCAGAGATTTCATTTTACATTTTGATCAAATCTTCATTTACTCAACCCTGTGTGTAGAAAATAATTAGATTTAAGTATAATATTTACAGATATGCGTCAATATATTAACATGAAATTTTAGATTCCTTTCATCCCACTCCCACATATGACACTTACCACTGACCTTTTTTTCTTTTAAAGAAAAAAACATTCCATTTTGAGTGTCAAAGGTCAGCTCCATGTTTGTCTGTGGGTGGGAGTCAGTGGGAGGTGTATGTAAAAATGTTCAGTTTGTCTTTTCTCATGTTTTAGGGGCTGATGTGTTGGAATGTTCTTCCACAGGCTGCAGAAAAGCCACATTATTGTCAGTGTAGCAGAAAAAATGTAACAGTTTTATGAGTAAATTTCTGTAAAGTTATAAAAGAGGCAACAATAATCCATCATCAAGTGTTTCGAGTAGATTACTACAAACTCGATGACTGACGGGGTTCATTCATGCGAGAATAAAATATAGAACATTGAGAGAAAATAGTAGTTATTTTCTTAAAGGAAGGTTTAAATAACCTTGTATGACGTGAGGAAGGAAATATCCAAATGTGCCACACTGCTGCTTTTTTTTTTTTGCTTATGAATGCCAATGAAAATATTAAAATGTTGATAATATGAAATCCCTCCAGCATCCTGTCATAAAGTCTTGATTGAATTCGTGTGTGTGTGTTTCCTCTCTGCTCCGTCACTGCATTGTCTGTTCCGTCGCTGCCACATTTATTTGCTAATTCTGAAATTATTTTCCCACCCACGCGACAATATTAGCAAACAAATAACTCTGCAATAAACATATCCCAAATTCCTCGAATATTAAATAACTGCACTATTAGTGCTTTATTCTCCTCTGCTGAGATAAACCCGGGAAGAAGGAGGCAATCTGCAATGGTTCTGCCATCTTCTGATAAGCCTTAAGGGAACGAGCGGCGGCGAGGAAAGCAGGAGGACAGATGGGAGGAGAAAATATATTGGAATAAAGATGAAAAACAAGAAAAGGTGAAAATGTGGCAGAGCTGTTGGGGTAAAAATGGAAAAGATAAGAAAAGGAGAGTTAGCTGAGTTGATGGAAAGAAAGAAATATAAAGGTAAAACTGGCAGGAGGCGAAAGTGAAGGATGGAAAACTGTGAAGACCGACTTCAGCTAATGGACCGCAATTCTTTATTTGGATGTTAATGGCTTCTTTTCACCTATGAACGCAAAAAATCTGTACGCATTTAAGGGAAACTCAATTTGAAATTTTAAGTCATAACATTTGCAGCATTCTTTTTCTCTGTCTCTTTTGATTGTTTAAATGTATTTGTAGTTCTTCGTTATTAGACGAGGTCAAGGACATCATATGACACTCTTCATCAGAACTTCATGAAAACTGGTCTCCCAAGATGCATCACTTGCCTGTCATATGCTATTTTACATGCTTGCTATAAGTGATTTTTATATCATATCATACAGTATTTATTATTATCATAAAGTAATTGTAATTTGTTTCTCTTAACACTCTAAAATGTGTTATTTTCCCAGAGAGAAGTTTCAAGCTGATTGAATTCAGATATTTTTTTCTGTTTGCCAGAATTTTTCTCAACCTTCAGTCACTCATGAATGTTGCATCTGTTCGTGTGTGTGTGTGTGCGTGTGTGTGTATTTGCAATTCCATAATCGGAAAAGCAGTATTACAGGTGTGCACCTCTTTCTTAGTGCATTTCTAAGAGGACAGCGACAGTGATCTATTGTACCTCAGGAAATAAGGTCAGACCACAGGTGAGGCGAGAAGCAGCTGGAGTTTTGGATTAAACGTGCGCGCTGATGGAAAAGCGGTTGTGCGAGCAACACAAAGCATTTAGAACGGTCTTTCTCCTCTGTGCTCTCTCTGCAGCTTGTAGCCCGGGCTCCTTTAAAGCGTATGCGGGGAACACCAAATGCTCCAAGTGTCCTTTACACAGCTCCAGCCATGACCAGGCCGCCACCATCTGTCACTGCGATAAAGGCTTCTACAGGGCTCTCAAAGACCCCACCACCATGGCTTGTACAAGTTAGTACACGCACTTGTCTCCAGAAATACTTTAATCTTCATATTGCCAACATTTGGAAAATTTTGTAATTTCAGTTTTTTAACTCTTGCGGTGTCGTTGAATCATGTGTGGCCATTTTTCTGCCACTCATCCTACACACTGAAAGACACAGTCTCAACACTTCGTTTCTGTAGTTGCCAAATCAGACACAGTACAGTTGTGAAATCTGGTAAAATATGAGCTGTTGCAGTTTTTTTTTTTTTTTCAAGAAACGGACACGAGCTGTTAGAATGAAACCCAGCTGGACGTGTTGACAGCCAGCCGCCCACACCCTGGCTTTTCCTACATATTGATCCCATATTGGAGGCTGCTCACTTCTTTAATTATCAGACTCTTGAGGCCGTGTGTCCACTGCTGCTCCGTCCTCAAGGTCACACGGATGATGTGACACTACAAACATCCATCTTAAAAAAAAAAACACACACAAAAGTGACAAGTGAGTTACCAATGAGTTGTTGTCTCCAAATCCTTTTCTTTTCTCTTCAGGGCCTCCGTCAGCCCCCAGGAACCTGGTCGCATTGATCAATGACACGGCTCTCTTCTTGCAGTGGATGCCTCCTAGTGATACAGGAGGCAGGAAGGACATCACTTACAACGTCCTGTGCCAGCGCTGTGATGGAAGCGACACGGACACTGCCGTGACACAGTGCGAGCCCTGCGAGCCAGACCTGCGGTTTGTCCCGCGCCCGCTCGGTATCACCGGCACCTCGGTGGCTATATTAGATTTTGCAATGCACGCCAACTACACCTTCCATGTAGAGGCTGTGAACGGCGTGTCTGCGCTGGTCATGGCTGCACGATCGCTGGCAAATGTCACCGTCAATACACACCAAGCCGGTGAGTAACAGACTTGTTGATCTCTTCACTTTCACATTTTCATTTGTCAAAGTTGAAAATCTTTTCATTTTGGACCAGAAGTCAGACACAAACATGCAGTTCAGACACTATTCTAAAGCTTTTTGTGTTAACTGAGCCATACTTTTTTTTCAAAATGTATGAAAGATTCACAGCTAAGAGCAAAGTCAGACTTGCTGCCATTTATCTTGCAATGGTAGCAAGTATGTAAGAAATTAGTCCTTTTTAATTGTTTTTCCAGTATTCTGTTAAGCCTGTGAGACTGAATGAACAGATACTGATTGATTCTAATGAACATACCGGACATGCACATTGCTATTCCCTTGTTTTGTTTTGTTTTTCTTGTCATTTTCAAGGTTCAGGTTCAACTGTTCTTGTTTATCCCTAAGATATTAATTGCAGATTTCTTTGCAGCCTTTTGTAAAAGATTAATGGTCCATGCATGTATGTGTTTACAGCTCCATAATAACCTGATTCATACCCCCAGAACACTTTGGTTGCACTGCAGCTGTGTTCAGATGAAGATACACGGCAGCTTTTCTCTTGCAAGATTTGCCTTTCTCCCTCCTGAGCATCCTGTGTTGTGTTCAGGAGTCTTTGCCTCTCCATCCAGTTTAATATGTCAATAGGTGAAACAGGCTTCTGACCCTTAAAGAGCTGACAGGGCCGCTGTGACCTGAACTTACCTCTAATTAGCAGGACACGGCTAACCTGAGGTCAGCCGCAGCTGCCGGTTCACCAGGGAGCATTGTCTTAAGCTTGAATTAAGAAAAAAAACCCGAGACCTGCAGTTCAACCCAGTGCGGATATTTTAAGGGCAAGTGTATGGACGGAATAATTGATGGGTACGGTTGGGATGAAGGAAAGGATAGGAGCGAATTAATAAATCATACTGGGATGTACGATCCGCACACATTTGCACCTCTTTCAACATGTTCAGCGAGAGAACTGAGATGATGAGAACGAGACCGAACCTCAACAATCGTCTGTCATAGATACTCAAATACTGAAATGTGGGTGTTGCACTGATTTCATGTCTCACGAATTGACTTCCACAGCACTGTATGTATTATTAAATGCCATCCATCCATCATTTTGATTAGTTATGAAACCAGAGGGAGCATCAAAGCAATTCAAAAAATGCAAACAACGTAGAAGAATTAAAAATAAACCTTTTGTTTGATAATGTCATCTCATCTCATCTAAATGTTTATTTCAAATAGCAGCTTTTACCATTTAAAATTGACTCCTATTATTTTTCTTAAGCTACTAGATCAAAATGCCTAAAACTGCCTCGGAAAGAATTAATCTCTGAAGCTAGAATAGTTATTCAACATCAAAAATAGTCTGAAGTGGAGGGTTTTGACTCGAGAAACACGATGTAACACAGCCAGTTTATAAAAAGTCGCAGAAGTCCTCTCCAGCAGTGGAGTTTCCTTTCGACTGTGTTTGGCATTGTCCAGACTGCAGTGAGCAAACAGATCCAATATTAGCCCGGTTTTATTTGGTCTGTCACTGAATCAATAATTAGAGACAACTGATGGGACCTGCCATCCGCTTCTTTCCTCTATTCAAACAGTGAAAGTGACTTTCAGTGCTGAAATGAGGAGCCACTTTCTGAATGTTCTGTTCTCTTCTGTTTTGTAATTAAAAAGACTCAGTCACTGCTGTGGCCAAATGATTATTCATATTCAAACTTTAGGATATTTGCTTTCCGATGCAGAGAAATGCTTGCAAAGAGAAGCACATTAATTACTCCTGTTGAAAAGTGACGTTTCTGCCCTCTTTTGCGAACACAAAGCCATATGGCATTTCTGCTCGAAAATGCACTGAAACGGTTCATTGATTGTTTAAATTTGGGGCTATTAATTGTTTTCCTGTAGACTTATCAATCACTTTCCTGTCAAGACATTTTTTCAATGACACTCCCAATATGAGAGCGCCAAGACATGCCTTCAATGCAACATTTAGAAAGAGCTTTTTGGCCATTTTTTTGGGGGGGAAAAAAATGAGCAAAAATCGTTAAATAGAAAGAAAGCGAACAAATATAACGCTATGATATCTAAGATGAAATGTTAAAGAAATTCATTGTCTGAGCACTATGAATATGAATTTCATCGCAATGCACTTGTGGAGACTTTTTGCTCTCGACCAATACAGCTTCAACCCACACAGTGTGGCTCTGCACAGTCTACGTGACACACTTGTACACTGTATACCGACCAAGAATGCTTCAGAATTGCAGAATAACTGCTCAAAAATTAAATGATCTACATAGATATTGTTTGGTTTTTTTTTTAGCATAAAGTAGAGAGAGATCCTTGAGCACATCGCACAGGTACAGTGCTGTTTGAACAACGCTTAATGACTTTATAGAGAAATTCTGACACAAAGTGTATTTTCAAAAACACACACATGCACAAGATAAACAGTTCAACCCTCCATCCATCCATCCATCCATCCATCCATCCATCCATCCATCCATACTTTATACAGCTTTAAGCAGCGTGAGGCGAAGGTGCACTGGAGCCAATTCCAGCTGACACACATTCATACATCCTGGCAATTTTAGACTCACCAATTTACCTGAACTGCATTTTCACAGGATATTCTTGCTCTGAGGCAAGACCGCTAACCACTACACCTCCGAGCAGCCCCGAACATGATGCCATTCAGAGCAAAATGTTCAAACCTCTGGCCCTGTGCAGTACACAAGCCGGAAATCTGGCTGCTTCCTGTGTGGAATGCAGGGAGATGTTATGGGAATTGAGGCAGCAATAATGATCTGGTCGATAAGTGGCAGAGAGGCGCCCGGGCTGAGTGAAGTGAATGGAAGAACACATTTTAAATTTGTTATTATTCAGCTTGTGCAGGCCTTCCAACTGTGCTTCTGAATGGTACCCTTTGAAGTGAAATTCAGAAATGTACAATTTTCTCATTGATTTTTCATCGACTTTTATGTATTTATTCGCTCTCTGTGACGATTAGGGGCTCACACTACATCTTGGGTTGTCGGAGTCATGAGTCAGTATTGATCACAATTTTATTATTATTATGATTATTATCATAAGTATACAGCTGCACATCAAATGTTTAATACACACTTGTGCACACACCAAGAAAAACGTATTGTATTAGTGAAATCCAGGGTTATAGCCTGTCAACATACGAAAGAATTCAGATGTCAGGTGTAAGCAGCATGTGTCACTTCTTCGCCGCGCAGGCAGCCAGACTGACGGAGGGAAGTGGGAATGCTAAATAATCTCCACAGAGAAGGAGAAGCAGCCTGTGGGGATGTTCCCAGGATGTTTAGAGTGGATTAACTTGTCAAACCGCTTTTCCTCAGTAGACATATTGTATGCGCGTGCTCGTGTGCGCGCACGCACACGCATACACATACACACACACACATACACACAGCCCGGTGCGCATGCAAACAAGCAGGCAAAAAAAAAAAAAAAGAAACACACACACTTGTCATTGGCACACATCTACCACCTACAGACTTGCATATGTTCAGGTAATCAGTTACTCAGCGCTCACTCGTCGTGTTCAGGGTATTTCTTTTTTCTCCCACAAACATGCACACACACACACACACACACACACACATTTCTGACGTACTCCAGTTTTGAAATCAGCAAAAGATTATATGTGTATATATATATATATATATATATATATGTATATATATATATATATATATATATATACATATATATATATATATATATATATATATATATATATATATATATATATATATATATATATATATATATATATATATATATGTGTGTGTATATGTATATATGTATATATGTATGTGTGTGTGTGTAGCTGTTTCCATTACAGAGAGTACACTGAGTCTGTGTTTAATTTTGAGCTGGGGCGATGCAGGATAATGTGATCCTGATATCTTGTTTGCTGTCTGGTCTGTGCATTTTAAGTGGGTGAAGGACAAAACTTAAAGGAATCTATCTCACATCTGATACTTTTTTGAAAGCACTTTTTCATTCCATGCGCAAAGAAAACAAACACATTTGTTGGGAAATTCAGTAATCGGTATGATTTAACTGTGAAGATGGAAAATGATTTAAGGGAGAGTCTTCATTAGACAGTCTATTTGAAGTCAAGTTTCAAAGCATATATGGCACATACAGTGCATGAATAACAGTGTGTGTACGCCGTACATCTACATCTGTATCTGACGATGTCCAAATCATTCTTGAAGCATATGAAAGCTTGTCGTTTCAAATGAAGCAGAACAGTCATTGAGGGGAAAGAAATGCTCGTTGTTAATCTGTGCATGCTCAAACGGCTGTTTTGCCGGACTGTGGATGGACAGTCTCATTGCCAATTAAAACAGATACCGCAAGGTGATTCTCATAATTGATTGTGATATTATGCCGATGAAGAAATAATAGCCTATCAAAAGGAGAATTAGCAATTAACTGGATTTCTCTCTGAGAAGGAGGCAGACTGATTTATTTTCTGTTGGCATGCTGTCTGTTTGTAAATTGTATATTAATGCTTCATTATGCTTTTAATTATGTTAAACCGATTAATCAGAATTACTGATAATTCCTCTTCCCTATTGCCAGTGTGCTTGCCTAACCTTGATAAGTTATAATGCTCCGTTAAGGAAGATGTGTGATTTGACTGTTGACATGGCGTGATAAAGATCTGCTTCGTTGTGAATGTCTTTCCTGCAGTATTAGTTTGGCGGTGGCTTTCTGATGGAGGTCATCAGATGTTGTCTTCGTGCTTCTGATGGCGGCGCCGCGGAGCAGAGAGAGCGCCATGATCTCTGTTTATGAAGAGTGAACTGCACTCGGCTCAGAATAACCCTGTAGTTGTTGCTCAGTCGAGCGTTTTTCACTGAAGATTCCTCCCACCACGTTCACTGCAGCATTCTGAAAAGAGGCACACAGAAATCAGTGCGAATTTGTGTGAGATGTCTGCCGCACAGGGCAAAAATGTACTCCTGCAACAGGGGCAGAGGCAGCAGCCACAGATACAGAGTCATGCTTTGGTCGAAGTAATTCTTACATAAGACAGGAAAAATATAGGGTAGACTGTCTCAGATGAGGGTTCACACGATCATCATGGACTGACGCCAGTGCGGTGGTTTGAAATGTTAGTCCACAGCAAGAGAGACATGGGTTTGGGTCTGGGTGGGGCAATTTTACTATTAAGTATCTGTTCGGTCACTTTATGCACTTTATGTGCATGCATCTCAGTAAAGCACATTTGCATTCTTTCCTATTCATGCTCATGTTGAATTATTGGATTTTATTTTGTTTCAGGTACTAGGTAATTGAAAATAATGAATTTAAAATCATATCATCAAAAGTGCATTTATTTCTTACTTTGACATAGTTTTTAAATGGCATCCAGTTTTCTACACTTATGAAGATTACAGAAAGGTGAATGATCCATGTGAGCAACTTGTCATTTGGGTGTATTTTGATAACTTTCTGCCACACTGGAGGTGTCCTATAGACAATTATGGAATCCTTGTATGTGAGTACTTTAGTAAGGCATCATTACCTGCATATTAGCTTAATGAAACAACATATTCTGGAGGTAATTGTAATTTAATTGCTTTTGTTTTTGTTTTTGAGTATTGGGTCAGATAGTGATGTTTCACGTCCCCAGTTTCAGTCAGTGCTCAGGTTTTCTCTTTATAAGAGGAGTTTGCATAATTTTTATTTTTATTTTTTTCCTGCGTGTATATTTTCTCTTGGAACTACTCCAAAAAGCATTTGAGGATGATTGATGACACTAAAATTACCCTAGCTGTGAATGTGAGTGTGTGATCGTCTCTGCGCTCGCCCCGTGTTGTGCACCGCCTCCACCCATCCTCAGCCGGGACTGACTTCAGCCCCCATTAACTCTAAGCTGGATAAGATAGATAGACATCCTACCTTGCAGAGTGCAAAACTATACTTAAAAAAAAAAAAGAATGTTTTAACAGTCCCACCGTCATCTTTAAAGTTTCTTGCACGAACAGCCTCAACAGGTCATGCAAAGTTCTCACATGCTAAATCCACATTTTCTCCTGTTTTGTGGTGTCCTGATTCAGTAGATTTTTTTCTCTCTCTTACTTTGCTCTTTTCGCCTTTCCTCCAGTGGATTCTCTTCTGTTTCTACCCCTCCACCCCCCCACCCCCCCGCTCTGGGAATAAGGCTGACTTCTATTTATATGCTCAGATGCTGGGGAGATGCAACCTCATGGGATTTCTTTACAGCTCTCCCTGTTCACTCATCCTCTCTCCTCTCCCCTCTCGCTGTCCTTTCTTCGTCTCTTTGAGCATCTGTAGTCGAGGGTTAACCTATTTTTACATGTTGCCAATAAACCAGCTCGAGCTTATAGATTCCTAATTCTCTTTTTCTGTGTGACTTGTGATTAAACCATAATGACCATAATTGTTCTCTTTGAGTCGCTCGTCCATAGCAGAAGGTATCTAATGAGCAGATTGATTGGTCCCAGACCTAAAATAGCTTCTAGTGTGAGAGTGTGAAGGGTTTTTTTAAAGAGTTTTTCCACTTTGTAAAAATGTCAACGAGCAAAAAAAAAATATAAACTCGAACAGTTCATCTCACATTCTTATGCAGTACAAACAGAAGCAGACATAAATCCAAACCGCTACTGTAATTTTCACTTGCATAATCAGGTCAGGTAAAGTCTTAATTGCATCCATATGGTTACATTTGCATACATTTATGAGTATTTTTATCCACGTCATGAACAATTTACATGTCATTACTTTTTAACTCTATTTTTTAATGTATTTTAAAAAACGTCAGCATTATTTTGTTTCTTTGTTGCAAACGGTGTATGAACCACATCATCGTTTATGGCAAGCAGATAGATGAAATATGCTGGAAAAAGAGAGATTTTAGTAATGTTACATGGGTTTTCCCTAAGTGAGAGTAATAGCTAAACTTCTACAAAAAGTACCAATTGTTAAATCATTAAAAAAAAATGTATCATGTTATAAAGTTTAGACTTCAGAATTGTGCATCTCAATTTCGGTACTGTGATGTAAAAGTTGAGCACACCTCACATGTAGTTGTTTGTCGCCCTGACTTCACAATTCTGCCAGAATCAGCATAAAACTCAAGCTTCCCATGTGCTCTTTTTCATTTATTTATTTTTTTATTTTGTGTCATCGCGAGCCACTGAACTGTGAAGCGTTGTGTCTCGGGTAAGTTGCTGCCGCAAACTCTTGGCCTTTTGACAAGATGTGAGGGTCGGATCTGCACCCAAATGCATCCGGCTTCATGTGGCAACACAACACTCCTGTGTGTGTGTGTGTGTGTGTGTGTGTGTGTGTGGGGGGGGGGGGGGGGGGGTCATCTGCGTCCTTAAGCATGAGGACAGAGTCTGAAACCAGGCTGTTCTTGAATTTGTATTCCATTAATGATCTTCCAAACAGCACGCTCAACAACAGAGAGACGAGATCTATTAGTTTGCCAAATCGTATTCTGTTCATGCCGAGGCTTTATGAATAATTGATGGTAAATATTTGGATCTCTGTGAGGTGATTTTGTGATGTCCTCAGCAGCCTTGTGTAAAAATATTCCCCCCCCAAAAATTCTGCAATAATGGCAAACATGGTTAATAAAGGTGCTTCTCACAGGCTGCGCATTATACTGGGGTGGACACTGAAATGGTTGTTTCCTGGCCTTTCTTTCCTCTTGGGTATTCCCGTGATACTGAAACTATTTCTCCTGGAGACTGCTACCAGGCTGTTACATTTCTCAAACCCTGTTTTGCTTGAGACTGTCTCCTGTAAGCTGGAGAGTGGGCTGCAGACTGCAGCAGGCCTTCTCCTCTGGTTCCATTTCAGATGCTTGTTTTTCTTGTCTGTCTGTCTCTCTCTCTCTCTCTTTTATTTTTTTAACTGTTTGGAGCAGTAAAACTTTTCCTTCAGTGTTCACATCTTTCTTTTGATGACTAAAGACACTTTTGAAATGTGTTTTGCAGCTCAGCCTCTAAACTCAGACCACACTCTTTAAAGTTCATTGCAGTCAAGAAGTGGCTGGGATCACTTTTTTTTTTCAGACCTGAGAAAAAAAAAAAATTGTCATTTTTCTTTCTTGATTGTCTCGCAGTCTTCAGTATTAAGTTTTGACAAAGGTACATTTCAGAAACTCTGCTATCACGAATAAATCCTATAGTAAGTCAGATAAGCTTTTCATCATCTTTTGTTGATCTTAAGAATATCTCCCCCCAAAAAAGATCCCACCTATCAGGAAACATCCATCATCTCAGAAGTTATATGAAATTTAGCTGCTACTTAAACTCTTTAACTTTCGTGTTTCATCCTTGTAAAAGTTCCCTCTGACTCGAACCTCTGCTCCCTGCATGCCCAGGTCCTGCTCTGGTGGGTGTTGTCAGGAAGGACTGGGCCTCTCAGAACAGCATTGCCCTCTCCTGGTCGGGAATGGAACTGCCGTCCTCAGACATAGTGGAATACGAAGTTAAATACTATGAGAAGGTAAAGTCATTTTTCTAAAAAAAATTATAAGATTTTTTTAAATTGCTTGCATTTATGTACTGATGGATTTTTGGTTTCTGTAGTTTGTATTTCTGTTGTTTCAGGATGGAAACGCAGCACAGTGACTACATGAACAATGTGTATTGTTGGCATTCAGAAGCTCAAATATTATTGTAGAGAATCCATAATGTGTTGTTATCTCTGCTCCATTCACCATCTGCCCCGGTGGTTAATGGGATGTGTGAGACTTTGTTGAGACATAACGGGTTTATGATAACAAGTTTATACAGTAACATTTTTATCTGCCCTCCCAAAATGTGCTTTTTCGTTTATCATTCCTCTCAATCTGTTTCTGCTTCTGCAGGAGCAAGAGCAGCTGAGTTACTCATCAACACGCACCAAAAACCCCAGTGTGGTGGTAACGGGCCTCAAACCCTCCACTGTTTATGTCTTCCACGTACGCGCTCGCACCGCTGCTGGCTACACGGCTTACAGCTCCAACTTTGAGTTTGCAACTGCAGCAGAGGGTATGAGAGTGGAAGAGAGAGTGGGCCTGTGGGAATCGTGGTTTTCTCCATGTTTGCATTTGCTGATGTTTTTTTGTCGGAATTACTCCAACAGTCAGTCATTTAAATCTGTATTGTAGTGAGTTTTTAATTTAACACAAAGCACAGGAGGAGGTAGGATGTGTTGATCAACTTCTTCATCTAAGTCATTTTAAAAGCACATTTAGGCAAATCGTTGTTGTCGATCAGTGAAACCCGTTAGTGTGTCTTTATACATAAGGAATTTTTTTTTTTATTATTATTTAAATATTTGTGGGAATTTATAAGTTCCTTATTTTGCCAGTGCAGTTGTGCTTGTCAGAGTTTCGTTAGTGCTGTCAGTAATGTGGGAAATACAGTTTTGGTGATGTATTGTATAGAAAGACTCATGCATGATTAACAGGTGAGAACTCTTTTATACAGTCATACAACACACCTGTAACCACATAGACTGACATAGATTTTTTTTAAAATTTCACTTCACATTCAAGCAAACTCACTTCAGATCATTAAATAAATTTGCACACGCTCCAAACTCTGTCACATCATTTGAATATTACTGAAGGAAATGTTTGTAACCAGTTTCTCCCACTGCTTCTCACTTTTCATCATTATATATAAAATATATATAATAATGAAAAGTGAGAAGCAGTTAAAGGACACAACTTAAAATAACCAGTACCCAAAAAGATGCCAAAATGCATGTTGAATAAGTTCCACTTTGTTTTTGTGAACTTCTTCTATGCAGAGGCAACAAAGGTTTTAGTCGTCAATATGTCTTTATTACATGTATTTGGTATATAAGAGGGAAAAACATCAACAACTTTTCAACAAATGAAACTTTCTTCCTTGGATTCTGACTCAGAGTCAGACAATTTAATTATTCCCAATCAGGGCAATTCAGTTCAGCAATCTACCCAGCTTAGCCAAGAAAAATCAATAAGTAAAGCTATAAAAAAAGAAAAAAAAAAACCAACGTATCGCTCGCCATGATTGCTCAGTGTGGGGACAGGAGCACAATCAAGGTGCACAACATAACATTCAAGTACAACAGCATGCAGGAGCAAAATGCACAGCTCCCAAGACTGAACAACCTGTTGGCAAATGGAATTAAAGATTTAGCAAGACAAGTTGTTGTTGTTTTTGTTTGTATCTTGATAAAGAATGCATTTGGCCAAGCAGTTCAATATTTAATTTAAGGTGATGACTTTTCAAAGTCTAACTTAACAATTTCAATTGAAAAATCAGAACTAGAGGCAGAGATAGTCTGCAAAACAATGTGTTTATTTTATATTCTATGATGAGAATAACATTTGTGTTCATTCAGTCTAAAGCCTGCAGGACAGTTTCTAATATTCACATTTACTAACTGGTCGCTTTATATCTTTTCTCTCATGTGGTTTTCACTCCTTCCAGATCCCGATGTGGCCGATCAAGGCCAGGTCCTGGTTGTCGTCACGGCGTCTGTGGGAGGCTTCTCCCTGCTGGTCATCCTCACCCTCTTCCTCCTCATCACTGGACGGTACGACGTGTACACACACACACACACACACACACACACACACACACACACACACACACACACACACACACACACACACACACGCACACATCGCTCTTCTCATAATCTCCAGAGCGGTGCTACAACCAGGAGTCTATTAATGGACTCTCTTCGCCACCAAGCAGACACTCTTATTTTCCAAATGGCTGAACCAATTTTATGCCTAATTACTCTGCATGTAATGCATGTAGCAGCAGTTTGCTCCGTTCCATTAACCTCCACAGGTTGGCTCAGATTCTCGTCTTCAGCCTGCCTTTGGTTCGTACAGTGTCGCCAGTCGTGACACTAAAAGGACAATGAGGAATGGCTCTAAAATGTAGATCCTTTGTCTAATTTGCAGTTAATTTTGATACTATGATAGTAAACAATTCCACGAATCTCCAGTATTTGAGGAATGGGCAGGATTTATATTCTGGCTACTCATGCTGACTGTAGAGTGCATAAATGCTCCTACTTTTTGGCTGATATATACTGTAGTCATGAGAGGCGGTGCTGCAGTAGGTGAGCTCCCATCACAGCAGCCCAGATGTCCATCAGAGACCAGCTGTTATCTCCCTCCTGTTACTGTACTGTGCAGTTGAGTTTCATTTATTGTTCCAGCTTTCTATTGTGCCAAGACTGAGAACCAGACGATAATACTGGGTCAAAGAAGTTAAAGTAAAAGAAAATCACTTTACAGTCTTTTGCATTTTGACTGAATATCAAACTGACGTTTTTGGAATGGGTTTCATAAAAGTAATGAAATAAACGCTCTTCAAAGAGTGTCTTTCAATTTCTAAGGAGGTCTTATAGTTTCATGTGTTCTTTTTGCTGAATACTGATGTTTGCTGCTTTTGTCCCAAGTCCCCTTCTCTGTGGAGACCGAGCCTTAAAAGCTTTGAGCGAGGGGCTTTGTGAATACTAAGAAAAGTGGGAAAATGGAAGGAAATAAAAAGAATGCCGCTGAGGCAAGAGCAAAAATTGCTCTAAAATGGCTGTCCTTTGAATTATTTTTTATTTTTGGTTCTGTTTTGCAAACCAATAAAAACCTGACGAAGCTGAATGACCGGTGGAGAAATGGTACTGTCTCAGTGATTTCTGCTGTCAGAATATGTGCTTATTCCACTGTCTATTGCCATAAATTCCATAAATTGGTTCGAGCTGGTTTGTTCAGTGATACCATTGGTTTTTACTGTTTTGGGAATATGCCTCACCTGTGCAGGTGCCAGGGATACATTAAGGCCAGGATGAAGTCTGAGGAGAAGCGAAGGGCTCGCTTCCACAGTGGACACGGTAATGAATACAAACCTTTCTTACTCATTCGCTCCAGTAATGCAGGTCTTAATTTATCTCTGTGACAACAAGTTGAGTTTTAGTTCTGACAAGACAATGCTAAAACACTTTACCTCGAAGCCAGAAGCATGGCCCATCTCTTCACGTTAGCATAAGTGAAAAGAATGAAAAGAAACTGAACGCTGATATTTAAGACTCACGTTTTATTATAAATCAAGACCAAAATCCTCTCAACACAAACTGTGCATGTTAATGACGTTTAACTGCTTGCAAATGACGCTGTGAAAACATTTCATGTGCTGATTTGCTCTTTATTTGTACTCATGGTGTTGTGCATTTTAAAAAAAGAGATCGTTAGATCACAGTTTGGACGCAAAACAACTCCAGGCTCAAAAAGTTTTAGCTGATTTGTGAATTATTCATTCAATACACAGTATCTTCCGAAAATCAGGTTTTGGATCAGACTTAGACTGAGACATATTAATACATTATTATCTCAAATAAAGTAACCACCTAAAATCAAACATCAGGACTTTGTTTATATATGTAGAACAAAAGTGAAACATGCTTCATCTGCATCACACTTTCTTTCAAGGTAACTGGGGTATTTACGGCATAATAAACCCGACTATCATCCATAACATCTGCAGCCTGGTAAGAAGATTAAATGACAACAATTAAAGTAGATTTTCTGTAATCTTTGTCCTCTCAATACTTTTAGCACTCATGATCCGTAAATCAATCTGTTGTGGCCTGATTGCATCATTTCAAAAAGATGAAAGATTTTTTTGATGTTTGTAACCAGAAAATAATGTCTACAAATCTGTCTGTCTCGTCATTGTTTGCACGCTATTGATTAGAAATTGATTTTCTAAAAGCCATTGTAGCATCCTCTCACCGTGTTTGTCCTTTTGTGACTCAGACTGACCTCATGTCTCTGATAATCTTTACTTTTTTTCAGGCTTTCAGTCCTCACAGCTTGCCGTACGAACCTGTATTGGATTTTGACAAAACTTGCCGTTCCGATTAAGAATTACAGTACTGACCCAAATGCTGCGCTCCAATTACAGATAAAAACAGCTATTGATTGTCCCGAGGGGGAGGCATGTAATTCTTGGTGAGAAAAATTGGCACCCTGCTCTTTACTAAGAAAATTCAGCGAGAGCCCTTGCGAGATTCGATCAGAGGCCTGCAGGAGCACAAGTGAGGGCCCTGGGACAAATATAGCTGTTCTCTCATGCGCTGGCTTGATTTTAGGATTTCTGATTGATCCAAGAAGACCGTGACGCTTGAGGGGCCTGACTGTAAACGCGTGCAACAGATATTTGTTGTCTTCTGTGCCGTGTCCTTCATGCATCTTTCATCTTTGCTGTATGTAAAGTTAGACTTTTGCTTGCAGCTCAGAAAGAGAGCAGTGTTGCTGACGGTAAACATGTCTGAGTCTTTTGTTCTATCGGAGTATTACGAAGACTATTTGAACACTTATAATCTTAGCCTCCATGAATCCTTCCCTGTTGTTTGTTCTTTTCGGTTGCGTGCTGGGGAGGCATCACCCAAGCAGGGGGGGGTGGTTGGGGTGGGTGTGTGTGTGCGCCGGCAGGCTCAACAGACTTCTTCTCATACAGAGCAGAGCTGAGACACCCCGGGGACAGAAGTGGAATGTAGACTCCAAACTGGATTTCTATCTCAGACGAAGCCTTCAACCTTCCACGATACGAGCTGACACAGCTATAAAGTACATTTAGTCCCCAGCTCATCTGCTCCAGGTGTACCACGGGCTGCTTCAAGTTATCATTTGTGCCAGTCATCATGCACAGTGCTCTCTGCAGCAGCGTCCCCAGCCTCAGCCAGAGAGGAGGATGCCGAATCCTGACTGCCTGCAATGATGTCTTTTTACGCTGCTCTGGGGCCTTTCCTCAGCTCCTGCTTTCTCTCTGGTTTTTATGTCATTTTTTTTTTCAATCCCTTGACAAAATAACTGAGAAACTCTACAGTATAATAGAAGCAAATACTTTGCCAATTATGGACTTACACAGTTGAGTTCAGAACCAACTTCTGTGGCACAGAACCAAATAAATAGGAAGGTGGTTGGTTTGGTTGAACAGATCTCCCTTCAGGAGTCTAGAAGAGTGGTTCTCATCTGGTGGGTCATGATCCAAAATGGGTCATTTTCAGCGCAAAATAAACAAATAAATGGTAAACAATCGGTGTAGGTTGTAATATTTCCCTTTATAATTTGAGTTGACAGTCACTCTTTTACACCGTCGAAGAAAACACACAAGGTTCGTTTACAAATCTACCGTTGATCTGAAATACATGTTTTTGTTCTCGTATTGTGAGAGGAAACCATATAATCCAGAGAAAAAGGCTGCACATGGGAAAAACATGCCATCGAAGCCCCCAGTCAGACACAAACTGGTAACTGTTTTGCTGTGAGTTAAGGGGAATTACCAAAACACTACCGTGCAGCTCTCACACATCTGAAAGAAAAATGCTACTTTTTGAGAAATGCAGGGCATTAAGAAACCTGAATTATGTTTATTTTCAGTTTTGTTGCATTTTTAAGAATCTACAGTCTTGAATATACAGTTTATTTTTCCACTCCATAATATTATTCAAAACTTCGAAACGTACTGACATATTCCTTCACACATTTTTCCTTCCAGTCCCGTTCTCTGGGATAAAGACCTACGTGGACCCTGATACCTATGAAGACCCCACTCAGGCCGTGGAGGAGTTTGCCAAAGAGATCGACCCCTCGTACATATGCATTGAGCGGGTGATTGGTGCAGGTAAGACGCATAGAAGCCCTAATCAATGACTTCTATCATTGCATGAAACTGATATTTGTATAATGTTAAAAGTTGTTAAAAGTTTGCTGATTTTTTTTTCTTACCAAAATGTCCCAGTACAGCTCACCTGTGATAGAATAAAATCTTTCATTTCATGTTAAAGAATCAAAAACGAGATGCTCGGCCACTATAAAATTTTGATAAGATATTTTTTTTATTGCATCTTCTCTCTCTGCAGGTGATATTAAAGTCATTTATTGCATTGCACATTGTAGAAACAAAGCAAGCGCTGCTGACTGTGAATAATGGTGTTTGATGGCTCATTAAACCGAACAGATTGTGTCTGTTGTTAAACCATTGAATAATTACTAAGGTGCCACCCATTTGTTGAATTTCTGTCATGTGGGCTCCATCTGGTGGAGAAATTGTGCAGTCACTTGTTTTCTAAATGACAGATGAAGAACTAAACGCTGTTTTGTGATCCATCTACCTTCGCTCTTTAAACTTGTGTTATCAGTATTAATTAGAGAAGCTTTCATAGATGGATAGTTGGACTTGTACATTATTTATTCACAGTTTTTTTTTTCAATCTCTTGCTGCATTAATATTCTGAAATGAAGAACAGAAAATTACTCATAGTTCCTGTCAGCAGCATTTGCTTTATCTCAGAGGTGGATGTGACCCCCAAACATCACAGGGCTTGAACCACATTACCAACCAAACATCTCTCTTGCATGGTTTAGCTAATACCAAAAAGTAAGCTATGGTTGGATGCTGGACATTTGAATGTTTTACAGATATGTTTAACAGCTGTTGAGATTCATAGACAATTATTTTAGTATTTCAATCATAAATTCTCTCAAAAATTAAAAACAAGACACCCTGCAGGGTAAAAGACATCCTGGCACCTGGATTTTACCTGCACCCTCACTGTGAAGTTCTCTGGTGCCTTCATTGCTTTGGCTAAAGTATCTTAATGTTTCCAGGAAACTCCCTCAAAACATTTCAGTGTGGCGGTGAGAGCAGATATGCGTGATGTGTTTGTTTATTTTCTCCTCAGGTGAATTTGGGGAAGTTTGTTGCGGTCGGCTGCGCGTACCTGGAAGGATGGACATTGCTGTTGCAATCAAAACGCTGAAAGGAGGCTATGCGGAGCAGCAGCGCCGAGATTTTCTGCGAGAGGCTTCGATCATGGGGCAGTTCAACAACCCCAACATCATCAGGCTGGAGGGTGTAGTCACCAAGAGTAAGCACTTTATATGTTAATGTGTGTTTGAGTGTTTTCACAGTTTTCCTGACTTTGGACTCTTCACCATGGCTGTAATCAATTCCCGTACTTTACCTTACCTCAGGCAGGCCGGTAATGATAGTGGTGGAATACATGGAAAATGGATCACTTGACTCATTCCTCCGGGTGAGATGAGCATTCACACGTGTGGATTGTCTTTATTTTGCCAGAAGAGATTAAAAGAGAGTCGACATCTCTAACAGCATCTTTGTTTTCAGACACGTGACGGCCAGTTCACCGTGCTCCAGCTGGTTGGCATGCTGCGCGGCATTGCAGTGGGCATGACATACCTTTCAGATATGGGTTACGTCCACAGAGACCTCGCCGCCCGCAACATCCTGGTGGATGAAAGCCTGGTGTGTAAGGTGTCTGATTTCGGCATGTCCAGAATCCTTGAAGACGACACTGAAGCGGCCTACACAGCTTCGGTGAGTGCGGTCGATATCATTACTTTGTCGTGACGGTAAAAGTCTGAATCTGACCTGATCACGTTTATTCTTTATGGTCAGGGAGGGAAGATCCCGATACGCTGGACAGCGCCAGAGGCGATTGCTTATGGAAAGTTTTCCTCTGCCAGCGATGTGTGGAGCTACGGCATTGTCATGTGGGAAGTGATGTCCTATGGAGAGAGGCCCTACTGGGAGATGTCCAATCAAGATGTAGGCTGCTGGTCAAACACTGCTACCGAATCATCAACAGCTTTATTTAAGATGAAGCATTTTTTTTTTTTTTTGCAATTCTTTATGTTTGATCCAATATGTTCCCCAGGTCATTCTGTCGATTGAGGAAGGCTACCGTCTGCCTGCCCCGATGGGATGCCCGGTGACGCTGCACCAGCTGATGCTGCACTGCTGGCAGAAGGAGTCCAGCCAGCGGCCACGCTTCCACGACGTGCTCTCCTTCCTCGACAAACTGATCATCAATCCCAGCAGTCTGCTGACTCTGGTTAATGATGTTCAGAGGTAAGAGTCAGCTGAGCCTACGGAGTCCTCTGACAGTGAAAACTTGTCAACTCCGAGGCAGACAGTTTTTTTTCCTGCAGCAACACCAATGTTACTTTGTATGAAATAAAACCAACGAAATAGCTGTGATATTTATTGTGTGTTTCAAATGTGTGAGTATGTGTCTACAAGATATTTCACAACAAATTTCAGACAGTAAATCTGCAGAAGACCAAACTTTGCTTTCGAGAAGTGTTGATTTTTATTGGAATTTAGCAGCTACTCGATCTGTTATTAAAACCCATTTCTTTATTGAAATAATATACACTTATTATCTCAATACCTTCCCAGCTTGTAAGTTTGCATTGGTTAATATTGCATTTGTTATCTCAGCTACCCTGACTCTCCGGAGGACATGCCGGATTACCCTCTGTTCATCTCCATCGGCGACTGGCTCGACTCCATCAAAATGAGCCAGTACAAGAACAACTTCCTCGCAGCAGGATACACAACACTGGATTCCATTTCATCCATGAGTATAGAGTGAGTGGAGCCACATTACATAGAGTGCAGCTACAGTCTCAAAAAGCACACTTAAAGGAAACAGGGGCAGCATCAAAGGAGCAGAAAAATTGTGACAATGTAATGAAATTGACTCTGCTGTTGAGTGTTGTGAGGAAAACATGTGTATGGCATGCGTGTATCAGGCTGCCTTCCTATGAATGTTTGTATGATATATGTCTTTTTTTCATTGATTGATATTTTCTATGTTCCCTTCCCTAATAACTGTGTTGTCATGAATCTGATGTCACTTTAATTTGCAAAGTATTCTACTCTGTATGGTACTACTCCTACTTTTGATACAGTATTTTATCCAGTGTCGTGTAATTTTTACTGTGAGGTTATTGCAATTTAAAGTGACATGCATGGGTGTTTCCCTATTTTCTTTGCATGTTTCTCTTGTAGTGCAAGTAGGCTCCCTGCTTTTGTCCAGCGATTCATTTAAAACTGCATAAATCTTCTTCTCCTCTTCAGCGACATCAGGCGCATTGGGGTGTGTTTGATTGGCCACCAGAGGAGAATCATAAGCAGCATACAGTCCCTTCGCCTGCAGCTCCACCACATCCAGCAGAGTGGCTTTCAAGTGTGAGACCACTGCGCTGAGTCAGACTGTGCGCACACACTGAGCTGGAAACAAACCAGAGCTCCTTGGCATCGTCATTCAACTAATTGCACAAAACACCAGACTGTTAGGTGTAGCAGGTACCACATGCCGCCCACGTGTGGGCAGTTTGCTGCTGGACCGCATGTGGCCCGGTTAACACACACTCTTCATCTTATGGATCATTATCAATACAGACTCCACAACAACCAACCTCTGTCAGCATTGACCCGACGCGGTCTCTTTATTATCTCAGCAAGTACTAGCATTCACTTGAATTCTGGACTTCCTCTCTCTAGTGTCTATTCAAGTGTTCACCGATACCTCTTCTCTTTCCAAGTGACAATCCAATGGTCTCTGTTGACTTTGAATGGTCTCAAGTCTGTTACCTCATGACCGGAGAAGACGTGGATAGGATATATCATGTGGTGGTGTGTGTGCAACAGTGATTTTATTGACGACTTTCCAGCTGGTTTTGTGAAACAATTCAGCTGAACTAAAGATAGAGAGAATGAAAAATACAATCATGATTTTTGAACTGAAGACCGCTGAATGTCAAAAGATTTTATAGAAAATGTATGTTCGCTCCTCATGATAATGCAGTATGTCTTGTACAAAAAGTCTTGTGAAAGTTGTATGTTTTATTCAGTTTGTTGGTTCCTTAATAAACAGCCCTATTTTAATACTTAGTTTTCTCTCGGGCTTCAACCACCGCCGGGCCTTAACAGCCATCGCTCCTCACAGCAGGCTGTGGATTGCTCACGTACATACACACGTATCCATGGATCCCCTCTCGCTTTCAAACACACACAGTGGCAGCGTCCTCTTAATTGTCACCCAAGAGACTGACACGTTTTCTGGACAGAGACAATTGTCAGGTGAGTTTGTTAAGTAGTGCTCCTAGAGTTTTAATTATAGAAGGTGCTAAAAAAAAATCCTGTGTTAAGGTTTCCCACGTAAACAAGGATGTATCTTATGTGTTATTTTGTTCACAAGTATTATAATATGTAGTTGTCCACGAGCTGTAGCTTCACTGCTCTCTCAGAATCTTATTAAAATATAAAGCAAGACCATCTGCAGTTCAAAATATTTACCGAGAATAGAGCTGTAAATTTAATTAAAGGAGAAAGTGACTGCAAATAGTCTAAATATATGAAGCACTAAATCTGAATAATTTAAATAGTTTTTTTTTTTTTGTTTGATTCTGTCCATGAAAGTTCCTCCCACATCGTGGTGTAGTGGTTACCTTTCTCACCTCTTTTTGTCCTCAATTCAAGTTCAGGATGGGATCCTTCATGTGCAGAGGTCTGGTCTCTACAAATGGTCTGCATGTGTGAATGTAGATATATGGGTGTTTGTACTAATAAACTCTCCAGGGGTTTCCCAGTCTTTGCCCAAAGTCAGTCGATTGGCTCTGCAGTGACATCAAGATAATCAAGTGGTATAAACGGATTGATGCTTCTTATTACAAACCATTGCTCTGCTTTTCCATTATAAAATAATCCGTAACAAGATTTTATTAATAACAGTTCCTCAGTTGATGTTTTTGTCAATATCGTTGTATAAGCCATATAAAACTGTTTTTCAAGTCTTAATTGGCTCAATTTAGTTGTTTCTCTGTTATAATACAATTCAGAAAAAAAGAGTAATTCTCAGAAAGTCAATTATAAGTTCCTGTTTGAATGAGGATCAGAGCTGCAACATGTGTAATGTGAAATATTTGACAGATTATACTGTACTAACAGTTTGTAAAGAAGCAAACTCACATTGCAGTTTTTAGTTAACATATAAAGACATGCTGGGGCTGCACAGTATAGAGGTTAGCACTCTAGTTTCATTGTCTTCAACTTGAGGTTGGAGTTTGGATTTTAGGTCTTTTATGTCTCTAGTTTCCATGTGCAATATTATATTCCAGAATATAAGTGGATAAAGGTTGTTTGAATCTCTTGACAATTGAAATTGCTTTACATGACTGTCATCAAAGATTGAAGTAACAATACAGTCATAAAAGCTTCCTTTAGACTATTTCAAAACTCTGGGAATCTGTTCGCTGTATTTTTTTTTTCTTCCCTGTGATGGACTGACAGCAGTCCAGAGTGTTTTCTGCAGATTTTAACTTGTGATGGTAAAACAGCCCAGTCACCCAATAGAGTAATGGGTCTGGGTGGGGCTTATGGATATTTTGTGTGAGGTTTGCAAGTTCTCATGTGTCAAAATCTTTTCTTTAAGCATTCTGGTAAAACATGGCATTGAAAGACTTCTGCCCTAATTTCCCCCATGCCTTCTTTTTTTTTTTTTTAATTTTATTTGGTGCACTGCATACCACAAGACAATCAGTGATAGTTTAAATCAGTGGAGGCACAGTAGCTTACTGTTATTCTATATGTAAAATTTTTCATTGCTCCTCCTATAAAATTTTTCTCATTTATTAGAAAATCACTAGTTTTAAGCAGTGCATCACCCAGAATATATATTTATCCTTTTCTTCTTACACAATAGTAGATTTTAGTTTTTGTTTTCCGCCTGCGGCAGATACAGGGGGGCGGGGGGCACGTCCTCGTGCGTCCTGCGGGGGGCGCAAGTGAGCGCTCTCTGTGGTCTCATAGCAACAGAGTGTAAATAACTGTTCGGTGTTTTTATTTTGTGGGACACTGCGTGGACGATACACGGAGAAATGAACGAAGCATCGATTTGACGCTGGGAATTTACACGAACGAAACCAAAGGACGTTGGAATTACAGGTAAATCACAGCTGTCCGCTCCAGGCGGTGAAAGGATAAAACAAGCTAACGTTAGCACTGCCAGCCTCGGCTGGCGCGTTAGCTTTAGCTATTAAACTGTAGCGTTTCACTAAACTATCGTCTCCCTCGGTGCTCGCTGCCTCTTAAAACTCTCTTTATCTTGTATCTTGTGTCACTTCTCTAACGTTAGACGCGGTAACCGGACATGTATTGAACGGCGGCTAACCGCTAGCTCAGGCTAGCTAGCAGTAGTAACAAGAGATTAACTAAATAGCTGTTAGCGAATGTTAATTACATCCAGACCAGCAACACCTCCTGAACAAACATGTTAGATAAAGCTATGGCTGAGTTATAGATCTAGTTTACCAAGCCCAATTTTAACATCGCTTTTAATGCTTCTCGCACTTTTATGTTCTCGTTTTTAAAAGCGAAGGTTTCTTCATTTCCTGTGAAAATTCCACTACTAGAAACCTCAGTACAGGTGCTTTGGTTAATAAAATGTTGATCTCTTACACATGTGCATCCCTTTTTCACTTTGCAGTAAAACTCTGGTGCATTATCACAATCTGAACCAGAATGCCTTTCTTAGAAATACAACAGGAAACCCCTGAATGCAGAGAGGACTGCACAATATTTCCACTACATTATTGACAAATACTAGAATAGAATAGATTAGAATACAGTATAATACAATTAAATACTTTACTAATCCCTCAAAAATGATTTTGCAGCGTTGTTCCACACAGAATATAATGTAATCATCATTCAGTAATATAACTTGAATGTTAAAGTTCTCATCGTCTTTCTTTTATCCCAGACTAACAGTGGATGGTAGCTGGCTGGCCAATGGGGCTGTTTGATAAGTTGGCTGCATGGCTGGGACTGAAGAAGGAGGTGAATGTGCTGTGCCTCGGTCTGGACAACAGTGGGAAAACCACCATCATCAACAGACTCAAGCCCTCCAATGTACGTTCATCCAAAAAGTATTGAATGACTTCAAATCTGCATTTCTAACATTCGTGTAGAATGTCATATAATTCTAAATATGTATTTTTTTTTTTTTTTTCAGGCCCAAACACAAGATATCGTCCCAACAATAGGCTTCAGCATAGAGAAGTTCAAGACATCCAGGTATCTGAGTTCAAGCTTCAGTTTGTAGTCACTGTTTGGGTATGCTTAGGTCCCCATTTGATATCTGCTGCCAATTAGTTTTTCCATTCCACGTTTAATATATTTATACTGTTGTTTCAATCAAACTTTGACATGACAGTGTTCTGTCTTCTTGAAGTCTTTCCTTCACAGTGTTTGACATGTCCGGTCAGGGGCGATACAGAAACCTCTGGGAGCACTACTACAAGTGAGTGTTCTCATGCAACAAAAGCAGCATTCATCTTTGCTCTTTTTGATTATTGTTAGGCACATTAATGTATTTAATCTCATCTCAGGGAAGGACAGGCCATCATATTCGTCATTGATAGCGCAGATAAACTGAGGATGGTGGTGGCTAAAGAAGAACTGGACACGTTACTAAATCATCCTGGTAAGATTGTGTTTCTTGAATCTTTGTTTTCATGCTTCTAGATGTATTTTTACCTTTTTATTTGAGCAGTGGTAGTATGCAAGTCATTTTATCAACTAAAGCGACAACCTATGCTGTTTTTTTTAAGTCAGTATGATTTCAAACTTTTGTTCCTTGGTTTATAGAGGTGAAAAGCAGTTCTGATTTATTGCATTGAAATGTCTTGCAGATATTAAACACAGGAGGATTCCCATCCTGTTCTTTGCTAACAAGATGGATGTGAGGGATGCTCTGTCTTCTGTCAAGGTCTCACAGCTGCTCAGCCTGGAGAACATCAAAGACAAACCCTGGCACATCTGGTATGAACTTACATAATTATTTGTTCACTGACTTTTGCAGGGAAAGAACAACAGAAGACAGAAAACCATCTACAAAGAATACAGCATATGTCAGAAAAATAGACTCAGAATAATAATTAATGTGTAAAACCTGAATTGCAGTCAAAACTGACATTGTGTAGAGGGTTTTAAATTGATCAGAATGTGAGACTGCAGTCGTTTTGAAGGTTTGGTGTGTTTTCTTGTTTCAGTGCCACTGATGCTCTAAAGGGAGACGGTTTACAAGAGGGAGTCGACTGGTTACAAGGTACGATGAGAGACCCAATAAATAATAGTGGGGGAATAACAGCGAGATCAGATCATTTATTAATGTACAGTTTTACACTGGTTTGATTCACAAAACATAATATTCTTACTAATGTGTTTATTGGTTTGTTGTCTGAAAGAGTAGTGTTCACCTTTTGTAACATTTCCAAAGATAAATGTAGTTTGTAGTTTTTCAACCGATTTTTTTTTTGTCTTCGTGTCACACAATAGCCAGCTGCTTCATCGTTCTTTCTCTGTGTTCCTGAGGTGTACACATCTAGTCTCTTTGTTTCACGCCTCAATAATAGTTTCACATGAATCCAACAAGAGACTGTGTGATTGTACGCATTTCAATCTTCAATTTATTTTCTATAGTACCAAATACAACACAGTCGTCTCAAAACAATTTTAAAGAGAAAACCCAATGATTCCACTTGAGCAAGCATAGGTAATAGTGGAAAAGAAAAATGCCCTTTTAACAGGAAGAAACCTGCAGAACCAGACTCTGAGGTGGAGACTGCCTGTTGTTCCTGCTAGCAATAGGAGACAGTGATGTCTTTGGTCCTAACTTTAAATGTGTGATCTTAGGTCTCACCGTGAGAAAAGGCAGACTTTATCTTAGACATGTGACCATAACCAGCCTGAGTTAAACAGTGTCAAAAATTTCCCAATAACAAAATATAATGTGAACATCAGATCCACACCAGAACTTAGCATAGTGACCACATTCTCTCCATCCAGTTCCATGCAAGTGTTTTCCTTACACAGAACAACGGCTTGATTGTTTTATTTTCTATAGGCACTTGGGGTTTACGTCAATGATGTTACTATTCCTGTATACTGAAGTACAATTATTTGAAATCAGTCGGTCACAGAAGCAGCTGGTATCTGTTTATTAACCTGCATGGCACAGTTTGTTCCACACCATCACTGTCTTCTTTCTTTTATGTTTTGTGCTTTCATTCTAATACTGACATAGATCAAATTATCCAGTGAGTATTGGCTGTGTCGGTGCCGTGTCATTCGTTGTTTTGTTGTGTAGTTATAAAAGATTATAGAGCAACCTATTTTCTCCTTCCAGTGGTTGTTGTGTTGTGTTTTATTTTAACCTGGAATTCTTTACATCCCCGAAATGCATCCAGTTAATCGAGTAGTGCAGCTGCTCAATATGTTCGAATCTTCCCACACACAGACACTTTTATTTTGGTTAACTGTTTCACTCTTATCTTTCCAGATCAAATCAAAACAATGAGAACATGAGAGCATGAGGAGGGACCAACCAGGAGCAGCAGCGGCCGAGGAGGGTTTTTTTTCTCTTGCTATTTTAATGAAACAAGAGACCACTTACAAGATATTCAGATGATTTGTTATGTGTTTGGTTCACTTGGAAATATTGAATTCTCTAATACCAGTGAGAAGAGCAAACACGAAGATCCAACTTTATTTCCGCTAAACAACTGCTTATTTTTCAGTTTTTGTTGCAGATCATCTCTCACATTTTCTCAGTGTGTCACAGTGTTAGTCACGACACACGAGCTGCTCTCAAGCAAATTCTAATTTTCCTCTCTCCTGCCCTGCATCAATAAAACATTGAATGAATAATATTAAATTCAAAGAGGAGGTGGCTGGCTCCGTTTGGGAAAACTTCACTCTTAAAAGAAGAAGAATGAGTTAAAATAGCGAAACCTTTGAATGTAGTAGGTCCCGCCTCTTAAATATGCCAAATCTCTTTTAGTCTATTTTGTCTTACGTCTCTCAGGGCCTCTTTACGTACATTATGATGTTATTTTCAATCACTGTTTCCATCAATGGTCATTTGGCCAGCAGCAGAGGCACTTTTCTGTTTCTGGTTTTACTAAAACAAAGAATGTCATTGAATGTGCATGGCCTTTTTATAAAACTTGCACCGAGGACCATCTTTTTGTCACCAAGCAACAGGTACTTTGTCTTTACTGCAGCTAATTTTACACGCAGCTCCACCCATTTTTAGTTGGCAGTGCTTTACACATAGCCATACTGTGTGGTACGTTTGTGAGAAGCTGAACGTTTCATAGACGCTATTAGACTCCTGTATATATCTTCGCTTGTAGCTCAAAGTGGCTCTGACCTGTAACTCTGTTGTCATAAATGAATGTCAAGTTAGTCTTTAAAGTTTGTTTGAAAATCTCTACTTACTCTATAAAGCTAATTTCCAACCAGCGTTTTTTTTTTTTCTTTTCTTTTTATCAAAATACATTCCTACAATTGATTGGGTACTTCAGTGATTCAAAGGGAAATAACTTTAAAAATCCATGTTCAGGCTGTACCGAGTTCATCATGCAAGCCTTTGATCCGCTGCTTCAAACTCAGACCGAAAGCTGCTATTAAAAACAATTTGCGTGCAGATCAGAACAAACGGTGACTTATTTCTGTCTGATTGTGTTTCAGCTAAGTTGCGTAAAGCAAATATGACGCATTTTCAATGTTTTTGAAGGCATAAAGGCACAACTGACTGAACCTGAACTAGTTTTTGTAAACTAGCCTGTGACATGTAGTTTAAGAATGCTTCATCTAAAAACACTGTTTTTAGCAAAACATAGATTACGTCTTACAACACGACTGAATTGAACTGAATATCTAGGAAGAAAATGTTTCTCTTTTTCTGGAAACAATGTAAGGTGTGTGTGTGTGTGTGTGGAGGGATGTTTCTGGAAAAAAAAATATCTGAATGTTTCTTCATTTGAATCTGTATTTGGTAACAAAATTTGGTTGATAGTCAGAAACAGCCCTCCGCTAATGGGTTCTTAATTTTGTTAGCACAGAAAGAGGAAAGGTGAGTTTATAGAAACGGCTTTTGTTGTAATCAGGCAGCTGACGATCCTCTGGGGTGTGTTCCTGTTTTCTTAAAAAGGAATTACCTTGCAGATTTATGTGCTCCGTTTAGGTCTCTCACATCTAATTATCCAAGAATAAAACCATATTTTATTACATTTTATTTTATTTTTAGCTTTCACATGTAACATATGTCTTCAACTGTAATTCTTATCACAGTGCTGGTGACGATGTTTGTGTTCAGATTAAGAACAGAGTCCATAGGTCCATATTTTATTGACACAACTTTAAGCAGAAGTTCACTTTATTGTTTAAGTTTTAGCCTGACCTTTCAAACTGCATCCTTATTTGAGCTGGTTATACTTTATTTATTGAACCCTATCTTCTGATAATAAATACTGTGAAAAAAAAAAACTTATTGTATGTTTTGGAGTCTCTCTCTCTCTCTCTCTCTCTCTCTCTCTCTCTCTCTCTCTCTCTCTCTCTCTCTCTCTCTCTCTCTCTCTCTCTCTCTCTCTCTCTCTCTCTCTCTCTCTCTCTCTCTCTCTCTCTCTGGAACATCTTGAGTGCTGCCAGCAACAGCTGTTCATTAAACCTCTGAGTACTTTGGCCACAAACAGCTTATTTAGTGAAACATAAACATCCATTTCTGTAAATAATGAGCTTTTCTCTTATTACACTGCGCCACATGCTAATTTCATCGATCTCTGAGCCAGTTTGTCCACATTCATAAATATCCAGGCTCTTAGGGCTTGAATAACCAAATGATAAATATGGGGAAGCTGAGCTGCAACGTTTGATTTGAACCAGCGTCAAGGTCATGTGGTCGCCATCTGTCAAACATGTAGTTAGGAGGCTTTCCAATTATTTTCCAGATGTTTTAGGCTTTGGCAACAACACTGAGTAAAAGCACTCGTCAGCTGTCGGGCAAGACCACATGACAATAAGCATCAATTACTGAATTTTTTTAAAATAGTGTTGTATTTGAATATCAGTTTGTTATTGAATATTCAATATTGATTCAATATTAGCTAATAGCCCAAAAAGAATGTACATTTATGGAGAAATTAGTAACCATCCCATCCTTTTTAGAGTCATAAAACAAACACGACAGGCATGTTTTTGGACTGGAATCAAGAGCGCCCAGAGAAAATGGGCCAGGTACATACATGGAAAACATGCACAGAAAAGCCAACGAGCCTGGACTCAAACCGGGGATATGATGAAAGAGTAGGTGCCGCTACTGCAGAGTGCTGCAGCATATTTGTCTCTGTCTTCTTTTTTTCCAAATTAACAAGGAACAATGCCGACAATAGCATTATTAACTGTAACAATCAGATAACATTTACCTACATGATGAACCATATGGTGTCAATCATAAACCACTTGGGACTAAAGCTAGTCACCAGAGACTCTAATCTGGCCTGTAGAATGAAAGTACGGTGTGGAAATATTTTTTCCCATAAAAAATGTATTTATATATTAAGACTAACAGTGTTAGAATAACACTTTAATGGTAAAAGTGGCATCAGTGAGATAATATTGAGCTAGATAAGGGATGCAGCAGTGCAGCATCAATATTTCATTGATAAGGTACCATTAGTGTCCAAACCATTCAGTAATGTCACTTTGTAACTTTGTGCGTGATGGAAACTGCAAGTTTGCACTCATGGAAGACAAGGTTTTGTTTTGTTTTTACATTTCATTGCATTTATATGAGGTGTTGCTTGAAATCACATCATTCAGGAATTACATTTATTTTCTTGAAAATTTAAATAAAAAAAATTATGAAAGATATTTATTAGGGTCTTTTAAAAACACACCAAATTCACTGTTAACTTTTTCATTCCTATTTTTTGTACTAAACCGAATTCAACCATATGAATGAACAAACAGAGAAATAAACCTCAGATTGAGTCACTGTCCGTGGTGCTGAAACATGTATTCTGCTGTCTTGCCACAAGAGGGCGGTGTATGTAACATAGCGGTTATAATATTTGTCACGCGACCTCTTAATAAGTAAACCCTCAATCCTCTAACTAAGCGTCACCAACGCGCCGGTTGTGAGTATCTCTCCTGATACCTTGTGCCAGCTTTTATTTCTTTTTCTTTCTTTTTTTTTTTCATCAGTCAGACTGTATCATTAAATCTCCCCGCTTGCTCTTCAGGATCCATCCTAATTAGATACCCGTCAGTTTTGACAAGAGCAGTCCAGATTAAACGGTTCCAGCCGGAGAAGGCCATTAAACAGACACAGCTCATTGGTATTATCCAGAAAGGGAAGTGGCAGAAACACTTAGATGAGTTGTAATTGCTCTAAGGTGAGAAGTATTGTCTGTGAAGTCTCACCGTGAAAAGGCCCTGAAAGGGAGGGAAGCATGGACCATTTTCCTTTGTTTATTTGTGTGTGTTTAAAGTACTTCTCATTCCGGTTTCTTCAAAGAATGTGTAGCGAAGTTATTTGTGGTTTCAATAAAAATGACAGTGGATTAAAAAAAAAAAAAAAAAGGCCGAGTGAAGTGTGAGCTGAGTTCCACGGGAAACACAAAACTGACTTCTCATAATGTATAAAAATGCAACGTCGGTATTAAAATTCCCGTCAGGCCCTTGGGTGATTGGGTCCTTAAAAAGATGCCCATGCAGGATATGTAGTAGAGGAATTTGTTCAGCCTCCATCATCCTGCGCTCTGACGCGTTTCCATGCAAGGTGCTGCTCATTACCAGGGACGTCGGTTCTCTCTGACGCGCGTCTCAGTCCTCTGACGGCACCTGCCCCCTTATAAGCCTCAGTAAGTCACCGCCGGGACCCTCACCAACATCTCATTTCACCGTTCCTCTCAGTGGAAGAAGAGGAACTGGGAACTTCATAAAGCGTCTGAAATGTTCACATTTTTCCTCCGGTGCCCACGCACATGACTCATTTAGGACTCAAGGTAAGGTTTCAAAGTATTTACTTTTATTTTATTTTTATTTTTTTTTTCAAGTTTGAGATACCTCAATGAAACATTGTTAATCACAAAAGATTATTTCTCATTCCTTTAAGCATTCATGTTTGTTTTGTTTTCATTTTTTCCCCATGTAAATCAAGTAAGGCTGGTAGTTTCTGTCGTGAATCGTGTGCGTAAAGGAAATTTTATGCACGGGATTAATCATAGAAAGAGTCCGGCAAGGATGAAAGAAAAACGGACCAATGCAGACTGTAAACGACACTGTATGTTTGGAAGTTATTCTGAAAGATTTGACTCTTTTTACATCCAGTTGAGGATAATTTTCTGAATGATTGTTCTGCTCGGATTAGAGGTGAAATGCGCTTTCAGGTTTCTTTTAGAAGTAATTTTCATCTTATATAAGGTTGGACAAATCCTGTTGCTTATACACATTTCAATGTTTATTTCGCAACAGTATTGTAATACAGGAACTTATCACCACTCCCTCATTTATTTGTTTCAAAACAAAAAGTTGAACTGAGAGAATTGTCCTTCTCCCATGCGCCCCTGCGTGCGCCGGGCAGGTCTTCATGCCGTCCCGCTCCTAGCAGTAGACCGCTGCGACGATGACCGTTCATGTGGAGGGGCTTGTGGCTATCGCGGTCTTCTATCTGCTCATCCTGTTCGTCGGTATCTGGGCGGCATGGAAGAACAAGCACTCCGGGGAGGCGGAGGGCGCAGACCGCAGCGAGACCATCATGGTCGGCGGCAGAGATATCGGACTATTCGTGGGTGGATTCACCATGACAGGTGAGGAAAGTAGGGAAGTTAAGTTTTTGTTGTATTTTAACTTTGTGGCTTTTTAGACATATATCAGATAAGTTGAATGCAAATTAAGTATGAAATAGAAAAAGGAAGCATTTAGATTTATCTAAATAAAAGTTATGTTTAGGCTAATAATTATAAATTAATTCTGAGGTTTAATTTAATTTGTTTTTGTGGTTCCAGCGACCTGGGTAGGAGGAGGGTACATCAACGGCACAGCTGAGTATGTGTATCTACCCGGTTCTGGCTTGGCTTGGGCTCAGGCTCCTTTTGGATACGCTCTCAGCCTGGTTGTTGGTGAGCAGAGGTTTCCCATCTTTAATGTAAAATGTAATGTTGTTGCAATGTCACATAAAGAATCTGAAACAAAACCCTCATCGTCACATACCAGAGTACCGACCCTCATCCTGACTGAAAGGATAGGTGTCCTCTCTGATGAAACAATTAAATGTTTATTTGTTTTGCATTCAAAGAAGGTTAGGCACACAAATCAGCACACGAATCAGATCTTCTTATCAGAAATATGATATCCATTTCTCCATTGACAGTTATATTAGTAAGCATCACTTGAACCAGAGGCTCTGAAAAGTGGTCACCTCAATCCTCTGCCTGTCATGTGTCCACGCTTTGTCCCAGGCGGTCTATTCTTTGCCAAGCCCATGCGCTCTCGAGGTTACGTCACCATGTTGGACCCGTTCCAGCAGTTGTATGGGAAGCGTATGGGTGGGCTTCTCTTCATACCTGCCCTCATGGGTGAAATCTTCTGGTCTGCTGCCATCTTATCTGCACTCGGTGAGTTTAATTTCCAACTTGATTGAATAAAAACAGTTGGTGCGATTGTAGTTTGCTGTAATAAATCATGCTGCAGTTACAATAATGTTCTTCTGTCTGTCCGTAATTGCAGGTGCTACGCTGAGCGTCATTGTTGATATCAACATTAAGATGTCAGTAGTTATCTCTGCGCTCATTGCCATCTTTTACACCCTGGTTGGAGGACTGTACTCTGTGGCCTACACAGATGTTGTTCAACTCTTCTGTATCTTTGTTGGCCTGGTAGGTTCATCTGAACTCACAGTGATTGTTACAACTCAGTCATTTGTGTACTGAGTCTATTTCTTTAATTGAGCTCTTGGTTTTATATTTTTGCAACACTGCATGTGGTTGGACCTTAATTTCAAGCTAAATCAGCATTTATCAACCTCAAACCTGTAAGCTTGTCCACTTGAACTGTGTGCTTGTGTTCTTGTCTGTCTGCAGTGGATTAGTGTCCCCTTTGCTTTGACCAACCCTGCAGTGGCAGACATCACTGTTACCGCAGTGAAGCAGGTGTACCAGTCACCCTGGAGAGGCAGCGTCAACAAGAGCGACACGTGGGTCTGGATCGACAACTTCTGCCTGCTGGTACAGAACCTACAAGCTCTTCAGCTTACTCTTCTTAATGTGACAGTAAATCTTTGGTGAGCTGGTGAAGGCTCCATATAAAACTGGGACTGGAACTGTTGTGCAAAACCATATTTCCTCTGTTCCTGCTGCATCATTCTTAAATTTCTCAGTAATTTTAGTTTGCTTATGTTTATTAAATTCCACATCTCAGTGAAGAAAAGTTTGTTCGGCATGAATATTCTTTTTTTTTCCTTCTTCACTTTGAGCAAGCTCACGATATAGCAGAGGAACAACTGTTAGTTCTGCAACGCTGAACTTCACACAGTGAAAATCTACAGGCTTCATATCATAAACGCAAAGCAGTCGGCCTGCTTTGCTTTGTCAAATCCACAAATTTGAATTTGATTCAGAAATCTAGCTGACTTCACAGGAGAGCTTTGTGTTCATGAAACAAAAGTAAGCATCAACCACTGGATTTGTGTTCCAGATGCTGGGAGGAATACCGTGGCAGGTGTATTTCCAGAGGGTCCTGTCAGCCTCCTCTGCCACGTACGCCCAGGTCCTCTCCTTCCTGGCTGCCTTCGGGTGCCTGGTCATGGCCGTGCCCTCCGTTCTCATCGGGGCCATCGGAGCCTCTACAGGTCAGAGACCCGTGAGCCTGATTCAGCACAGTCTGTGTGTCGGGCTGCTGTTGGTAGTGTTTGTGTGTATTTTTTTTTTGGAGGGGGGGGCTCGGTATGGGTCCATGTTGCCCTTAGATCTGAGAGAGCCTGGTAAATAGCAGCTGGTTCATCTCATCTATAATGAAGCAGCAATCCATTTAATAACCATGCTGGTTGTGTAAATATTACATTAGAGGGAGGCAAGGGACCAAATTAGTGGTTTGAAATCCAGATTTTTTGGCATCAAATTCCTCAGAGAACAGGTGAATATGTAACTCTGTTGTGCCCTTTGCTGAAAGAGGAACTATGAGCAGAAATATAAATCAGTATATACATGAAGATAATGGTTCATGTTGTCAGTTAGACTTAAATATCAGCTTTCTTTATGTTATTAGTGAAATAAAATGTTTTGATCTTTAGGTATGATGTTGCACAAGTTCACAAGTATTTCATTTGTTATTTTACACCCTAGTTTGATTTCATTTTTTTTTTTTTTCCTTTTGCAGACTGGAACCAGACCAGTTATGGTGCTGTACCTCCTAAAGACAAGGAAGAAGCAGACATGATCCTGCCCATCGTGCTCCAGCACCTTTGCCCACCGTTTGTCTCCTTCTTTGGGCTGGGCGCGGTGTCCGCCGCTGTCATGTCCTCGGCAGATTCCTCCATCCTCTCAGCCAGCTCCATGTTTGCGAGGAACATCTACCAGCTTGCATTCAGGCAGTCAGTGAGTACAAGTAGCTTTTCATTCCACCAGATGTTGGCTTTTCATTTTGCTCTGGTTTCATCCTGGTCTGCAGACGTCTCAGTCCTCCTTTCCACCGCTCTCTGTCTCCTCAGGCATCTGATCGTGAAATCGTGTGGGTGATGCGAGTCACCATCTTTGTCTTTGGCGGCCTCGCCACCATCATGGCGCTGGTGACTGGCACAGTTTACGGCCTCTGGTACCTGAGTTCAGATCTAGTTTACGTCATAATCTTCCCCCAGCTGCTCAGCGTTCTCTTCATCAAAGGCACCAACACGTACGGCTCAGTGGCGGCGTACCTGTTCGGCGTGGTGCTGCGTATAGGCGGAGGCGAACCCTACCTGAAGCTGCCGCCCTTCATCTATTACCCCGGCTGGACGATTGAGCAGCGGAAAGATCACATGACCGGAGAGATGCAGGATGTCGTCATCCAGAAGTTCCCCTTTAAGACCATCTCCATGTTGGCCTCCTTTCTGGGAAACGTTGCTTTCTCATATCTGGCCAAGTACCTGTTTGAGAGCGGCAAGATTTCTCACAAATACGACTTTCTCGACGCGGTGGTGTCCAAGCACAGTGGGGAGATTATGGATAAGACCACACTCGTGACTCGCGGCAACAACATTGGGCTGTCGGAGATGGCGCCCGTCAAACCGCGGCTGAGCGTGACCTTGGCGGCCGCCTTCACGCGCCGCGACACGCTGCCGACAGAGACGGTGGAGGAGGAGGAAGAGGAGTCCAGCCCCGACTCCTCCCACCACGACGAGGAATGACAAAGTCAGGATCCGGTTAAAAGCAAAAAAAGAAGAAAAAAAGAAAAGAAAACATGGCGTTTGACTGAACGGCCAGAGAACCAAGAGACTGCGAGCAAACATTCTTCCTTTGGACTACAAAGTACATCGACCTGCAGGATATATAGAGTAGCAGCTTGCTTCGATGTCCAGACATGGAGCTGTGTTCCTGTGACGTAAAGCAACACACACACGCACACACACACACACCCACACACACACACACACACACTCACACACAGTTATTGTACTGAATATTCTACATATTTTCGACTGGTTTAAATATATACAGAAAGAAAATTTCAGCTGAATTATTATTAAAAAAAAAAAAAAAAATCAGTAGAATTGAGCTGAAGATGCTGTGCTAGTCCAGTGAGAAATGAAACAGATGAATAAGGTGATGTAGCTACAGCACAGACATCAGAGGGAGTATAAACAACAATATATGCACCAGTCGGACAAAAGCAATAACACATACATACACGTTAACATATGTACAGCTATTATAATAGAAAAAAACGCAGTTGTGAGAAGGTGAAATTAAAATACTTAATGTAACTAAATAATAGAAATCAATATATTTTATAACTTTAATGTGTCATATGAAGCTAATTGATTGATTTTATGCACAATCAAATGTCCAGTCCCACTAAAATAGCTGGGTTTTGATGACTAGGCCAAATCATAGTTCTTATGTTCATTATTTATCACCATTGAATTGCTATTTATGACAGTATATGGAGAAGAAAACAATCCAGGCGTCATGCTGAGTAGAAAATATACAAGCAGTAGTGGTGGTATAGCCGATTCCAGCTAAATAGCTACTATTCTCATTAATATCACGTGTAGATGCAGTTTTACGCATAAGAATTGGTGTGAATTAGTGTTTAAACTTATCTTGTATTCAGCTGCCTTAACGAAGCTCACTACTAGAGATACTTTTATTTCTGCAGTTCTGACTTTATTGTAGTCGGACTGTGGTGAACAAAGACTTGAATATGAATGTAACCTTCACAAAATATCTGAATAGAGCAAATAGTGTACTTCTACTGCTAAGTTTTTGTTTCTGACACACGAAATTTAAACCTATGCTGCAGAGCAGCATAGCGGTCGGTTGTGATTCACAGATTTGTTGTTTGTCTTTAGCAGCAGTGTACAGGTTATTTTCTCTGTGACGTGTGTTTGACATTTGTATACATATGAGGATAGAAAAATACGTAAGGGTGGTAAATAATGCTGTTTAAAACACTGAGATGATATGAAAGAATGCTGTCTAAATGTTTATTTATTTTTGATGTCCGAAAATGAAACAATAAAAAAAGGAAATAATGAAGGAAAATATCCTTTTATTAGAAAATAATAGAAGAAGTCACATAATTTTGAGTGTTGATAAATCTATAAAGAAAATCTATAAAGAAATACGGTTTATTGAGTGCTTTTATGAGTTATGTCGCAAGATGATATGAAATTGTGGAAAAGTGATCTTGCTTTGAGACACTTTTGTGTTATCAGATCCAAACAGAAGTGATTTGTCGCTGTTTGTCTTTTCACCATTTTAGAGACTTGTTTGGCTATTAAGAGTAAAAAATAAGGGAGAAAAATTGCAAAACTTTCCGCCATAAATATTGAAAAGAGTGTGGGTTTTTCTCATGTGTTTATTCTCATGAATATTTTTTATGTTTCAGTCCTTAAAGGATATGTTTGATAGAAAAATTTGAGCTACTCCTCATAATTTTAATGTTTTGCCTTAAATGCCGTATTCTAAGCTTAAAGGACGTGTCTCACTCTCATTTCTCAATTTGTTGAACCGCCTGAAATTTGTTTTTCTCTTTAGCCGAATGTTGGGAATGAATTTGCTGGGCCAGACTCTGCAAGGCCCTTTAGCTAGCTGCACGACGGACCGAGAATCAGAAGATGTCCGAAAACGTGACTGAAATTACGATCGCTTGGCTTGCATCTTTGTCCGCCTCCTTGTGCTGGAGTGAAAGACGGCGTCTTAAAATAGCTCTCCTCTCTGGTTATTTACATTACTCTAAGTGCTGTGGTGGCTCCGGTCTGGGACTCGGGGAGGGGCCACTCACATGTGGGTGGGACTGCCAGCGTCGGAAGTGGGTGTAGCTTACTGGCTTCGGCCGCCATTAAAATCACAAGCTCTCATGCGCAGGAATGACGCAGGTGCCCCGCCCTTCCGCTGCGCCTCCCCCGTCCATCGCCTGTGCCCTTTCGGACGTCCTTGAGAGCTGAGACCAATCCCATAAAAAAGAACGGAGGGTGGAGTAAAGAGAGAGGCAGCCCCATCTCCATTCATAGAAAGTATCTCAGAGAGCACTCATGATAATTAACAATTATGAAACAAAACTGTCACTTGTCCAGAAGTCAATCCATTTATTCAGGGCTCTCCGGAGGAGAGGCCATCGCTGGGGGGGAGGGGTTTGTGCAGCAGACCATCTTTGAGAGAGAGCGTTTGGACGCAAACCAAAACCGATTCGTTCTTTTTCAACCTCTGGATAAATTTAGAGTGTCCTTCTACGTCTTTTCCGACGTCATTGATAGTTTGGCGACATTTCCTGCCCGTCTTAAGTGTAATAATTCATATTTTCATTTCATCTTGGGTGAAGCTGGATTACAAGCAGGCTTCCGATGTTCTGTTTTTGATGATGGATTTGTTTTGAAACACATTCAAAGCATAAACATTTCAAATTGAGAGTTTAAAATGTTGAACTTTAGGTGCATTTTGTGTGCTTCATCTGAGTTTGGTAAATTGTCTATATTATTTCCAGACAAAGCTTGAAAGATAAAAAAGGAATATTGAAAAAAGGGGAATTCTGAGAATCCAGGTCCCACTTTGCCTTCATGTGGACGTGGAGATGAGATTTATGGGAACAGATAATGCAGTCTGATCGACATCTTACGTACATGCAGCAAGATGGGCATTGCTTAAAGAGAGGACACACAGCAAGGAGACTGTCCACGGGTCAGAAAATACTGATTATAATGATTATTTTGTGTATGATTTACAAGCACATTTAAGTTTCCACTGTTAATTCAAATAAATTAAGTTTCCCTATTATAGAGAGGATGAACTAATATCTGCTAGAAGTATCACACAAATCTATGATTGAATTTTACAAATTGGATTCAGTTTGGCATTGTTTAGCATGATAAGACAGATATTTACTGATATTTACTGTTACGGCTGAAAAGGGAAAAGAGAAATCCGAGCTGCATTTTATTTCAAGTTTAAAACTCAGTGTTTTATCAGCAGCCTTGTTATTACAAATGTCTTCAAGTTTTCAATATATGACTGATTAATCCATTATCTTGTATTTAGGCTCTTGAAAACAATTTTGTCTTTATAATTTTTTATAAAGACAATAGTAAGAAATGTATTTTAAAGTTATCACCCTGCACTGTAAACGAGTAAATGAAGCTTGTGGTTTTGACAGAAAGTCTCTGAGTGATGAAGTTTATGAAGGCAATCTCAAAATTCCTCATGTCCGTCTCATCATGACTGCAAAGTTCAGACTAGAACTGAGGAGTGAAACTGAGTGCCAGGGCTTAACAGATATAAAAATGTTAACTGTATTGTTTTCAAGAGTCTCTTTACTTTGAGAGCTGAGCACACAGGTAAAGATTTGTTTTCTTCTTCAGGTGAAAAGAAACTGATACGTATTTCTAACTGTGAATCCAAATGAAGAGCTCGGGCTTCTGGATCCCTTCCCCCCTGCTAATACGACACAAGACAGCTCATATCTCATCTGAGGCTGAGACGTCACATCATGTCGGTGGGGCTACTATTTATGTCCGTTTTAAGTAATGTCCCCTGTAATTTAATAACAAGCAAGCTAATTGAAACATGGGGAAAAGACAAGGGATGAAATGGGGCATATAAAAAAAGAAGGCAGATATATGTTACTGTGAGGGTGGAATATATTACTATCAGGTTTTTTTTTATATGAGTTGGAACAAATGTACAGCTGATGCAACACGTGCGCAAACCTACAGACTCACACACACAAACGCCGTACGATAATGTCATGTCTAATTGTTTCCAATATATCTCTCCATCTCCTCCATTAGTCCTTCCAAGCAGCTGAGGAGCATCTATGGCAAAATGAATGTAGTGGCTGCTCTAATCGAATCAGCCGGGGGAACTTAATTATAAAAGCAGCTTTGTTCCACTCTGGTCGGCTGCAGGTAGACCGTCTGCAGCTCAGCGTAGGAATGAGACAAAGGCTGTGCTATCTGTAAAAGTCCTGAAGAGCCATGAAGCAGCCTTAGTCACATGGAATAACATCGGGGACAGAGTTTCCCAGATCCTACAAGACAGGATTTTACAAGAGTTTGGAGAACGTCAGCTACGAGCGGATCAATGAAAACAAGACTGTCCTGTTGCATGATGGTCCATATGCAGAGACTGGAAATAAGAGGGTTAAAAAAAATGTACAAAAACTGAAGTCATATAGTTAAAGTTGAAATTCTAGTGTTACTGATTTCTTCATTTTTTCATCATTATATTTGGAGTTTAGCGATGCAGTTCACTCCAAGTCAAAGTCAGTGCAACATTGTGGTCAACAGCCTCATGACCTCTCTAGTGTGATCTTTACTTAATTCAGATGTTTTTCAGTTCATCTGTCTCTTATTGTCCTGAGAGCTTCGAGCATTAATATTCATTCCAGAATCTCTTGGAGACTTAGACATCTTTTTGTGATTGGGAGATTGAGTAAAAATTCAACAAATATGAGTATGAAATAGAAATGCAACTTAATCTTTTCACATTGCGGTGGGTGTGTTTTTGTTCATGTGACGGAAGCTCTGCTTTACAGCATGTTCTCCTCGGCCCATCTCTCTTACAAAGGCAGAAAAGCAGGAGCATCCTGAATGGACCGTCTTTTTTTCCCTCCTCCATCCCATAGAAAGTCAGCGGGGAGAATAATGCAGTGACCATGCACACGCACAAGCACACACACATAGAGAAACACACATTCGCCCCAGGGGAGCTGTTCACTCTCTGAATGGAGGGGCCGAGGGAAGGAGGGTGGATGGGACCCATGTGAACCATTCACACACACACACACACAGGAACACACACGAGCAGTGAGGATGGGGGAGGAACCGAGGGGGGACAAAGAAAGAGAGATGTGACATTTCAGATTGGACATGTTTCATATCTACACTATTAAAATTTAGAACCTGTTTGATTATGTGACGTTAGAAAATGTGATCTGAATTTGTGTGTGTGTGTGTGTGTGTGTGTGTAGTCTGCGGCGCTGAAGGATTGATATGGTCAAGCAATAGAAAACTCAAAGGACGGAGACGGGAAGAAAATGTTAGGAGGGTCGTTGCACCTCTTAGCTCATCATGACGCCCATCAGGCTGCAGCCCCACCCAGTCCCGTGTGTGTATGAGTGTGTGTGTGTGTGTGTGTGTGTGTGTGTGTGTGTGTGTGTGTGTGTGTGTGTGTGTGTGTGTGTCTTTAGTATCACAATCAGTGCCTCGGCTGAGCCTGAGCCAGAGGATCCATTAGAGCTGATTGAGGAGCACAAGGGTGCAGATATAACCCTGAAAGAAGGAGGGGAGAACACACACACACACACACACACACACACACACATACACACACACACACTGCGGACCAGCCACATAAAAAATGAGAAAAAATGAGTACAATGAGTACAACTGGAGCCTGCACCAATGAGTCAGGCAGGTTAAGAAACACATGAGTGCAGAAATACCCGCAACACCCAGAAATGACTAAGATGTCCATGAACTTCTAAATATACTCGGTGAAATGGCTACTAAGAATTAAATAAAGTACATTATATGAGGGTCACTTTGCTTATGAAGTCAGCAATGTCTGCCTTGGCATGCACACGACATGCACTGCAGTGATTTACCAGAACATGTTCAAATGCAAATGCCTTCGCTGCAGTTCATAGACCACATTCATTTCCACGTCAGAGGATCATCGGAGGATGTTTGAGGCCCTTAAACCCCAAGTCATGTTGTGTGACGAAGGGCGTCTGGCATAAACCTTGTGCCAAAACAAACATGCAGATCACATGTTCGATCACAGTGGCGACGTGACAGAGAGCAGCAGAAACACATTCTCTCCATCACTGTTACACTGGAGAGAATAAAGATCAAGGTGGAGCGCTGAGAGCTTTGGCTTCACATCAGCCTTGTTTCTGGGTCGAGTCCAGTTGGGAGCCTTCCTGTGTGTACTCTGGTACTCTGGTTTCCTCCCACAGCGTTTGTTTGTTTGAGGTCACTTGGTGGCTCTAAACTGTCTGTTGGAGTGAATCGGAGTGTGAGGCCATCTGTGTCGCTGCTTGCTTTGGGATGGACTGGTAACCTGTCTTAAGACCTTTGACTTCACTCGTAGTTAGTTGGAATTGATCCCCGCCCTCCCACAGCCCTGGATTCAAGAAAGGAGTAGAAATCATGAATGGACGGACCTCTGATCAGCCACTCTATTTTCTACAGGAACAATTCATGCAGTATATTTAAGCTGCTGTGTATGAGTGCCTGGCGTTTTTTGTTTTTTTTTAAGCAATGAACACTGCCTGACTGTTTTCAGGTGTGGAACAGGATTTGTGATACAGTCAAACAATAACTTCAATTTTGTACACATAAGAGACCGCCTATATCACTCTTTTCAGTCTGATAACGTTTTCTCTCATCCCCTGGTCACTGCTTGGTCTTTGCAGGTGCAGACAGAAACATTTATACACCACCCAAGCTGGGCATGCAATCAAAATTTCGAGAGGTCTTAAAGGGGTTTAGGTTTGAACAAGCCACATGAATTGCACACAAGAAGTCCAAAATCCTGATTGTTCTTTTTATTTAAGATGATGCCACATTTGTAAGGAACATTTATTCAGGGGGAAAAATCCTCCACATGCAAAATGACTGACTCTTATTGCATGGTTTGTGTTTCATTGTTTGGAGCACACACATTCAGTTTACTGCCATATTTTAACTTTTGTGTTGACAAAGAAGAAGAATGGACAATGATAGGTATATCTTACAGTTTTATCTATTTCTTTTGCATTTCATGTTTTAAAAGCATTTGTGAATTACTACTCATCATTTAAACGTATCAAATCCACGTCCATCTGTATTTACATCAGTTTCCTTTCAATTAAAAAAAACCCCACACCTGAGTCATGTAAATCTTGTTTTAAATTATTTATCTTTTATAAAACAGAAATAAATCTCAAATTCCATGATCTAAATGAGAATACAAACTGTACTTATCCCTGCACCATCATGTTTGTTGAACTCTTTGGGAGTATACGTGCAGAAGAAACAGAAAAAAGAATGAAAAGACTGTAAGTTCAAGTGCTTTAGGAGACAAAGAGACCACGTATTTCCCTGTTGACAAAGAAAAGGAGAACATTCCTGATGCTTGTTTTTGTCTCTGAATGGGTAGAGGTTCAGAGGCGGGGATCTGAATGAGTTCGAGAGAGGAGAGAGAACACGGGGGTGATGGGGTGGGTGCTGCAGAGGTCTCACTCCAGCAGGCTGCAGAGTGACAGCGTCTGGCTGCGTGTCACTTCAGGAGGCTGCTTTCTGTCACCAGCAGGAGGACAAACGACTCCTCGGAGTGGGGGAGAGGTAGTAACCCAGCACTGCACACACAGACACACACATATTCATAACAATACTGACACACACGTTGTGTGCCAAAACTGGAAAAGCCTCAGTTCAAGCAGCAGAATATATCAGCAGCCACGCTTGACTTCTATATTCCACTCACCTCAGTTTTGGCAAGTTTCTTGCAGCTCTATGTTAAAATGCACGCGATTCATGAGAATACTGCTATTACTGCCATTGTAGTTTTACTAGAGTGATGCATCCATCCATCCATCCATCCATCCATCCATCCATCCATCCATCCACCACTAGATGGAGATGATGAACAGAATACAGTGTTGTGAATATAGGTTGACTTTAAATCAAAGGACTATTGTCTTTCATAAAAGAAATCATATAATGTTAACCGGGATTAAAAAATCTTATTATTCATAATGTTTAAAAAAAAAAAACGTGTGTGTTATGTATGTGACATAAAGTTTTAGGCTAAGCAGACATTTGAATGGAAACTTAAAGGAGAGACAATAACAGGGCTGATTTTCTGCATAGGAATAATAAATGAGTTGTCACAATTCTCAGGTAACCTTCAAATTATCCAGGAAATGGTCGGGGAGCTAAACTTTACAACTTTCTTTTTCCAATTATCTCCTGCCAGACTGTGAGAAAAAGGGGTAACCTTTTACAGCGATGACAGACAAAAAGTAGAGAGTGGTCAGGCTGGCAATTTGGTGTGGTGAGTTGAGAAATGATGAGAAATCTTCTTTTTTTTTCCCACTATGACAACAACGCTTGTGATCAGTGTTTGTGACAGAGCTGTTTCTCAAACCTTCCATAAACACATCCAACATACTCCACTTAATTTATGGACTGTGTGTGGTCATTCCAAAAGACCCATAAAAGAACAATAATAACGTTAAAATCAGTGCTGAATGACAAATATTGAGACACGTGTAGTTTGTCTCTGAGGGGTGTATCTTGGTGTAATGGTTATGACTCTCACCTCGGCTCGTAGTGAGACGGCCATCGGTCCAAGGCTGCTTCTTCCATATGTGTGTAACTGGTGACTCTAAATCGCCTGTAGATCTAAATCTGTTTGTCAGTCTTTCTCTCTGTGGTTAGTTTTTGAGCCATATGCTTCAAATGGAATTCAAACAGGGGGTCAAGATGGAACCTAATGTAATCCAAAACTTTATAAACCGTTCTACTCATTTCTATCAAAAAATGATCACATAATTCTACAATTCTACAATTTCATTTAGCAGACGCTTTTGTCCAAAGCGATGTACAACACAAGCAACAATACAGACATAAGAAAGAAAGAAACCATTAGTAAATGCTTCAGTTGCTTCAAGTGCAATTGGTCAAGGGAGTTGCCATCAAGTTGCAGAAGAGGAGCCACTACCCCCCCCCCCCCTCCCCCCTTTTATTTTATTTTATTGTTTTTGTTTTTTTTTTGTCAACTTAGTCAGTGGTCCATAAGTGCTGGGTTTTAGAACACCATAAGTTCAACACAGTGTAAATTAATACTAATCCGTGTTTTGTACTGTTTAATTGAACTCTCAGTCCATCAGAAAACAGAGACACAGACGATCTGTCAGACTTTATGCTTTTCAGACTTATGAGGTAACCTAAGAAATTATTTTGGACGGTGGAAGGAAAAACACAGGGAGACCATGCAAATCTCTACAGCCAGTGTAGCAATAATACAATGACAGGGGGAAATAGAACTGCTTTTCTACATGCTCACCACTAGATGTCGCTCTGACATAAAGAATAAGAGTGACTGGAGCGGTTCAAAACCAGGATGGTGCATTCACGTTTATACTGGAAAAATAAGAACTTCAACTGTCAACACAGCAACAAGTCTTCGTGGGATGACATTACAAGAAAAGAATATTTATGATCTGAAAATCCACCATTCATATTTAGTCTTGATTTTAGAGGATTTCTAAAGTTTTTGTTTTATGGTTTGCACTATCAAATGCATTGTATAAATATACCTTTAATAACAAGATTAACAATTGAAAAGTGTGATTATCTTCATCAAATTATCATCACTTACTGTAAATCAGGACCATATACTTTTTTGAAAGCGAGAAGTTCATTGAAGGTATTAAATTATATATAAAAAAGCTGCTGGTCACAAACTTCCTGCATAACTGGAATTTTAAATAATGTGGTCTTACGTGTATTGACATTTAGTGTATGGCTTGTTGACCACTTACAAGGTCTTTTTGGGGGCCAACAGGTGCCCACTAGTTCCACACTGACCACCCCTGAGTGAGGATATTAGGAAACTGAATCATGTCTATCAAAATATTAATATTTTATACTGTCATAAAATGCTTTACTCCTTTTTTCTTGAAGTAGCACCTTCTATTCTGTAAATCAAAGCAACAAAAGCCTCTGGAGATGTTCTCCATATCCCCATGTAGTCGACTGTACAACTGAATCAACAGCATCTGCACTGAAACGCCATCCTGATTAGTCTTCATTACTTTCTCATATGTTGTGATCCATTCTGCAGACAGAAGCTCACCCCCTCTCTCTCTTTGAATATTTGTTATTTCAGACATCTATTATTTCTGACACACATCAGGATGTTTATTGCCACAGTGCAGATAGATTTAATTCAGCCGTCCCTCTTATGAGAATTTGATGCTCGTCACGAATCAAACAAAATCCAACATCAGAGGTAACAGAGGCGTTACAACATCTGCGGACAGTATGTGCAATGATGTCAGTGGTCGACCTCGAGAGAAATGCTGGCGTGTGTGTGTGTGTGTGTGTGTGTGTGTGTGTGTGTGTGTGTGTGTGTGTGTGTGTGTGTGTGTGTGTGTGTGTGTGTGTACTGAAATATGAACACAGAGTACATTGCGCTTCAGGACTAGATCAAAGAGGTCTTTGGTGTTAAGCTGAAATCAATTCTGTCTAAAGACTTGTGTGGGTTTGAGGAAAATTGCTGCCTCTTTTTAGGAGGTGTTTTGAGGCATCATAGATCAATCAGACTACTTTTTTCTCTGTATACGTGTACTCGGCTATTACTCCACTTTTCAGGGGTGAACACAGAGCGACCCCCGACACAAATAGCCAACCCATCTTGGAAATAAGAGACTGACTCCAAGCTAAGGTGGTGTTTTCACCAGCTTGACCTCTCTTGCATCCACAGTATAGTTTTTAAATTTGTGAAAGGCCTGGAGACAGGTTTAACCTCAACTGGAAAGAAAATTGTACGACTTATGTGGCAAATAACTCAAAATCCCAACTTGCAGTCCTATAATAACAACCATGAAACATTAGGTTTAGCTGCTCTGCATCACCATTATATCATAGCCTTCAGTTGAGCCAGTTCTCATTAAGCGGGAAAAGTCGTTTGAATATTTCAGACTGCTTTAGAGAAGAGTGGTCCTTAAAGACCTCAAATAGGATGATCAAAGCCCACAGGTGTGCTGCAATAACGGTGTATCCTGAGATCAAACTTTACTCAAAGTACCACAACTGTTTATAATCTCCCCGCTTCTTTAATGGATCAGGTTATATAATGGGTTATTAAAATCACAGGGCTTCATGGAAACATAATGACTTCTCTGGCTGTCAAAATAAAACACTCTTCACTATAACATCATGTTTGCTTCTGGTAAGTCGAGGGTGGAGTAACATCATCTCCTTGAGCTGGCATGACCCCAGATGATAACCGAACACGCTCGCATCTTAAACAGTCATAAGTTGGCCCACAGGGAGAACATGCAGTCTGGACAAAGAAGCAGTGGGGGTCTTATTCTGAGGTAAGTAGCCTACCAATACTCCACCTGTGTCCTTTTAAGACTCTTTTCTATGGGTGCATACAGAGCTGTAGGAGGACCCCGGCACCCTGTTACAGAAACCAGCACATCCTCACTTGCAGCAGTCAATGGGCCATCATAAAGGCAGTAAAACTATTCACCATCCTTTATGGTCATAAGAAGCTTGGAGCTGATCACGGCTCTTTAACACCATCATAAAGATTTGTGAAGGCTTTAGCAGTACTGGATCATGAGTGAGACAGATGAGTGATTTTCTCGATGACCAGCTTTGGAAACATTTGTGATAGAGGGGATTTATTTTAAGAGGAGAGAAAATGTGAATTTATGTAATATTTTCTGCAGCTAAAGGCTGATGACTAAGACAGACAGGAGTTATTTGGAATGATCTCGCTGTTTTGAGGTTCTCGATGCCACCTGATGGATTTTTTTTGGTGTTTAGTGGGAAGTTGGAGCTTACATGAAGCCTGTGAAGGCAGCACAGTGTCAGAGCTTTCCGCTCAACAGTTAATGTCTCTGCTGGCAGTCCTTTTTTTTTTTCCTTCTCCTCCCACACAGCCAAACCAATATAAACATTTCTGTACACTGAGCACACTGCCGGCCATATCCGCCCTCCTCAGGTCGCCTGAACGGGGACGCGGTCGGGATCGAGCCATGGCGCAAACTTCAACTTTCCCGGACATCGTGGAGCTGAACGTGGGGGGCCAGGTGTATGTCACCCGGCTGGAAACTCTCACCGCGGTGCCCAACTCCCTCCTCTGGGCCAAGTTCGGCCAGGGCTCCCCGGAGGAGCTGCCCAAAGACAGCAAGGGCCGCTTCTTCTTCGACCGGGACGGCTTTCTGTTCCGGTACATCCTGGACTATCTGCGGGACTCGGAGCTCTTCCTGCCCGAGTTCTTCAAGGAGAGGCGGCGGCTGCAGAAGGAGGCGGACTTCTTCCAGCTGCCGGAGCTGTCCAAGCGCCTCGCCGCCGCCAGCAAGGACAGCTCGTACGCCGAGGACAGCGGAGACCCGGAGGAGGCAGAGCTCAGCAGCCCGGTCACCTCCTCCTCGGACCGGACGCTGCGCTCCCCGGGGGCCGACTCCGGCTTCATCACGGTGGGCTACAGGGGCTCCTACACCATCGGGAGGGACATCCAGGCGGACGCCAAGTTCCGCAGGGTGGCCAGGATCACCGTGTGCAGCAAGATCTCTCTGGCCAAGGAGGTTTTCGGGGAGACCCTGAACGAGAGCCGCGACCCGGACAGGCCGCCCGACAAGTACACGTCCCGGTACTACCTCAAGTACAACTTCCTGGAGCAGGCGTTCGACCGGCTGTCCGAGGCGGGCTTCCACATGGTGGCCTGCAACTCCACCGGGACCTGCTCGTACGGCAGCAGCGACCCGGGGGAGGACAAACTGTGGACCAGCTACACCGAGTACGTCTTCTGCCGGTGAACGGAGCTTCAGTCAGCATCTTTTTGGGAGATCTGCGGGTTTTACTTGGTCTTCTTCAGTTTCTGACACTTCCATCGGCCTGTCGGACCAGGCTGTGGTTTGGGTCACTTCTCTGCTTCACTCATTGGTTTGTGGGAAATATACTGACTTTTTTTTTGTCAAATTGTTTTTTTTTTTCTGTGGCCCACTGAGAAAGTTAACCTTTATGGCTTTCACAAAGACTGCTCTGTTGTTCTGAATTTCAGTGGTTCCTCCTGGAGGTTAAAATGTTGGACCTTCTTTTGATCTCTTGTGCTTGAATTGTCATGTTCTTTTAGCTTTTACCCTCAATTCCACTTTTTCTCTTCTTACAGCTCCCAAATCGTAAACTCTGAGCTTTCAGATGTTGTTATTCTTTAATTAATCTAACTTTTCTTCGATCTGGTTTGGATCCACCCTGTTTTAACGAGCACGCATTAGGGAAGTCGTTACTGTCATGTTTGAGCGGCTGTAAATCTTCCCTCTTTAGATATTATTACTGCAAATTAAAGTGTGACATTGTATCATTACCTAATATGTTTGTCATGTTGAGTTCACAGTGGAAACTTCTGCTTTATGTGATTTATCTAATGCAAGCAATCTTATTTCATATTCAGTTATTATCACAAATGTGTTGCTTTTTCTCTCCAGTCTTGGTTATTTCCATGTAAATTTATAAATAGAAATAAAACATTTGAGATGGTTTCTACGTCATTTTTTTATTGTTAGATTTATTCAGCATACCTTGCTGCCAGGACGAACTTCAGTCTCCAAATGTTGCAGATTACGTCAGTGAACTATACACCCCCATCCAAAAGCTTTGACCTGACTTGAGCTGTGTTTATATAAGGGCTTTTTTTGCCATCAAATGTGACATTTATTCATCATAAATCCAAAGATAACTGAGTGAATAGACGAGTGTGAGCGAGGACGTAATGAAGACAAAAATCTACCGATATTAAGCAAATTGCCTATCGAGGGTTGTGTATTCTGGTAATCATCACAGCAGTGATGATGCGAATTCCACCATATTACAGAATTAGTCATCCTCGTGAAGCTGGGTCGTATTCAGCCCTCCTGTTCACTTTCCAGGAGAAGAAAAGATGTTCCTGTCCCAATGTGACCTGATGCATATAGGAAAGAAAAATTCTGCCTGACTCCAGCTGACTGTTTCGAACAAGTTCCTTTAAAAAGTTATTAGGATGGTACTCGATATCTTTCTCATAAAATAGTTTCACAATTTTTTTTTATTGAACAGTTCCAGTAATTTGCAATTAATTTTCCATGTTAGTACAGTCTCAACTAAACACCCCATTTACCTTCGACTTTAAGTGTAATTCAAGATTAAACTGAGACAAATTGTTGCCAAAAACAGAACTTAGTTGAGCGTCTGGCAGAGCAGTGTAGCGAAACAGACGAGGCCTGTTATCTCCCCTGGGCAGGATGGGAAAGAGGAGGAGGGGGGATTTCTCTTTGGCTGACGAGTACAGTAATCAAATGTCTGTTCTCTTGTGGGATCCTGGGACACAAATCCAAGCTATCCCAGTATGAAGTCCAATACAAAAAAAAAAAGGCTTTGTGTGGGCTGTGCTAGTGTGCTTGAATGCAAATCTGCACAGGGAATCTATAAAAAAAAAAAAATCTGCAAAATGAATCATTTGTTTGTCAGATATCCAGCAGCATCTGAAGCTCTCACTGCGAAATATGTTGTGAGAAGATTTGTTCTCTATATTTCTATATGCAAATATACACAAACAAAAAATGAACAAGCATGCAAAAAAAAAAAAAAAAAAAAAAAAATGCACACTTGCCTCTTCAACCATCCAGCCACCCACACACACTTCTGCTACCAAGGAGCTTCATAAGAGCTTCAAAGATAGACATGTCAACTCCAGAGACTTCATATCTGCTGTCAGCTGATGCTGCCATCTGGACAGGAAAAAGGAAGGATCGACCACGAGTCTTCCTCTTCTGTGAGCAGCAGAAACAGGACGTAGCCAACAACTGAGCGACAACTGCGGGTCAGCAAAATGAAACACAAGTGTCTGACTTCATATCTGTCAAGGAGAAAGAGAAGAATAACAGGTGATTCCTTTATAGTGCTTTGAGATGCAAGGATACTTTCCAGCCTTATATTATTGAACTGGAGGGATATCGAACGTTGTTTATAAATGCTTTTCAAAAGATACTTCTTATTTTTTTAGGCAATAGCAGCTATCTTTGACAATGATGTATTTTCAAAGAGCCTTTTCTGTGTTTGTGTCTTTAGGCGATAAACACCTCCAAAACACATTTATGCTGTTGAAATAGAAAAACATAAATGCCCAAATGCTGAACATGTGCGTGCACGCACACACACACACACACACACACACACACACACACACACACACACACACACACACACACACACACACACACACACACACACACACACACACACACACACACACACACACACACACACACACACACACATAAACTCACCTATTCACACACATACATACTCACAGTTATGAATACAGAGAGCGTGGGCATCAGATAGATAAAGAAAGCCAAATTAGCCAATTTGCAGAGTTGGAGATAACACAGACATGCTGGCTTTTTCATATCAGCCTGCATGTGTTAAATCTTTCACACTCTCTCTCACAGTTTCTCCTCCTAGCTGACTGTGACCTGCACGTCTCTGATGCTGCTGCTCTTGTTTTTTTATTATCTCTCCTCTGATGTAGTCACATCACACTGTCCACAAAGAGAACAACAGATGAATAATAAAGCCAAGCTGCTTTTCCCTTTGTTTAGATCAGGTGATGCAGCAGGAAATAAAATCTGATTGCCCCGAGGTTAAAAAAAGAAAAGCGCAAACAATCTGCTTTCATTTCCAAGTGATCTGAAATGTCCTTTTTTTACAGTATGGTCTCGTCACTTCTGATAATCCTGGTGAGTGTTCTGTTACATATGCACTTATAAGTACATTTGTCAGGAAGTTAAGCTTGTTGTGATGCTTGAGATTAGCTGAGAAATCCCAACAAAGGAAATGAAAAGTTCACAAAAAATAACAGAGAAGAGGAACTAGAATGAAATAAATGTCGCAAAGCTCAAATAATCATCTTACTTTCATCAGTGTCATGACTGAAGAGTCTCTGCATGAAAGAATTCGCTCAGCTATCATTTCCCTATCTCAGAGATATCACAATGCTTCCGAAAATGGCACTGAAATTTAATTACGCAACCATTTCATTTAACAGTCCAAAGCTGGCTCTGCAGAGCAGCTATTTTATGCCAGTATGTCAGCATGGTGCAAAATTTCCCAGGAACCAGAATGTGACTTCAATGCATTTGAGAAAAGATTTTTTCTTTTAAGTGAATAGTCTTGCAAAGTGATCTGCAGAAATGGTAAAATGCAGACACAGATCGCATTCAGCACACAAGTGTCACGAACAATCATCAGGGGATATGAAGACATTTTCCGTCATGTCTCACACAGATATACAAAAATTGCTAAACGTTTTTGAGAAATACAGAGAAATGGTTTACATGTTGGGAACAGAAAAAGAAGATTGCCGACTGAATGTTCACCAAACACAATGACTCCAAACAATTATTCTCACTCCTTCTTGAAATAGCATGATTTGCCTGTTGCCAACTCCAAAGAGGATGACATAAACGCACACACACACACGCACGCACGCACGCACACACACACACCTTTTATGAAAGCTTCATTCTACACAAATGAGACGAATACAACCAGTTAAATTCACCACTGATTATTCACAGTGTTACCATGGATTGGGAAAAGTATGTCAACCCATTGAGTCGACACTGGATCCAACCCAACAGTGGGCAAAGGAAACACACTCCCAGTATAGTCAAAGTAAGACAAGTTTCTGACTTTTTTGTTTTGGTTTTTAAAATTTCTCCGAATTGGTTATAATGAGATTTGATTTCTGTCTGGGACATAATATGAAATCACAAAGTGTTTAAATTAATTGTACCGCTCAGACAACTATAATTATTGATGTAATTATTGAGGACAGCTGGGGAATCCAAAATTGTTTGATTGGACTCAGGACATGGATATCTGAACCCAATTAAAGAAACAAGATTAAGACATGGCAAACAGCTGCTTCCACTTGTACAATAAAGACTCAGAAACTTTCTCAGTGTGCTCTTCAGTGTTTACAAGAAGCATCTGTTAATGTTGCTGACTTCCATAAGACCAAAACGGGTCGTATAGTCATGTCAAAGTTTATGTGCGGTCTACGACCTATAGATGAACATACTGACAACAAACAGAGATGATTTAGTGTGCTGGCTTCTCTCCCACAGGGATCTCAGCCAAGATGACTCCAAATGGGTAAAACAGAGTTAAATCAAAAGGCTTGAGGGAATGTCAGGAGGAATCATTAGATTTTCCATTCTTGTTAGTTTACATGCTCCAAAAATTATCAATGATCCAGTTGAGACAGATTATTCAGTGAGCTCAAAAAAGCTGGTCACACCTGAAGTACTCATCATATGACTGCACTGACGCAGTGCTGTAAAATGAAATGGTCACAAACGTTCCGAAAGATTGTGATCTGAAGATTTTGATCTGCAGCAATAAGGAAGAACTTCATTTTTAATACTAAAGAGTTTTTAAGCACTTCAGTTCTGCTTGAGCGTATTTAGTCACAGGCTGCTTATAGCAACAATAACCCCAGTTGAAATCCAGACTTCGGAGTTTTTCTGTGCAGAATTTGTATGTTATCCATGTGACATCTGAGGTTTTCATGCATGGCCCCAAAATATGTTTAATCTGCAGGTATATGAAGAAGCTTGGTTTTTATTGCCAAATAACTTTAAAACCAATCCAAGTCTTTCTATCGTATTCTAGCAGTTCAATGGCCGTGCTCAAAGCTGGATGGATGGATTTGTGAATACATGTGACTGAGCAGATTCCATCAAACCTAATAATAATAATAATAATAATAATAATAATAATACATTTTATTTATAGGCGCCTGTCAAGACACTCAAGGTCACCGCACAACGAAACAAGATAAAAACAGTTTCAATACATAGGTTAAAATGACAATGACCAATTCATGCAGAAAACATTAAAAAAGAAGAAAAAAATGTATCTGCAATAAAGCAACTGTAACAGTTAAAGCACCTCTTTAATACATCGTTAATACAGTAACGATGTACAGTAAAAATAAAAATTCTGATTTTGTCTGAGTTCCTTCACAAAAGATAAAAAATAAAGAAGAAAATAACAGGACTGGATTTTCAACTCTGAACGCTTTGAGCATATCAGCTTTCATATACTCAGTGACTCAGAGACATTCCATGGCACTGACTACATTGAAGTCTTTTGAATTATCTTTCTTAAAAAAAAACCTTTGTTGTTGACCTTAAAAACAGCTGTTACCCCGACACAGACTATACTTACCTGCTTCATCCTGAGCTTTAAGTCTCATTACTTATCTTGTTTTCTTGGTATTGGTGTAAACACTTCACTGTTTGAATAAACCCTGCAAACCTTTTCAACCATTTATGGCTACTGTAAAGTATACAAAAGATACCAGAACGTCACACTCTGCAGATGCAGACAATTCTTTTATGATCACCTTCACACAATTGGTGTGGACTACTAGGTACTCTAATATTTTTAGCAACAATAGTTTTATTATTTGCCACCGAGAAGTGAATGAGTAACAGTATTGAATCTTCAACACTTTTCAGAAGAAATAAAAAGTCCTGAAGTGCTATTTTTTTGTTTGTTGTTTTATAATGGTCGATATGATGCAAGACTGAAGTTTTCTGCTTCTCTAAACTACACTGGCACATTCATGGGAGCACAAACATCCTTTATGTCCAATCCCTCCCTGGGGCGGCGGTCGAGTGGAGCCACTAAATCTCGGTTGAGTCACAATCCATCATTTGACGACTTAGCCACGCTGTAGAATTGTGCCCCTTCTATAGCATTGAAATGCTGCTATCTATAATTCAGCAACATTCTTCAGTTTTACAAACTGACACTTCATTTGTCATAATGGATGTTGGCTTCATGTTGACCTGATTTCCTCCTCAGTTTTGAGCAGTGATAGATTAGCTGGGCGGCACATGTTTGTCTTCAAGTGGAGTATGGAATTCAATCACCCCTCAGAAGAGGATAAGATGCAGGAAATGAAAGCAATAATGAATTCTAGTCAGGACTTTGCTCCCTCAGCGAGCTTGACGTAAGTCTGTTTCATCTTATAAAGTCCCACAAGTGAAAGATACAATCCTGCAGACGGGCTTTTCTCCCTGTACCATCCTGCTCCCTGTGATCATGAGCACAGCTCTGAAAGAGAGGGAAAAAAAGTCAAAACAACATATGGAATCAGATCATATATCTAAACATAACAGCGCTGCAAAATACCTTCAAAAGACTGCTTCATGTAACACAACAGCGACATCAAAGATGTCTGACACTCTCCATGGATGCAAAAAAGTCACATCAGGTTCCAACTGTAAGTTTTCAAAGTAGAAAACTATACGTTTAACTAATGAGAATGGCTTGTGCTTTTTAAACTACCAGTTTAGTGCAGGAAACAGTTTCAAACAACTTTGTTTTAGGAGGATATTCAAAGCAGAGAAGAACACAGCACTAGGAAATGCATTTCTGTTGCAGTTTTATCACAATTGACTTGCGATGCAAGGAAAGGAAAACAATTTGCTCCGAGTTGCTCAGTAAATATTGACAGTACTGTGACATTTCTGTATTCGCCGTTTTGACCGTTGTTTCCAATGTGTTTGCAGCACTTAATGCTTGCCCCGCGGTCAGCCATGAGAAGGATAAAAGTCAAGTATGGCTGCAGACAGAGATTAAAATCTGCGATCTTCCAGTGGCCATGTTATCCGCCTCCTTCAAGGACTCTACCCCAGTGTCTCTGGCTGTAAACTTCCCTCTCTCCGTCTGCTCGGCGGAGTTTCTGTCAGGTAGGTGGAGGGTGTAAATGTCGCCAGTCTCCGCTGAGCTGCTCTTAGTGCCCAGCAGCAGACCGGAGATTGGTGCAGCTCCCAGTGACAAAGCTGAGCCTTGCACTGCGCCGGTAAACTAAAAGGTAAAAGGCTGCCAGCATCAATCAGCGGCAGGGAACAGAGAGGAAGAGAGGGGGCATCCTCCCCCCCTGCTGCTGCTGCTGCAGTGGGCTTCCTTACACAAGGAGTGCGGGCCTCCTCCTCCCCCTCCCTCACAGGGCTGATGGAAAGGGCAAGACGTGAAAAAAGCTGATTCGGAGTCGATCACCGAGCCTCCTTATCTCCTGCAATGTGTGGGAGAGGGTCAGAAGCGCTCTCAGTAAGGTCACCCAAATCTAAGCTCTCAGAATGCTGTGATGTTTGTCGGCCACATTTCAACGACAAGCATTTCCTCTGAAGTAAGAAAATCACATTAACCCTTCAAACCTCAGTTTGCTTTCATAAAGGTTTCCCTAACATTCAGCAAGCAGCTGTTTGAGCAGGAATGAAATCAACGTATTGGTTGAATTGCTATAAAATATACTACTAGCATTGAATTATCTTGAAGAACGGCAGCATAAACTGTGGCTCAAAATGTGCTTTGAAAAATATTGCACCATGCAAATAGAGTTCTTTTTGAAAGACTGCTGCACATGACTGAAATCATCACGTTTGTAATCATGACATGATATTCAATTCTGTGCAGAAAATAAAATTGAGTAGATTACAGTAGTTATCATTAAAGAAAATCTAATGAAATTACAGTAGGAATAAAAAGTAACTGCTTATTGGAATGTAACTCTTGTGTGAGTTTATGTCAGATATTTTATTCTAGTTTTGCTGTGACGCATTAGCCAAGCTGTGAACGCTTGCGTTCAGACAGGACAGTTAAAAATATAAAAATATAAAAATAAAACTTCACTATTTTGTGGATGTGATGGAAAGTACTTTACCTTTTAAACCTGTTTGAGAGTTAAACGATTTATTCTACTAAATATTTGGACAATCTTTCTACTCAAATCATAAAATCATTTTTTCCTTTCAGGATTAAAAGCGAAGGAGTGTTTTTTCTCTCTAGAAACATACTAATATTCAGTTTCCCCATACAAACTGAAAGTCGTCTAATGTGCTCAGCTTGTTCGACCTTGTGCTTGAATAATGGGTGAAAATGTCAGAGCAGTCCAAACAGAGTCCAGGTGGAGCGGCCGGGCCGTCTGCTGAGCCGAGTCTGTCTGGTCGGACTCTGGATAATGTTGCAGCTGTGATGTTTCACCGAGGAGACACATTGATGTCCACGAGGCACAGAGCCGTCCTCTTCTTCTCCACCGATACTTCCTGTGTTGTACCCACATCCACTGTCTAACGCTGAGCAACAAATGACTGACAAGGAGACAGAGGGGGTTAATGTTAAACTTTTACTTCATGTCATCCCGCTTCCCCGTGGGATTGCATAAACACAGGGCCTGTCCGACGTGTCACTGCGACAGCATCCCAACGTCAGCCTGTCTGCCACGTTTTGCTTTCTCAGTAGTTATGAGGCGGATGCCGACTCTCAAAATAAACTTCTTATTAAAAAAAAAAAACAACAAATGAGAACGCATGGAAGAATATTTTCTTTTAAATTTGCAAAAAAAAAAAAAATTCTACAGAATTAACATGAATTTTAAAAAATAATTAAAGGTTAGATCAGGACAAGAGCCAGGAAACCTCAAAGAACCAAGAAGCATAAAGCAAGTTCCAAACAGCATGATTAATGACAAGCATGGGGTGTCTCCCAAGGTTGTCTCCCATGTAAAAATAAGATGATAGTAAGTGCTCGCCTGTGCCCAAAGGGGACATCAACGATTAAAAATTCTTGAGATTCTTTGATGGACGCTGAAGGTCACAAATTTCCACTCATCTGTCCCGAAATCACTTCTTCAGGCCTCAAAACAGCAACTTCAGCTCCTGTTGAGGCGAAGGCTCAGGATATCTCTTTCCCATATTTCTCTAAATCACACACCCAGAATACCATAGATATCCACATTTTCAGATGAAGTTTTTCTTTGACACAAACATTTCTGTTAAATGACAAAACTACGTTTTTATATTCTGCAACTCAGATTCTGATTCTTTTCTGACGTTTCAGTGAGTTTGCATTATGAGAAATGTGAAACAACTTTGTGAACACTGTAAACAATCAATGTATTTATTTTTTTAATCTCTTAGACTACATTTTAATGGCCCAAAGACGTGCAGCCCGTCCACTCTGCTCAACCCCGCGACTTTCCAGCTTACTGTACTCGCCGTATTTAACTGGGTCAAACTGGAGTCACAAGTGTCCTCCTGAACAGATGAAGCACATCAAAAGTTGAATGATGTCTCTACTTGTGCCTCAAGGGAAGTGAGATCTCTCGACTAAACGACTAAGTCACAAATAGTAAAAAAAAAAAAAAAAAAAAAAAAAAAATCCACTGGGACAACAGCTTCTGAATGCCGTTCCTCCGTCTGCGTGTAAATGTCTCCGTTCATATTGCTCACTGCTACAGCAGCCAGTAAAATGCAGTCACTGCTACAATGACCTAGATAACATCTTTGTTACTTCACTAACATTTTCCTTCCTCATTCAATTTGAGAGGTGGCTTGTCAAAAAATATCTGATAACTGCCAGCAGTGGTGCACAACTTCCTCAAATGTGTGAAAGAAAGAGAGAGAGAGAGAGAGAGAGAGAGAGAGAGAAAGAGGAAAAACAAAAAAGGTGCACCGCTGCTGTGTTTACCCACATCATGACTGCATGAATGCAAAGTAGTGTGCTCATCACTCAGAGAAAGGTCACATATGGTGAATATCTCACTGTTCATATTTGTACTAGTAAGACAAATTTTAAAGCCAGGGTGAAAGTCAGAGCACAGAGTCCTCTTAAATTTGGATGGCAAAGCCTGAAAGCCACCATTTTAGAGCATGGCACTTCCCCTTTGAAAGACCTGCAGACGGTCAAATTTCTCTTCCCATTTTGTCACTGTAACCTTGCTTCACCATTTCCCTGCATGTCGGTTATGAGAACACTGCCTCTCAGCCCAGCACATCCGAGAGAACTTTCAACTGTGATTCAGAAAGCATAAAAACAAGGTTTCAGGAAAATGAGTGAGGAAAAAAAAAAGAAGGAAAAAAAAAACCCACACTCATGCTGACCATTCAAAGCTACAATGAAAGCTTTCGCTATTTAAAGGAGGGACTCTTACAGTCTGTTGCAATATTGCTTCAGTCTTTCCAAATAGAGACATTTGTACATTAGCAATCTTCGGCCAAAAATGGATTTTCGAGTACCTGCTCTGGATTGTGTTGTGGATATAGAAATGCCAGAGAAGAATGACCTGCCCCAGATACACTATCACTGTACGATAAAACTCTTCCTGTTTATTAGTTCAGTAGCCAGAAACCTAATCATAATGAAAACATGAACAGTCATTTTGAATTTCAACAAAAACAAACAAAAATGCATAAAAGTTGAGAACAAACTACCAGAAATAAGTTGATATGAATGAAAAATTCAAACCTCTTCACTCCTAAATTCTGTATTTATGAATCTTTCAAAAATTCAGATATAACCAACTACGTAAAATAAAGATACATTCCTCCTTCATGAGCCGATTTTTCAACGCGATCCAAACAAACTCAAATGTCCTTTCTACAGGTTTTCCTGTTTTCTACTTAAAACCATTTAACTTTGAGCTCATGTTCAAACCCTTGTCACTAAAATACATTGAAGCTTTTTTATTAAACTGTAAAGCAACCTCTGCCATCAGAAACTGAAATATTTACATTTCATGCAATTTTAAATTCAATTAGATCTATTTGTATAATTTCAATTTATGCAACATTTAAAAGGAGCCTTTGTGCGTTCTCAGTCTTACATATTAACCTTCTTGTTTTCTTTTTAAAGGATGCCCTTTGTTGTTGTTCACCACTCAAAACCTCCACACAGTAACAAATTGGTGAATCAAATGAAGCATCAAATGAACTTGGTGCGTCAGACAGAAAAATGTGCAACATCTTATTATGAAACTCAAGGCTGGCAGATCTCTGGTTTCCATTTAACTTCTGTTGATTTCCATCAGTTTGAGTCTTTTGCCAGGCTGCTTATTCTCAGTTAACTACTAAAAGCCGTAGTTGTTGATTCTTCGTACATGTGAAAAGTCAGAAATCTACATTTTGCAAAAATGACTACTTTTCAATAAATTTAAAAATAAATGTCTCAATTCAAAAATGTGATTCGTATTGAATCCTAAAATAAGAAATCCACTGAAACTACAGTCCATGACCTCCCATCATTCAGGCAAAAATCAAACAATGATCCACAGCTGAATTCAGTTTGCTCCACCATGAGACCAATGACGCCACCATGTGGTAAACAAACGAAATACAAATCAAACTGTAATGTTCAGTGCACTTTATTTACAAAAAGAAGAAGAAGAAGAAAAAAAAAAGAGACATTTCAGTTAAGATGCCATTTCTCCTGTGGTTAAGAGATGCATTTGACATACCAGTGAATTCCCCCATAGTGCACTTGGTGAGGTTAAATGGACAGAAAGTGCTTCAGTTAATAATAAAATGTGCTCCATACCAGGGTTAACAGCTTCTCAAAGACAGATCTCCACTGCACTGATGGGCATCAGAGCTTTAAGAGGACACATGAATAGGACAGACAGCAACGCCAACTTTAAAATGAAAGCATGAAACAAACAACTCAGAGTTACTTTAATTCATACAACAAATCTATGTGCTCCTGGATATAACTTAGCAGGAAAAAGGACGATACAAACTAGGTGCCATCTATCTGAGAAAAACAGATGTTGAGAATCTGATGGATCTGCTGATCGTCAAGATTTCATCGCATATTCTTTTTCAGCAATAACACTGAAATACGTGGTGGATCGGATTTGTGGAAGACATTTCCACAGTCACTTCCTGCGTTACTGATGGTGGTAGTGATTCGTTGTATTCAATCTTCAATCGTGCTGCTCAAATGCAGAGGGCACCAGAGGCTGTAAGGGAAAACAATGCAGAGAATTTTTATCTGATAAATAGATAGACCTGAATCCTAGAAAGATGTCATCAATAGCTTTGACTTTACCTGAAGGGAAAAGAAAGTTTAATAGGAAAGCCATTTTAATAGGAAATAGGAACCAACCCCAGAAACATCTCACATCGAGATACATTAGTTTTTCTCCATTGATTTGGCTCATTTCTTGAAACAGAAATTACATTCTCAAAACAACATGGGCAAATCTCCAAACCACCCTGTAACTGCTCACAACAGAACGGTGTTTCTCATTCATTTCATGACATTGTAAAGGTCTTAGTCCATGTCTCAATGTCTCACAACGTTGAATCAAAACTTGAAGGTTCTTCTTGCTGTAAAATGCTTTTCTTCTTTTTCTGATACAATACGTATTCTGTTAGCTACACAACCCGAAGGAGGAAAGAAAAAAACTATCACAGGAACTATTGTGAATGAAGGACTGGGCTCAGACAGAAAGGTAGATGAGGAATATTCCAGTGGTCCTCCGCCCTTAATGACAACATTTAAACATATTTACTGTTGGAGCTCACATGATGCCAAAAGGATGAAGCATTTTGGGCGCATTGACCATTTGTTTGAGAAAGAATGTAGTTTTGCCACCTGAGTGAACTGTTCTGGCAGAGATCTGAGCTTTGACAGGTGAACCGTGTGGTTTTGCTGAACCGTCCAGGCGGTTTTTGACAAGAGAACCAAGAGCGTTGAGAACGTCAGGTCTGTTTAGAGAAATGAGCCAAAGCTGTTGAGAATTATCTTTGCATTTTAGTGGCACTGACTATTTGTATGGGCATCAAATGTAGGTTTGAAACATGAGTGAGCAGTTTTGAGAGAGAGATGAGATTTTGCATGTGAACTATGATGTTGCGCTGAACTGTAAGACCGTTTTGCCAAATGACCTTAGAGTTTTGAAAATGTATTTTCCGTTTCAAGAAATGAGCCAAACCAATGGAGAAAAACTGTAACACAGGTGAGGTCAGTGTTTCACAAAGACTAATACTCACACTTGAGTTGGAAGTAGCAGGGATCACAATAGGGCTTCCCGTTTGTGACTCGAACCTGGACTCGGCTCTCTGTTCCTCCGAGACGTCGATGGCAGCCCCCGCACTGCGAGGACGACGCAGAAGTGAGAAAGGGACGATTTAAAAAGACACTCAGCTGACGTGTAATGTGGGCCTTTTGTGTCTAAGCTGTTCTGCCCGACAGTCTGCCACCGAAGCACAGACCGGCCAGGCCTTGTTCTTTCCTCTGCGTGGAAACACATACCACATATAGGTATTATAACGTGGACGATATTTCTGTCTAACCTATATAGAGGGCAGAAACGGAGGCAGTTTTACACACACGGGCGCTAATGAGCCAAGTCCAGGTTTTTCTGGGCATCCTCTGCCTGAGACATTCTGACAATAAACTGCTAAACAGAAAGGAATCATGGACTTGCAGCTACACTGTAACCAGTCCTGTAAACTAGAGAATGATAAAGATGAGCCTAGTGAAGTTTCACCACCAGTAGTCTAAAAGCTCTAGAAACTAGAAAGCAGTGACTGGCAATGAGAGAAGCATAAAGAAAGTGCCGAACAGCTCCTGCTAGCAGATGCAAACCTAAAGCTATGTTACGAAATTCCAAACTACAGAGAGACTCCTTGGTTAAGGTGTGATCACATTTTTGATCTAAAAAAAAAAGCTTCATCACACAAACCCCCAGAAAGCAGCTGCTCTGGGGATATGACTGGTTACTTTTTATGTCTGCTTCAATTCAGCGCTGGTGAACAAATATTAAGACAAGGCGACAGAGACTTTGGTGCCGCTCACTCTACAATATTGTTTCACTGCTAAAGGACACCATGGACACTATTTGAACAAAGCAATGTAAATACAGCAAGACTGTTTTGTTTAGTGTGTGAACAGTCTTTTGCACAGACTCGGAAACTCAAGCTGTTATTTTTTCATCTGCATTCTTTACTGCTATAATTTTCCCCTGAGTGACGCACTGTGTTCAGTGTTGATGTCGAATTTGAGGGGAATTTTTTTTTTTTTTTTTAAAGCAAGATGCCTTTGCTGCATTAAGCGGTTCTGGAGCCCGAGTTTTAAAGGACAAGCTGCAAAAACAGTCTATGGCGGTTCCAGTAAAAGACTGCTGTGCTATGGGGGAATGCAGCAGATTCCATTTGTTTTCTGTTCAATTGTTTAGATCTGCAACCATTTTTCATCTGTTCACAGGAGCAGAACTTTTACTGACAAAAGAATATGTTCATGATTTATTTCCAATTTCCAAAGTGCTTTATTGCGTTTTGTTTGAAACTTGGTCAACAGTTATTCTTCTGTAATTAGCGAAGGCATTTTTATAATATTCTAAGGTTGATAACTGATCAAGTTTATTGATCAACCAACTGAGGGAAGTCTACCTGTAAATAAAAGGAAAGCTGGGCCCGTACATTGTAAAAAATGAACACAATGATTTGAAAGCAAACGGTGCAAAACAGTGCTTTTGAAATGCGTTTTAGGAAAGTGAGCGCCCCTCGTGAGCCTGAATAACTCGCGTTAAAATTAACGGTGGCTCATGTGACCACACCTTCACCCGGTCAGGACCTCTCACCTGGAAACAGGCGAGGTGGAAGCACAGACTAAGGGCCTGTACGACCATTGCTGCCCCACTACCCAGGACACGCTCACACACACAGCAAGTCCTCCTGCCATAGAGCATCCTGGGGCAGCACATGTTGACACTGTGAGGCTGCATTTCATCGCAAAAAAAAAAACAAAACACATGCACAAGCGAGACCGGGTTTGAGATTCACACGAATTATGTACCTGCCATGGTGAGAGGTCTCCGTGGATGTATTTCTCTGAGTTAGTATTGCTCCAGTGCTGTAGCGGGAATAGGAGTTCCTACTTGGAGCGCAGTAACCAGCGGCAGCCGAGTGTGGGCGAGAGAAGCTGAAGGCAGCGAAGTTTGGGGAGCGGCGCAGAGCATCCAGGTTATCCAGAGACTCATACCTGATGATGAGATGCAACAGGAAAGAAAACCACAGGAGGAGGAGGAATAACCGTAAAACTGATGAACGGCTTGCTAAAGTGTAGTAAGTCCAAAAAGTAGAGCGACAGAGAGCCACCTCTTCATGGGAACGCCGGCGTAGACGGGCTCCTTGTAGAAGCTGCTGCTGCGCTGACGTATCCAGCTGCTGTCGGTCAACAGCTGAGTCCTTTTCTTCATCTCCTCCAAGATTTGTTGCCTATCTTGCTCAGCCCGAGAGATTTGCTGCCCTTTATTTTTCCTTTGATCACCTAGAAAAATGAGAGCTCCTGAGTTAGCCGGTGCAAAGCGAGTATAACACATTCAGGCTTTCTTTGAGATACGGCTGTAACAAAGCTGGTTATGGGATTTCTTCGGTAACTAGGGCTTTAAATTTCATAGTGTGCGACGGGGCAGAGCTGCTAATTAACATGCAACATTCCTCAGGGTCATTACTGTGTTGCTTAAGATATGAGAATAAAAAGTGATGCCGGGTGCCAGCAACAGCCCATCATTATATTCACCAAGGTGAAATGTGAACGATAAGATCAACACTTGTAATGTCAGACTGAGGATATACATATATCTCAGTTCAGATTTGTTAAAGAGAATCTTTGCTTTTCTCTCTGCCAATAAATAAATCATCAAGGACATATGGATGTGTATGAGAGTCTGAGGAGGTCAGTCCGACACCATTAGAAAGATGAAATGAACTTTTCACTTGCGGCTCGTGTAGCAGTCTACTCACGTCATGAGCTGAACTGACATAACCGGTGTCAAGCAAAGGAAACACTGTTGGGGGAATTTTTGTTCGTAATGACAAAGCTTTGGGCCTTTAATCAAATATGTATTCAGTCTGTTTAATCTATGTGAGCCCCCGCAAACACCGGTAGTCTGCTGGCAAAAGCAAAGTCAATGAAGTTCCCAAATCTTCATAGAACGACTCAAGGGCGCTGGCAGTGTGGTAGATGCACAACGCAACAAATGGTTTCATCCGATCCCTCAAGAGGTCAGTCGATTTTAATCTCGAGCCTGCTCTTCATCTGCATGAGTTCTCTATGCACAATAAATAGATTATCTGGACAGTTTTACCAAACTGGTGGTTGCACAGCACAGTGGAAACACTGGTTCCACTGTGGACAGGCTGTGAGCCCACCACAGGGTGTTGGAGATGTCTATCTCCAACGTCTACTGGTCTGCAGCAGGTTGTGTTTTTCCAGCAGAGAACGGCCTGGTTCTCATGACTCATTGCTATCCCACTCATCTGTTTGTCACATACCTTTCAGTCCTGGCAGGTCAAAAACAGGAAAACTAACCTCTTGTCTGCTTGTGGGCATCAGCCAGCACTGAAGTAGAAAAAGATTTTGCCCTGTAAGAGAAAGATGGCACTCAAAGCATTATTTTTCAATCCAAGTTAGGTTTTCGGGTGTTTTGCAGCCTCAGATTCACAGCAAGCCTTGAGAGTTCTTTATAAAAAAAAAATCTACACTTAACGCCTGCCAGAGAAAATCAATCACCATTATTCCTTATAAATTATTAGGAGAAATGTTCTGTGGGCTGAAATTACACTGAGAGTTTGTAAATAGGAAGTGGCTGAGGCGGATCTGACCTGTGGGCAGGGGACAGCTGAGTGAACCCACAGGAGGCGTCGGCCCTGAGGAGCAGTGCCAGAAGCAATGAGGCCCAGCAAAAAGCAACAGGAGGCGCCGCAGCAGCAACGAGAGAAAGTTGTTCATGAGATTTCTCAGATTAGACTGTGAATACCTCGCAGATTCATGTAGATTAGATGATTCAGGACATACGTACCAGCCATTCTGGGTATCGCTGTCACTCTGCAGCACTTGCGCAGTGCTTGGGGAATCTCCTCTTGTTCCTTTGAGCTGCTCTCTGTCAGCGCTCTGCTTTTCTCTGGTTTTCATTGACTGTCCGTTCATACAGAGCTGGGAACCGACGTGTCTCCCGTCATCGGTGGTTGTCTCAAAAGCGCTTGGCTGGAAAGTACGGCAAACATGGAAAGAAAAGATTTTTTGCACTATTTGTAAGGCTTCCACTCAGATTTTTACAACTATTTATTCATCACAAAAATGTGTGTGTGTTTTTTTTTAAAGGAACTGTTGTCTAAACAGTACTGTTTTCTCAGCATGAAGTGGAATTTGTTAAGCAGAGGCTTATTTATCAGTTAAAACTGGACAGACCAGAAACATCTGTGAGAAATATTTATGACTAAACAGTTAACTCTAAAAATAGGGGAAACACATTACCCCCGACTTCGGGATATCCACTGCTTCCTGTTGGGCTCTCTGCCACTCTGCCTCCAGCCTCTCCTGATCCCGCTGGTATTGCTCCTACAAATAAATAGAAAAGCAGTTTGCAGCCACTGGTTTGCTGCACTGAAATTCACCAGTATTTCAGGGAAACATCTTCACCTGCAGGAGGCGCTCCTGTTCTTCTTGCCACTTCTCCTGCCGCCTGCGATCCTCCTCTCTGTCCCACGACCAGCCAGACGAGGAGGGGCTGAGGGACGGCACCTGGAGCTGGAAATGCACAAACTGTCACCCCAAAAACTTGATATTGGTGAAGCGCACAACGTCTTTCAACACGCGCAACGTCTGCGTGGCGATGCCGAGACATCTCTGGATCGAGACTGGTGGTGACTTACATCAGATATTGCAGATTCTGAGCCTCCTGTGGGAGAGAATCATCAGTCAGGGAACAAAGAAGACCACATAACTACTGAGAACGATTAAGCTGTGGCTAATGAATATGACTCACACCACGAAAGACTGGGGACATGTTGAAAGACTGGGAGTTAACAGTATTGTTATAACACTCTGAATGGATGATCTATTTTTGTATCATGTACTACATTTTTGGTTTTTTGAGTGTCTCAGTGTCATATCACGCTAGATAAAAAAAAAATTTGAAAGACAAAACACTTCATGTTTTATCCCAATGACCCTGACAAAGTTCATGTACTACCCACAAACGAAGTGTTTTCTTTGAGGAGCCTTTCAATCTCCAACAATCACTGAGGACGAATTTCAAGCATATAATCGTGCTGCACAAAATGGAATTTAACTGGATTAAACGCCGAGTCACAACTATCACAGATTATCACGAGCAGCCAGCTGGGCCTGACCAAAGATCAGGTTCAGCAAGTCTGTTTGTCAAACTGTTCTCTCAATGTATCCCCAGCCTCCTGGTGCCGCACAGCAAACACTCCAAAAGAAACTGCCGAGAATCAAGCACGCACCCGCAAACAAAAAGAAGTATCTGTGCATTGTATGACAAACACAAATCTGCTTTGTTTGCTTGCTCATGATGCTCCACAACAAACAGCGCGGTTTCAAACTCGAGCATCTAGCATGCTGCTCAAAATAAACAAAAGCTGTACACAGCGCAAACATTTACCGCACAAGTACACCCATGAGCTGAATCCTGCCGAGCCTGAAGAGAGAAGCCATTGTGACACACACATCAGGCTCATTAACAACCACAAAGGAATGTCTTACAAACCAGTGACTGTTATTGAAAAGCTACTAATCAAACTTTGATCCTTATGGCTTGTAAACATATAGAAGAGTGAACGTGAAAACGATTGTACACATGGTAATATGTTTGGCCTCTAAACTGATCATTATTATGAACAAGATCAGGACTGAACTCTGCGGTTGCAAAGCTGCGCCAAGCATTGCACAAAGAAAAGCCTCACTTATAGAAACAATCAGTGGATTCTAATGGAGAAGCTGTAAAATAATCATCTTCAGGAGAATTATGTAAGTGGATGTACGTGAGGTTAATCGGTGAATCAAAAACTGCCTGGAGGTGCGGATGTGAGCTGTCTGACAGATTAGAAGCCAGTCCTCTGTGGTCTGCTGTAGTATACTGTAACACTAAGTTGTATGAAGTTGTATGGAAGATTGGTGAATGAACACTGAATTAAGCGAAGCGCCAGCAACGACCAAAACCGCTACATAAGCAGTCAAGTTCAGACTAGTATTTTACCTTTCTCTTCAAAAAACTCTGCCCTCCGCTTTTGATTTTTCTGAGTGATACTAATAAACTCTACACGAAAAAAAAATGAATGGATAAGCTGTCAAATTGCATAAATACATGTTACAACCAAGCAGTCTTTTTCAATAGTGCAGCTATTATAGACCGCCTGTTATTACCTTTACTTCTGGCTGTCCCGGCGTTGTCAGAAAGCACTCCACTCATGACCCCACCCTGTATTACCCAAGGCAAAGGGAAGAACACACAATTTAAGCTGCACTAGTCAGGAAGAAAGAAAAAGGGTTTTGAGCTATTATTTTTTTTAAATGAAGCGATGACTGGCTGAAAGTTCACTCGCCTCGTCTGTTGGTGTGTTGCTTTTAGACACTTCAGCAAGCGCTGCCTCACAGCGATCGGGGCGTCCGATCGAAACGGGGGCAGCTGCAGTCAGTTTGAGCGCCATCAGGCTCTGGCCCGGCTGGCTGTGATGATTCTCCTCGCAGGCGCTCCAATCTAGTTCAAAACACCAAGCCACAAAAACCAGACTCACTGTGAACCAACCAAAACTCCAGGTCAACACACCACAGATGATTTAAGGCGATGTTATCACACTCGTTATCATACCCTTGTAGCCATAGCGTCTAACATCCATGGTCAGCTCGCCAGTTCGCAACACAGACGCCATTTTATCCGTCCACTGGCTGTGGCTCATGTGTGCCACCGGAACGCCATCGACAGCCACGATCTCATCGTTCACACACAGCCGGCAGAGCTCCGCGGGACTGCCTGAGGGAGGAGCGCAGAATGAAGAGAGATGACAGCGAGGACGACATAAACAGGTAGCAGCTTCAGGAGGTATTTGCTTAACAATCCACAGCAGGATGCTGCTCCAAATTGAAAAGTGGGCCAGTAAGCCAAAACTACATAGCATGGAGTAAGTGACACCTCGCTCACTCATGAATAATTAATTGATTACTTTTAAATCACTGGCTACATTTTTACAATTTAGAGAAACCCATGTTGTGGGGAAAAAAAAGTGGACAATAATCTTATTACTTATTTTTGCATTCATGTTTAGAATTATTCCAGTCAGAATTCAAAAGCCTTATTTCCATATTCTCTTCTTTCGCTGCATAAAAATGACTTCAGTAGTACAACCCTCACGCTCTGCAACATTTTTTTCCCCATCAACAAAGCCACCCACCATCATTATTTCACACCTCTTTAGTCTATGACTTGAAATGTGGCTGTCAAGAGTATTTATTTTCCGTGCAGTCTGTTTTGCTTTTCAAACAGGAAATTCTCTCAAAATACAATCGCAATGTTTCTTTTCATCACAGAGTCAATGTTCAAGCTTAAAGCCATTTCACCTGAAATATCCTGCCTTTAGATTTAAACTAAAACCTGGATGATCTATAGTGAATTTTTGCAGAAATCTTACCAGGTGTGATGGATTTGACTCTTGCCCCTGAGGCGTCCCAGTGAGTCTGAAAACCGAAGTCTGGAGTGCTGTTGGGCTTGAGAGTGAGGCTGACTCTCGTGTCACTGTGATCCACCTGAAACGCACACACACACACGGGTAAAGTTGACACCCGGTGATCCAATGTCTTGTGCTTCCTGGTGGAAATTAGACACTTTAGGCTCGAGCTGCACACATGCAGTACAGGGTACACTGAATTACCAGTTCAGTTTCGGCTGATGCCGAGTCACATTAAGGTTTTCACCGTTAGCCTGTGATCACATTGCTGTATTTTAAGGCGTTATCAACCTTTCTAGACCAGACATTCATTAAAATAAGGTGGTTGTTATTAACAAGACGATAATGACCAGTCAACAGGAAGATATTTTAAAGTTGCACAGGCATGTTTACCCCAGGTTTTGGAATTTATACTTTTTTTAAGGGCCTGACCTTCCAGTGAGACATTCTCATTGTTGAAATAATTGGATTAATTAGATTTGAGAAAGGTGTAAATAATGCTCTAACAGAAATTGTTTTACTCAGTTGTCTCCAAATCCAACAACAAAACTTTCTGGCTTGTTCAAGTGTTTCAAAAATCTAATTTTTCTGAGGACCCCTAAGCCACGGTGTCCAAAAGAACAAATACACTGAAAGTAGCTCACCTACGTAGACGACAATTGTGGATCTCTTCAACCCAATCATTTTTCTTGCTATGACAAGCTAAAACTGTCTTCAGTACAAAATGTGACTATTTCATAGTGTAACTGTCTTCACATGATCAACTGACTACTTAACCGATTCATTACAAATGATGGAAACCATTTTCACGGAAGCCATTTCTTTTTACATTACAAGTTTTAAGAGTTGAACATAATCACCACTTCAAAGCTCATAGCATCTCAGACAGGGCAGTATATGAACTCAACTATGTTTTATTTTATATATTTTGTGATGGATTGTGTCAGGATGTACGAGAGTTTCAACCGTCAACGCATTGAAAGAAAGATTCTGCATGCCTTTTCAGGATCGGCGCTTCCATTCGACGGAGAAGACGACCAGCTTTTGTTGCGGTGGTGCTGCAGGTTTGAATAGGGCTGGGGCAGCAGGTGGGGTTGAGCAGGCTGAACGGAGGCCTGGGTGGAGAGACTGGCACCGCTCCCCTGCCGAACAGAGGACTGCTGGTTTCTAATAAGGTGGACAGTTGCAGTTTGTCTCTTGAGTGTTGAATTAGTGGAAGAGGAATCTTCTTTTTCAGCGTTTAGCAGCAGGCCCTGATTATCCTCCACCTGCACATGAACAAAAACACACGGTGTTTAGAGGGACAGTAAAAATAAATCTGGTTGCACATTACACCTCGCAGCACTGATGCAGGGCAGCTGGGTGCCGACCGCCGATAACTAGCAGACCTGTGCGATAATGGAAATGTGCAATCTTGTACTGGGTTCAAAATGTTCACACTGGTACAGCGAGAATTCTATTATTAATGAGGGCGACCATGAAAAGAGTAACACAAGCTTACCCATAGAGTACACACATGATAAGGACACACACACAGACACGCACTCTAAATTCTCTCATTACACCAACTAGAGCCAAATCAGCTCCCTTAACAAGTCCTTGTGCACCATGCCTAAGACTAAACTGCCATTCAGCGAGACGTGAAACAGTCCTGATGGTGTGAAATAAAATCAGCAGGTAAAAAGGTTCTTCTTTGAAGCTCAAAATCTTTTGGAATAAAAAAACGAACATTTTTAGACCTCGCTGTAGAGGCGCGGACCTGCCGACTGTTTATCACCGTCCTGCCATTTATCCCCATCAGTGTAGTCAAAAGAGCCTCGAGAGCACCGCGATTTCAAAATTGGATTTGAAACGGGATCTGAAACTTGAATGAAAGCAGAACGTGCTTTAGCTGGTTGAAAAGCAGGTGCTCTATATTTTTTTTTTATTTCCCTGACAGAAGCAGAGGAGGTAGGTAGTAGGTACAACATGCGGTTTGCCACACTGTTTGCTCTTACTACTTCAGCATGATGACCATGAAAACAGTCTCAAGTTTAAGAAATCAAAAGCATGAGTGAGCAATTAACACTGAATTTGTATCATCAGATTTTAATTAAGTTTATGAAACGCTACAATATACACACACGCATCTAAAAAATTTACTGTGAAATTTTGAAGTCATCATAATAAGATTTTTTTTAGGTTAATATCACCCTTGGAAACTACATAAGATGCATTCTTCTGAAAGTAGAACAGGACGCAGCCCTTTTAGTTATCAGGCTTCTTCTATTTTTCGATAAAGCTTACAGTTACAGGTGGTTGAGGTTACTGTAGACCACTTTAAAATCACGCTTCTCTATGTTTACACTGTGAGGAGACCTTTTCATTGCACTCTGCGTCTCTTTTCTCACACTCCATGAATTCACATCACACCATCACATGTCACAAATCTGTATCTTTCCCATAATCTGTGCTCGGTTCTCTCGCTCTGTATTTTCTTGCAGGATCTGACAGTGGAACTGGAAGTTCATGATCTGTGACTCCTGCCCCCATCAACTAGGCAGTGAGTGGATTAGCTTGCTGTCTGATGCCTATCATTTCTTCCTTCCTTCTCCTATAAAAAGAAAGCCGTCTCTTCCCAGTCTGTTTCTACAGAGGCCTTTTTTTTTTCCCCCTTACGTGAAGAGTTTTGCCTCCTCACACTTGTTCATGTAGTATTGCAGGGGTCCTCTCACTGCCATTTAGTTACCGTTTCTGTATCGATAAAACTGAAGTTTTTAAATTGTGAAATGCTGTGTAAATGGTTTTACTTTCATTCTGAAAACAATCCGGAGAGCCACCGATGGACTCACACTGCACAGTGCTGGTAGTGCAGACATCTTGGACTGCTTGGTCACAAAGGGTCTCGCCGTGAATGCGGAGGAGAGACGGGACGAGCTGTCGGAGCGACGGTAACCGCGGGGAAGGCTGGCTGAGCCCGAAAACGAACAAGCTCTGTTCATGTACTTGTAGACGCTTGCAGCTTGCTGGGCTTTATTCTTCACTGCTGCTGGATCAAAGCATGAAATCTTGCCTTCTTCTTGGGACCGTGAGTGATTCTGATGAGATAAGTCCTCCAGAGCATTAACATTGGGACACACATCACGAGCTTCCACTTTTAAATCTCTGCACACCGACTGCCTCTCAGGACTTGACAGCAGTATGGTAGAATTCCTGTAAGCGGTTGTTTTTGTGGTCTCATTTGGTTTTAAGCTCGTCACAAAAGTGGAGATTTGGCTGACGAAAACATTGCTTGGCTTGGACTGGGGAGCGGCGGGGCCGTCCTGGGCTGTGACTTGGTCCTGAGAGCTGAAACGGCAGTCCAGAGAAGGAGTTGTAATTCTGGCTCCATCTGAAGCCAAAGAAGCGAAGTGGGTCTCCTCTCCCAGGGTGCTCCCATCAGAGGCAGGCACGGCTCCGAGTGTTGATCCCTGAAAGGAAATAGGTCAACGCCAGCAGCCAATTTGTGAAGCATCATGTAACATTGTAAAACAACATTTTTTCCCCCCACCTTGCACTTGTACCTGAAAAAGCTTTTAAGTTATCATTCATGTGGCCATTTTGACCCCAATTACCACAAAGTAGAAAAAAAAGCAATCATTACGGTCAGGGCGATAAAAAAAAAAATGAGGACTCATAACTGCAAACTCACCCAAGTGTGGGCTGAGTTAGGGTGACTAAGTGGAGCCGAGGGGCTGAAGGGTGCCTCGGTGGCGTAGCTGCGGGTCAGCAGAGCGCGAGTGTGTGGCCGCAGATCAGAACTCAAGGATTTCGATGGAGGGGAGGTAGAGTGAGGCTGAGAGGCAGCGTTATGCTTCCGTGGTGACGGCTGGTCTCTGGAGACGAAACAGAGGCGGAAATCATGGGGGGCGTGGGAGCTCAAAGTATTAACGAAGATCTGTAGCTTCATTCACATTTCAGGTGAATACGAGCAAACAACTTGACAGTGTACCTCTTCATCAATCCACGTTGGGCTTCATTCTTCTCAAGGCTCGTCACAGCGCCGTTCGCCATCTGGTTAATGACGTGCTCCCTGTCCTGGGACGTCACACGAAGGTCACCCTTGGTGCTCCTGCGACGATTCTTCCACTTTGTAAAGTCCTGACAAAAAAAAAACAAAAAAACAAAAAAAAAAAACCCATTATTTCTAGAAATATAACTGCTAAAGACTCCGGTGCAGTTTTACCAACTAATTCAAGACACTTAATTTCCCTTTCCTTTGTGCTGCATAGCACAGCCGTTTCAGACCAAATGTTCATTCTTAACAAAAGAGTAATGAAGAAAAATCTTCAAGTGTGGCGTTAAACCCTGGCTTGAGAAGTTTTAGGTGAGTTCATCTTTCAATACACACGTCTGACTGACGTATCTTGAAGTTCTGCAAAAAGGCTGATGACAAGATGCCCACCATGTCTGTTGCTTCATTAGAAGAGGGCAACATCTAAAAAAGAGACGTCCTCCAGGCCCTTCGTGATGAAGCACTGATAAAACAGCCTATCAAGTCTTTCTTTTGCAAGTGTTGATACATTTCCAACCTCAGTGGCCTAAAGGAAGCCTAAAATATTCATTTTGCCATCTTCTGGAATCCCATTATTGTAGCTTTCATGGATCCACAAATAGCTAAATATAATCCATATGTGCCGTTTCAGCAGCCTCTCAGTTCAGCCTGTGTTTACGGAGACATTTTTTGCTTCCGTCTCTTCAAACTTCCTTTCACAGACTGCACATTGTTCTGATTGGTCAGCATCCAGGAAGTCTCTTTAATCATGGCAAAGTGCAGCATGGTGCACCTGCAGGTTGGCGGTTTCTTTTTTTTTTTTTTTCATCTTTTCATCTGGGGTAACCTCGTGTAAACCTGATTATTTGAGACCACAACTGAATCAACTATAACACTGAATGACAAAAAAATAAAATTGAATGACCCTTAAACAATCTTTAAACAATCTTAAAATTTAAAGTGAACTTGTACATTTTCTATAATAAATATGAATTTTACCAGCTAATAAAAATATCCTCTCAGACACAGCACAGAGAACTCAATAGCCCTCGAATAGACAGTAAATAGACCTTGTGAGAATGCTGTCAAACTTTTTTTTTTTTTTTCGGACATGACTTACATCCTGCCACTGCGCTTCGCTGTCCTTGGCAGCGCCGCACATCCTTTTGTTTTCTTGACTCCACTGTCTTGCCAGGCCAGAGTCACAAACTGGGCTTCCATCCGAGGCTGAACGCACAGGGTAAACCATCGGGATGTCGCCGAGGGATTTGCTCCTGGTTCACACAAGCAAGAAAAACGGAGGACGGATATACAGAGTAAATATCTAAACAACGCAGTAGATTAATATCGCGTGAAAATGACACTTGAGCACCACGGAGCAGAATAAGCACCGGCGGCGGCAGTACTGCAATACAGCGTGCACGAGCACACGAACACACCGCAGAGCCACATCGCAGGACGTCACAAACGCGACAGACAGCTCGGGCCGCAGTACCACCAGCTGCAACACGGCACATTCTGCACTCGCATAACAGAATCCTGAAGCAAGTGCAAGCAGGAGAGTCATGCAATGCAGCACTGTAACTGGCGACAGATGTTGCTGTCGGGATAACACAACAACCATCAGTTGAAACAAGTATGAGCACCGCTGTGGGCAACGGAGGATGTCAGACGTGACACCAAAATAACTAAGAGCAGCACTTAGCAGGTGGTATTTCAAAAGTGTGACATAATTTGAAAGGAAAGACCAAGACTGCGATTACATACAGTCTTGAACATTATCGTAAATCCTACCATCAAATTTGTTGATTAAAAATGCAGCAACGATGAGGTTTACTGTCATTTGCAACACTAAATTACACTGAAAGCAAACAAAAGCAGCGAAGAAGCAGATGCAGTTAGAGCTGTGGGGAATGTTTTTGCTCCAACGTCGTACTTGAAACTCCAGGACTTACCAAATCCAGCCAGGGTTGACCTGAAGCGGCCTCTCGGGCCTGACCTGGATTTGATATGCTCTACAGAACCAGAGAGACAGGCATGAACACCGACAAACGCCGCCGTGCACCTTCAGATAAAAATGCACGTGGTTTAGCAAAAGAAACCAGTTTAACAGAGGATGAAAACCCAACATGACCAAAGTCTGGAGGAGAAAACACATGTTGGGAATAGATAATGATATGATCACAGCAGTCGCTTTATTTAACAAGTACAACACTAAATGACAAACTTAGATCCCAGAACAAGAAATGTGTTTAAAAACATGTGCAACATGCAAATTACATCTGATAACTCAATGACAAAATGCTTCATTTTTCCCCACACCTGTTTAATTTATTTTTAAGGACAGGCAGCAAACTACAAAACACAGGTTGATACAAAAGGTGTTATGAACAACATGATTCTGTTATGGCTACAAAAGTCCAGCAGGACACGGCTCTTATTTAAACACTGCGGACAAATGAATCACTCAGCACGAAGATATTAAACCCTCCACTCATCGGCAGGATGAAAAGCTGTGAGAGGAAACGCAAACAAAACCTGCTGCTTAGGAAAATGTATAAAGCTATAAATGAGAAGCTTTTAACCAATAACTTAAAACAATGTAAGATACAAACTAGAATAGCACTTAAAGCCTGCGTCAATCCGACGTGCTGATTTTCACTTCAGCAGATGACGTTCAGCCAGAGACTGTTTTCTCAAAATGGTTCTGAAGCTCTACAGGTGCGGCCGGCGTGTTCTGCTCAGTCGTGTCCCATGAAAACTCTTCGGGGACAGCCAAAGCTTTACGACTAGAGTCAAACAGAGAATAAAAGATGCATTTAGTGACTGCAACATGATCAGAAGTAGGACAAAGTTAAACAACAAATGTATTAAATGAAAGGTGAACTGTGCTCAGCGGTTTTAGTTTCTTGCATATTATTCCTTGCTAATCCCCGGTGTTAAGCAAACAGGGATTTATTTTGCACGGTGCAGTTTAATTAAGATAGTTTTATATACTCCTTCACAACACTATAGCCAAAAGCTCTTCTGAATCCAGTTTATTGTGTCTTAGCAGTTTAGGTTTTACAAGAAATACATCTGGCATTTCAGATGTACAGATAGCAGTTAAGTCAAACTGAAGCCCAGAAGCTACTGAATACTTTGATTAGTTTTTAAAGAATGCATGCACAGAATATGGAATTAGGCAGTATATAAATTGCAGTTTCCACTGAGTTAGTTTTTAGTGCATTTGATGCAATGTTACTCCTGCTTTGCACGACACACCAGGTAAAACAAAACAAACCTTAGGTGAATCATTTTACGATACCAGGGTCGTGTCTGGGAGCCCAGGTAGATCCTCCGCACCCGAGTCTCCTCTTCAGGCGTCCATTGTTGTGGCAAGAAGCGGTCATAGCGAGTGTTGGTAGAGGTTTGACGATGGGTCTGTTGTACTCGTCGAAAATACAAATCATCCAGGATGGGATCTGGATCAGCATAATCCTCTTCCGAGTCTTCCTCACAGGGAGTTTGCTGGAAAAGCTCTTCGTCAGAGACGCGTTCGTCAGGAGACACAGTGAGGTACGGTTCAGGAGACAGAGGGGCGTCAACAGCGCTGCAGTAAAGAGCGGTACACCGTGTCTGTAGTGATGACCAGACACCTCTTTGGATAAATATCTCAATGTTCAAGCATTCACACTACTTAGTCATTCATATGTTTTTAGGTTAGTGTTAAACAAGGCTTCAAACTCTCAAAGGGTTGGGACGATGTGTAAAAAACTAAATTTATGGGGGCTCAAACCTATTCAACACTTGTGGGAGCAGTTTGGATGTGCCGTTTATATTCGAGTGTCCAAACAACCACGCCGGCAGACCTGCAGCAAATACCGGCTCAAGGATGGGCTACCGGCAACCGGCTAAACCCCTGCTGACGCAGTGAGTAGTCCGGCATTGTCGCGCTTAATAATGCAAGACCCAGCTCATTGAGGAGACGTCGTCTGGATGTGAGCATTTATTATTCTCCCACCTCTGTCTATTATTTTCAGCATTTATGAAGTTTTTCCAGCAGCTGAAACCTGAGGCTCCAATGCAACTTCGCAATATTCAGAGATGTAACCTTTTAAACTGCGCCAACAAGCTGGAGGAGTTCTGCCTCTCGTCCGTCTGCTTGTGCAGACACAATGGCCTGAGCAGCAATTTAGAACAATGTTCCTCAACATGAGATCGTAGAAACACTTTATATACTGTCTTTTTCACTGATTGAGACTTTGGCAACTGGCCAGCAATGAACCAATATAAAAGATGCTTTTTTTTTTAGAGTGGCAATCAACATAATTAAATCAGAACGTTTCACCAGCGTTCAACAACTAATTTGCAAATGCTGTTTATACTTACATTTTACATATCCTCCCAACCTTTTTTGAATGTGGGTTGTAAATCTCCGAGCAGGGGAGCTGTAGATAAGTTGGATGAGTAATGGAACAGTAAAGCAGAGCATGCAGCACAACATATCTTTCTGCCAAGGCCTCCAGTCCTCACACACAAGGAGCCTTTTATTTGTTTAAAATAACAGTTTCGGTGTGCCTTCTTAGAAACTTCAGACCCAAGGGTAAAGGCCTGCGTGTTGATGGATCATTTCAACAACAATTCTTCAGGACTCTGTTGCAAATCACCACAAACACCCAGTTTTATTGCAATGGCAAGTTAAATGGATAAACTGGGGGACAATAAGGAGACCCCGAATAGCTGAGAGATGGTCGTAATAACTCAGTGTAAATGTTATGATGGCGAGAAGTGTCTTAAACACCTGATTTTGACATCTCAACCACTCAAAAAGTAACACAAAGCAGAGATATTGAGCTTTGCGGCGATATACTAGTCACAAGGGGCAGCGCACTGTGCTCGTGCATTATGAGCATTCAATCAGTCACCCAGCTGAGAAAAAAAAAAAAAAAATACAGCTTGTCAATACAGTCAAAAGCAAGTAATATTGAATAACTGTCAGATATTAAAAGTGCTTCTCGAAAAAGAGCCAGAAGCACTCACTCACTGTTCATTTGACAATCACACAGCCATAAAATCAAAAATAAATTCAGTCATCCACTCAGGGTTAAGACATTTTTCATGCTTGTGGGGCAGTTCTGCAGTCGAAGATAAAAAGCTCACACTCGAGTCCACTTGCACTCATATTTCAGAGTTCAGAGCCAAAGACGATAGCAAAAAACAAATGCTGGACAGCTATTGAGGTCTACATCTCCCCGACAGCTCTCATGGAAATGCTGTGTGCGCGACTTAATGCAAATCAGGCCATGTTGGATCACTTTGGTATCATTTTTACTCGCCAACATCTCACCAACAGTCTACACGACGTATAAAGCTGTCAAAACAGCAGGAAGAATGCCTCCATCGTGCACATCAGTTACAATCATCTACAAGTTAATGGCGCATCAAAAGCCCATTAATTCCTGTTTGGTGCAGTTCAACTTCAGTCTGAGCTGAGAAAGGACCAAAAATCATTTGAATGCAGATCAAGTCCTTTTCGGTCCACTTATTTACATATACATCAAGATTAATACGGAAGCATTGAGGCACCCACAAAGTGATTAGAATCACAGCACGGTCAGTTTCTAAATCACACAAAAACCAGTTAAAACAAGCCTGGATTAGATCGGGAAAAAAATTAATAAAACAGGAACCAATTACCAAACCTCAGTAAAATCCAATTAGGGATATTTTTCTCAGTTTAGACTATTAAGTGTGTTTTTGTTTCCCCCCCATAAAAATTTAAAGCAATTGCATCGTTTTACATTGCAGGCAAGCGGCTGCTCGTGATAACTGTTCAATACTTTCAGGTTCACGCCACAAAAGATTGGGGCAGAGTATGAAGAAAAAAGTCATCCTCTAAATTACTATCAGAACTTTCACCAGTAACTCAACTTAAAAACATGTTTCCCCCAATTGGTCCAATTACACAAAGACAGATGAATGTTAAGCAGTGAAGGTAAACACCTAAACAGTTAGAGATCAATGTCAGTAAAGCCGAGTTAACTCAGGAAATGGCAGAAAAAGTATTCGGATTACCTGGAAAGTGGACTTGCGCAGGCGCTGCCCTTCCTCTCCTCCCGTGTCTGTTTCCTTTGGGGGAGCGGTGTTGGGATCTGGCCGTTGTTCTGATGGGCCGTTTGCTGCGTGCGCTCCATCTTGAACACCTGCTCAGCTTCCGCGTCACTTCCACAACCTGTGGGCAAAGGGTAGTTAGCCATGAAAATAGATTAAAAAAAAAAAAACTGCAACTCTAAATTTAAAGAGGGAATAAATAAAGAGGTTGATTGTCAAAGAGAAGCAAGAGGCCTTTCCTGGGTGACTGAGTCTTCACACAACTGATCTCTAAGGGAGCATCGGGCCAACTATTTCAGCCTCTCCCATCACACACACTATCACCAGAGTGTGGAACTTGTCAGTCTGTCACTGACGTCCGCTGAGGCAGCAACAGGCACGGTGACCAATGACACAATGTTCATCCAGCTAAAATAGAATAAGTGCAACAACGTGGCTGCATATGAAATCTGTTTACAAGCGACTCATAAAATCCGCAGGTGGGTGAATTACCATCGCTTCACCTAAAAACAGTTTGTCGAGTCAACACTGGGTTAATAACAGACGGAAAAAATTCAATTACAAAGCAAAAGCAAGATGCTGTTACAATAATTTATTGAAGTAATTTCATTAGCTGCTGTGCATACACTTTAAGCTTTCCATCAAAGCATCAGTATTGATTTAGACTGAATGGTACATAAACCTACCGTCACTGGTCGGGCGGAGCGTCCGAGAGACCGGAAACTCGGGGCTGGCCGTAGAGTTCTCTCTCTTATAGCTCACTCTCAAGTGTTGACACTCGTCTCTCTCTGCACACGGGCACTCTCTGTACCCGCCGTCTTTCACCGACATACTACAGCCATCCTCCAGAGCCTGCATTCACAAAGAGTTCTCTCTTACGGGCAGCCAAAGTATTTGGAAATGGAAAATTTGAATCCTAAAATATATTTGTAAAGGGCAGTTTAACATGCTCCCTTATCCGACACAAATATAAAATGTTGTGATCAAGCAAGAAAATCAACCAAAATAAACAAATGGCGCCTGCCAGAAAGATTCCCTAAACCGAGTTGTGTATTGAGGCAATGAACAGCACGAAGTGACGTCTTAGAGCCATTAGACTCATGTTGGAGAAGGGGCACTACAGTCTTTTTTTTTCTCCTGCTATTCTTCCTTTATATTTACCAAGTAAAATGCATTACATGGAAAAGAAATTATGCAAGTACTTCATAACAGCTCCTTTATTAATGTGTTTTCTATCATTGTGCTTTTTATAAAATGATGAGTTTGGAAGAAACATAGAAGTTGTGCAATAGGATTACTTACCCGTTAAAACAAACTACTGCTAAAAGTCGAGAAGAGCGCCTCACCTTTGACAAAGCCAACCCTAACAGCCCCTCAAAAGCTTTGAAATGAAGCTGCGGACCGGTGTAGAACGTGTCCAGATGAGCCTTGCGACCCAGCCAGTAGATTGTAATCAGCACCTGGGGAGAAGTTGGCAAAAATACAAATATACACAAATCACCCTGCAGAACAACTTCAGTCTCTTTTCTCCTTCAAATGGCAGGATGTGCCTCCTGTAAATGGATTCTACCTGTCAACTTACTTTAAATATATACTGTAGCAAAGGAAAAAAAAAATGTTCTGAGAGCGCCACGCATGAGAAACACAGGCGAGGTGGATTCACACAAGACAGCTTCCTGTGGTACGCGATATATCCGACAGAAACACGCTCGACAACCATTAGTGGAAATACTGAGGAAGAAATACGAGTCTTTACAACGTTGTTTTCAGAACGCCAGTGCTATGGACACAAATTTCTGATTTGTTCCGACTGAGGACAGACGTTTCTGACAGGCTTTCTACAGGCAGCCTGTGTTAAAGGGAGATCTGTAATATTGTACATGCATCAAAAGGTTCCTGTGAGCAAATTAAACCCCCACAGGGCATTTAACTGACTACTGATAATTCTGAGTGAATTAAAAATATAATTTTTTTGGGTGACTGACAAACAGTGGATTTGTTGTTTAATCAATGTGTGAAACATGAAGTTGCATACTTTATATAAATCTGCAAACAGATAGAATGTGTAGACCATTTCCATCTTAAATGTTGCACACAATTCTTTTTACCAAATGCAGACAAGTTTGGCTAAGTTATTGAGCAAGTGAGCTGAAATAAATGACAGGTTTGACACAACAGTAATTGGATAATCATACATATTTAAAAAAAATCTCCTTCCAGTATGAATTAATTTGTATAAAAAAAAAAAAAAAAAAAAAACTCAACAGAAGTTTCACTACAGTATTTGAACTCGATTTCGAAACTAATATTCACTGTATGAATAACTCAGTTTATCTGGTTGGAAAACTCTGCAATTCAATGGATGCAAATTGACCCTAATTGGTTAACTCAAAGAAAAAATGCTCCACCCAGTTCAATGAGAGAGTGCCCGAACAAACAGCCTCATTACCGGGCCCATGTTATCAGCTATTGTGTGATTCAAATGAGGCTTCCCAAATAACCACATAACCTCATAAGCATTGAAACATGTGAAATACCAGCAGTGCACAAAGGCGTGCACACATACGGGGCTGACATGTTTCACATTCATTACACACAAATGTGTTACAGGGGGGAAATGGACTGCAGATCCAGTTTAAAGCACATGTAGAAAACAGTTCATTAAAAACACTGACTAACTTGGGGGTCTGATCTCTCGGTAATTAAGTGACAAAACGAACAAAAACATGCATTAGAGACCAAATCTGAACGAGCCTTGATGTCACATTAAGTATCATGATTATGTAATCCAAGAGCCAAAACTATAAAACATTAACATGTGAACCAAAATAAAGATAAATATTTCAATAAACATCCAAATGTTAAATAATTTCACTGATATTTAGCAGCATACAGCTTCAGTGACGTTTTATGTAATGGACTGATGGTCATTTCTCATCCACACTGACATATTTGAGCATTGAATCAAATTAAATCTTAACTGCAACTGTGTATTTAAGCACTTCCCAAAGCTTTTTTCCAGTAGGATTTAGATAAAGATCCATAGCTAGCCACTTTAACAACAGTCCATCTTTTCTCCTTTGTGCAGCTCGCTGTGTGCTTTGGCTTGTTGCCCTGCTGAATGACCCGAGACCTTCTGTTCAAAGCTAGCTTTCTGACAATGAGCAGCACATTAAGCTCCTAAACGTCTCTATCATGTTCAGATTTCATCATTACAGAGATGCATTTAATGACCCACACAGAATGACAGAAACTGTTCTATAATAGGCACTGTGCGCATTTCCTTATGAGACTTGTTCCATCACTAACAAACACCAATACAGTAAACTATTGAGAGGTAAAACTAAAACTCTTCATCTCTTAAAGTCTATGAAAACTCCATATAAAGTGTGTTTGTTCTCCCCTTTTCAACAAATTTTGTGTTTGGTTGAACTTATATTCGATGACTAGTAAGGGATAGTTTAGGCAAAAAAGTGCTGCAGTGAAGAGGGGCTCTGATGAATTCAGCACTTGAGTTTTTCATGAAATATAAATGTCTCAGATAAAACTTTTACCGTTTTCAAAAAAAAAACCCCAAAACATTGTGCTTCTTTTCTCCTGGAAGTTGTGTTTTCCTTGAATATAACTAGTTCAAAAGTTTAGTTCATTTCATGTGCAGGGCAGGACTGAAGCATCGTGATAGGTCAACTTCAAGGTCCTGAGATACCACGCAAAGTGTCAAGTTTACATCTGCTATGACGGATAAAAGGCTCATAATAGTTCAATTTTTTTTTAATTAAGCATACATTCAAGTGTTATGATTTTTTTAAGTCCAAACTTTACACTTTTCTCATATAAGTTACCTGGAAGTTCCACAACAGTATTAAAAGTTTAATGACTGGAAAACATTTTCTCTGAACAAAAATGATAAAATACTGAACACACACCCACTAGCCATTTTGCATTAATGACAGCATTAGTAGGCCTTTTCCATGTGAAATGGAACCAGATGTACATAGATGCCTGACATTTTGTAAAGCTTTATGTGGCAGTGCAAAGTAAATAGAAAATATAAAGGCAGGTTATGAAGCGGATAAAGTACACTTACATTTTTAAGTCTTCTGCTGCTTTCATCGCGCCTAAAACAGCAGAAAAGATCAAGTTAAACATCTGAAAATGGAATAGTGAGGCACTTCTTGTTACAACTTCTTGACTTCATGAAGTCGCATTGATAAAATGCAATAAATTACTGTCCAGTAAAATCAAATGGAGAGCTGCGAGGAAAAAAATAAAGTGACATCTCGAGTCTCCTCATTTGTAGTCGCTCGGTAATCAGCATTCATCCAGTTTTATGGGGAATCGACTGCCTGCTATGAAGAGCACGCTTGTCAGGCGATGCTCAAAACTTTTATCAACGCAAAGCAGCTCATTCGTATTCAACTTCACTTTTTATTAGCACAGATACCAAACAATACCTCTGTTAAGAGTACTACTCACAGCCAGCACAAAGCCTCCTGCTATGCCTTCAACTGTAAATGTATCATTTCCTTCAATGCTACATTGTGGTACCGTACAGAAATTCATAAATTGTCCTCCACAGCGAGAGACAAGCACGTTGTTTTGTTTTGTTTTTTTTCCCCCTTATATTGCACATTGTATTTGTTCACTCCAACTTCACCTGAGTGTAGCACGAGTGGACAGGTCCTGCAGGTCGCCTGGGTGAAAGAGCTGAGAGTCATTCAGTCCTAGTTTCTCGCAGCCTTTCAGGAACACGCTGACGTTATCCTGCAAGATCCCAGGAACATCCGAGAAGAAGAGAGGTGAACTGTGTAAAACGTGCAAAGGTTACTGGTTGATCATGTTCTTTTTGAGGATCAATAAGGGGTTGGTGGGCCTTCAGAACATTTGAACTGCACTGCATCAAGGCAGCAGAAATATTTTAAATGCATTACAATGGAGGCAAGTGACAGATTTCAATGGTTATGGATTCCTCAATAATTACCTATTGGCCAGATGTCTAGCTCAGAGTCAGCAGATTTTATCAACGACACACAAACATTGATTTCAAGAATCGACTTGGATGGATGTTCAGACTTCACACTACGTCAACATGCTCTGCTGGGCCATCTGTCACACTGAGCAGCTTCCTGTCTGCTGGTGCCGGCTCTGTTCGCAGGAAGGTAAGCCGTCTTATTACAGACTTTAATACATAATGCTATGAAAATTAGCGCATACCAGTGGTCAAAAATATTTGCCAAGTACACTATGTTGCCAAACATATTTGCTAGCCTGCCTTCAAAAGCATATAAACTTGAGTGACATCCCATTCTTAACATTGGGTTGAATTTGATACTTTAATTTCATGACTGGACTTGTTACCCAGGCGGTTTCCTGTCACTGCATCATGCTGGGATTCACTGGACTCCTGAGAGTGACCCAGTCTTTCATGAATGTTTGTAGAAATAGTTTGCAGGTCGAGGTGCTTTATGTTATGCACCTGAGGCCATGGAAGTGACTGGAACCCCTGAATTCAATGATCTGGATAGCTGAGCAAATACTTTTGGCGATATAGCGTATCTTAGAGCTTTGCTGTAGGGTAAGCGCTATAATCAAGGCTGCGGTCAGGTTAATTCACCTTGGCAAGATCAAACTGCATGATCTCCTGGTAAGAAGACTACAGCAAATTCTAGAATTCACATTTTTCAAAAGTTCAGACACTAAATGTTTATGGTATGGTGCAATTAGATAATGTTTTCCAAGCCCCTGCTCATATTGGACTGGAATACAAGCTATGATAGTTTTAGTTTGAATTTCTAAGGGATAAATTATTTTGTCAACTTTAATTATGCACCAACGATCAAGTCCTCAAGCAAAAAATATACAATTTGTCTGAAATCTCATAAAAGTCATGGAGGTTAATAGTATTGAAGTTTTTAAGCTAAAGGATAAACATTCTGCATTTACTCAAGAGGAGAGAAAAATCAATAATGACCCAAGTTAAATGAAATTCACATGGGGCGTAGTGGATTCCAATCAACAGATTAAAACATGCAAAACTTAATGTTTGGGTCTTCAGGATACCACAGGTAGCTTCTGTTTTTTTTTTTTTTTTTTTTGTTTGCCACATCTGCATCTCACACGGTCACCACAACTCCACAACTCTGCTGTTGGGCTCAGAACCCAAAGGGAGATTGAATTGATCCCTTCCTGCCCTTGCTTTGGGCAATTTGGCCAATTATACTTGTATGAAACCATTGAAAAAACAGCCTTAAGCCAAGAAAGTCTTCATTTGCATTGATGCCCAATAAGAGTAACAAAAAAAAAAAAAAGCCTATACATATTCAGTAGTTGGAAATACGGGTTCAGATTCAATCTTAAGCAACTCTCTCTTCGCGCCTTCAGCAGGAAACCACACACCGTGTCAAACTTCCTGGCTAGCAGGCGCCTTTGTATCTCTTAACCTACTTTTATCGTATGCACACACGCAGACCGCTGAGCGGTCTTAACACTCACCAGGCCAGCAATGGGGGTAGAAAGTCTGTTCACTCTCTTGATGATACCAGGTTTCAGCCGGTTGATCAGGCTACAAAGTTACAACAATGCATGATAATTAGCAAAATGAAATATGTCAAACAGTTCACACCTCAGCACCTGGGTATCTATTTGACAATGCAAGAACCAAAATAAAAACATCCGATTTTCTTAAGTGCGATAACTGAAGGATGTGCAGAGTGGAGCTCTGCCTGGTTTTGGACAAACAAATGAAACAAACAAAATAATAAGTAAAGGAGCAAACAAGCAGTAACAGTTTTTGTATTCTGTATTTAAAAGCCCTATAGCACAAATATTGAATACTTGCTGAAGCTACTGAAAACAGCAGTTCAGCTCAAAAGCAATCCCTCATAAAATCGGTGCGTCATAATTTAGAATCCTCTGAAATGAGAGCGTGGGCTTGAAAACAGAATCCCTCTGAGTCTCAGCATCATAACTCACTCGCAGAGCAGGACTCCGTTTTCCAAGGCAGCGCGGAAGTCATTGCAACCGAAGGATTTTCCAGTCACCTCCTAAACAGAAAACAAGACATGCGTGTCATATGAAACATGCACGCAATGCAACCAGTATTCAGTAAATTTTAAAAAGATTGGTTGTTTTGAGGGTGCTTTCATATCTTTCTCCAGCAACTCAAAAGTCACTCACCCCAAATTCTTAAACTTCAATGTGACCTATGCAACTAAAGGTTCATTTGCATGCATGTGCTGCCCACATACTATGTTAGTTTAATAGGTGTTTTCTGCAGCAATGCGACGCTCAAGTACTGTGATGATGCATTTGAGTGGATAGTTCATAAATGCCGGCGGTCAATAGAGAAAGATGATTCACATTAAATTAATGATCACAGATAAAAAAAAAAAAAGGGATTTTAAAGCTATAATCAAAATAACAGCCCATTACATTGACCTGGCTCACATTATTAGTACACATTGTTTTTAGCATGTATGTCAATGAGTAAAGTCATTATGACCATTCTCAAATGAAAGTCGATATTATGGCAAATCTGAAAATGTGGAAATCAGGGATCTTGTAAACTAATGTCTAGCATTAGTTTATATTATAAATTAAGTAACAAGAAGATTAAAAAAAAAAAAAAAAATGGGAAAAGAACTCCAGAGCACTGATTTCCACAGAGTGGGCTGCAACTTACTGGTGGGCACCAAGAGGTGAATTGCAAGGATTTCAGAAAAACTACTAAATATTCAATTTTAGCTTGGAATTAACCAGTTTAAAAACTTTATTTTATGAAGCCATGTATGTTGAAGCTTGTTTCTCCACTGGAACGAGTGGCAGCCAGTGACCTTAAACAAAACACCTTCAAACACAGAAATGCCGCAGGTAATAGATGTGATGCATTTTGTGACTTTAGACTCTTCAGATAAATCAGCATCCCAGCTGTGGCGAACTGCAGCCCTGGTTTTGCAAATACATATGCAAGGTTTGCGTGATCCTTTTTAGAAAAGAAATGATTCATATATTTGTTAGAATGTTGATAGTCATGCAACATTTCACATGACGTACACATGGAAGAATGTGTCTTAAATAGCTCTGGCACTACAATACAGTTGACGCAGGGCTCCAAGTATCTAAATTAACTATTCACCTGCTGAGGAACAGGTTGTTCTGTGCTCCTGGCAATGTACAGACAGAGCCGTCCAGGGCCACGTCAAGGGGAAACAAATAACTATGGGCAAAATGAGGAAAAACACAGCAGTGGATGAAGTTAATTAAAGTAATCCTGATGTCCACACTGGACAATTTTCCTTTTTTTGTAGTTGTTGCCAACTATAAAACAAATTAATAAGAACTGGATTTTTCTTTTTTTTATTTCAAGTACAGCCTCACAAGTTTTCTCATAAAAGAAAAACATTAAAATACATCTAAAATGCAAAGCAACCGTAAAATATACGTAGACGAGGATTCAAAATTTGTTTCTTGTCAAAACAAAAGAATACAACAACATGGGCTAAATGATTTTGCATGGCAGGGGCGAGCAGCACAAGGCTTTGTAATGAGGACATAAAAATGAGACTGTTAAGGTTTGGGCTCATAGCTAACAGGAGGGCCCCAAAAGGCTATTCTTCTCACTAATTAGTCCCCCCAGGAATCCACAATCACAATTCCTTTTTAGTAGAAGTGGGCATCGGGCACAGAGCTGATGTTTCTCGGTGGAATCGGACAAACAAAGCAGCGCAAGGTTAACGCAATAAACCATAATATGGTTGTTACTGTAATATATGCTCTGCTCAGGAGCAGCAACCTTTAATTGGTCATTTCGATAAACAAGAGTCCCAGAGACAGCACAGATTAAATAAATATCAGCTCTGACTTGCAAACTTCTCTAAACTGCTTTGTTTTTTTTAAAAAATGGATTTTGCCAAAGCCAAAATGGATGAGGGGAAAAAGAAAAATTACACATTACACGATTCAGTCATTGCCTGTAGTCAATACAAATTTTATTTAAGGTGCACTGACTGATTTATGTGTAACAAGCTGAACAAACATCTGGGTCCCACCTCTTCAGATGTGCAGATCTGAAGCTCACTGGGGTCAAACGCAAACATGCAAAAACAAATGCCAATGTGGAGATGAGTCAGTAATGGGAGCGATTCGTAGCCGCAGCCAAATTTTGAACGCTTGGCTCTTTGTAAAACAGTGATGAGTACTATTGAAAACCAGCAGAACAGTAGAGCTGGAAAGTTGGACGGCACCGCATCTCTTTCACCAGAAGCTGAATTGTCTGCTTACATAATGAAGCAGAGGCTGATCCAATATTTTTCCCCCCCCCCTTCTTCTTCCTGGAGTCCAGTAGGGATTGAGCAAACAGTTGCATGTAATTGCTGCTGCTGGTGTGCTAATGACAAATAGGAACAATTCATGGATGGTCGGAGATACGGGAGCTTATTATCCGGCAACCTGTAGCAGGAAGTATTAGTGCCAACACATCCCCCCATTGTGATTTGAGAGTGGAGGGCACCATTTAAAAAGGCAGGCTGCCTTGCTTCACGCCTGTCAAACATACACATATCTCATGCCTGCTCACCCATTCTTTCATCCGCCGGCGCAGGAAAACAGACGGGTAAAATTGGCATGGGCTTCCTGCCAAGAGAGCTCTGGACAAAATTCTCATAATGATCTACTCAAACACAAGTGACATTAATGGTCCCATTTAGATTTGGTCGTCACTCAGTGCCCACAGTCTACAAGTTTTATTCATTGCCTGTGATTTAAGGATTACTACTTGCATAGTACTTGGACAGGAACAGCCACAGACAGCAAAGAAGCTGCAGTGCTAGAAAACCACATCCTCCACAATGCAAGCAGGGCAGAGCCTGCCTGCAGTGCCAGCCTGGTTTACTGGAGCTGGTAAGAAGCCATGGCATCATGAACTGCTGTCTATTCATTTGAGTTTCCACATAAAGTTCTGCATCTTGTTGTGAAATTATTCTTATCTGAACAGGGACAGAGGTTTCAGACAGTTTCTTTTTTTTTTTCTCCTGTCTGGAGACAAAGTCTAACCTAAGTTTTTATCAAGTTTTTATCAATTTTGCATTTTTAATCAGAGATATGCTTGTAAAGAAGGCACATTAAGTTCAACAGTGAAAAGTTAGAACATATTAAAAGCACAAACTGTGTGTAGAAAATCAGACAGGTGAGTTTTCAGTGTTGATTGATGTACCTCGATCCAGCGTTGAGCCTCAGTGAAAGCCTGTGTACAGCTGACAGTGGTCTGCTGGCGCCACTCCATCTCAATCCCTTCTATAATAAGCAGCACGGCAGAGCAAGACGATCACCAATTAGGGGCTGGAATACATTAACAAACCGAGGAAATCCATTCAAACAATGTCAAAAGACAGCAGAGAAATAAATGCATGCCTCCCAGTTCAAATCGCCCTCAGATGAGTGAAGCTTCTCACCAGTGAGTCTCCTCGGTTAATTGCTCTGCAGACTCGCAGCAGACGAGGCACACCTCCGCACTGACCTCCCATCACTGCCAGCACTGGGTGAAATAGAGAGGCGGGTCTCCACCCACCAAAATCTACCAGCAAAGTTCAGGAGGTGAAGTGAGAGGTTCAGACATGCGGACTCACAATCCTCCTGCAGGTCGTTTGAGGAATCACACTGTGGTCAAACACAGAGCCACCGGGGACAGCAGGGAAAAAACCCACACCTCTTTCACATGCTGGTCAAAACCTGCCTGACTATCTTTACTTGGCTTTACTTACTTATAAGTAAATGAAGCCAAGTAAAGATAGTTTAGATCTGTTTAAAAAAAAAAAAAAAAAAACAGGTGCAGCATAAGGAATTTAGAGTCTTTTAAATGATGTTTGAAGAAACTGTTTGGAAGAGTCTGGTCTTCAGACTCCAGATTTGAAGAAATAAAGTCCAGTAGAAAGAGTCCAGGTGTAAAAATAAAGGTGTGGTTTAAAGAGTTCAAAAAGTTCAAAAGAATTAATAGTCTCATTTAAAGAATCAGGATCTGGCTTTAAGAATCCATCTGTAGCTCACAGAGTTAAGGTCTACTTTTTATAGAGTCCATCTGGATTAAAGAACCACAGAATACAGGTCGGCCTGTAAAGCCCAGAGGAGTGTTTTCATCCCAAAAACAATTTAACGACATCAAGTCAAGCTTGCATTCTTCATCTATTTTAAAGAGATCAGGAGTTGTTCAAAACATCCAAGTCAAAATTTGAATACCAAAGTTTTTGGTTTGTTTTCATTGATCTGAATCTAGTTTAGAGAGTCTGTTTCAGACAGTTCAGCTCTGCTTTATGAAAAAAAAAATGTTTCCATTATTTATTTCCTCAGGAAGACGCTCAAGCTAAGCCCTCCCAGCCCACATGTGAAGTTGGTAATGCCCCATGTGATGCATTAGACAACAAAGATGACAACAGCTAAATAAAATAACAACAACAACAACAAAAAGTTTGGATGAAGTTAAGACTATGATGGAACGGAGATTTTTAACACCCACAAACAATCACCCACTTTGTTCATTTATCTTCTTAGCAACGGGTGAAGTATATAATCCACCGATCCGTCTTCTATCTGGAGCCGATCCCAGCTGACTATGTGTGACGGCAAACCCTGGACAAATGGCCTCTCCATTACAGAGTAAACACTGGGACACAATCTCTCTCTCTCTCGCTCTCTCTCTCTCTCTCTCACACACACACACACACACACACACACACACACCACGTGTGCCAACCTTAAATCTATTTGGGGAGGAAACGGAGACCTGCAGAAAAGTCATGTACTCACAGGTAGAACATGCAAGCTCAATACGGAAAGAGTCTGGGAGGAATTTGTTCAGAGCTTTTCATTCTTGGTTATGGTCATAATGTTAAGCTTTAAATTCAGTGAGGTTACATTTGTCATCTGTGTCCTCTTGGAGTCATACAGGTCTGTTAACTGTTACTGTCATCCAGCAATACAGCTCCACATTAAGTTCTGATATTTTCACAGAGCTTTCCATAAAACGACATGTTCATTTTTTTAAGGTTATTGGCTTTTTTTCTCCTGCAGGTATCTCTGTCTTGGGTCTTTCATCTGTTTACTGGTCCCATCAGTCTGTCCTTTGTTAATTGCTTTGAGACCACTTTAATTGACAATAAAATAATAGAATTCAATTTGTCTAATTTGAAACAAAAAATATCAATTGTTGCTGTCTGTTGGCCTTTATCCTGTATTTTCCCTTTGTACAATCATCTAAAGCCATCATACCTACAGTGTTACTCTGGTGTTTGGTGGACTTTGTTCTGTCTGCAAAAATTGCAGAAAGAACAAAATACAACAGAACAGTTTTTGGTTTAGTTTAATGAAACTGTCAGGTGGCTTGAGATGACTATTGTTACTAGTATCACGAATAAAGCTGAACAGAACTGAACTGACATGGGGCCACATGGTGCTATAGTGCTAATACATGAGAATATCTTGATCCCAGGATTCAGGGCCTTTCATCGAGGTGTTTTCATGGTGTGTGTTTTTTTTTTTTTTTTTTTTTTTTTTCAGGGATGGGGTTGGGAGGTGTTACAGATTCTTCCACCTGTCAAAGATCAGGCATTTGAAGTTAAACAGTGATTTAGAATTTTGCTGGTAATTCTAAATTTGAAATGTCCGTATCTTTGAATCATTCTTTATAATACATAACTGAAGATTGATTAATTGAATATGATAAGACTGGATTGAACTGAAATTAATTAATTCCCCTACGAGAAACAATCGCAGCGATGATCCCAAGAAAAACTCAACATTGTCTTGCTGAATTAAACAGTTCTGTCAGATCTGCAGTGCTGGTTTACATCCACTCAGATCAGTGTACCTGCCCAGAGAAAGTTCCTCATGAAAGAAGATGAACACTGAAAACTGATCTATTTTTTATTCAATTTGACTTAGATGTGAAAAGGAACAATCTGCCTTGTTAATTTTTCCGTTTACATTCTGTTCCTCTTTTTAGGTATTGATAATTTATTCTTATTGAGTCACACATACTTTTTATTTTGGTATTGACAGTATGAGAAATAAAAAGTGAGACTGGTAACCTCTTGCCTTTAAAGCAAGCCTCCAAATGTGTAACAGACACAGATAAAAGATGTTTCTCTTTCTAATCTGATACAGTCATGTTTTCTGTCTGTGTTTTTGTTGAATACAGGACACAAAATACGACAGGATATTTCAAGGGCAGGTCTCTTCGCTATCTTCCTTTTTATACTGAAGTGATGAAGGATGGCCTCTGACAAATTCATTTTCACACATGAACTGCACATGCCTATGAATAGAAAAATGTTTTTCTTTTGTATTTTTTTTTTTTTTTTTAACAAATTCAAAAGCATGATGAGAATCTGGTGTGTCGGCCTCATCTTGTCTTACAGCACATGCTTATTCCAATCCAATTTCCTGCCAAATGCCCAATGGTGCACTGCATAGTGAAGAGGGCAGAGATGGAATCACATAATTGTAAAGTAAAATGAGGAGCAGAGGTGTAGGACACTGTACAAAATATAATAAGATGCCTATTAGCAAGAAAGAACATTATGTTAATCAATAATCTTCCCGCCGTCTAATTATTAGCTAAACTATGGGAATTAAAATATCATTTCCTGCACCACCTGGTACTTCAGCTGAACAATAGGGATTATCTTTTTTTTCCCTCTCTTGAATTGTAAATCCTCGGGCACAATTTTCAAGTATCAAAAATGACTGAACGTGTCCTCAGTGCTCCGAAATTTAACAGAAACAATTGCAACTTTTTCAATAAACAGTGTGCCAAACATCTTTAGAAACACACTCAAGGACACATCCCCAGACGCTCCTCGACCGTTTTCCATTTATTTCTGAAAACAACAGGACACTCTGAAGCAGTAAGCTGTGATTGAAAGGACACTTACAGAATATTCCCCTTTGTTCTGCGCTGGCACGTCTGAGAATTTACTGTGGTATTTAAGTGTGAAGGATTCAGTTCACCTTTTCTGCAGTGCGTGATAGAAGCTTGAATTATCTGAGGTTGTTTGGTTCCTGACATGTTTGGGCTTTAACGTGAGCTCCTCGCCACAGCCATGTCTTCTGCGTCTGTAATCGGCTCAGTGAAAAACTGTGAAACCCGTGCAGCCCTTCCCCTGCATTTGCGATGCTAACTGATCCTGAAACTGTATAAGCGGCACGCTTACAACAGTCATCTTTATAACAGGCATGAAGGGCTCGTTGCACATCTGATTAAAAGGGGGATACAGTTAGTGGTAATCAACGAGACGCCACCGTGAGAATAGGAATGAGAAAACTGGTCCTCAGACGATTTTTAAAAGATTTATCATACAGTTGGAATGACAGATGGGAACTATACAGCATCAGCTGATCTAACTGAAGGTCATGGAGGGCTGGAGATGATCCCATCTCACCAGTTCACCTCTGATACATGATTCGTGCTTTTGTATACTGTAATCCCAGAGAAATTCCACACATGCATGAGGAGAACTTGCAACCTCCACACAGACAGACTCCCAAGCACATGTGCAGACTGATCGATCACAAACTTAAACTCCTGAATCTGTCCCACACAGGTACAATAACACAATAAAGATGCACATTTATGGCTAAAAAAACCAAATAATGTTCATGTTTATGAACATTTTTTTACATACTACATACTAAATTAAAAATAGAAATGTAATGACATTTTACAAGTAGCCTATCCATTTTTAGTGTGTATATCTACAAAGCTTTTGCTAATGTAACCAAGGGTTGAAGTTATTTTAATTTGTTTGCTTGGTATCCCATTTCCACAGAGGCTCTCTCGGCGGCATGCCTCTGCTGCTTCTTTTTAAACAAGCATCAAACCGTGCATTATCTTATCTTCAAGAGCAAACAAGTCTCACCATGAGCAGCGAAAAGAGGGAATGTAAGAGAAAGCAGAACTGAACAGAGATGAAATGCATTTCATTTTACTCGTGCCATGACTTCTTATGAATACATCAATCTTATCAGCATTGAGAAAAAAAAAAAATCTGTTGCATTTGACAACCAGTAGGTGATGCTGTAACTCTGCATGTATATGCATGATTCAGAGGTGGAGGTGGAGGTGGTGGAGGTGGTGGGGGTGGGGATTACAGGCAGAGTGAAATGGACAGTGACGACAATCAGATTTGCCTCCACGTGGAGCAGTTCTTTTCCCATATTTTCCATTTGTCTGTTCCCCTGTGTCCGGTCCAGAGTGAGGAGAGGAGTAATGCGATGCTGCTCAGAATACTCAGTTTTCAATTATATCCACTGTCATTACTGTTATCAACAGGAGCAACATCAACAGCTAATCTGCTTTCCATTATATTCCAGAGAAGAACTGAATTGCAAAACCAAGAGTTCTGAATTCAAACCTGTATCAGTATGAAAGATTATAATATTTCCATACAGGAATGTCAATTTGCATATCTTAGACAAAGCCAAAAACATTTTGTGTGAAATTGCTGGTTACGCGGAGGTGTGGCAGAAGAGTTTGTGATGGATTGCTGTTCAGTATGAGAGCAGCGACAGTGGCTTTGTGCAGACAGCAGAGGAGATTTTAAAATTAAGCATTGTGCAAGCTATTTTCTTTAGGGCTTGGTGTATTTTCATACATCTCAGAATGGTGCACATTTCTAAATGAGTTATTTGAGCTGTTAGAAATGATTAATCATGTATAAACTTCTGTGAATTAATTAAAATGTGTAAATATCCATGAACAATAAAACACATTCTCCAAACTATAAATCTAATTCATTTAAACCATCAAATAACAGATTTTTTCCCTCCCTGCTTTTTGTGTTGTTTGAATTCTTTTTCAGTGCAATTTAGTATGAATTAGCGGAGTGGATGTTGAATTGGTGATACAGCTGTACAGTGACAATTAAACCAAAGAGAGCTCAGACCTGATGGCTTCAGTTTCACACACCCGTCACTGTGGATGCCAGAAGCATCAACTTGATATGTCTGTCAGCACAGCCAAAGAACTCTCTGTACTATATTATATCAACTCTTACACAATGAGTGAGAGGCGCTGTAGTAATGTTACACGGTGTGCGGAGGCATGCATTAGTGAATCGTTAAGTTCCTGGTAGTTAAATCTAAGATCATTAGCTGGAGGGTTTGCCTACAATGCACCTCTGTGAACTCCATAAAACACAGATGGCGAGGAGAAGGGTGCTCAGACAACCACGTTGATTGTTTGGATTTTTTTTTTTTTTCTAGCAGTCAGCACACGAAAACCGAAAAATATGCATATTGATTGTGTTTTTAAAAATGTATTTGTTGGTGTAACCTGGCCGTCTCGGTCTTGTCGTGGTTACCACTTCCACTTCAAACTGAGGGAGGATATTTTTCGGGGTAAGTTTTGTACCACCGGGGACAAGAAACCTTCATTTGATGCTAACTGGGAGCTCTAAATTGCCTGTTGGTGAAAATGTGAGTGTGTATGATCGTAGGTCTCTCTGTGTTTACCCCGAACTGGCAACTGTTTCAGAATGTACCCTGAACGGAGGGATGATGGATGGGTGGACGGATGGATCGAGTAACTTCTGTGACTTCAGAATTTATGCATAGTGGTTGTATGAAGATGTGCATGAGAGCATGGGTGAGCTCAATGACCAACCTCTTGCCTCACTTTTATTCCAGCTTAAAAACTGAAAGAAATGAAAATGCTCTCCTTTACCTCAGCTCGAAAATTGTTACCTTGTCTCCAGGTGGCCTGAATACGACCAGAACTACGAGTAAAAGCAGGAACCGGACTAATAAGGTGAAAATTGGAAACAGCTGGAGCTTGTAATTGCCTATTAAAAGTGCTATATACAATATAGACACCATGCATTTATTGATGATATATTAAAAAATTTCACATCAACAGGTTAAAGGCAACAGTTTCCATCCTTATTAGTCGTAGAGAAAAGACACCACTGGTGTTGACTTGCACATCTATTCGTCTTTATAGAGTGAACTCAGCCATGACTTCAATCTAAAGACGAGTGCAGACACAGAGTGTGTTGAGACAGATCAGCAAAATCTCCTCTAAATTGACCATATAGTGTCATTTGAATTAATGTTAATGGCTTCTTCAGTGAGTCACTCACGGTTTAGACTTAAAGTTAAGCTTTTTCACCGACACTGCCCTCTCCTCCCCAGTGTCTGGTGTGTGTTGTCCCTGCCAAGGTCTGAAACATTATCACAACAGGATGTGGGCTGGGATAACAGTGAGAGTGCTTCCTCTGCAGTGCCAGTCACCTGGGAGATCCTCCAATTATCGTTGCATTTTAATGTAACTTCTGAGTCTGAGCTGTGCTGCTGCTCAAAAGAGACAAAGAGAAGAGCGAACATGGACAGTTCTGGGAAAAAAAAAAGGTTGATGCTGTTTTCTGTTTCTGCTTGACTTTAAACTGGTTTCATATTAAACTGCAGCTGTGCCTCATCAACACAAATGCTATAGGACACAAATTGCTGTCCAAGGGACAATTTGTGCAGTTGCTATTCATAGAAAAAAATGTTGCTATGAATTTGGACAAAAAACACTTCAGTGTTTTATGACAAGGTATATATGTATATATGAAATAATTCAGATAAAAAAAGGAACAGCCGTTGTGTGTACTTATGTTGACAATTCTCCAGAAATACCACTTGCAGTAATTTGACACAAGTGTAATATTTTTTCATTTATCATCTCCAGCCGTGTTCGGATGGTGTTTGTAAGAACTGACATTTTCAATCCATTAGATCAGAAAAGGCAAAGAAATTTTAAATGAGATGCCACATATACAACCCAATATGTGCAACCATTCATTATAGAGCGCAGATGCATTCTGAAAAACTCTACATTGGACTGAAAACCATGAACCACTTGATCTAAAATAAGTGCATAATGTTTTTTTTTAAAAACCTGTAGCCTCAAAAATTGTTAATTGAAAAAATAACTTTGTGTTGCATTTGGAAAATCTGATTTCTGATGCTCATGATTTTACTGTTGCATCGCTCCGTCCTCAGTGTTGTGTTTCGTCTGCCACTGTCCCTAAAACACTGTGATCTCCAGTGAATTAATTAGACAACAGTGTTCCTCTTTGTAAGGTCATCCTGCAGGCTGGATTGGTTCCTCTGGAAAGCCATATTTTAGCAAAGTTACAACTCTTTTTTTCTGTCCTGCAACCGACGTCATTGCTGTGATGCAAGCGTCTCATCCTGAAAAATGCAGTTTTGACTGAAGCTGTTTTGCATGCTGAAGGAGTCACTTTGTCATTTTTGATTGAGCAAGTTTCAGGTTTTACAGTAGATGCAAACCTCACCATTCCTCCAGGCTTTTGGACTGGCACCAGAAGTACACAGAAAGTGCTCCTTCAGTGCCTGGCATCATACCAGTGAGTTGTTGCAGTACAGTGCGCAGGGAACAGTTGGTGTTTAACCCTTTACAGGGAATCACAGCAGCGACACAAATATTACATTTGATAATCACGATCACTGTAATATAATCACTATAATCACAATCACTACAGCTACTAGTGATTTTTTTTGTCTCCATAATTAAAAGGTCATCCTAAAATGTGCCTTGAGACAATCACTTGTTCAATGTGAGACTTTATCCAGAAACCAAACAGTTATATTTTGCAGAGCTCAAACTTTCTATGTCTTGTAAACGCATCGTCGCAGCTCCCTGCTGGGGCCTGCGGTGGATTCATTGCCATAGAGCTAAATAGCTCTGTGTTCATTGCTAACCTTGGACCGAAGCTGGAGTAATGTTGAGTGACTTTGATGTGTTATTAACAGACCATGGTCGGGCCTGTTCTAGCGAGCTTCACTGATTGGTCCGTGGGCAGCTGCATGATGATCTTGACTCACATTCTGTTATCCTGAAAGATAGGGATTCATTTAATAGGAAGATCTGACAATACAATTGTGTTTGTAGAACAAAATGGACATTTTAAGCTGATGGATGTCCTAAAATGGTTGTGCTAACTTAAGTCAACAAGGCTTTCTGCTGCATTTCAGATAAAGTCAAGGACGCTTCATAAAGAAGGATCACGGGATGGATTTCATCTACAAGTGGTGGGTGAGTGCTCGGTTTTTTGTTTTGTTTTATCACCCCCTCTGGATCAGATTGGCACTGCTGGTGGGCTATTATATGCTTTTGGAGTTGCTCATGGAAACACTTTTTGTTATTGCTGTTGTTGTTGTCATTATTGTATGTGCATAGTGAAGTGGGAAGAGGCTATAGGGAAGATGATTTGATGATGTCTTGATGCTTTGTGGTTGTTGATCAGCTGTCATGTTGGTGTCAATCAAGTACTGAAGTACTAGTTGCATAATAGTGGCCCTGATAGCGGCACTGGATTTGGAATGTCTCTATATAGGAAATTTTTGTGGGATACTTATTTATTTGAGAGGGGCTGGCCGGGGGTGGGGTGGTATTTTGTTGCTGCTGGCCGTTACTGAAAAACCACTGACTGCTATTGCAACTGCAACTACTATAATATTAAAAGTAATTTGTGGATTTTTTTCTAAATATCATGTTGATTTATGAAAACCAGCTTTTAAAAGCATCTTTAGTGTCAGTAAAACTGGGTTTGCAGAATTTGTAGATATGTTTGCTCCACAAGTCTCTCAAATACAAATCATTTCTTCTGTACAGCTGTATCCAATTCAGATTCACGGTGATGGAGCCAACCACATCCCCTGCACACACACACACACACACACACACACACAGTATCACATACTGGTGTTGAACAATGTTTTGATAAAAATGTGAAATAAAAGCTTGAGATTTAAGTTTAAGCAACATGGAGACAATCTAAAACATGACAGACCAACTTCGACATCTCACGAAGACTCCTCCATGCTGGTACTTTCACTGACACCTCACTGAACGAATTCAACCAAAAAAGAAAAAAATAAAGTTTAAAACCTTTAAAATGTTAAAAAAAAAAAAAAAAAATTCAGAACGACATAATATAGATACTGTATTGATGAATTTTGGTGTAACAGAACTTTTTTTTAACTTTAACTTTACATCTCACCTGGACATAAAAATATAACATAAAATTTAAATGACAAAATTCTAAAGAATTTCCCTCTGGAATAAATAAAAAATCTGTTCTCTATTCTATTGTAATCTGTTCTATTATTTGGTACTGTATGCTGACAGTCTGATATGAATGGTGTGTTTTGGTAGATAAATGACTGCAGGACATTCTGGAATTCCCGCTGGTGTCTCTTTCCGATATCTGAGGGCAAGGAACTGCAACAAGTTTGTGCTTCTTGAATTTTCTCTCACTTTGTGCTGCGAACCTGCCGTGGTGATTTGTGTGTTGCCTTGGGTTGATTACTGACGAGCATTTTAATCTTTGTTATTGATTACCCTGATGAGAAAAAAACGAAACAAAAAACAAACCAAAGAAAGCCAAAGATTTGGACAGTTACTGCTGATGGTCGGTATTAACTTGAGCTGATCTCTAATGATTTGTTTGGATTTTGAATAATTGCTCCACAGGCTGATCATTCTTTTTATTTGATGACTGTGTGTGGCTGTGTGTGTGTTTGAGTGGTGTGCTTCAGTGAGAAGGTTATTAAAAAAAAAAAAAAAGAAAAAAAAAAGAAACAAAAAGTCAGTCATCTTTGAATGCAATATTTGCAACCTTCATTTGGTTGCTTTCCTCAAACAGTTCCTCGAACACTTTACTATGATGTTTTGTACTGGATTTTGTTTCAGCAATCAAGCAACTCATTTTTTTTTCCAGCGCTGTCTCCTTGTTTCTGTCAGAAAATAACTGCAGTGTAGTTTGTGACAAAAGATACTAAAGTTGAATTAGCATATAGCTGGTGCGTTGACTAATAACAGAAAGTGTTAGTGTAAGTTGTCAAATACCAGTAACTTAGTGCTCCAGCGAGGGTCAGGGTATCCCGTCCCGGTGTGTTGAGCCGACCAGATGAACCAGATTTTTGCAGTGCTGGCGGTCTTGTGCCAGCTGCTCTGCATCCTTCACGGCAACTCCGTGTTGTTGGAGGTCGCCCGCAACGACATCGAGGCTTCGGTCCGGGGCTTCCCTCGTGGTCGTCTCCAGACTTTGGGTTAAACTGGAGAATGGCTCGTGTCGGATGTGGGGGTAGACGAAGGACATGGCCGAGCCAGCGGGTGAGGCGTTTTGCGATCACGGAAGATGATCGGGGCTTCTAATAGCCCTGCTATCAAAGCCATCGATTCTTGCGGCCGTGAGTGTCGTTCAGGGGCCACGTTTCTGAGCCATACAGCAGGATAGAGAGTACGGCGAGGTTGTAAATCCGGAGCTTCGTCTTGCGTGAGATGGTCTGGTGCCGCCAGACCAGACCACCAGACCAAATACCAGTAAACAAACGTTTTATTGCAACACCAGAGAAATCAGTCAAAATTAATCAGTAGAAGCAAAAGAAGAAAAGAAAAATAGTTCTGCCAGGATCACTTTGTCAAAATTTTATTACAATCCAGAAAGCATGAACATTGGAACAACAATATGCACAACATAAATACAATCCATCATTAGATAACATGACAATAATGTTGCGTTAGTAAAAGATGACTAAGGAATTACAAAGCTTTAAGCAGCAAATTGAACTTGGCGGTGTGGCTCTGTTCTGGGACCTCCCTCCCCTTCCCCACGCCTGTGGGGAAAGCCTTGAGGCAGGGAGAGCACTCCCCCCTGCCTTCCAAGTGCCGACTTGGAGGGGCACGAGGGAGGGAGAGCAGCAGCAAGAACCCCCAGAACAGAGCAAGCATCCAATTCAAGTCAGCTTATATGAGTTACCAATTTCAACCTGGTTGATTCTAGACACCTTTACAGCGCAACCCAACAGATCCACATGAGCAAGCATAAGCGACTGTGGAAAGGAAAAACTCCCTCTACAGGAAGAAACCTTTGCAGAACCAGGCTCAGAGGTGGCGGTTTTCTGCTATTCCGGTTGGGTGCAGGGACAGAAAGAGGAGATAGATACGAGCCGTCGGAACACAAGGAGGAGCTGGGGAGGAGGTGGGTACGAGCAGCGTGCAGATGACGGCCAGACACTCAGGTAGACTGAGGCGGTTTAAATACACATCCAATAGATCAGCTGATCTGCCTGGGAGGGGAACTGATCACCTGACGTGAGGTGGTAAGGCCGCCCCTGATGCGTGGGAGCTCGGCCAGCAGCTTGACTCCGTGCCTGTCAGAACTACCGCTTCTGCTCCATTTTTTGTAATGCATGGTAGTGTTTGGTATTGATTCAATTTGGTGTTTGGAGGAATTTGTGATGGATTATTAAAAAGAACTATTAAAAAAAATATGTATATAGTATAAGATAGATGAATATCCTCAACACTACACATTACTTGCATCAACATTTTTCTCATTCAGTTTAAATAAAGCCATAAGTCACTGTCATGTCACATATTACTCCTAAAATTCAATGTTTATTTTGCAAGCAGTGCTATTAGTCAAGTGGGGACTGATTTATCATTTACAATCTCCTCTTTATATTTTCAGATCATTGGTAGAACATTGCTACATTGCTTTAAATTTAATTTCCCAAAAAAATGGAAAATCTTCATGCTAATTTTAGGTATGAAGATCTGGTTAGTTTGAACTGTTAGATTATTATATAAAATATCTGTTCTGAGTACTTTAATGTTACACTGTTCTTGATCACTACTGATATAAAATGTGCCAAATTGGTTAAAATCTCACACGTTATTAATGGTCACTAATATACTGTACATTGTGCTGAAATGCAATCATGTTTATATTTGATAGTTTGTAAGCGTGAACATTATTTAATTGACTCTCTTCCTTTATTCCATGTTCGCCCGATGTGATTCGTGTTGGAGCTGCTTGATGTATTATTGTGTAGGTGTTGCTGCAGCGCACTTTTTGCTCTCAACCTCCATCAATGCCAAGCTGAGGACCTTTTTTTTCACAGCAGACGTTTTGACATGTCACAGCTGGAAAGGCACAGGTGTATTAATGACGGCTGCATCCCACTTAGGCGAGGTCCTGCCTGCATGCATGCTCATTCACTGCTATGACTTACAGGAGCACCTAATGGAAATGAGTCATCATTAATCCCAACTGCGTGCTTTCCCCACTGAAACAAGTCAAAATGGCTTTTATTAAAAAAAAAAAAAATGTCCATGCAGTGAAAGACAGCCAAGTGCCCATTGCCATTTCAGTGTTCTTCCTCCACATGGTGACACTTGATATTAAAAAAAAAAAGGGGATGTTAGGCACCAGGCATTACTGGCAAAGGCAAAAAAAAGTTTTTATGGTCGGCAGGCAAAAGAAGCAGGGAAGCAATAACAGCACAAGAGATGGTGAAAGTCAGGAAAAAAAAGAAAGAATTTCATCCTCAAAAATATTTCAAAACTCAACACAAACACAAAAAAATAACTCATATTTTCCTCTTCTGGTTTTGATCATCCATTTACTGGAAAATTTATTTGATCTGTTGGAACACTGCGGAATGTTAATAATTGAAATTTTGTTGTCGGTGAAAAACAAATGTGTGCGGATTTTCACAAACAAAATAGACTTAGGAAATGATTAAATGTAAAAGTAACAACAATTTGAAAAAGCTTTCTAAAACACAACTGAAAAACACATTTAGTGAGTCAGCTGGATACCAATGTCATCATAATAAACTGATACAATGGCCTTAAAAAGGCAAACTATTTAGAATTCAGAACATTTCACTAATGTTGATTTCCCTCATCAACATATTAGATAATATACTCATAGGGCCCCAGTTGTGTAATTTTTTTTTAAATAGCTTTATCGATATGACTTCGAGTCTGTATATACAAAGGCAGAGAGTAATAATATCTGAGTTAGTGGGCGGAGATTAATGCAGGCCTTTGCTTGTGAGGAGGTATGTGGGGAATACGAAAGGTGCTGCTCCAGTTCTGGGACAGTGAGGAGTTGATGCAAATTCAATATGATAATGGGAGACCTGAGAAGAAGAGCAGAGGAGGCATCGAGATGCGTCAGCACCTCTCGTCTCCGTCCTATAGGGATGAAAAAAGACGCAGAGTTTGGCCATAGTGGATCTTTATTGTTTCTCGCTGCATAATTTCATTTAAGATTCAAATGTCGATGATTGCTCTTCTTCAGAAGAAAAGTCAGGGAACATTTAAAAGGAATTTTATCTCACTTTTGTAGTGACTCATGTGCCTTTTGCTACGTCATACTCTTGATTGTAGCGGCACATTCAGTCCACGACTGAAAAGTCGAAAAGTTTTCTAACCAAATAAGGTACCAACACTAATTAATAAGTTATCTTTATTAGAGTTTCAGTTGTAGTGACCACATTCACCAAGCGATAACCTGAATTTACTCACCTAAACCATTTAAACGTTTTTATAACTGATAATTGATTTGAAGGACTTAGAATTTGTTGAATTCAACATTTTTTTGGGTTGTATAAATGTTTGTTAGTTGTCGAAGTCAATCAGACTGTTGAATAGTGTCAACATCTTCCAGAGCAGATTGATGTGTGTCTGCAAGTTTCACGCATGGCAGCATGAACACCTCCAGACTGGCAGCAGATTACAGGAAGTTAAAGAGTCAGGTGTTAATAGCAGCTTGGCGGTACGTGGAGAGCTCCATGAGATGGTACAGAGTGTGAAAAGTTTGAGAACGATCACACTCGTGGTGCCAACACCATTCAGATCGACTGATTACAAACAGGATATAGTATCTTATATTGATAATGGCAGCATTATATACAGACAGGGCCTTTTTTTTTTTTTACTCTTCAGATTCATTAAACTATTTGTTCCATGAAGACAAAGAAATGTACTTCTGTCTTGATTTTTTCCCTCCTCTGATTGACGACGTCCACGAAGTTCAAACAAAGAGCAAGATGATAAATAACTAGTGAAAGTGCTTAAATTTTGTTGCTATAGAACGGATTCTTCGTATATCATAGTTTTAGGCATCTTTTTGTTCTTAGTAAAACCATTTTAAACTGTCAGTTGCTGTTGTTGTTATTGTGAGTTACTGTGAGTTTGACTGAAGTGATGAGGTTTGTTTCTGGCCTCAGTGAATTTAGTTCCTTGCTTTCATGTTGACTTTGCTGTTTTTTAGACTCTATTGGATGGATGGAATATTAAAATCAAATTCTTCATTTTATTAAATGATATTACGTATACTCCTTTCGCCATACAGAGAGCTGTGATCTGCATAAGAAACCATTTGAGAGTGAAAAATGAAGCCAATTCCATTTTCACAGGACAGGTGTGCTCACTCATTGAAGGTGGCGACAGAAAATAATGTTTAACCTTAGGCAAAGTTTTTCACAATGCAAATACAGAGGTGTTATTTATATCACCTCACATAAAGACTGCTGTGACAGCCATGAAAAAAAACAACACATGGAAACAACGCTTATTGTCACCTCATTTCTGTTACCCATCCGTAATAAAGGAAGAGCGCTTCATTTGTGTCTGTTATTTGGTTTCATTATAGGTCGTTCCCAGGTGAACTGCTCTCAACAGGAAAAGTGTTCGCATGGAAATGGATTGTACATGCTTCCATTGTTACTCTGTGTGCTGCGTTTGGGGCAAAGTCAGTCATTATTCTCTTGATTATTCCCAGAATATACTTCCTGCAGCTCAAAAGAGGGAAGAACTGTTCCTACTTTGCTTTTGTGCCGCTGTGACCTAAAAATGGTACAACTTATCTTAAAAGAGGATCATGAATCAGCTGCATTTTGCTCAAATAGATTATTGTCAAGAGTGTGTGGGAGGATCATTTCAGTCATTGACGGAGTGTCACAGCACAGGTAGTCCTGAAGAAATAACTTGATGTTGGTCGAGGGATTTGAAAAAACCCCCACGGCTATACCTGTTAGCGCAGTGCCAGGAACCCGCTTGCAAACATCCTATGCAGACATTAAATGCCGTCGGCTGTCAGTCACAAATGACAAATGCTAACCTGCGCCCATGCAGGCTGAGAGAGAGCTTCCATTTGCAGCACACGGTGTAACTACACCGGCGTGTGCCGGCTGTTCTGACACAAACAGACATCCCGGAAAAATCAGCGCACGACTTTGCATGTACGACAAAATGATCCAATTTTCAAACCAACAATTAGGTGTCCTGCATGGCCTGTTGTTGGCTGTTATTGCAGAGGAGTGTTTGTTTTTATCTCCTCCTGGAATGAGTGGGAGGCTGTTCGGTGCTCACAGCGAATATGGTGATCCGGCGGGGAGGGGAGGGGGGGAGGGTGTCTCAGAAACCCCGGTAAGCTGTATGGAAATGTGAGCGTTGCTGTGTGTGAGTCCACTGCGTCTCATATATTAAGTAGTATGTATGTGCCATATAGCTCTTTAATTGTCAGGCATGATCTTCTGCTGCCGCTTATCTCGACTTCACTTCCTGACTATAAAGGAACGCGCGTCAGCGTCAAGTCATTATAAATTGGAAAATTTCTTCGACTGCCTACACAAAGGACTTAGGCCCCACATTTCATTAAAGTTAGCGATACCTATGAGCTTGCACAGCAAAGCCAAAATTGAGGCAGAAATAAGTCCTTGCTGCTCACAAAGTAACAGAAATTGTACAGAGCAGCCAGAATATTGAATGTGTACCTAAAAGTAAAAATGGAACATCAATAACTTTCCATCTCCGTCATGCAAAGAAGAGACTGCTTTTTTTTTTTTAACGAGGAATGTATGAAAGTTTTTATATGTTGATCATAATATTTATACAAGAAATGGTCTCTCTATAACACAAAGCATTTTTATTGTTATAGTTTTAGTTGGTTTGTTTGTGGGTAGTGATACATGTAAGTGATTTATGGCATATATTGTACTGAGTTAGGAGTCTTTTGTTAAATATGTTGTGAGAAGAAGTGGTGTCCTTGAATGTGAAGACAAAATTTTAAAAAGTAAAATATATCAATCAAGTTTGATCACAACAGAAATGTCAATCATTTGTGACTCAGTTTGTGCAGCTGCTTCACCTGTTGACTGTGTGTGGCTGTTACAGGTGCTCCGTAAGAGAAGAGACTAAGATTGATCAGAGGAGTATGTTTTGCCCTGATTTGCTGTTATAAATCACTTTTAAAAAAGACAGACATCCCCTATTTGCTCTGCATTATTATAACATGATGCCTTTATTTGCACCACATAAAAGCTAAATTTAATCAATCCTCCTACCCTCACTGGGCGTCTTGCCACAGTTTCTCACTTTCTTTTTATGTGATATGATTTCCCAATGACCTTACTTAAATTGCAACAAATCAGTCAGCCTTCATTTCCATACTGTTCAGTTTTGACTCATGTTGTAATATTGTAATATTGATAATAATCATTCATTTTATAAGTAAGAAAAACTACTTAAAACACAAGCTGAGTGAAACCCACAATGAGCTGCTTTTTATTATATCCAACAAAAAGTTGAAACTCCGCTGAACTGATGTTCTTGGCTTGAACTAACTTTGTATTTGAAGATTTCTTCCTTGAAATTTAAGTCTAGACAGTGTTGAGACAATCAAGGACACAGTGCAAGCAAAACCTCAGATCCCTGTGGCTATGGTTATTCAACATAGGAATTCAGCACAAAGTGTTTTTCTCAGCACACACACCATTGCTGCTTGTCTCTTATTAGGAAAATTGATGAGTGATTAGATTGCGTCAATTGCCTTTCCTCCTGTCATGTGTAGCGTTGAGATGGGGGCTCCGTGGGGGCTACATCATCCTCTGCATATCTGCTTGTTTTTCTTGTCTCTGAATGTAGTCTTTAATGACTCTCGCTGTATTTCTGGGATCATAATCATGCTACAAAATGAGTTTGGGACTGATCAGATGCCTCCCTGATGGGTTTTGTGATAAGAAAGTGCCTAGTTGGTAAGAAATGTAATATTGGATTTGCTTTTCTTTGCTTTTCTTTTTTTTTTTTTTTTTGTATTGCAAGCAAAGAAATAGTCAAGTGAAATAAGTGGTGAAGTAACAGAACATTTTCCACATGAAAGAAGATGAAAAAAGTATTTACTGGGGTCACTGCATGAATCAACAGTTTTCTGCATGATAATCAACAATATTATTCAGTATGTACATTGATCGATGAACAATTTTATTTATTTTTTTGCTTTTTTTGGTTGATAATTGTGACACATAAATGACTGTTCCTTCATTTTAGCACTGAGAAAAGGTGAGGATGTTAATATGAGTCTCAGGCCAGTGTGAGGCAGCATTAGGCACAATGCACTAAACCTGTGAATGATAACAAGTCAATCAGGTATTCAGCTTGCAGCATCATCCAATCCATAACTTCAAACTTTGTCTTTAATTTACATCCACAAGCGTTGCAGAATTCAAATAATCAAGTCAAAAGTTAATATTTAGATGGAATTTTTTTTTTACATGCTGATAACTGTTTTTTGTGTTGATCAAAAACCATAATCACACATCTGTGGAGCTTCTGTCAAAGTCAGATTTCTTTTGTCCCTTTTTTCGACTCTGTTATGTAGTCTTCCATTTTCTTTTTTTTTTTTTTTTTTTTTTTTTTTTCCCTTGTCCTGTTCGGTAGCTGGGGCGTGCAATATTGTATGATTGTAGCCTTTTACTATCCGAACAGATTTTAATATTAGCAGCAGGATGAGACTGAGTCTACCTATGTACAACTATGTACAACCTATGTACAAAGTCATAGTCTTCCATTTTCCAGGGAGCAGTGAAATAACAAAACATAGGTAATGATTCCAAAGAGCTACAGAAATAGCTCTCATGACAATTAGAGACTAAAATGCGGATATAGTATAAGAAACACATGATTGGTCAATGTGGCTGGGAACCTTCACAACTTGATTTCCTCTCTTTGATATAATGACCTTCAGCATCGTGGCAGTAGGCCTACTTAAACCTGGAAAAACACCAAATGGCCGGTTTATTTTATGTGAGCGTTTCAAATTGCCCGGGCCGCATCATTTTAAGCTCTTCAGAGCGATATATTTCTCATGCAGCACTCGTAAAAAGCTTCACGGATAGGTGGCAATAACCACCTGACTGCGCGTAGATTATTTACATCAGATAAGGTGATTCAGGGGTCAGTGGCTTACCTGTGTGGGTGGATGGCGGTTGATGGTAGATAGTGGTGGAATGATGCCTCTGGGCTCGGGATGATATGTGTATATGTGATGAAATGAGGTATGGGCAAAATTATCCGCATAAACATGATTTCGTTAAATGTAAACTCAGTCAATATGAAATCACTTGTGAAATTTAAAAAAAAAAAAAGAAAGAAAAAAAACAAGATTCGACCAAATATTTGTATTCTAGTCCAGAGTTTTGAATTTATTCTAATCAGCCGTGCATATAAAGCCAAAACATCTGAGGCAAAGATAAAAGGTGTATTGTTGGACTAATAGTAGTTTTGAGCCGGATGTCTCTTTGCACAATGAAGCATCAGAATTCAGAGAAATGAGAAAGGAGATCACAGTGGAAGCAGAGAGCCATTATAAAGCCATTTACCAGACACCCCCTGCTCTGTTGCAGGGTAATGGACAGGGCTCAGCTGAAGAGCTCCTTTTCTGAGGAGTGCTACATTTACTACTTCCATTCAAACAGATGGAAAAACAAGAGATTACCTCAGATTCAGCCGAGATGGGCTTCATTTTATATTGTTATCTGGTGAAATGAATAAAACAGGTCGCTGTCACATTCCAGTGTTCACCCAACTACAGCTCACAGCACACTGCAGTGGCTGCTTTTAAAAAAAATCAGCAGTGGGTCAGTTTTGTATGACTTTAGGCGACTGGGAACCATCACTTTTGAGAAACAACCAATGATGATCACAGGTGCAAAACATAATCAATCCACCTTCTTTTATTACTGGAGCACAGTCCAAAGCAGGGTACACCTCCAATATGGAGCCAGCTAAACACATGGACACACATTATTCCATCGTTGCTCAGTGTAAAAGTATCTTCAGGCTCAGGGAAAAATGGATTACATGTGACTGTGGCGCATAATTCGGAAACAAAAAAAATGTATATGTAATCTGTTACGTTACAGGGAAAAATGTGTAATGCAGTTACACATTTTTAGAATTACATTTCAAAATTTAAATAGATCCACTCAGTGCAACACTTTAACTGCACAAAACCAAAGCAATGGGAGCGTTTTCAAGTGACACTACACTTCCATGATTCCATCAAGCTCTACCATCCAACCGGAGTTTCGATTTAGGTTGATATATTTGGCAGGATCAGGCAAGTTTGAGCTTAAAATTACAATAAAGGCTCAATTACATAGAGACTTTAGGTAGGCTAGCATGGGTATGTCTCTATGCAGACAAAGCCTTGTTCTATATTATTTTGAATCAGACTATATTTTCAAATTAACCACCCCAATCCTCAGTATTTTATGATACACTCTTTGAAGTAGTGCATAGATTAGACAGCTTTGCAGGAAGATGACATTCTGTGATGATATCTTAGAAAAAGAGTTGATACTGAGACTATTAATACGATGGCAATCATGAGACTGAAGGTAAAAAAGTTTTAGAATTGATGTGTCATATTGGAATAAGGTCCTTATTGAGGTTATTGTAGAGGACTCCTCTCCAATAAATGTGACTCACATCATGTCACTCGATTTCTTTCTGCTCGTCCAAATATGCTGCATTTCTATAAAATACAGACCTCTCCCTGCATTCGGCTTTATAATAAGGAGATAGTCCTGAAAAAACCCCGTTCTCCAATAAAGTGCGCTGACAATTCAGTTTTTCTGATTCCTTAAGTGACCTTCATGCCATTAGCTGGGACACCTGAGTTTTCTAGGCAGCACAGAGTTGGATTCGCCCAATATGCAAACCAAGAATGACCTTCAGTCTGAAACGTGTCAACCTGCAGCACGAAACATAAACAAGCTCTCAGGCGCTTCCATAAACATGCGGATGCTGAGCTGATATCTGAAAACTATACTTGAGTATTATTGATCCTTGAGATTGCTGCATAACCATGAGAATGTAGGCTGAAATAATTTGATTTAGTTGAAAAATAGCTTGATGTCAGGGACGTCAATACAGGATTACAATATTAAAGAGGAAACGGCCACATCTCTGCTTCACCAAGGCTTTTTATCAGTTATGCCACAACATTCGATTTATCTTGTAATTTCCGTATCTGTATGTATCTGAGTAAGAATCAGACTTCATGTCCTTCAGGGCAGGGAAGTAATTTATCTTGTTTTTGATAATATGTTTCAAGTCATGTTGGAAAATAAAGAGCTTAACGCCTCATCTTAGAGATGAAAGTCAGGTAAGTCACTGTCAGAGGAAGCAAGTCGAAGGAAACCAAATGAGAATATCGTTATTGTTTGAACAAGAAATCAAAGGAGATATCTTTTTTTTGATGACTTTCACAGCCTAGTCAGTACCAGGCATGCTAGAAACAGCTGTGAGAAAGAGAGCAATGTTTCTACTTTTCATATTTTCAACTTCAGAAAAGTAAAATGAGGCAGTTCGTAAACTCAAGCATAATCCCGGAAATCTCCTATAGATGAAAATATCTGCTTCTCTGGAATCCACACGTACCCACCGGAGGGTCTTCCAACCCAAACTTACTGCAAACAGGAAGAGCATACAAGCCCTGGAAAAGTAAACACATGTTTGTTTCTTGTACTGGTGGAGGATATTGAATCCTGCATTCTTTCCTTTTTTTTCTCATTAAGCAGCCACACACGCTGTTTTCTTTTCTCTTCTTTCTTCCTTTTTTTTTTATTTCAACAAACAAGTGAAGGACTGTTCTTGCTGTCAGGAGGCCACGTGATGATTTCCTGTCTGGAACATGCCCGCACATACAATCATCCAATTTCCTCTATAGAAAAGAAGCATCCAGTTTTCACTGTAACCATCCAACCTGGATCGATCGAGGGACGAGCCACCACTATCCGTTAAATCTATTTAACTGCGTACATTTTACAAGTCCTTTTATTGCACGTCAGCCTTTAAATGTTCTCCACAAATTAAATATGGAGTGACTGACTTGAAAACTTATTGAGACTCTCCACAGTCGTTTTAAATCTTGTTAATAGCACAGAAAGAATTACACAAATTACTGAACTGTGAAATCTAAAACCTTTGATTCATTAAACTCACTCCTCGTAATAAAGTGTTTTATTTTACATGCTCTTTCTCTGCAAGCCTGCTCGATAAGATTCTCCATGATCACACACACACGCGCACACGCACACACACGCTGCACCGATCACTTCTCTCACAACAGAAACCACCTCAAACCTGAACAACCACAAAGGATTCATGTCACAAACCTGCAAATGTGTCCATGCTGTGATGGATAAAGCCAATCCAGATACATCGTTCACGCTGTGATGGATCAAACTCCTGAGTTTCCATTTCAAAGAAAAGCACTTGAGGCATTTATTTAAAAAAAAAAAAAAAAAAAAAAAAAAAAGGAGAGACGGAGAGTTTTTTCAGAGTCTCCTTTTAATTTTAGTCACCATTTTAATTTCAGTTATAATTTCAGGGAGAAGGATTGCCATACTTAAGATTAGATTACAGTTGGCTCATTTTCCTCTCTTGTCTCTGTTCCGGTGTGACTGATGTTTGGTACATTCATTTCAGCACTTTACCCTCCATCGGATTGCCCTTTGTGCTGCAGCGTCGATATTCCCGCTAATTAAGATTTAGTTGTGTTTTGTCTCCCGTTGAGTCTTTTGTCACCACAGTGATCGTCACTGATTTTATGTTCTCGTTTATTTTTAAATGCATGATCCCAGAGTAATTTAATCTCTACAATCACGCAGTTTGTGAGTTCTTCGTAACATTGCTTCGAATTTCAAGAAATTCACCGAGACTCAACAGTGATTTTATTGAATGATTTGTGGATGAAAATACAGATACGAACAAATAGAAAGCATTACATTGACCATGCACACAATAGGAAACATGCAGCAATCAATGCTGTTTATCGAATTCAAGCCCATCTGAACAAGAGAATCAATGTGCAAACCTCATTATTCCATATATGCAATAAATTCATGTTCAAGAAAACATATAACTGAGACATGTATTCACTAGTTCCATAAAATGGATGTGGAATGCGGAAACCTTGATTAAATCAGGAGGGTCTCCCTTCAGTAATGTTTCTACTCATCAAATCAAACTCAGGACAAAAGCCTGTCTTTAAATGCATTGAGTGGCCTTGTATTCATTTCGACTTTTTTTCCCAGCAAACCAACATATCAGCTCAAAAGTGAGTCTTTTTAAGCTTGAATAAGGCAATTTATATTTAAAGGCAAGTTAAATCATTAACTTTTTCACTGTGTTTTCTTTCTTTTTTTTTTAATTTCTGCTAAAAAGGTAGCACTACGGGAAGAAACATCACTTCTAAATTACATAATTTTAAAATGCACAATGACTGAACTCTTGAAAACCTGCTATATGCCAAAAAAAGAAAAAAAAGAAGAAACAGATACAGGTTGTTTTTACTGAAGTAAAGTTGTGCCTCCAATTAATTTACAAGATTACTCTAATTTCAGAATCACAGATTAAACCATATTTTTTCTGTCATTGACTCATGAGGTCACCTAAGTCCTATGTGAACTCTCATCTTAAAAAGCATGTTTGAATTCATTTTTATTTGAATCTGTTATGCCATCTTTGCCTCGTTGTAAATGCCTAGGGTGCGCATCATGCCGCTGTGTTGAGCAACATCAAACAAAAGTGGCACGAAGAATGGGCGAGAGATTGAAATGGAAATGAAGGAAATAAACTTTTATGGTCGCTGTAGGCTTTCAAACAGCTGACGCTGGGGCGGGCGAGGCAGTGGATGAGAGGGCAGACACCCGCACATCTGCCACAGATGTAATCCCCACTAAAAGCTGGAGAAAAGTTAGTGACATGTAGGGAAACACCAATAACTTTATACGACGGTTGTTTTATTACCGGAACAGATGCACGCCACCTTCCAGGTAAATTATGTGAACTGGTACTTCGAAAGAAGCAAAACACAGACATACAATTGTTATATGCTTTATCTAACAATCTCAGATCTGTCAAACATTTGTTATTTTATCAGGGGACCTTCTGGATGAGGTTCTGTTTTATTTCAGATCAATTTAAGTGAATCTCATGGCTGTACGACATTTTCACAGTGATGCTGTGAGGTGCAGTTTGAACCAATCCTGGCAGCATGTTGAGGCACAGACTGAGGTGTTGCTGGAGATGTGTTGAATTCAGTGTGTGGCCAGAGTGTATCCAGAGTGTTACACAAAATCCTGATGCAGACTCACACTCCAAGGGGACTGTTTTTAGTTATCAGAGTAGAAGAGAGAGAAAACGGTAGCATTTAGAAAAATGATTGATTCCCTAGCGTGTTTTTACAGACTGTGATTTACCTCATTGAAACCTTTTCCTAATTATAGTTTCATATGTAGTTTCTACAGATCTGAATAGATACACTGCTTTCCTATCCTCTTTGAACACTGTTTCAGGTTTTGGCACATCTTAAAACAGAAACTTTGGTTGAACTGTGTTATGATGTTAACTCTGTTTATTTCTCATATTAAACTCAGTCTTTTAGGACCACAAACAAAACTAACAGCCAAAACATTACAAGGCAACAGTTCAATATTTTCACTTATTTGGAAACAATCCAAGACAAAGATAGTTGGAGTTAAACAATTGAGTTTTGTACAAAAAGTATTAATCATCTCATTATTCCAGAGGCAGGTTATAGTGAGTTCATAGAAGCATCACCTTACCTTTTTTTTTTCAGTTTAACATTATTAATTTAAGCCACATTTTCCATTAGATGTTCAAAAAAACAAAATAGTCTCAAACAATATTAAAAGACAGAAATCAGCCAATCTGGTGTTGCTGAGCAGCTAAACTGCGTGGCAGTGTAATGTAAAAGCACTTCTTCAAGAAAAATCTGTTTTGAAAAATGTAAACCAGAATGTAGCATTAACAACACAACCAACAACAGATTTAAGTGGAGCGTGCTCACCGAGTGGACCCTGACAGGTGAGCATACAGAGCCACAATGATATCATATAAACTGAGCAACGGCCCAGAAAAAAAAAAAAAAAAAAAAAAACAAGCTTAATACTACTCAAAGAAATTCCCCTTGAGATTAATGAAGTGATTTTTATCGTATTCTGCCACAGTGACCTCCAGGAATTCTGCAGTCCCATCAAAGTAAACATTCAGCAGTGTGTCATACATTTGTAACATGGAGACCGTAACATGACCTTCTCAGTGGCATGAACAAGATAAAGCATTATTAAATGACTGCCGGATATTGAAAGATGAGATGATGTTTAGAAAAAAGAGGACAGAACCTCTTTTTAAAAAAATATTCCCCACTATAAAAGCCAAGTAAAGAGGGACACTGGTGTTTTAAGGGGTTAAGATACAAACCAGTATAAAGGTTATTGAGCGATGTGACGCAGGGCGTCAAACCGTTCCCCATGTGAATTTGCTACTGAAGTGAACCTTTCAAAATTTTAATGTATATTGCCAGTAGTCAGAAGTACCAGCCTATCTGGAGTACTATAAAAGGATTTCAGCTGTCAATACCAACATGTCTGTCCCCAATCCTCTCTAATACCCACTTCAAAAAGAACAGCGAAATGCTTACATAACATTAACCGCATTACTGAGACTTCCTGCTGCCGTGCTGTTCATTTGGACTCTTCTCTCCCACTAAATGTTTGAATCGTACTGCTGGACGATAACGTAAAATACAAAGAAAAGTCAGATCTGCTTTAAATAAGGGGAGCTTAAGAGAGTTTGAGGGCCTCCTTTCATGCGTGTAAAGGTGCACCCTATAATGTAGGTAACATTCAGAATACATTCCGCCTTGACTCTGCTTGCTTAACACAGCCTTGAGCATGACACGCCTCTGGCAAACGGATTTAGTATGGAGGACCAGACCACCTGGACTGCCCCACGAGGATCTCTTATCAACTGACAAGCCATTAAATCCTACACACACACACACAACACACACACACACACACACACACACACACACACACACACACACACACACCTTGCATTTTTAAAATGTGACTGCACCAAAATATTGTATGCTGACGTTTTTATTTTTTTTTTTAACAGAGTATCAGAAAATAAGACAAATCTATTCATTGTTTTTCCAATGAAATTTAGGAAACAGTTCCCAAAGCTATAATTTTAGTTACTCCTGGGTAAAGATAGAGCAGACACTAGGACCAGACAATCAGCCCAAATGAGGAGGAAACTTGGCATTCTGCAGGTCACACACACCCGAGACGTCTGTGTGGAATTAAACAAGGTGAAGGTAAACAAAATAAAATGTTAGGCTTGAAGATTCAGGAAGTGACCTTAAGAGTTCTACAAAACTCAATTACTCAGTACTTTTTTAAAAATGTATTCAGTAGAAGTTTTAAAAGTTACAGTACAATACATCTGAGTTTTGAATCAGTAGATTAAAGCCTCTAAAGTTCATAATGATTTAAATATGCATGAGGAAGGATCCCTTTGTGTCTGTGTGACATGTGATTTCCACCTTGATTTTTTTTTCTAATTCCCTTAGAACATAAAAAATAGATTAAAATTGTCTTGAAGCTCTGACACATGCAGGATTTTACAGCTTTATATGATTATTTTCAGAACTCTGAAGACATTTGAATTTTAGAATGATGAAACAAAAAAGAATCTCTCTCTCTCTCTCTCACACACACACACACACACACACAATTGTATATTACAACAATTCATCTTGCATACCCCTTCATCCAACAAGCCGTTGTGGTTGTGTGGATTTCTCTTGGTAATAACATACATTTAAAGGTTGTATAGAGGATTTTCCATGGAGAGAGAAATTCAGTGAGTTACTACAAATGTAGAGCGGTTGATTGACACGTTAGAAAACCAATAGATAACGAGGCTACCTCGTTATTGATTGGCTAAAGTAATGTTGGTTTTACAACCTCCAGAGTTGATTAATGTTTATTTTCTTTTTTTATCACAATAAAAACAAGGCTGCTACAGCTTAATAACGCAATTTTTTAGCTTTAATTAATTTTTGTTAATAATAAAGATCTTCTATACAACCTTTAAGCCTAATTAGTAAGTTCTCCTTGATGCGTGCGTGCGTGTTTGTGCGTGCGTGCGTGCGACCTGTCCAGTGTGTCCTACCATCACCCTGTTGCAGGGTGCTGGAGTTGTGCTCCTGAGTGGGATATGGATGGATAATTTCACGCCAATAAGCTTTAGCTATTGAGACTCTTCTTTCATGAATCAAGGTTTCTTATTAATCATCACTGACTTTTGTTCAGATGTTGAAATTTACTTTCAGTTCTGATTCAAAGCTCTGACACAACTAATTCCTCACTGGTTTAACCCATTTCATCACTCATTTCTGTCTGTGACGCAATTACAACACTCAGTGTGATGAAACAATATTTTCACCTCTACTTACATTGAAACACATGCACTGTAAGGCTTTTGTTGACTGTTGATTGTACTGTAAAGCACAAATGCTGATTCTTTCATTTTTCTATCGGAAGCAACTGGTAATAAATAACAGCGAGTGTATAGTTTGACAAAGCCCTGCACACCTCCACACAACACACTTTCCTTGAAACATACACATCATTATGGCTCAAAATAGTATTTCTTGTCTTTCTAGAAAGATCATTTTTACCGCTGCACAACTGCTGAAAGCTACACTGAGCTCTTGCAACACCACAGCATAACTGATCATTTTCACAAACAGCAACGCCACATACAATGTTAATAGAATTTTGATCTTGACTGAATGATCTGTGGGTTTAATATTTCCATTACTGGCAAAAGCTGTCTCTATCTTTTCATTACACACACTGAGAATCTCAGTGGACGGAAAGCGGACAAACTCCTCTTTAAACATTGCAGTTGTTATTCTGAGGCCGTGTTATGAAGTCGGTGCTGCTTTGATATTTCAGAGGTGCCCGGCGTCGCTGTGCCCGACCTTGGCTGGATAGCGGATGTCACGATGCTGGTTATCAGCAGGCTCCTCCAGCCCTGGGTTCATTCAGTTCAGCAACCTGTCGCTCATGTCATCCGTTTTGTGGCCCGTGGTGATTTATATCTGTTCCATGACAAATTAATTTGAACAAATTAGTCATGAAACTGAAAACATACCAGCTTTTCCCATTTGGTGTTGATCTGCTTAAACTTTTCCAGTTCTGTCTGGTATTAAGAGGCAATAATGGCTTAATTAATTTTCTCTTTGCCTCCGCCATGATGCAGTGCTGCTTCTGACCGGGAAAGGCCCCAAAGTAATTACAGTGCAGTTTTTACTACACATGGCTGTGGGTGTTTGGGTGTGTATAGTGTTCATTTTCATTTGACATTTACCTTCATCACTCACCTCCAGCAAATGAAATTTGTCATTACAGGATACTCGACAGCCACAATCCTTGCTAGTAGTGAGATTGTTTTTTTGTTTTTTTTTTTGTATTGAGTCACTTTATTGTCATACATAAAAATGATAGAAGTCTGCAAATAACAATCTGAAAGTCATGTTTAGTAAACAAAACTTGATCATTAGAGGATGTGTTTAATCAAATGGTGCAGTCTCTTTTCTTGATTTATGCTTCGCCTGTTGAGATATTACTGATTTAAAGTCATTGTTATGAAAAATGCAGATATACTTCCTGCCATTAATCAGGAATTTATGTAATAACCCTCATAAGGTCACATATCTTCTGGTGTTTGCGGTCATGATACACACTCAAGATGAATGGTGTGACACACTTTCTGGCGTCTGGCTATCATTCAAACAGCATCCAGTGGGGATGCAGCCTCGTAACAGCTGCCCGAGCTTTGTGCCAGAAGTGACAATGAGTGAAAAACTGAATTAAAACAGAAATCCCGATCAGGAGAGGAGAAGTTAATAATGTAGTTGCTGCATTTTTCTTTTAAATTCAAGGTTTAACCTTGATTATATACATGTTGTTTTTTTGCTTTCTGAATTCATTCAAGTTGAATGAGGAGGGAGAAAAATTCCCAACCCATGTATCTCCAGCTGGTTCTGGCAATGTATTTGGCTTGATGCACATATTTAGTAAAACAAAAAGATGTTCATGTGGTTTCTGCTTCACACGGCCGACCCTTTTGGACAGTGACGAGCCCGATGGGCTGCAGGCTGCCCCAAATGTCTGAAAGCTCACTTTACGAGGCGAAAAGTGACAAGAAAATTCAACATTCAACATCGAGTCATTTTTAACTTATGATGTGTGCCGTCTAAATCTGTGTAGATGAGCCAATTAAAATTGGCAACCACTTCAGCTGCATTTAATTAGGAACACAACATAATTAAATTCAGCTCGAGAAATAAGATGGTATAACCTAAAGATCATAATTTGATGACCTGCTGAATATTTTTTTTTTTGAGTGTGCTGTCTGTCTCCCATAACAACCATGGAGTGTGTGTGTGTGTGTGTGTGTGCGTGTGTGTGTACCGGGGACTGGTGGCCGTTATTACTACAGCCTGGCTTCACACTCAGCAAGAGAAAAAACACAAATAATCTTTGATTTGCTGTTTTGTTCCAATATACAATTGCCCATTGGAAAAGCCAGCAAACTTTTAGCAAGTTGGAAAAAGTGTAACGATAGATTTTAAAAGGACCTATGCATGTAGATAGTAGTGTAGCATTGGTTCTGTGTGAATAAATCATAGGTCAGGTAATTAAATCAGACAATATTCATATGATGAGATTTGGTTTCCATCAGGGAGAACAAAGGGATAGAAAATGATGTGAGTAAAGGACAGGGAAGGTTGCGTTTCAACATTAATGACGGCGCCAAAGCAGCCAGAAACACTGGAGAAAACTAAACAAGCCCTCAGTCAACACATCCCCATATAAGTAATCCCTGTGAGACAGTCGCTGCCAAGCCTCTTTCAACAAGTTTAAATCCAGGCCTGTCTAATGAGACAAATTGCTTCAAGTTTTTTTTCCCTGAGTGATAAAAACATTTCCACACTTTCTGACACTTCCCCTGCCTCTTTCTGTCACACACACAATTTCCCAGATTCATGTTTCATCTTTTATATTGGAGTAGGATGATTTCTCTTTTTGCTTCATTGGTTTGTAACTCCTGAACACCAGTATTTGCATCTTCATAGGATGAGTTGTTCTCAAAGTTCATCACGTTGGCAAAGCAGACGAAAAACTCAAAACAGCACAATCTTCAAAACGGATAAACTCAGACTGCGGGAGGATGAGGAAGATTCCAGTGCCTTCAAATTGTGTCTGATGTATATTCATGTGAAAAACTCACTGCACCCAGGAAAGCTGTCGGCTTATTTGCCATAAATTGATAAGTAAATATCTGATATTCTTTAAGACTTTGCCTAAACACGAACATGGTGTGGTGAAACAGAAATGTTTCCCTTTTTGTAAGTGACTCAGCAAAGTTGATCATAATACACAAATAACTGCATAATCTGCTTTAATGGCAGTCTGCCATCAACTTGTTGAGATGTTTGATAATCTCACAGTAAATTTCTATTTCTATCAGTCGCAAAATGTCAGGTTGAAATTCCAAGACAATCTATTTCTGGGATATCCAGATCTGGGCTTTGAGAGGTCACTCCGTAACCCTCCATTTCTTCTTCTTTTGAGCAATTTGCTTGTGCGCCCATGAATATCGCCCTGTTGAAAGGCCCGCTGAAAGTTTTGCTTTCCAAACAGATTGCCCCACATTATCTTCAAGCACATCAATAACTGCAAGCTGCCCGAGTCCCCGAGGCAGCGAGGCGGCCCAAACCCCCAAACGTTTCCACAGCCACGCTTCACAGGCAGGGAGAGGGGTTTTTCAGCCGAACAGCTGGCCTGCGCCAGGCATGTCTGTAGTTACTGTGGCCAAATATCTTTGATTCATCTGTCCAGAGCACATTACTGCAGCAGACTAAGTATGTGACTATTGGTTTAATGGCAGCTGGTGACTTATCGTATCGCTCTTCTTGGACATTAGAGGCTTTTTATCGACACGCCTCAAATGCATATGTGTGAAATCTCTTTCTGATCTTGAACTTCTGCCCTTTAAAACCAGCAGTTATCAGAGTTACCTGTGATAAAACAATGAGGCTCGCAGAGATTTTTTTTCCCTTTTGACATTAAAGACTTTGCTCTTGGCTGGAACTTCTGGGGCAGTTCTGTTGGCAGTGGTTTGAAGTCTACACCTGTTATCGAAGATTTCCCTCACAGCGGAATAACTCATCTCGAACAATTTGGGGATCTTGTTAAATCTTTTTCCAATCTCTGCGGTATCTACAGCCTCTTTATCTGAAGGTCTGGGAGGTCTCATTGGTATGATGATGATGATGCCACCCAACTAAGCAGTGGGCAAAACAGCGCGGAGCCCTAATGTGAGAGGCTGTTTAAAAAGCTGCTATTGCCTGTTTTCCCATAATGTGCTTAGCGTTGTTATGTAAAGAGTAATGTCTCATGCTAATGTGAACATTCTGGTGCTATAGGGTTATGTTTGCTTTTCCTGTAAGTAGTTTATTGTTTACAGGATGAAAGTGTCAATTCCATGTGGATTTCACAGGATCAATATCCAAGATTTAATGTTTTAGGCTGTTGTTATTACTGTTCTTTTCACCAGTATAGTACCTATAGCCACAAGCTTATTTCCATCTTTTAACATGGACTTGCACTTCTTGCAGTCAGTGTTGTTGCAAGTTTGTGGATAAAAGTTTATTTAATTTCACACAGTTCGGGTCCCATAAAAATTGACTCATTGGATTCATTCACTGCGGAGTCTGAGCTTGATCAGTAGTAAACCTTGACGGGTATTAGATGATCATCAATTTTTAGTTTGGCCTAGTTGTGAGATGCTCTGAGCAGAGTTGAGAGCTCCTATATTCAAACAAGCTACTCAACTTCTGTCATTAGCAGTTTTAACACTGATTTCTGTGAAATATTTACACATAGGTTTCCTGGTAGACCTACGTAGCTGTTATGCTGAAAACATATTTTCAGGCTCATGAAATATTGATGAATCTCACAGCGTTTAATTAAAAATTGGTTAGATTAACACTGTGGATGATGACTGCCTTGAAGCTGTAGCTTCAACTGTCCTGACAGATCCAGCAGTGAGTCGGGGATATTTAACTACCCTGGGAAAACCCTTTTTTTTTTTTTGGTGGAAGTTTCAGTTAAGAAAGTCTCCATAAATAATTTCTGTTATAATGACAAGTCTCAGAGTCTCCACAGTAATTGTTCACAGTGCTGTGAGGAATCTTCAGGAAAGTAACGACTGACTTTATGCTATCTGCACTTTCCATCTGAAGAAGGATGACACTGCTATGAAATGGTAATGACCCATCGAGAGACTGTAACTGTGACACCAAGATGAGGCATTAATGAAAGAATGAAGCCAGAGGCTGATGGCCATAAGCTGTAGAAGCCACCAATGGTCATCGCTCGTGAACATTTATCAAATACATGGTTATCGTGACGCCATAAACTTCATCATACCTTCTAACGAGACCACAGATCCAATAGATGTTTTGATGGAAAAAAAAATGGCTTACTGGCTGAACTCTGACTCGTCAATCATTATCTTAAGGAGCCGGGATTATAATCTCAGACTGCGACTAATATTATGTGGTTGCTGCACATGCAGTGTCAGGAATATGGTCACGATACAACGCTTTAGGGTCTCTGTTGTTTGCTTTACTGCCAGGACACTGCTGTGGTCAGAAGTCCCATATGCCTGGAGGTGCATCAATTATTTACACCCAATTTTAACTTAATGTTCTTTGAGCCTCTGGACATTAAGATAAAGAAAAACATTCTTATCCTGTTTCCCATTGTAATTACAGATCACTGTAATTAATAACTTTTTAAGTGATTTTTAATTAATCCTGAAGCAATATGCGATACAGTCTCCTACTAATATTTGCAGCCTTTCGTGACCTCCCACTTCTTTCAGCTTACAATGTTTTGCTCGTGTAGCCAAAACTCCAAACCCATTATGAACTCTACTGGTACAACTAAGATACAACAAAGGAAAAAAATAAAGAAATAAAAAAAGTGGTTCCTGACTAATGAGAGGTCACCAAAACATTCAAGCCGCAAAAATGTTTAAGGGCAGAACAATATAGCAAGAATATCAAGTAGAGCTGCTGAAAAGCCCTCAGTTGTTTCTCAGTTTTAGATGCAGAGTAATAGAGTTTGGTGATGAACGGTTTTGAAATATATAAAGTTGTCAAGACGTAACGGTAGCGATGGTATAAAATGTTGAACATACTCTTATTTCATAACTACCTTTTTCTTTGCAGCAGACAGAGACCATTACTTTCTTTTAAGGTCAGTGTGACTCGCCGACGTAGTGAAAATCTTATCTGCACAACTGGTGGCTATGCTGACTTTCTAGTACTGGTACACTGAGGTAAAAAAAAAAAAAAAAAAAATCTGTGGTCTCAGATCAAAACTTTATCAGTTGCCAAAATGTGAATGATGTCCTTTAACAAAATATAAATATAACATATGAGCATTTTCTTCCATACTTCTGGGAAAGATTCCATTGACATGTGGTAGGTAAAACATGTAAACCGTAAAACCATTCATTTGTATGCTGGTGAAGAATTACATTGATCTGAATGAGGATGACTAAAACTGAACAAAAAAGTTAAAAAAATGGAAATTACCGTGTGTCTGTGTTGGTATTCAAGGTACATTGTGGTCATATATTTGCATTGCAGTCCATCAGTGATGCAGAGAGTGTGCTAAGTTTAGTCTTTTTTTCTGTATTGTTCTGTATTTATTTACTTATTTTGAGGCGCGGGGTGCATGCATGTATGTGTGCGCTCACTTTAAATATGAGCCATTTGCAGACCATTGGCTTGATTTGTTAAATTTGTGCTTGAAGCTTGAACATTGTGAGTGATCAAGAATAACATGAGTTAAATCATAGCCAGGGGATTCACATGAAAGTGTTTTGTGCATTGCGCCTGTTTACATGAGAGTGCCAGATGTAAGGTGTTGTCAGAAATATTGGAATGTAACAATAAATATACCTTAATTGGCCAAAAAAGAAACATCACACATGAAATAATTGATTACTTGATGAAATTTGTGAAAAAAGATGATTGCAAAAGACCTGAAGAATGTTCTGAAATCGAAAACATCTTCACCGGTCAATAGAAGTCATGTGGAGCCTGTTGAGAAAAAAAACCCTCATCACAATAACAGCAGCGTCTTAGAAAAATCTGCAAAATCAGACCCAAATTTGAGCGTGTCAAAATATTTCACACCTTATCACTGAGCTCATGTTTTCTGTTAGCATAAACACTTCCCTATTTTGCAAATCCTGAAATGCACCTGGTATTCAATAGTCGTAAATGCAAACATGCTATATGGACAGTGAATGTTATTTTTAGTGCTGGCCAACGATTACATTTCTTAATCACGATTAATCGCATTATGCTCATAATACAATAATGAATTCAAAAGTACTCTGTAATGATGTAATGATCATCCTGCCCCCAGCTGGGGACCGGGACCTTGTTTTATTGGCAAGAATTTTGCAAAAAGCATAATGTTACAATACTAATTTTACAAGTCATCAAATATGATTTATAATAATAACTTAAAAACTTCAAATACCAAGTCTTTACCAAGACTCCCCCAAAACACACACACACACACACACACACACACACACACACACACACACACACACACACACCAGCAAGAGCAGAGCAGATGAAAAACGAAGTTTGTTATGAGCGCACACTTCCTCAAACTTCATTCTATTTCTGACCTTCAGACAGAGAAGGCAGGATAAATTCAGTCACGCCGAATTGTGCCTCATTAAGCCAGATGGTGTGTTGAAGGGAAATTTACTTTATATTTTGTGTTTTCAGCGCCTGAAGACTGCCCAGCAGGCCGAAACGTTGTGCTGGCAAAAGATGCGATTTAAGTTTAAATTTCGTTTTTGTCATATTTGCGCTTCTCATTTCAGTTTGTGCCTCATACCAGCCTTTTCCTCGTGCTCTTTCTGATAATTCGGCTGAGTTCATTATGGCAAATAATGAGGAATGGACCGTGTTTCACCACAGACAGCGCTGCAGCTGTGTGCTTTTTTTGACGCTCAGCTGGAGCACAATGAGTGTGTGTGTGTGTGTGTGTGTGTGTTGGCGGGGGGGAGGTTAACGCCTGATGAAAATATTTGTCGGAGTTAAGGAAGCGTTAACGAGCCAGTTATTTTGTACATCTGTCATGTCTTCAATGCAGCCCATCAGCTTTCATCAGAGTGTGAGGGCACCATCACGTTTGCACCCATTTTCATCCATCCAAAGTTTGGCTAAGGCAGCAGCTGTCTAAAAACAGAGGTAACTGCTCTCTAATGAATCGATGTAGGAACGGCATCTTGGTTGATTGGTGATGAGTTCTGCTGACAGTAAGTTTGAGTGTAAAGCTAAAGATATTCCATTCACTGCTTCACACAAAACACCAGGAACCTGGACCATGCAATGATGCAGAAAATTGTTAAAATACCTACAAGTAAATAAAAATCCACAAAATTGCATGCAAAAGTAATAAAAATTGACTGAGCATTACGATTTTGACAACCAAGTAGAATTTTGGCTACAGATAAAAACCCTGTTTCCTTCAATTTCATAACCCAAATTGTTTTGTCTAGCTACCTACTTCTTTTTTTTTTTATTTTTTTTAGGAATGCTGACTTCTGGTTTAGCATTATGTCTTTACATAACAGTGACACAGACTCAGGTGGCCCTTAAACAATTTGTTAATACATGTACCAAACTTACAAGGAGAATCAGCTGTTCACTGAAAGATGGCTCTGAATGTTACCTACAATACCCACAATGCCTTGCATCTCACTAAGGCTAGTAGATCAGAAGACATGAGAACACGTTTTGTGTAAAATGGGAGTGTTTCCATATTGCACTGAGACTCTTTATTGACATTGAGAGCAGTCGTAGTACTGTGATTGAAAAACATTGACTTGTTCTGTGCCTTTTCAATAATCTTACCTCAGAGAGGCACATTTAACATGGGCCTGTAATGATTAATTGGTGATGCATCGAGATTACTCTTTTTTTTGAAGAGGTTTCATTACTGCTGTCTTCAGAGCTTTTGGAAAAAATGCCTGTTAACTATCTAAAGTAAATCTGGAGCTATACAGTAAAACAATACTTCTTTTAAAGGGTTATGGGCCAGAATATGCACAGACTATTTCCCCTGATGGTTTGACTGAACATACTTAACAGTTTAACTCCATAAGACTGCAGCTGACATGGGACTACACTACACTCTACATTAGCTTTTTTTCCGTTTTCTTGTCCTTATCTACGATCTCCAGTATCTACGGCACCAAGTTGATGGTTGTTTTTTTAAGATTGCAGGTGTTTTCAACTTGTTACTGAAACACAGATTCTTGTGACATCTCCATGGTTGAGTTTATTCTACTGGTGTATGTAAAAACATTAGCAGCATCCTTGTGTGTTCTCAGGTGGGCTGGGCATGTTTGGCCTTGGAGGAAAGAAAGTCAATAGCAGGCTGTCTGTTTACCAGAAAGTTTTTTTTTTTCCCCCCTAGCAGCAGACCTCAGTGGATCTGACAGTCATCCAGAGCTACTCCATTTTCAAGCTGCCTTATTGTGAAAGTTTGATGACAGCCACACTCTCTGTAAACTATGCAGTGTTATTTGAGAGGTAAGGGTCGTTGACTGTTTAGAGACAGAGTAATGAGGCCAGAGGTTTCTGACGCGTATCAACAAATTAGGAGCATGCTGTTCTGACCCTTTCTACCCGACAAACTGTACCAAAAATAAGCTTGGCTGTGAGGTTGGATGTTATCTCATTATTGCATGATTGGCACAGTCATACAAAATGAAGGAAAAGGTTTGCTTTTCCAGTTGGAAATCGTGGCCTAAGACACTGCAGAAAAATGTTGGATAATCGATGGTCTTTCATCAGCCTAACAGGTCATTTTCTTCTTTTTGTTGCAAAGATACAAAAATCAATACATTTGTATATGAGAAATATGAGGAGCGTAAGTACTGGACATGTTATCTTTATGTAAAGTATAAGATCAACAAGATTAGACATGTATCAAGGTAAGTTCTCTGCAAAAATCAATGCTCTGGTTGTGATCATTTTTGAAAGGGACATGGGTGGCAGAAAAGGGAATGCTTCTGAAAAACTTGTCATTTCTATCAGACCTGCTTTCCCAATGGTCTAATCTAATGCCTCACTGAATGAAGCTGAATGTTCCTTCATGATTGCTGAGCTATCTTTAGCAGACTAAGCACTAAGCACAGCTAAGTGTTTTCCCACAGAAAGTTTCATGTTATATTCAGGGTTGAAGAATAACGGATTACATGTAACAGCATTACTTAAAGCTAGGGTAGGCGATGTTGTCCAAAAGCACTTTTTGTCATACTGAGTGAAATGCTCCTTGTCCCCTGGGAGAAGTCAATACATTATGTGGACGGAAAAAAGTGCGGAAAAAATCTGACAGCTGTAGTGGCCACAGGAGTGTAAAAACTCCAACCAACCGTATCACGTGGACCGCTCTTAAGAAACCAATCAAATCCCTTCGCCATTCTACCAGCCCCCTTTGTGTTCATTTCAATGGCGTGCACTGGCTCTGGTTCAGAGCGCGCGCGCGTTGCCAAGGAGCTCTCGGCGCTCGCGGCTCGCGTGAAAAATAGAAGGAAGCGGAGCGGGCGCGCTGCGCTCCTATGCGCGTTGTGTGCGGGCAGTCAGAAAGGTTAATAACATTGGAGGCGATCACAAACTCCGTGCGCGCGGCGCTTCCGCATCCAGTGCGTTCGCTCCCAACGGGAGCTCCTCCAATGGGGTGGGAGCTGGGCGGAGCCTTGGGGAGATGCTACGTTCGTGCTACATGCTAGTTTTCCAAGATCGCAGACCCTAGCTTTAATTATTATACAAAAAAAAGTGACTGTAAGCTGTTACAGTACATAAAAAAAATGTGAAATCTCATTTTTGGTATATCTGATAAAAAAAAAAAAAGGATTTCTGAGCCAGAATACACTTGATAATCAGATGGAATATACCAGACATATGCACTGTTCACAGACACTACAACAGTTCACTAACCTGGCAAAAGCCATATTCACATGTGCAGCAACGAATTGCTTCTCATGTCAATCTGGGATTTCACTCGGCAAATCCGTTCGGGGAAGGAGGGACTTGCTGTAGAACTCTTTGCGTTCATTGGATGGAAAGACACAGTGCACCCACCTAACCATGTTTAGTTTCAGCCAATCACTGCAAAGAAAAAACCTCTTGCTGATCGTTTTTCAAAGACGCAATAGAAGATTAATCCAAAACGGATTTAATCGCTGTTGGGATATCGATTGTTTTCGCTAGCCATGCTAATATTATTAGCAGTTCGTCACTTCCTGCTTCCGTCAAAGCTTGATGTCCCGCCCTGAACGACGCGTGATTGGTCCGACCGAAAAAAATCCGAGCGTGATTGGTCCGGCCGAAAAAAGTCTGATCCCGAACACATAAGGCTGGAGCGGTACAAGATGGATTCTCGTGGTGTGTGAGAACAAATACCGCGAGAATTCAGCTTGCCGGCAAGGTTAACAGTTTACTCCACAAACGACGACACTACCGTAGATATAAAGAGTACAGGCCGCATTGAATGCTACTACCTGCTGGTGCTGACGAGCCATGGGCCCTGCATCTTGAAACAGTGGTATGGTCTGCTATTGTATGTTTAAAGCAGAACTATGCAAGATTTGCTTTAGCGCTCCCCCTACTGGTTTCCTGTGAAAGCTCACTGTCCTAAACGTTCTCCGCATCACCCCCCTCCCCACCCCCGCCCCGCGTGCAGAGAGCGTCCCACTCCCGTTTCCTTTTTCTCAGACAAAGGTTTTTTTATGTCTTTTTGGTTCTGCCATCCGTGGTGTTACTAACGCTAGTGAGGGTTTCATGTTTGTTTTACACGCTTTTATACTTGTACTCCCGTATGAGCGCCGTAAAGCAGGTTTGTTCTCGCGAGATGTAGTCGGGTCGGACCCTCTGAAAGTTGCAAGTGTTGTTTTCAGGACACAGACCCCGGGGGGAGTGGAGGGACCGGCGAATCACCGTGACAAGTCTTTGTTTACCCACACAGGGATTCTGAAAAACATTTATTGAGGTAAAAATGTTGCATAGTTCTGCTTTTAAGAGTGAATGAAACAACTGGCGTTGCCATGGATTTTAGCACCTGCTGCTGGAGTCATTGCTGCTCCCAGGGAGACAAACTCATTCTCTGAATGGAAACTTGACATAATTTTATATCTAAGTCAGATGAGGCCCATAACCTCTCTGAACAATGCAAATTATGCCTCCCTGGTGTAATCTTAAAGTAATCGGATACATTATTTTTTTTAATTCAGTAGGGTGAGTTACTGATTAGATTTTTTGTCAGGTAATTTGTGATTATCTCGGATTACATCTTTGAAGTAACCCTGCCAACCCCACTTTATTTTTTGAGACTGTGATGACTTGTAAAGTGGCAGGAGGAGCTGATTTTGCCAGCATTCTTTCCTCTCTTTCCTTTGTTCAACTTTATTTTGAAGAAAAACAATTTTCATTTAAATGCATTGATTCTGTTAGATAGCCTTCAATCTGTTTTGACCCGTTAAAAAGTGACTCATGCTTTGCGTAATATATAGAAAAAAACCACTAAATCTGAGAATTATTTGACAAAAGCTATTTTTCTGATTTCTGATTACGTTTCTGATTACTTTGTTAAATTGATATTTTTAGCTTCAAGCTAAAAACCGGCGCACTCGAGAGCGAGGCTGCAACTTTCACCGGAGCTTGGCGAGAGGAAAAGACGCAGTGATTTATGGATGTATTTAAATCAGAATCCAGCAGAAAATAAAACAGAATGCCTCGTAGTGGGAGACGGAGGAACTAAGTAGCCTACCTAATAAATCTTTACTTTCTTTCTTTCTTTTTTTTTGTTTTTTTTCTAATAATTCAGGTGTTGTCTTATTTTGAAGAAATGCATTTTGACTTTTGTTTAATTTTTGTATGGAGAAAATTCAGGTAAGGAATACTTACAAAGTTTGTCAAACTTCAGGTATGTTTGTCATTTCAGTTTTGAAGACTTCCAAGTGTTTCATACCATCAGGTGTACCCAAGGAATTAATTTAGTTTATTTCAGTATTTTTAATGCTAGTATTTTCCTAATAACCACCTTAATATTGGTTTTATCATTCCTCCAAAATAATAACAGGCTCTTACCAGTTCAAATCAGTAACATAGAAACATAACAGACCAGTTTTAATAAACGATGTTAGCCTTTATATCAGATGGACATTATAAAAATAACTTGAAAGTATCAGCAAAACTCCTATTAGTCCTCTCATTCTGTCTGCAGAGCTCATATAAGCACTGCATTGAGTTTGCAAAGTATCAAACTAATCCAGTTTATTATTTGATATTCAAAGGCATCAATGTGATATGTTTTTTTTTTTTTTTTTTTTTTGCCATTTAAGTATATTTTATTATGTTTATTTTGTTTACAATTTCCTTTTTCTTTTTCCTTTTAAGGCTTTTTTATGACTAAAACTGGACTAAAACTCATTTGGTTTTAGTCGAGTAAAACTAGATTAAAACTATGAAGTGTAGAAATGACTAAAATGTGACTAAAACTAATAAGCATTTCGTCCAAAAGACTAAGACTAAAACTAAATCAAAATAGGCTGCCAAAAACAACACTGTTAGCTTGTTTGATTTTGTTTTCAGTATTTTGTTTCAATTTGTGAATGGGCATACTTACATAACTTCAAAACGTATAGGTGTCTATTATTTTTGAATACGAGTCACTCGTCCATCCATTGGGAGAGGAGAAATTTAGGGTTCAGTAGTTTGCTTAAGGACACCATGGCATATGGATAGATGAGGGTCAACCTGCAACCTTCCAATCGAGGGATGAGCCGCTCTACTATTTGAGCCGAATCTACAAGAGTGCAGAGTTGTTGTCTTTCAGTCAGGAAATCTACATCAAGCACCGTATAGACACTGTCACTATGGACATATCGATTCGGGTCTATCCTAGTTGTTCAGAAATGCACTCTGATTTATTCACCTGATGTGCACTCTTATTGCGAGCCATTCAGAATCCTGTGTCCACAGTTTCATTCAAGGCCTGTGCGCAGATTTCTGAGGGGGTCTGCATGGGTTTCACGTGAACAGGGGGTGTGCGCAACAATCATCCAATCAGAAGCATGCATTACCGTCACGCAGTGAGTCTCCCTGCAGACCTGTCAGCTCCTCCGCTGAAGCTGCTCCGTTCACTTTTGAGATCGTTCTGCCTCACGTTAATTACCTCAATTGATCATAAGTTTCCTTCTGTGCCTTCATGCGTCCAAAGAACGTAAGTTTAATTATTTAATGTGAGCATGCTGTGTTTCTTGCCTTGAATTCGGCTTGTTGTTGTCTTGAAGTTGGGTTGTTGTTGCTCCGAAGTCGGTTTGTAGATGGTTAGCTGCAGTGGGCAGACTGCCGTGATGAACATATCTCACGTGTGTATTGTATTGTATCCACTCGGTTGTGAGCTCAGCTGCTAGAGCTATCTGTTATGGATGATAGACATATTAATGTCAGTTCAGAAATAATATTTTGTTTTTATTTGTGGTTTAGCTGCAGTACAAATGTGAGTTATTATCAGTGCATGTTTTCTCCTTTCACTGTATATTGCATACATGACATTTGTATCTTTAATGGTTAGAGTGTTGTTTATTATTCATGTCCATATCCTGGATCATTCTTGTTTTTGACCTGCACTCTTTAAAGAGTTGCGTTCATGCACCTTATCCATTATTTCACTGTAGATTTGTGATCACTTCATTTCTGTCTGTTTTATCATTTAATTCCGTTATTTGCACAACTGATTAGTTCATGATTAGTTAGTAGTTTATTTTCTTACAGAAATTAATGCTGTACACTTTGTTTCTATTTATATGTGCAGAGATAATTTATGTACATTTATTCTCTTTATTTCATTTGTGCAGATACCATGATTGGCAACAGATGTTTAATAAATAACATTAAGATCCAATCTTCGACATCCTTCAAGTCCTTACCCGACTACCTGTAGTGATCACTGCCATCCAAACCAATCCATCCATACAGTCCTACTCCATTATCAACAAAACACTAGTTAAACTCTCTGGATCTCAGAAAGGAAGGCATTCCTGAAGGCCTGGTCCTCTACCTTTAAGTCAGGTGACAAAGCGCTGCGTAGCGTCGCAGTGTAAACTTAAATACGTACAGAGGCAACTAAAGAGGAATCCAGGAAGAAAGTTGATGTGCACTGAGGATGACACTCCACACAGGTATGGGGATGGGTCTAACGCCACACAAAATACAAAGGTAAATCACCAACAATGTTGAGGCCTTGCTAGCAGGAACTCGATGACCTCTTTGCACACTCTTCAGGCCTCATCTGACTTGTTCGGACCTTCCAAGTCCTAACAAGTGAGACGAGTTCTGAAAGTAGTAAACATCAGGACAGCAGCGACTGAGACATGAAGCTGGGTAAGGTGCCACACGCTTCTGCTGGGAACTTCAACATGTCAATGTCACTAAGGTTCTATCTCGCTTGAAGGCAGAAATCATTGTCCTGGTGCCAAAGAAAATCCCATCTAAATGGCCAGTAGCACCACACACCCACAGAGGTTATAAACTGCTTTGAAAAGCTCAACCTTCCTGCCCCAGATCTCTGACCCATACTGGTTTGCCTTCAGGGTAAACTGATCTGTGGACGGTGCCCTTTCCCCTGCTCTCCACACAACCCTGAATCACCTGGAGCTGTCAGAAATCCACATCAGTGTTTGATTGTTGACTACAGCTCAGTATTCAGCACCATCACCCTTGACACCTTGGCAGAAAATTGCTGGACATGTCCTCACCCCAATCTGTTCCTGCTTCTGGATCAGAGACTCTTTGACCAACATCCACAGGTTGTGAAAGATGTCAAATATGTTCTTTCAGACTGACAATCCACAAGACTGTGTTCTGAGCCTCTTCCTGTCCACTTATAATACCTATAACTGCACTTCTATTGACCTCTCCAACTCCATCAAGTCTGCTAATGACATTACAGTTGTCATGGGGGGGTAGAATGGTGCCCTCATAACAACCTTTTGCTGAACACCATCAAGACCAAACACATGTTTTTGGATTTCAAAGGGTAGAGATTGGACCATGCAGCTCCGAACTTTGTCAAACAGGGGAGCCACCTTCAAGCTTCTGGGCACCGACATCTGTGGGACATCACCTGGACCACTGACTCTGTTTAAGAAGGTCCAAGAGACTAAACTTTCTGTCTGTAAATCAGACATCAAAGAAGAAACCGCCTAAAGCAGAAACTCCTGTTGTTCATCAGCTGCTCTACCACTGAACATGTATTCACACACTATGTGTGGTTTGCTACCTGCTCAACTACAAACAGCAGCTGCTGTAGACGATCGCCAGAACTGCAGAGAAGATCAGCTGCCCATTTAATTCAACATGTGTTTTATTTCTTCTTCACTGAGAGTTTATTGACTGAGCATATTTTATGTTTTCTCCATTACTTATTTTCGCAACTTGTCTTTGTTGATGGATACTTTAAATTCACTTTTCTGCTTGTATTCACCATTCAGTGGAAGCCATCTCTCTTTTGACAATTAAAGGAATACAATTCAAACTGTTTATTTCTATACTGTATTTTCGCTATATGCTGGGACATCTCACAGAAATCTTAAAATAAATTGTAGCCACATTTAGGACAAAACACTTTTTTTTTTTGAAAAGACTAAATTGACAGACACACATTTGAAGGTGAGTGGTCAGGGTGAGAGTATTATAAGAGCGAAGAAAGAAAATTATGGACAAAAAAAACAAACGCCATGCAGGAAATCACAAATCAGGAAAATACACGAAGGAAAAGGACTAAAAGTCCAAGAATCAAGCTTTTCTAGAGAGAAGATATAATGCTAATGACATGAGATTGTGTCATATAAATGCATGGAGAGTGAAAGAGATGAGTGTAGAGGAGAGGCGCTCAGTGCATCATGGAAGTCTCTGTGCAGCTGAGGCTCATCACTAAGCATAACTGCAGGATGGTCCAGGGTCAGCCGATTCAATTCTAACATTAGGCCATGTTCAAACAGAACAGTATTGTTAATAAAAGTCAAAAAGGTATGTGTTTCTGCCATTTAAACCCCGACTGAGAACTTGTCTCCAAGGAAGGATGCCAAAATAGTAAATAACTCTGGCTTCTGTTTTCCTGTGAAAACAGTGGATTGCACTGTGATAGCAAAACATTTCTTTTCGGTAATACTGGAGATCTTTCAGATATTATGGAGTTTGATCATTTTGGAGATTCTACGTAAGATGAGGCACTTTCAGAGAACCAGAGTAACCGATACCTCCACCCCTCAATATGGAAGACAGATCATTTGTTTTCCTCTGAACAGTCTTGCTGCAGAATTCAGAAGCAACCAGGCACTTTTTTGTTATTAGGTCATTGTGGTCATAATCAGTGTTTATAGTTTGGACTGAAAGTAACAACTAAATGGACCAGCAGTGAACATTTATGCAGCGCTGCATAATATTTGCTAAGGGAAGCATGGCTAAGTTGAAACACTAGGTTTTTTTTCCCATTTGTTTAGTGCCAATAAACCTTGACAAACAGTTTTTATGGTGGTGGAAAAGCAGCTAAAAGCCTTTAGTTACATTTAAGGACATATCAAGGTTTTTTTTTTTCCCTTTCTTTTCCGACTAATAAAAAAACTGACTGTCATCTGAAATGGAACATATTTTCTTTTTCAACACTTAATCTCAGTCTGCGTATTTTACAACCATAAATCAAAGTGCCTTTGTAGCCTGAGGCTGTGTATGAGTATGTCACAATTGAAGGAAAAACTAATGCTTAGGAAGGAAGATCTCTTGTAGTCATCTTTTTTTTTTTTTTTTTTTTTTTTGTTATTCTAGGTACTTTTAATACTGGTTGCCAATCGGGTTGCGGTTCATAGTAGTTTGTCTTTAAATAGGGGTGATTGTGTCTCACTTGAGCGGGCGATCTTCTATTCTAGACCTTGGAGGTTTCATCTCCACCTTGCCATGTCCATAGGTTGAAGTATCCTCAGGCAAGGCAAAACTTGTTCTGAAGGAGATGGAAGACCCGATGCTGCAGCCATCACTGGGTTGGTGATTGAATGTTGATTGCAGTGAAAAAGCTCTTCGAGACTGCACTCTGTATGGGAAGACCATTTCTGTCCACCAGTACAGTTGATGAGCACAATTTTGTTATGATATTGACTTAAATTTCGCTGTTTAAATGACAGTGTGTTTTTGCTAATTATTTGTTTGCTCATTAGTACATAAAATTACAGCTGTGGGTTAGAGAGATGGATTGACAGATTAAAAGATGGAGAAATACATAAGTATCACCCAGAGGGAACGGTGGTGTACAGTCAAGCTACATTATGTAAAATCCATTATTTGTCTTAGTGTTTTTTCCCCCTCATCTCCTGCTTGAACACACACTGTGAGCCTCATTAAATAACTATGATTAATAGACAAGCCTTTGCTCTGGCAAATGTGCAATCCCATGGAAGACCAGCAGTCTCACATGTGCAATAGGAAGGTTTATGCTATCTTTATTAAGAAAAATGGATGCCTTTTAAAAATTTTGCATTTTCTAGAAAGCCTAGGGGCAAATTGTCAAGGTTACTGATTTGTCATCTTTCAGTGTTATAGGTTTGATTGAAAATCCCTTAAGTCTTATTAAACATTTCTGAAGAGTCGTAACATTTGCCATCAGAAACATCCATGAAACAAACATGCCTTAAGGCCGACTGATGTAATTGCATATGTGATGGAAACTCTTTTATATTAAGAAAATTACTTCCTTCTTCAGTGAATGTATTCTAATGAGCTGCCTTTTGCTGGAGAAAATTTCTGTTACTATGAATTCTTCTTGGCAATAAATGCTATACTGTTCAAAAGCCTGCTCATTTCTCTGATGCACATTCATAGGAATCATGCATTAGTGGATGAATAGCAAGACTGAGTGTTTGAATTTTCTTTTCCCCCACAGTCCCTTCTCTTGACTTGTTACGCAGCTAAGGCATACGCTGTGATTGCGAGCATTTAGTGTCAGAACAGGTTTTATTCCAGCAGTCCTCCTGCTGCTGCTTTTACAGAACCTGGCTTGTCTGCCGGACACGACCAGGGCAGCCAGGTAGGTAGGTAGACAGGTAGGGAGGTAGGGAGGTAGAGAGGTAGGGAGTGATGAAGACCGAGAGCCAACAACGGCCAACAGCCAACAACAGTTGCACAACCAGATGAGCCTGAGCGGCACTTACCAGACCTTGACTGATGACCTGTCTGTTCCACTTCTTTCCCCCCTGGGAGTTGAGTATTTGGGTTTTCCAGTCAAAAATGGGGTTACAGCTTTTGTCCTGATACCAAAAACTTTGTTCAAATTTTGGCTGTTGTTTGTAGACCGTACTATATTTGATGTCAAAACAACCAAGACATTTGATTGTTTATTGGTTGGTCACACATTGGTGTTTTAATTGTCATTTGGAATAATGTGAGTGTTAACTATTACTAATATTCACACATGAAACTACGACCAGGAATATTCACAAATTGTGAATAAAGGTGTTGCTGTAAATCGCATTGCTCCGACAAAGCTTTCAATTCAGTCTTTTGTACATACTATTGTATTATGGATTCCAGGGTTCACCTGATGAAACATAATTGGACATTTCTGCTTGTGAAATACAGAAACTCTATGGGAACAGTTTATCAGTTCCATCTGTTATACTTCTGATGGCTACTGACCAAAGGGCAGGCAATGATATATTTATCCCTTTCACACCCTCACCTCTACACATGGCCATAATGAGAGAGTATTCCTCTGAGCTCTTTCCCTCTTTTTCTCTCATTACATCCACACGTACTCATGCACAGATACAGATGCACACAGGAAAAAAAAAAAAAAATGCTGGGGCTAAATGTGGCTCTCCATCACATCTGCCACAGTGCAGATCCCTCGTTTCTGCTGCTGGCACAGAGTCCACCCTTTGGGTCTGCAAAGATGCCCCTTCAGAGTCAACATTGTCAACAGAAAGCCACAGTGAGCTCACACAACTACTGCTGCAGCAAACTTCAGCTGTTACATTACCTGTATTTTAGGATCCTGGTCTTTCTACATATTGAGTGAGGAGCTACTGCATATTTAGGCATTTTATCAATAGACTACTGTGGAAAATAAACAGAGGGAATACATACATCCTTTCTCCTATGATCAATGCACATGCTGTCTCCAAGTGTGCAAGCTGTGCTCCGGTGTTGATGAAACTGCTTGAAAATAAACACATATCAGCTATTAAATTTTAAGAAAACACCTTTTGATGTTCATGAATTTTGCAAGCACAAAAAGCTCAAGGCAGGAGGGATAAAAAGTAGTTTTAATGATGAATTATTGAAGTCATTCAAGCTTATTTTAAAAAACCCATCGCTGTAAAAGAAATTATCTGGTGGATTAATAACTTTTATTTCTGTAATTACTCTCATTTTTCCTTGCCACATGTTCTCAATAACTCGGAGGCAGAAATGAGGTTTTTTTTTTTTTTTTTTTTTTTTATAGATAGTGCCAACAGTTTAGATGCAAGCACAGCCGCCCACAGTAAAATTTGCTTGAATGAACTGCAGAGGTGAAATTCAGCTATGGAGAATGTGCATTTAATGAGTAAAGCACTTATTTGGACTGCTATCCAGTAATCAAAGAGATCTCAGGAAGCAAGCCACCCCAGCACTGCTCAGTATCTGACAAAGTTGGATGGATAACACCCCAGTCGGTTTTAATGTGTGTGTCCCTGCTGTAAAAAAGAAAACAACAAAAAAACAGTCAGGTAATCATAATTGGCTTGAGTTATATGAAAAATAAATGCTTTCAAATGAAAGAAGATACGTGGAACCTGCATCAAGGACAACACTGACATCAATTTTCAGTTAGTTGATGAAATATTTAATTCACATTTCTCATGACGCTTCCATTGACATTTGCTCAAATTACTGCTCCCATACTGCAGTTGTTGAAGCAATCTTGTATGAGACAATAGACAGACCTGGACCTCTGCCACAGAGTCTTTTTTTTATACCATTTCACTCAGTGTGCTGTTTATTTTGTGGCTCAGTCTTGAATTAGTTTGTCTTTGGCCTTCTCTTACACTTGGTCTGCAATGTAAAGGTTGCTGTGATCTATGGTTCTCTGCAAACGTCTTCATATTAATCTCCTCTCTAAATATGGTGGAATAACCAGGACTCCCAATTACCATGAATATAAAGAACCCTCACACAAAGTGTGTGCTGTCTTGTATTCAGCACTGGTGCACTTGTAGAATTTATCGAAATCATGTTGAACAAAATTGGGACGATGCCATTAGTGTATTTTCTCCACTGCACCGGGAAATGCTGAAAGTTTTTCCGAGTCTCTGCTCATTGCACCAGGAGGGTTTATCAGTCGGATTCTGCTCCTCTTTCATAGTCATGCTACAATTGAACAGCATGTTGAATTTGAGTTCGAAATGCAGAGCATATATAAGGAAAGGAGCTATACACTCTTATTGTGTTCATAGCAGAGGTGTCAAATTTATTCATGGAAGCATATTCAAATGAGTTTGTGCAGATCAAATGTTTGTGCTGTAATTCCACCAATGCAAACATTAGAAATATGTGGAGGCTGTGAATGGGAACGGCTTTTGCTCAAGAAAGCATGTCAGTCATGGTCATTAGCAACATTTTTCCTGACCACAAATGCCAGCAACAAGAAATTAAAAATCCACTTTCTTCTGATGGAAAATAATTCATAATCATTGTCAGGAGCTCTTTTCATGGCCCTCAGAACTGTCTAAAAGCCATCTTATACAGCTTTTTTAGTCGTCTTCTAACCGTCTAAAGTGGTTCATTAATTTACATTAGTTGCTTGCACTCATATATTTCTTGGTCATTGTAGTGAGTGGTCAGATATTACTTAGTGTATGCACTCCAGGGCAAGTGTAAGGTACATTTAGCGAAGTATTATTTGATGCTTATTCATTTTTTGTAGAACTACTTTGTTGCTTTCTAACTGTTACGTCATCATTGACTTCACTGATTGAGATTTAACACACAAAGTATATGTTAACATAATATATAATCCAATATCTCTCTGAGATTGCTATCATTTGTTGTGGTATTTAAATGAGAAACATTATGGCATTTCACTAAAGACGGTTTCACACTTGTGGTTCAGGTATCAAACCACAATCCCCGGGATTGGAAGATGACCCTCTCTATTGATTGAACTATGTACGCCTCCTAAAAATTCACCTGCAGCTCATGGAATGCAATGAGGGCTGAAACCAGCTGAAAGATCTTCCTGTAGCTCAATAATAATGTGTTGCAGTGATGCGCTGCAGATGAAGACCATCCCATGTTGACGTCAGTCTTTTCAGCTCTTTAGATTTCAAGGCCAGCACGACTCCGACCGTTTGATTGGTGCGTGCCAAGGTTGAGATGGATCAATGCATCAAGGTTTATCTTAATCTGATCGTACCAGACAGTTGTGATCACACGATAACTAGCTACTGAGAAAAGGTACAGGTTAATGGTCACAACAAGGCATGACTAGAAATCTGTGTAAGTCATCACAATAAGCTTCACGTTGACTGTAAATGCTCTGCAAATCCAGACATCAAGGACCTTTTAGATCACATTTGTGATTTGAAAGGAGTTTCTCTCCCACTCTCTTTTTGATTCAAATTCACAAATGGCATGTTTTAAACACTGCTGCCTGATTAAGCATCTGTTATTTATTTAGCATATTTTCGTGTGGAAAATATTGTCAGTATCAGTGATGCATGGTAAATACAAGCAGTATGTATGTGTGCACGGGTGCATGTCAGATGGGATGCAGAAACACTGAGCAAAAATATAAATGCAACTCTTTTGTGTTTGCTCACATTTTTTTAACTGAACTCAGTGATATGAGACTTTTTCTATGTACACAAAAAGCCGATTTCTCTAAAAAAAAAAAAAAAAATCACAAATTCATCTGATTACATTGGGAGCAGTTCCTGTTAGCTGAGGTGTGACATCCCAAGATGCCAATTATGCCAATTACAGAGCAGGATTTTTGGTTTTCTGGATTTCTGATGTGACCAACATTTGCCTCAGTCAGTGCAACACATCTTCACATCAGGTTGTTAATTGTTGCCTGTGGAATATTTATCCACTCCTCTTCAATAGCTGTGCGAAATTGTTGGACATCAGCAGGATCTGGTACATGCTGGAACATATACGCTGATCCAAAGCATCACAAACATGCGCAATAGGTGACCTGTCTGGAAGTATTCTGACCATACAAGAACTGGGATGTTTTCAGCATCCAGAAATTGTGCACATATCCATGCAACGTAGGGCCGTGCATTATCGTGCTGTAACATGAGGTGATGGTCCAATTCAACATGAGATAGGTTCATGCATAAGCAAAGAAGATTTGCTTATGTAAACTGATTGTTGTGCAGCTGTTCGAGTGGCTGATCTCAGCCGATCTTGAAGATGCTGGATGCGGAGGTCCTGGACTGGTGTGGTTACAGGTGGTCCGTGTTTGTAAAGCTGGTTGGATGTACTGTCAAATTCTCTGAAACGCCTCTGGAAACGGCTTGGGGGAATGCACATTCAGTTCACATGCAGCAGCTCCGGTGAACATTCCTGCAGTCAGCATGCCGGTTACACTCCCCCTCAAGACATGCAGCATCTGTGGCATTGTGCTGTGTGATAACAGTGCACGTTTCTGAGCGTCTTTATATTGTGGCCACTGGGCAGCCTGAGACACACCTGTGCAATAATCCTGCTGTCTAATCAGCATCTTCATCTGCCACACCTGTGAGGTGGATGGATTGTTTTGGCAAAGGAGAAGTGCTCACTAACAGCCCACTAACTAATAGCCTTTAGTGTACAAAGAAAAAAAATCGTATATCTTAGAGTTCATCTCATGAATAATGGGAATAAAAAGAAAAGTGTTGTTTTTATTTTTGTTCAGTCTATTTGTTAATAAAAGAAAAAAAAAATCAAGTTACCAAAAATATGAGTAAATATACTTGGTTTTGTTTCAGTTCATCACAGGCAATAACATCAAACCAAATGGAGCTTTATTGCTTGCCATTTAGATAAGGGGTCATACAAAACTCATCAGCTCATATTATGCTATATGTGGCGTTGCAAGTGGTGCAGTCATTTAAAATCCATTACCCCGTTAACGTTCTTTAACACATTTTAACAGTTCCATGAATAAATCTCCTGGAAACTAATTGGAAGTCACACTCCATGGCCCTGGTAGAAACCCCTTCGGCTAAATGACAAGCAAAGGTGTGTCACTGGTGGAGCACTTCAGCATTAAACTCACTCTGTGGTGGCAATGATGCATGTACTCCATTATTACAGATTCACAGTATAGAGACTGCATTTTTATTGGAGTAAAGAAAGTTGCATTTCTCTTATATGCTAGATTTGGTCTGAATATGGATGCGACAGTGTGTTTGCCTTTGTAAGGCGGGTTGTGGTTGAAGAATGAGCTACAGCTGCATTATGTGTTATTAGCAGATCACTGTGTGTGTGATAAACAGTACAGTCAGAGAATTGTGCTGCTGCAGATGTCGCCTTCTGATTTTTCTTTAGATTATTAAAAAAAAAAAAAGCTTGTACAAGCTAGCTAATGTAATTAATTTCTGTTCATCCACCTCCATGATTCAGCATTTGTTTGAGCACCTTCCTTGAACTTACCGCAGTGTAAGATTATTTTCTGCTTCAATGAGGTCCATCAGCGAAGTCATTATTTCCTATTAGCATCACAACTTTTGATTGATTTCTTGCGTTAATGTAAAAATGAAGCTTCATTACTCAAACTTGTGTACCCATTTTTAATCATGCTAATCAGTTTTTATCACAATTTCTTTTAAGTAAAAAAAAAAAAAAAAATTCAATGAGGTGTTTTGTTTCTGTAATGTTTGTTGTTCTTCATTCAGACCGAAGTTGAATATTACAGAGGATGAAATGAAAAAAAAAAAAAAAACTGTTGAAAAGATGTGCTAAGATGTGACAAGATAGTCCTAAAACTTTGTTTTTATTCACTTTAAAACAAGGGAAAAACTGAACAATATCTTTACCATTCTTAGTTTTTAGCAATACTGCCTGAGAGGTGTCACTTCTCATATATATCTTCAAAACTGTATTTTTACAAAGTTGTTTCATGTTAAATTCAGTTGATTGATTTTTTTTTTCTTCTGCTGAATAAACCGTACCAATGATGCGAGTGCCAGTTTTCATTGTGTTGAATGCTTAGTTACTGGAATTATTTTCACACTTCACATTTGATTTTCCATCAAATGTTAATTCCACATTATACATCCCATTAATTCACATACTAAGGTAACAAATTGTTGGCCTTGAATGTGAAGGCATTGGCTGTTTGAGTCCAAGGAAAATTAACTATTAGGAATCTTTGCATGTATGGCATATTTTTTCTTTACTGCACCCAACGAGGACGAGACATAATTGAGATGCATGGAGTTCAATAATCCCTTCAGGTTCTTTTCCCTATGTTGACGGTAATTACATCAAACCTAAAAGGTAACTGGAGTAGATATACTCCTGGGCATAGTCAAATACCCTTAATGGCCGTGCCTGTCTTTATGCCTGCAACGTCTAATGTGACCCAATGTAGCAGCCGCAGCATCAGTTCTAATCCACACGCTGAAAGTACGGGGGTTTCTGTTTGGCAGATTGCTAATCTGCTGTAAGAATGATTCTTGGCAATGAAAAGCATGCATTTGTGGTATGAACAGTAGCAGCGTTTGAGGCGCACAACAACGTGCAAAATCTGTCCTCATTACAAACCAGCTTATCCTGCTGTGATGTCTTGTATGGCGCTGTTTGGTGGATTGGGAGTTTGAAGACCGAAGGAACAATGCCACAGTTTAAGAAGTTGTTAATTAAAACAAACCGGAGCCTCGGCAGCGACTCGAGCCAGGGACCACCTGCTCTCGCTGCAGAATGTTATCTCATTCTGCAAGCAGCACTTCTCACAAGTCAGCCAGCGCGGTTTTGTTGGTCACTCGAGTACGAGCAGCTTCCCCCAAACTGATCTCGCAAGTGTTTAATGGGGTTGACAACAGGACTGCTGGCAGTTTATCCCATCCACTTAGAAATTCTGGAGGAAGTCACTGAGAAACGCTGTTCTGCTGGGTTGAGTGTATTCCTCCCAGTCTGTGGACATGTGGGATTCCCGGTGGTTATACAGTCTGATCGTCATGTCTCTCTGGATGGAGACTGTCTCCAAAGATAGAGGGGAATACTACAGGTCACCAACAACACATTACTCCTGTTGGTATTTGTTAAAATACCAAAAAGACACACACACGAAACACTCACACAGGAAAGATTAACAACTCGGATATATTATGGACATTTTGAAAAAAAATTAGTAGTGTCTCTCTTTCTCTCTCATCTCTTCTTCACACACACACACACACACACACACACACAATCCTCTCAAAAGCCTTTTCCGTGCACAGGATTGTCTTTTTTGAATGTAATTAATAAATCATCATTTCTGAAAACATTTAATGACATATAAATACAGTACAGTATAAATAGAAACATACACACTTTGCCCTGACTTTTCAGTGAGGTAAAAATATCTGTTTTTCTTTAATAGAATGATTTACTTTCAGTAAACTCTGAGGTCGACCTCCTCAAAGTAAGTTTGTGATAAGAAAGCAGTTGTTTACGAGACACTGCGCCCCGCTTCTGACCCACACAACTTTTTTAATCTACTCTTCTCTCTTTACCTTTGACCTCTATCCACTGCTTTTTTTTTCAAGAGACTATAAAACAAGATATAAATGTGGGAACACACAGTTTTTCCTGGATTATCCTGAAGTGCTTTTAGAAGTATCGTACATAGATCATACATTACAGTGTGTGTGCACTCAATCCATGATGGAAAGAGGAGTCACATCTGTCAAAGCAGAGTTTGCTCATTAGTAGGTAGACCAGCAGATAAAAGGTTTTCATTTAAATGTAAATCAGAAGGGTAACAAATCCATTACAGTCATTTGGAAGAGGACGGCTCTTGTCACTTTCCAGTGCCGTATCTTTGACTTCTGTTCCCGGTCAGAGTGTTTTTAACACCTTTTTTCCTGGCTGAGGAGATACCACTACCTAAAAGCTTCAGTGACAACCGGACATCAGCCAACAGAACTTTGAAGGATGCTTCATTTAAAATTCATATTTTAATAAGCGTCTCTCTGGATGGAGAACAGGCTGTTATTCATCATTTGTGGCCCAACAGCTCTTTTCCTTTTATGGCAGTCTATGTGAAATCCATTAGTCTGCTCTGCCTGCTGTACATCCCAGTGACGTCTCCCTTCATTTGAGTTTGGATAGTTTCCTGTTTGGTATATTTGTGGTGCTTATGCAAGGCATTATCTCATCCCTGCGATGTTTCTACACATTGGCAATAGCTGTTACACTCCTGCTCTTCATCATGTTTGATCACATGCCATGTTTGGCCTTCCTTCAATCTTAGAAATTGCGCTGCTTGCCAGGAGTTGTCATCATTTTGTATGTCCTGCTTGTCAGCTGCACTTGTAGTATTTTTAGGTCTCAGGAATAAGACTGAGGTGATAAATGCAATATTGCTAATTTATCATCAACAAGTTAGCGTGTCTCTACTAGTGACCACGTTCACTTGATGGCGTTAGGATTGAGTGAGTAATTGCTGTGCCTGAAGTCGCCCGAGGACTGTGATTTTAACACTCTTTTAAAGTTACACTCCAGCTAACAGCATACAGGAGTCTGTTTGCAGATGACCCAGTGACCTGCAGTGAGAAGAGGAAGGTCAAGGACATCCTGTGAAACTGGAGGTGTGCATTTCAGAACAGAAAAATGAAGGTGAGCAGGAGAAACACGGAGAATGTGCTTCGGAATTATGACTATGGAACAGTGAAGAGGGATGAGGGTTCCGAGACACTGGAGTTCAAGTACTTGGAGCCGACTGTCGAAAGCAATGGAAGATGAGATAGAGGAGCTAAAGCGGGGTCAAACGAGAGGAGATGAGAGTCAGGAAGGCTCTCCGATGGAAGCGAGGTTGGAGGGGTAGGTTTACATCACTGTAGTTAGCGCAGCTGTGCTGTTTGGTTGAGAGAAGGTGGCACTGACGAAGCTTTGACTGAAGGATATACTAGGACTACTCATGTTGGAAAGGTTGAGATGGTTTGGTCATTCATGTAGCAAAGATGTTTTCTATATAGAAAAAAAGGAAGCTTAATAACAAAAATGTAGGACCACTGAGGAGGGCGAAGCCATAGATTCTCCTCTAATCTGCTCTATAAATACATATTTCCTATTAAAGAGCTGTACATTAAATTACAAGGTTTTGATAACCTACAGCTCCTCCTTCGCATCTGTCAAGTTCTTGTATATCTTTGAGAGTTTTGTTTGATAATAGTGGTTGATCGTCATCATTAAAGACTGTTAGATGTATGTCTTCGAGTATAAACTACATCACGGGGAAGAGAAAGTACCAGCTTCATCAGTTTTCGCTCACTGATTTTCATTTGGTGAATAATTTTTAATTGAGCATTCATGTTGTGATCAGGGACATTGAAAGGGCTGCATTTCCAGGTCAAGCGATTCACTTGAAGATCGGAACAAACTAGTTTTTAAAGGTTTTGCTACTGTGCACTAGTAAGCTCATGAGTGAAATTATAATTCCATAGACATGCATACCTGTCGTGACTGCGATATGTACCACACAATATAAATGCTTTACGTTCTACAACTTCAACCCACAAAGCCAAACATGTTGACACGGACAGACACACACATTAAAGTGAGCACATTCTTCCTTTTTCAAGTCCTAAGCCATTGCCTTTTAGAGGAGCACCCCGAAGGTAGATGGAGAGTGTGTTTTCCTTTGGTTGTGTTAATGGGGTTATTGATCATTCTGGCAAGTGCAACATTTCTATAAACCAAATGAAGGCCTTGCTCAAAGGGTGCTTTGTCAGAGCAGGAATGCATTTAGATTACTTCATTGCACAGACCCTCCTTGGAGATAGCTATCTCCCACATTAACATTGCGCAATATAAACTACCTGATGTTTGGATGTCCAAAATCAAATGTTTTGCAGAAAAAAGCCTTTTATTAAACTTGAAGTGCTGCTGTTTTCTTTCCAGATTGGCTTGTTCCCCTTCGAGCTGTGCTGTACAGTGCACCGCCATTAAAAATAAAAGAATCTTAATCCGACACCCAAGCATCACAATGGTGTGATTATTCACTCAGGAGAGGGAATAAAAGAATATTACAAAACCCTTCACCATACCCATGAGGACCATTAGGGTTTCATATGGTGTAGCTTGAATGCACATGTTCATTAGCGGAACAGCATTTAGTAAGTGCAGCTATTAAAATGTTCCATATTCTATATGTAATGCTGTATTTTTACTTTTTTCAAGCTGTAGGTAAGAGAGGACGCTGTGAGGGGCATAATTAAACCTTCAACTTCTTCACTTTTCAGTGAACCCTCATACACAGCTAGGACATGAAGACTGCTTTCATGTAGGTTTTTTTGGATAATCATTCAGTTTTGCAATGATCTTTCAAATAAATTGAGACTAATTAGGATCCCATGCTGAGTTATAACGTATAGCGTTATCTGTGTTTATTAATTTTTGCCATTTCAATTGCTATTGGAGAGCATTTAATGTTATAGCAGCAGTGTTTTTCATCCTTGTCTGTTTTATCACAAGCACAGCAAAAATAATTATGATAGATTAATGTTGGCATTGAGTAATTTTATTTAACCAACATTACTTTAGAGTTTAGAAACATTCACTCACTTGCTATGAAGTCTTGTTTTCCAATTTGTTTTAATTCCTTGAGTGGCAAACCGTGGGTTGTGGGTTGTGATAAACCGACAGCTTCATTTCTCTACCTCTAAAGAAAACATGACCAATAATTAGTCTAACTGCCATAGTTTCTGATTTCCTTTAAAACATGACTGAGACATATGGAAGTTCATGTAAATATTCTGTTAACCCTAATTTATTTATTTACTTTTAAAAAAGGGACAATATACAGCATATAGTTTATTGGAGAATAATAATGTAGTTTATAGGAGAATAACTCCTGTTTTAATCAAAATGTGAATGACACATAACTTCAATATTAATGGTTTGAATTCAGATAATCACAAAATAACAGAATCAGCAGACCCAGCAGGATCATTCCTCACTGTGCTACATTATCTGATAATATCTTTACTAAAGTGACTGTTAGCAGTACAATGAGTGGACTTCTTGCCACTGACATGAGAGCTGTTCCTCGGCTGCTCCATTTTCTTTGTTGATCTTTTCAAATGTGGGTAATTCATGTAGTCTCTCACTGGTTGTCCAAGAATATGCAGTTTCAATGCAATCAGAACCTGTCTTTCTGCTTCAGTGCTTCGTGAATCTGAGGACTTCCTCAGATATCTGTACGATGGCAGTTTTCCTTTGGTCGCAAAGCGTTTCAAAACAGTGATCTCTGAGGCAGCTTTGTTCCTCAAGCTTTGCCGGCAGACCTGCCCCGATGTCAGCTTTCATTTCGGCTGACAGGACACTTAGTAGACTAGGAAATATTAATAAGTTACAGCATTATGGGGCGCATGCTTTCCAGGTTTCAAATTGATTTTGTTAGCTGGTAACACAAATATCTTCCTTCGGTTAAAAATCTACCGCATCACTCGGAGGAAATCACATCTAAATTTAGTAAACTCAGCATGTGGTTTGATATAAATAAATGGGTCAGTTCCAGCAATGTAACAGTAGCAGCTCTGAAATCCAATTTTTTGTACTCTATGAAAACATACTTTCATTGTTTTGCTTTTTTTTTTTTTTTAATACATATCATTTCCCTTTGAGACAATAACTGAGTCAGTCGCTCTTTTTCTCTGCCAGTCCTTCACTCCAGCACCACAGTAACAGAACAGGTGAAATCCGATGTAAGATAAAGTAAGCAAACCAAATGGATTTGTTTTAAATGTGCAGCCTCAGCCCAGCATCTTGAAGCTCAATTCAGTCAGTGTGGTGGGCCGGATCAATCCATTTAGCAGTCAGCTAAAGTCAATAAACTGAAGTCAGTGTTGGCGGGGTAGCCTTTAAAAAAATAAAATAAATAAAAAAGTCCAATATACAGTCTCTTGCCTCTTCTCGGGCGAGCGAGAGCTGCTGTGTCCTCCAGCTGAATGTGATCTTGTTTATGGTTTGATCATTAACACCAGCAGAGATCATGCTCATGTGGATCAGATTCAGTCTCTCAGATGAACAGCCTGTCGTACAGATGCTCACTGACAGTAAAACCGTGAATAACCTCACATTTTACTATCATGGTTTCCTTTCATTACAAAAGTCTTCAGCAGCTGTTATATGTTACAATAACTGGATAAGATACGTTTTAATAGCCTGGGAACATATACCTTAAGTAGTATCTGCTTTTGTTTAGGATCTCATTAGTTTTTCCCAATTATCAATATGAAGTATTGATGATTACTGTATTTGAATTGAATATAAATAAATGAACAAAATGGAGCCATAGGATATTTAGGTGTCAAAAATCCCCCTTTCTTAAGTGCTTGGTGTGTCTTTGTGAAAAATATTCACATATATCAAATAAAATTTTATTGAGTTTAATGTGCTTAAAGGAGCATTAAGGAGTTTCCACGTTTTATGCGAAACAGCGGCCCCCTGCAGGTCTTGGGTGTAATGCAGCTTGGTGAAAAACTCGTCCCTGTGGCTCGCGTGCACGGAAGAGGGGAACTCTTTCCTCGCTCGTTTAGTAGCGCTTAAGTAAAATGTAAGTTTCTTTTACCTGGTGGAGTCTGTGCTGGAGCTGTGGCAGTGCTAGAAGCCAGTCTTTTCTTACTTTCTGGAAGATCCTGCTCAGTTGTTGCTCACTAAGCATCTGGCGGAGTAATGGCGGACAAAACGAAACCTAACCAGCAGGAGCGCACATTACGTCATTCCTTTCAAATTCTCCCCAAAAAAATTCTGGTGCCGGACCGGCACTGCAACTTTCAAGTGGCAATTTAGCGCTGTTAGAGGTACTTGTAATGAATATGTCAGGGCACATTGTACACATAATTAAAAACGTGTAACATATTTATGGTGGAAAATAAGTATTTTTAAGGTTGTAAAACTCCTTAATGCATCTTTAAGAGCTGGACATTACAGATTATCTGATGTGTTTAGCTAAGTTAAATTATCTCTGTAAACTGATAAAAGCAGCACTGCCTCGTATATCATTTCTTGTTGCTTTGCTGTGCATGTTCTTCCTGTATTCTTTAAACCACCCAAGATAATTAGACAGCTTTAAATGTACAAGCCTGGGTTGTTTGTGAAGCCTTTTAAATCCTCAGATCCTCCGTTATTATCCTGCCTCAGAGGCTCTTTGTAGACCTGAAGGCAAACAAAACTTCATGTCAGGCGTTGTATAATTTCTCAAATTTCTTGCTGTTAGGTATTTGTTATGACAAACACTTCCCAATTCTTAAACATAAAAAAGGAAGAGGAAAGAGAAAAAGGCACTGAGCCCACACTGTCATAGGTTTAGTTCATCTCCAATGAAACTCAATTTAATAGCTTGTGAAAAGGTGAAATATAGTGTGCAGAACGCTGCATTGAGGCACGTCACTGCAGGACGTGCTCTTTGTAGTCAGAAGCTGTGAGCCGAAGTGACACAGATTAGGAAAAATATGCTAAAGCCTGTTGGTGAAATGCATTTCTTCCTGTTGTGTATAACAATGATGATGAGAGTTGTATGTGGGTGTATATATAAATGTATACTGTATGTGATGATTCAGATGATTTATTGCCTTTTAGCCTGTCAAAGTCTTCTAACTTGCAGCTCATAGAGTGGTTTGCAAGTCTAGCAGGAAGCAGAGACCATGAATGAAATGCGATCCGGGCTGTGAAGGTGTCATCTGGCCCTGGACGGTTCAGTGGCAGACACACAGACTGCTCACGGCGTGAGGGTTGTACTGTAAAAGATGTCCGCCAGACACATTGGCAGCAGGAGAGACACAAATCGATTTCCAGCAAGAAGGCACAGAGCGCCTAAGTGGAGGACGGCCTCTTTAGCAAAGCTCTTATTAATTAATAGTGTCTCAGGAGAGGATTGCATGATCTGATTCCTGCTTCTTCATCACAGCACAGCAGCTAATGATATCTGAGGGAGCTCTACTGTGTAACGCGCCTTCATCCACCATTATATATGGTCATTATAGTGAAATAAACAACACAAGCAAAGCATCTCAGATACCTGATCATGCGATAAGTCCCCAGTCCCATGTTTCTATTCTTAGGGAAGGTGTCAATATTGTGTATTACAGTCTAGCTATTATGTCATCAGTCTTGAGCAGACCTAAAACCCACAATTTAAGATTTATAAAACCCATCATCACAAATCCAGTCGATCACATGTTGACATAATGAACAAACAGTAGATTGTAGTGTGTTTAAATTGCCTCCACGGGCGGATGCATTCATGCTGGATTAATGCTGTAATATTCATTATCAGCAGGAGACCAGGAAACGTGCCTTGTTGCCACATTAATTAATTAAAGTCTCGTGGTGAAACTCTACACGCAACTTGACCTGCTGGAGCCGCTGCGCTGACTGATCAGTAAATCATGAATCACAGAGCCTGACAAACTGTCACAATTCATTACTGCACAGACCAGGATTGGCACTCAGTCACAACATGAGCTGTTTGCATTGGATTTATTTATTTATTTTTTTAAAACAAAAGGAGATTTCTCATTATGTCAGCATTGTAAAGCTCATAGTTTGTAATGGATTAGAAATATTGGATGAATGTTATGAACTCCGGATGTAGCTGAAAGTTTTAGTTTGACGATTAAAGTTTTACCTCAAAATTCTATTCATGAATTTTTTGAACAACCGAGGAGTTCAGGAATTTAGAAGCAGTGGTGGAGTAGAGGCTTTAGAGGCAGATTTGAGATTAATAGTTCATTGGTTCAAATCCCTCACCTAAGTTTTGCCTTCTCCTTGAGGAAATAAAGAAATAACATATGCTTAGTTGAGGGAATCCAGGTAAAATAGGTGCATTTATTGTTGCAAATTCATGCTGCTTTGGAAAGGTCAGATATACAGTATACTTATATCTACCACACACATACTGTACATAAAAAAAAAATCAAACATTTCACAAGAATGTAATAATATATTGTGTTACTGTGACCAATTCAGCATAGTGGAAGGAACACAATGCATGCTATCAACCGTAATTCTCTTTTCCATTGAACGGCTAAATATGCACAACTTTCTGTCACATGAAACAGATAATTCGGTTACGTTATATGATTATTTATCACCACTGAGGTGAGTATGTTAAGTGAGCTAGTCAAAAGATTCTGAGTTTGATTACTGGAGGGCGGAGGACAGTAAAACACACAACACCAGGTAAGCTTAAGTGCGAATATGATATGTTAAATGTGACAAACAAAACAGAACTATTAAACAAACAACCCAAAATATTTACAGTGAACAAACAAACAAACTGAGTAACTCAAAATATAGATAATAAATTCAGCGTCCAGTAGGGCACCGGGTTTCTCCTCACTCGTGGTCCTTTGTGCACCACCAAATGTCCATAAGTAAACTATTGCAATGTTGGGGTTTGGCAAAAACGCAAATGTCCAGAGAGAGAGTGTGTGCGTATTGGAGACAGTGGTGAAATGGAGGAGTGAGTAGGTGGGGATTGAGAGAGCAGGCTACACCAGCCTCCTACCTGACAACTGGTATAGGACTGAGGGGGTTTTCTTCAGGCTCCTGGCCGTTGAACCACTGGCTCGCCGTCCATTACTCAAATTCAGAGTAGCACACCAGGCCAGTTCTCATCACACAGGCAAATGCCATGAAAAAGTCCCCCAATCCAAAGCTCCAGGCGGCAGAGATCTGTGCACTGCTCCCTCAGCTCCTCTCCTCACACAGCTGACTGGAGAGGAAGTGAGGTCACAGTTAACTTTCCCTCCAAAATCTTAGGTGCGTTCGACGTGAGAAAGCCAGAGGCAGACTTTTAAGACTTTTGAGCCGCCCCGCCCAGATTTGGCCCGGCGTCACTGATACGTAGGACCGACGCAGCCGCTGTGAGCTGCTCGAGAGCAACTCACCGCGGCTACCTGGCCCACCTCTCTGTTTCATACAGGCAGGGGATTGGACCCGAGCCCACTCGTCATCAATGATAACACGCTTCATTTGCATAAATAAACACCCCCCCACGGTGGGAGTCATGAGAAACACAAACATGGAGAACCATAAGGTTGTCCGAGTTGGAGGCAGACTTATAACTCCGCCCCACGGCTGCACCGTCTACTTCGTCTAGCTCCGTCTACCTCTGGCTTTGCCATCGTGAACGCACCTCTTGGATTGGCTCTGGGAGACATGTGACCTGTGAGGTGTGTGTGATGCAATTAAGGACCTGCAGAAAGTTTGGAATTTGGAGTTTTTTTACCCAGGGTTACACACACAAATGAAGAATTTTAGCCTACACAAATACAAATGTACTGCGAATTGTTACTTATTCACACTCCTAAATGTTCACTGTAAATTCACAAAATTTTGTCCCTGCCATGAAATCCAAGACACACAATTGCACACTTCAGTGTATTTTATACTGTGAAGGTTGGATTGTTGGGATTTTATCTACATCTCACACATTTCTGTTCGCTGATGTGCGTGTAGACATTAAGCATCTAGTGTTAAACCAAGACTCCTGAATGGGCAACAATCACATTGCTGGCAACCAAAACAATCCAAAACACTCTGTTTTTAAAGTGGGTGTTAAAATAAGTGGTGTGCAGAAAGCAATAACCCAATTATTATAGCTTTGCCTTTACTGCTCTGGCATGTCTGCATGTATTATTCAAGTAAGGCCTAAGTGGAAATTTTGCATTGGGAGTAATATTAAATGCATCTAGAAATATGCCCAGACCTCTAATTTGTTCACCAGGGAGACAAATTAGAAAGTTTTTTGCAGCAATATATGCAAGCTGAACTGCAACATTTTGAAACCTTTTCCCAGAGTTGTGCACATACGTGATCATACAAATTTTGTGTGCAGCTTTATTCTTCTTCTTTTGTTTTTTTTTTTGTTTTTTTTGATGATGCTCTGTTATCGTTTCTCACACGAGGATGACCTTACAGACACAATGTGAATATCTTGTCAAAGCACTGAAGAGATGTTCTGCTCCCCATTACCACATTTCACTGAAATAAACAAACTATCGCACAATGTAAAAGTTCACTGTTGTCTTCTTGTAATTGCACACCCATCAATTTTCTCTCCCCATACTTCCCAGGCAGCCTCAATGAACTCCAGCCCGCACGCAGTAGAACACGTCTACATTAATAAACCACAAAAAGGTCGATTACATGTCATCCTATGAATTGTTGTGAGTATTTATAGTCAGACTTGTGTCAGATACACTTCAACTTCTCTTATATGAAGAGTCCAAACAATTAACAAATTGCACTATTTCTTGTTCTTATTTACTTTCATTGCTGTGTCTATGAGCCTCGGGGACCTGTAAATTTCTCCATTTTGAGATCAATAAAGTATTCTATTCTATTCTATTCTATTCTATTCTATTCTATTCTATTCTATTCTATTCTATTCTATTCTATTTTCCCCTAACATGTTATTCTATGACATTCTTTAAATGTTACCTTCACATTTTCATGAAATGGAAATTTAAAGCAGCAAAGCTGATTTTGTTTGGAATTCCATACAGTCACCCTGATTTATTGCACCTCTGCTGCACTTTGATTTTGGATTACAAATGCTACATTTACTATATGTCACCAAAAAATAAATGAATAAATAAATAAATAGGAAGGGAAAAAAAACACATTTGTGAAATTCTCTGGTCTGTTTTTACATGTAGCAGAATCATGATCATATTTCCCACAGACACTCAGTGGTCTTCATGTGTAAGGTACTGTATATTCACCACTACACTACTACTACAGTCCAAACCATGCAGACCATTACACAGATTGATTACAAACCTTTTTATTTATTGTTGTTTTTTTCCTGGTTAACTTGATGGCAGCACAATATGCATGAGTCAGAGTCAAACTGCAGGCTTGTGGGCCCAAACAGATTTGCCATTCTGCTTCACTGTAGTAATATGACCTTGCACTTTGTGAAAATGGCATTCACTGCAATAGGTCAAAAAAAAAAAAAAAGTAATTGTTTGTCTTAATTTGTCCAAAGTGCAGAGAAAACCAAAGAAAGTCCTGGAATTCAACAGAAAACGGCAGTAATACCCATGGTAATATAGAAGGAAATGCTCGCTGCTGTGCTTTTAGTGAAATAGCATTAGCATGACCGTCACAGTTTTAGTTGTTTATTTTTTTGGGGGGCTGCTCATATTAGGTTTTGCAAAAGATAATGTAAAAACAAGTTTATCAGTGTAAACTTTTATAAATGTACTGGTATTTACTTGAATTAAAACATGAAAGCATTGTATTATAGCATATATAGTACATAAACTAGGTGTATGTGTGTATGTGTGTGTAGCTATATATTTTATAAGGTTTGCTTACATTCCATTGTTATTCATTAGATATTGTATAATATTCATGTTGCACGTAGGTCTAGTCAGCTACTTTAGTGAAGTGTTTGCCTCTTTAGTTGTGTGTTCATGGATTTTTTCCGGATCCTCCCACAGTCCAAAACATGTGAACGGCCTGCTCCACTGTTAGCTGCAATCAGCTCCCACACCTCGTGTCCCACAATCAGATGTTGCGCCATTAAACATCTTGCATAGCTTCAGAACTTTTCAAAACACCATCTGTAATCATGTCAATAAAACCAATCACGTTCAAGAACTAATCACAATACGTGATCTATCCGCCTTGCAGTTTGGACATTACACGTTTTCCTTCCATTTCCATGTTGAGCCTTCAGCTGGCTGGAGTCTGTTTCATGTTTACCAGCTTTGTTTACCTGTTGTTTGGTGATGGTCAGGGAATGTCAGTGCCACAGAAATTGTTTGATACAAGCTGATTGCTTTTTCTCCGATTTGGGTACTTTGCCGCTTTGGAGCTGAGGGGATTGATTCATGAGGTAATGAGATCGCAGAGCATGCATACCAAACAATAAAAAGAATCTCTACAGCAGAAGTATGAAATAAGGATGGTATTACGAAATAATAATTTCTTTCACTCCACTGATTGCTTCTCAGAAACAAAGTGAAACAGCATTTTCCTATCCCTTGCCATCTGAATTGTATTTCTCAATATTGCCCGCAAACATCTTTCTAAGCCTCACGGTTTAATGTAAGTGTATAATGGGAAAACTGGAAAAAAAAGTTTCTCATACAATCTCGTACAACAACTCTCAGTGGATGATGAAATCTCAGCATCTCACACGTAGTGCTCAGAATACAATAAATCAGGGAGGCCATATACTGGTAATTTCAGCTCCTACTCCTGGGAGATAGACACCTCCTCTCCACCAGATGCCACATCCTGACCCCTCTAACCCTCCACCAAGACGCAGCGGCCAGCAGAGGATTCGACGTTACAACTCTGTCAGCCGCCCCTGGAAACATTGAGGGCATAGAGATGACACACACACACACATACAGACACAAACACACACTCGCGCACACCAATACCTTGACTTTGGGTCAACAGTGAGCACGGACTAAAATCACATTTCTTTGGTGGGCTAATAGCTTTATCAGGGCAGGTGAGGACAGCCGTTTAGCTGAAGAGGGCTTTCAAAGTGAAGAGAGGCCCCGGAGAGCTCTTCAATACATTAGTGTTTTGTTCTGCTGGGCTTTGATAGAGTATTTGGCAACTTCAGTTCTTTAGCTTTTACTTACGGTGTCATGCTCTGGCTGATCAGTGCAGCTTAATCTCTGTTCATCGCGTTCAGCGTCATTGCCATTGCGCATCAAGAATGACACGCTGGATTTTAGAGATCAGTGACTTTACGCTGCCCTGTTTTTAGTTGAGTGAGGAACCACTGAATTCACAGCTGCTAGGATCTATATTCCTTTATTAGGAATAGATCAAGTGAAAACAGGTAGGTGTAAATTGGGGTCACTGGTAGTGACCACAAATACAATGCCAGGCTGAAAGTCTGACGCCTGATAAATTCAGTCGTAGTGCCCTGCCTCCTAAATTGATGAATAACCAACTTTTTGGAAGCGAGCAGTTAATCATTGATGAAATATGTCAGTGCTTTGTTCACACCCTGTGTTCTAGCTGCACTGAATCCCAAAAAACTTCAACAGCCAGCCCAATATGTCCAATTGTTATTGCAGCAGCATATCAATACAGTAAAATGAACCTGCCTAATGGCGGTGTTAACCTGTCCGCTCCTCCAATAGCAATCCAATTATTCACTTAGAAAAGCCAACAGTGAAGATTCAGAAAGCAATTGCTATGCTGTCCTTGCAGTAATCCTTGGGTAACTTTACTGGCAATTTGACACCTAAACCCCAAAAAGTCAGAGGGACTTTGCAAAGCGTGCAATGGACCTGCCAGATCATTACAGGATAGCACATCCGTGTCGCTGAAGCATGAACAGCAGACATGTGTATGACTGCGCAGGGCCAAAAGAGTTGATCGTTTCCAAATGTGCCACATACTGTATCTGATAAAAGCAAAGGAATGAGCCGGGTGGTTTTTACGAGGAACCAACATCCCAGCAAAGTCAGATTACAACTTGTCAGTGTTTGCAAATTATGTGATATGTATAAGGGCGTGCGGCAGGTCTGGAAGTTATTGGCTTCATGACATTAAAAAGTTCAAATGTGGGGAACAAAAAAAAAAAAAAAAAGAAGATACCAAAGTCAAATTTCTTCCCGTGCCTTCATCACACAACCCCCTCGACACATTTTAGGTACAGCAGTAACAACAGACTCAGTGAATTTCACTCTCTCTTTAGGTAACAGTCTGTATTTACAGAGTTTATGAGCTGTATGTTCTAAAGTTCAAATTAATTTTACCATTCACTTATTTCATCTGATCATCATCATGACAAAAACAAAAACAAAACCATTCTTGCTTTAGCTGTTGATTTAAAACATCTTTGGTGGTGATGGGAAGAGAAGGGTGAGAATCATATCTGCAAACATGTATTTGTTCACAAGTTATCACTAGAAAGTAGGAGTGTAACGGTATTTGTATTCGTCCCGTACCGTCATGGTACGGGGGTCACGGTTCGGCACACACAATCACACGACGAATACACCAGTGAGTAAAAAAAAAAAAAAATCCAACCTTAGATGGCGGTAATGAGCCTAAAAGCCACCAACCACCATTATCACAGAAGAAGAAGAAGTAGAACAAGCAGGTCCAAACATGAACAAACAAAGAAGAAAGTACAAGCGGAATGAGAGCTGCAGCGTGTGGCGGAGCGGATTAAACGGGAGAGTATTTGTTCCGCGTGCGGAGTGACGTGTGACGTGCCAGTAAACGGGAAGCAGCACAGTCAAAAAACCAGCAGAGAACGCCACGGTGGTGGAAAAACACTTTTTAATACAAAACCCCGACATAAAAAACATTGGAGAGGCGAGATGGAACCAAATCGCGCAACAGCGAGTTGTATAAAGAGCTCTATAGCAGAATACGAGCGATCGCCGGCTGGTGTTATGGATTAACTGGTTCCCGTGTTAACGAATGACGGCGGAGGTCTGTGTAAACACATGCTGATTACAGCAGTTGTTAAAGTAAGACTCACAAAAGACTTTAAACGTATACACTCACTGTAACTGTCGATAACCGACGTTCGCCAGAACGACTAGATGTTTCAGTCATTATTGGTCACAAGTTAACACGGGCACCAGTTAATTCGAAACATCGGCATGCGGCGCAGAGCTCACACCAAGACGTGCTGCTCCGCACGGCGGTGCTGCGGTCAGTGGAGCAGCCGCTCCTTCAGCAGCATATCATGGAGATTTTGGGACATTATTTGAGCAGATATCAGCAGATAAAAACTCTCTGCTTGGCGCTGAGGACTGCTGCTGCAGAGAGGAAGACCTGCAAGTTCCTCGTGAGACTTTGTGCGCATGCCACAGGGTCCTTGTAAACATGGATGCTTTGTATGCTGTACATGAATACACTCACGTTTAATACTATTGTTTACAATCGGATTGAAAAAAACACCATGTAAACTGGGCCAATAATGTGTAGCATGGGAAAGCTTGGGAAAAATGTTCTGGTACATTTGTGAGCTTTTTTTACTTTTTCCCCACTGTACCGAAAAACGTACCAAACCGTGACCCTTACACCGAGGTACGTACCGTACCGTGGCTTTTGTGTACCGTTACACCCCTACTAGAAAGTAGGGCTGTCAAAAATAACGCGTTAATTGCGTTAATTAATTTATGTAATCAATCTCGTTAAAATTTTTAACGCAGTTTAACGCATGCGCATCATGACAAGCCTCACCTCTACCAGCGGGTGGCGGTAGTGCACCCGCGTGGAATGCAAGCTGCCAGCAACCGAAGAAGAAGAAGAAGCCTCACCTCAGCTTCGACTGATCGAGAAGCTTATTCGGCACTACAGACTGTTTATCTGCTCCTATATTACGGATTATTTAGAGAAAATTAAGCACATACACTGTCAGTACATTATCATTAGGTATTAAAGTTTATTTAGCCTTTTTTTCTGTTTCTGAATTGCGGGGGCGGCGCCAGAGCGATACTTTCACTTCTGTGTGCAGACCTTCTCCTCCCTCCAGACAGAGTCTGATCTCTCTTTCCACGAGTTTTTCACTCTTTCGGTGTCTGTAAGTGTAAGTGGAGCCATCAGGCTGTAGCTCTGTCTACTTTCACTTTTACCGTCATGTTTTGTATGCTGCGCGGACGTCTGCGAATCGGTCTGCGCGGACCCTGGCGGACAGGAATTTATGACGATTTTTACGTCACGCGGACCAACGCGCACCCACGCGGACATTTTGAAGCATGGACAGGCAGCAGACAGGAGGCAGAGGAGGCCTGGCATCAATTCATTTATCAAAACAGAAGAAGAAAGCAATATGGAGGGGGATAAGCCGGCTGGCCCCATGGATTCTACTTGTTTGATTAAAAAAATTGTAACGGATGGTGTGACGAGTGCATGAAATGTAATTTAAAATCCAATAGGTGGCGGTATTGCACTGTATGGAATTTTATCTTGCGTTTATTTGTATGTTGTATTTATAAAAGGTCACGGTAAATATTATTTGTTTTTGCATATTAACTGAAGTATTTTGATAAGGATGAAATTTATACTTGTATTTATTTATTTATATGAAATAGGGAAAATTGTATTTAACCGTTTGAGTTCCACTTCCGGGTGATGTCATGTCAGCGGAAGGTCCGCATCCGAACAGCTGACGGCGGAAGATTGCCTCGCTGTGGAAAGTTTCTTATAAGGCCAAGATGCGAACAAAAGAAGACTCAGCCTTAGCCATAAGCAGGCCAAAGCGGTATGTGCGTTTTTCTGTTGTAAATATGTTTATATGCTGGTATTTGGGTTAATCACGTTATGTTTTGTGCTTTATGTTTGTGATTAGTTCTACGGTGTTTGGTGTTTGGTGTTTGGTGTGGTGATCAAGCCAATAAACATCTGTGAGGAACATCACGTCTTCGCTTCGTGACTGAGGCTGCAATATGGATATTTTGGGACATTATTTGAGCAGATATCAGCAGATAAAAACTCTCTGCTTGGCGCTGAGGACTGCTGCTGCAGAGAGGAAGACCTGCAAGTTCCTCGTGAGACTTTGTGCGCATGCCACAGGGTCCTTGTAAACATGGATGCTTTGTATGCTGTACATGAATACACTCACGTTTAATACTATTGTTTACAATCGGATTGAAAAAAACACCATGTAAACTGGGCCAATAATGTGTAGCATGGGAAAGCTTGGGAAAAATGTTCTGGTACATTTGTGAGCTTTTTTTACTTTTTCCCCACTGTACCGAAAAACGTACCAAACCGTGACCCTTACACCGAGGTACGTACCGTACCGTGGCTTTTGTGTACCGTTACACCCCTACTAGAAAGTAGGGCTGTCAAAAATAACGCGTTAATTGCGTTAATTAATTTATGTAATCAATCTCGTTAAAATTTTTAACGCAGTTTAACGCATGCGCATCATGACAAGCCTCACCTCTACCAGCGGGTGGCGGTAGTGCACCCGCGTGGAATGCAAGCTGCCAGCAACCGAAGAAGAAGAAGAAGCCTCACCTCAGCTTCGACTGATCGAGAAGCTTATTCGGCACTACAGACTGTTTATCTGCTCCTATATTACGGATTATTTAGAGAAAATTAAGCACATACACTGTCAGTACATTATCATTAGGTATTAAAGTTTATTTAGCCTTTTTTTCTGTTTCTGAATTGCGGGGGCGGCGCCAGAGCGATACTTTCACTTCTGTGTGCAGACCTTCTCCTCCCTCCAGACAGAGTCTGATCTCTCTTTCCACGAGTTTTTCACTCTTTCGGTGTCTGTAAGTGTAAGTGGAGCCATCAGGCTGTAGCTCTGTCTACTTTCACTTTTACCGTCATGTTTTGTATGCTGCGCGGACGTCCGCGAATCGGTCTGCGCGGACCCTGGCGGACAGGAATTTATGACGATTTTTACGTCACGCGGACCAACGCGCACCCACGCGGACATTTTGAAGCATGGACAGGCAGCAGACAGGAGGCAGAGGAGGCCTGGCATCAATTCATTTATCAAAACAGAAGAAGAAAGCAATATGGAGGGGGATAAGCCGGCTGGCCCCATGGATTCTACTTGTTTGATTAAAAAAATGTTGAAGCAGTTTTCTGTTTTCCACACAAAAAGGAACACTGGCTAAGAATGCCCTGTTTAATTGTGCAAGAAAAATTTTTACTTTTCTTGTGGTGCTACATTTGTTACAGAACAGAAAATGTAACTCCTGCCAAAAGCCAACTTTAGAGGGACTGCAGAGGGAGCACTACACACACAGAGACATTATGTTATGGTGTGCATGTTTTAGTTTTTTGAATATTTATTTTATTTGGCGCCTTAAATATAAAACACATCACGTGTTAAATATATATAATCATGTCCTGTCGTTTTTTGGTTAATGCAATACAGGAAAAAAGGGTATATTTCAGACATAGTTGGACATTGCGATTATTTGTGATTAATCATGATTAATTAATTTGTAAGCTGTGATTAATCTGATTAAAAATTTTAATCATTTGACAGCCCTACTAGAAAGTAGTTATTTCTGCTCATATGGAGTGAAAGTGCTCAGAAAAGCACATGTACGAATTCCAGTATAAAATCTGAAAAAATCATCTGATCTTTATTTAACACCCTAGAAGATGTCGTTAAGCTGTTTCCTTTCCTTTAATATAAAGAGCATAATAAACCACACCGTTCAGCCTTTGATCCTCAGCAGGGTGAAATAATAGATTTACCACCTGTGATTGTGATTACATTCATAGATTTGCAAAAGAAAAATGCCTATATGAAGAGCAAAATGCAGATAACTCACCTTCTGAATTATTTATTTACAGGTATTATGTACATACTGATTTTCCGTACTTTTCTCAATAGACTCTGCAGAAGGTAATAGAAAGCAAACGTAAATAAATGCAAAGACTGAATTCTTCAGAGAGAGTTCCAGTTTACCCAGTAGACGCCCTCCCCTTGTCAGATTTCACGATTGAGAGCAGCGATTACAATGAGTTCAATATGTCCTGTTTGACTGTCCATTAGCATTTTTTCAGCGTTGATCATTCAGGCGCCTGATCGTTTAATTCCGTGTGTGTTGGTGTATTCAGTGAGGCATTTTCAATGCACGATGTGATCAGCTTTTACAATGTAGTTCACTCCACAAATCAATCATGTTTAAAACGTCTTCATTGGTGACTGCGGGGATCTGCAAAGCCTTTCATCCACCTCCTAATCATCTCAAATGGAAACAGGTAATTATCCAATCGCACACAATCAACTGTTTTATTCGGGAAACGCGTGTTGCCGAAAATGAATCATCATTGATTAGAGGCCTCGCGATTTGAATCCGTCCCTTCTCCAGATTAGTAGCCATTGATCTGTGACAGCAATTTCACGCTTGTGACCAACCAATCGACCCGGTCATAATGTGCCGCGTTTGCCGGACTTTTTCATGACCTCCTCGTTTATCAAAGCGCCACCTGCAGTGACATTCACTCTCCCCGTGGATGTACAGGATAGGGAGGGAAATGTGGGCATCTCTGTCTGCATTACAAATTCATTTGTGTTTGTTTACAGTGGCTCGAAAGAGCTCATTGTTTTCCAGCAAAAAATAAATAAATAAAAATATCCTGCGGACCTGGCACCTGTCGCATCGTACCAGTATTTTGAAGGATGAAGCACAAACATTCTCAGCTGAATGAAGAGGGCACTGATACAGAATTGATAATTAGGTGTTTGCCCTGTTGTGAAGGCTACTGACTGAAATGTGTGACTTAACTGTGACTGTCTTATTTCTCCTTAATGATAGATAATGCAGATGTGTCGCCTCACTTCCATATACACTGACAATTTTTTGATTGATTAAATTTTGTTTTTTACCATGGACTTTTACGTTATTTCACTTTAAAGGTACAGTCATACAGTGGTGTCATGGTTACCAGTTCAGCCAATGGGTGAGATTGTTCTGGTTTTGAGACCAGGTTGAAGTCTTTGAGGAGGCCTCTTTGTGTGGCATACATTGTTTTTAGATGTGAAAGTGGAATATCAAATCAATATGTTATTGTGTGAATCATTGAAATTGTTCATTAAAACAAAACAAAACAAAACAGTTAAATATTAAAGGAATTTTCTCGGCTGTGCCTACATGTGCCTTTGAGACAGAGGACACTTTGTTTGACTGCAACATGAGAAAAACATGGAAAAGGCGACTTGGTGCACGCTGACAGTCTGCATGTTTGGTGTGGAAAGCAAACGACCAGGCTGATCTGCAGACTTAGATTGGTTGGGGCAAATAAAACATAGATCAAGGGAAAATATATTCCTTCTCCAAACCATGCTTTCCACATAAAAGCACTGAAAACTGCTGGAAAGATTTGATACATAAATGTATAATACTCAATTTCTGTGCAAAGCAGAGCATTTCTAAATGCAGATGGACATGCATCAGAAGAGGAGGATAAAAAAAAAAAACGACAATCCTTTTTGCACTTCATGAACTCACTATGTTAAGAAATGTATTTATTCCTGCTGTTCATTCATTTTCATGATATTTTCTTTTATCCAGCTAGGAAACTGTTGTCTTGATTAACACCTCATTTTCTGTCTCACTCTTGAACTATTTATTCCTCTGGAAATTGTGGAGCGTTGAACTCTGGAAGGCACAAATTCTAACACGGTTTGTGAAGAAAAAAGAAAAGAAAAGTGTTTATCTTGTGAGCAGATTGAAGCTCAGCCTGATCCAAACACCATCTTATAGCATGTTGTGTTCCAGCCAGTGTTTGAACCCTGCGATGCAAAAGCATTAACCATTGTTCTGCTATGCAGCCAGCTTGAATTTCTTGGTTTCTCTAATTTAACAAAGCAGAGGGAGCAGAAGTGATCAGATTCCCTACTAGAAGTACATATACCAATATGTCAAAAGACTAACAAAATTACAACTGTTGATGTAAATCATTTATGTTTAAATAAGAAAATGCTAGTTTTGAAAACTGCTAAAGTGAAAATTCACTTTCTATAGCAATATAATTATTGGTTGTAAAACTAGCTATAGTTAATAAAAGATGTTAAAACTGTCATTTATTGCCAACAAAGTATCCCATTTTCTAATTTTGAATTTTTTGGTGAATATCATCCAATGCATGCAACAACTATCAGACTCATGCAAAGCTGTTGGTTTAACAACACAATGTCAGATCAATAATGAAAAAGCAAATCCCAACAAGAACAACAACCCTGTACTTCTGCGGCCATAAGGGGCCGCTCGGTGTCTGTTTTTGTCTCCCTGTCTGTGAAGGTGGGCGAGGGTGGGCGGCGGTCTTGACGGAAGTCACTCATGGAGATTGCCTTCGGCTGCGACTTCGGGTGGAGATCACCCCGATGAGGGTGTCTATTTAAGACGATATGTGACACCACTTCGGTGCTGGCGCGCAGCAGCTACTACAGTTAGTGGTGACGCGCAAATGTTTGTTTTGGATTCTCAGTCCCGGTTAACTTGGTGTCTCTGTCCCAGTCTGAAGACTCAGCCGGCCTCCCTGACTCGCTGCACCCTGCCTGCCTCCCAGCCGCCGCCTGCCTCTGTTCAGCTTCTGAACCGCTCCGTGTTGGACTGATCACTTCACCTGATCACAGGGACTGCCCTTGGGTCCCTGCGGATTCCCAGGCGTCAGATCCCCCTGTGAAACCAATGAATCTTGTTTTTCAAATCTTCACTTTTCAGATCTGCTTTTGAGCCTCTGGCGCACACGTAACAATAACCTTGAATGTTTAAGATATTGACTCTCAGTACAGACTGATATATTTCATTTTTAAACACAGTTAATTTGTGTCAATCATGTTGTTTTTTTCTCACTTGATGCTTTCTCTGTGATTCACTTCCCTTCACTGTGTTCTCCTGCATCAAACCATCAACCACTGACACTGAAACAAGTGACCTTTTGTGCAATGCAGATATTTATGTGCAAATGCAGACAGTAAAAAATGACATTCTTTGAAACAATAGATATTCTATTCTATTAAAGTATAGATATGTAAGAATGTTAAATATGAGAAATATTTCTTCTTTTTTGAATCCCACCTCTGTTACATAAGCTTTTCCATTCTTGGACGTCCATATACAGCAGTACTGATGTTTCAGTTCTGACTTTTCTCTCAGTATATTGTTGAACAAGTAGTTGCAGTGAACACCCGCTTCCCATGTTTTATAAAATTCTTCTTTGAGGTTTCTCTACCAGATATTTTTTTTTCATTTGCATGAGGGGTGTCAAACTCATGTTACTTGAGAAGCTGCAAACTGAGCAATTTGATCTCAAATGGGCTGAACCACTAAATAACAGCATTGTAATCTACAAATAACTGCAACTCTAAATCTATGTCTGCTTAGGTTTAGCAAAGTACTAATATATTATTAAGTTCTTATTTATTGAACGATCCTTTTACAAAACATGACAAACCTGAAATTTGAATTAAAAACACTGCAGAACCAACAATATTATGTCAGTATACGGTCTGTTTGTCATTTACACATAGGTTAGAAGCATTACTTTAAAAATTTAATCTGGTACAATTACAAGTTACTTGTCAAAAAATGTAATCAGTAACTTACTCTTATTACTTCAATAAAAGTAACATTAGGTTACTTTTCGTTACTTTTAGATTACTTCTCCAGCAAACATAAAATAAAGACAAAGACAATTATGATGTGTCATCCTCACAGTGTGTTGACAACTCTACACACAGAAAACACACAATGCTCTGAACACGTGCAGACCTCTGTGAGCTCGGCCGCAATTAATACCAACAACATGACATCCTCTAACCTACTGAGAATCTTTCTTTCTTTCTGACTCAGGATCAGCACCATCAGTTCAGTCTGTGTTCCTCTAGTAGTTCTACGGTACAGCAGCAGCACCAGGAGCAGTATTGGCAGTGTTAAGAGACATTTATATTGTGTGCTATTTAACTGTACTGTTGTAGTGAGGCAGTGTTTTGTGTTCAGGCATGCCATGCACAATATTTTTTCAAGACTTCATTCCTTCCTCAGTGATAGAAGGAAACATGCAGTCTCCAGTAAATCCTCCATCCAGACTGAAGATATTATTGCCTCCATCAGATTCTTCTGAGTTCAGCCTGGTGAGGCTGTGGTTCTCAGCAGCAGATTACTGACAGGTTCGCAGGCTAATGACACTTTAGCTTCACTGTGAGTTCAGGTGTGTTTCATACCTGTAGATGTTTCTTCAGGTTTGACGTTGAGTCCTTGAGAGCATTTTCACAGCTGGGAGGCAGAATTTACATTATACAGAGAAGTTCTGGGCCTCGTCTGACTTAAACACAAAATTATGTCCAAGTTTGCAGCCAAAGAATGAGTTTCTCTCGCTGGGAGCAGCCATGACTCCAGCAGCAGCTCCGTGGCAACGCCGGTTGTTTCATTCATATAACAGTAGAGCAGGCGACTGCTCCAAGATAGCGGTCGATGTGGCGTCTATTCTTTACATATCTAGAGCGTCTATTGTTTATAGATCTGTGGTGGTGTCACGGTTTATGCCATAAAGTGTTGTAAAGTTCTGTAAAGTGTCACAGTGTCTACATACGGTTTTCCATCTGATTTTCAAAAGTAACCCTTTTCAGTAATCCGTGTTTTTATCAGATATATCTGTCATGTTTTTTTATGTATTATAACAGATTACAGTTAAAGTTTTTGTATCCTAATTACATAATGCCAATATATGTAATCTGTTACTCCCCAACCCTGCTAATTTACAGATTACAGTGGATTTTTATTACTGTTTTTGTCATGAAAAGCATGAAACATCTGGCCACATCTCACTGAAACTCAAAATTACAGTAGACTAGTTCATATTATGATCAGAATAACTTGTCCAAATGTTGAATTTTTTTCTACATCTGTGAAGTAATTTTATCAACTGAACTAAAGTCACTACACAAAACAAACTAAGGGCGTCCCAGGTGGTAAAATGTCATAATTTGACTAATATTTTCCACCAGGACTGATTGGACTCTTCAGTTTGAAACTCCTGGTTTAGATCGTATGTCTTAACTTTCATGTTGCAGTTTTGCAATTCCCCTGTCTTGTGCCAACATTTACCTTTATTCACTTTCTCATTTTTTTCTTTATCATAAAAGTGTTTTTTTCCCCCATGCTTAGCTGCTGTTTGTGTTGATCGAGACTCATCCAGATTTAAAACAGAAAACAAGTCCGACTGTCTTAAACTGCAGAGTTGATATGTTCAGTGAGGTGCATTGATGTTCAACCTTCTTTGTTTTTTTTGTCATAAATATAAAAAAAAAAGACATATGTGATTAAGCAATGAGCAGCATTATACTATGAGCTTTCCACTGACTCAGCCCTCGGTCTTGGACTCTGTGAGGACCTTATGGTCACACATTAAAACATGATGGCAGTTTTTTGTCTGTGGACTGGGTGAGTGAAGTAGCTTTCATTGAATAAATTGGCCTCCGTGTTGGTATTTCTGGTTCTGCGTTTAACACGTCTGTGGTGAACACTCCATTATCAGCATTAGCAGCCTAACACCGAGCCACATGCCATTTGTTAAAAAAAAAAAAAAAAAAAAAAAAAAAAAAAAAAAACGTACTGAAGGGGTCCTGAATAATTTCTGCCACTCACCAAACGGAGAGGCAGGATGGCAGGCTGAGCTTTGAGCTGCACATCTTAGTTTGGTGGACTATCACTACCACTATCAAAATATAGCGTCTTTAAAAAAAAAAAAAAAAAATCTGCATTAGCTGACTTAATGTGCATGAGTGTGAAGAGCGTGCTTAATGAATTTTATCGCAATGCATTGGATTAAATGATCAAATATAACTAACTATAAAATAGAACTTTAGAACTTGCACATAAGCCCTCTAGCAAAGCAACATCTGTTTTGGTTATTTTATTTGATGGTCCTGTTTTTGCTGGCAAATTCCAGGTTTAAAGGAACCTACACATCAGAAGATGTGTTGAATATGTATGTTTTCTCTATCTGGATGTTAGAGATCAACAATATGAGAACAAACTCAAAACCGGTGTTCACAGTGTGTGATCACGCCACCGTTTGATCGATAACAGAACTGTTATTGAGCAGATCACAGATGTATCAGTATTGCCCAAAAAACATCCAACTTGCATCCAACAGGGGTTGTACTGTGGTCTAATGTGAAGTACTTCCTCCTCATAGCAGCAACGTCCCCAATTCAGAGACATGATTCACAGCAGGATTCTGTGTGAGGTTTTGCATGTTCCTCCTATGATTTCCTTCCTCATTCCAAAACATACGTTTGAGGTTAATTAGTGACTGAAACGTACCCAGAGGTGTGATCTATCCAGTGATTATACCTTTTATCATAATTGATCAATTTTAGCATGTTGTTTTGTGGCACTTTAAACCCTCTGAGTCCTTTCTGCTGCCTGTAAAGGGCGTGGAAATGTCCAGTTTAGACAGAAAATGAAGCATCATCATTTGATCAAATTTGCTCCAAATCAGATGAGATTGGTGGGATGTGTTCACACCTCGACCAGAAAGTCGTGCTTAGATTTTGGAAGCCCCGCCCCTGTTCTCTTGGGAGAGGTTTATGAAACAAATCCATCAGATTATGATTTATAGTTTCCAGAGGCCTCACAGTTCAAGTCTCAGGTCAGTATCTTCTGTAGAGGTCAAATGAGAGCAAAAGAGCAACAGAGGTCAAAAGTCACGGCAGGCTTCATGTCTCAGCCAGGCTTCAAATGATTAAGGGAACTTTTTGAAGCTCCTGTGAAGGAGTGTCTGACACTAGTGTTGTGCCAAGGCTGACAACATGAAGAAAAATGACCCCTTGTGTATAGAACCTTTTCTAAAGACCACAATGCACAAGGTTCACATGACACACACACACACACACACACACACACACACACACACACACACACACACACAAACAAATTGTAAACATGTTTGCTGCTTTCCCTGTCCTTTTTTTTTTCTTTTTAATTTTTTGTTTATTTATCACCCATTATTGCTGTTGCTGTTGTATGTGTATTAAAACATATGAAAAGGTCCGATCTCAGTGTTGTAATATAATGCATACAGACAGACAAACTGATTGAATGATTGACTTACTCCAGAAGTGGATCAAAATTTTGATAGAAGTATGAATATACACAACTGAATCAAAAATAAATTTTGATTATTTACTCTATCTTCCACTTTGTCAAAATCTCTCTTCCACTGGCTCACTCTTTTCAACAAAACTCTCAGAGAGACCCCCCCCCCCCCCCCCCCATTAAGCCAAAATGGTTACCCTGTATTTGATAAGCTCCTCCTACTGGGCATGACCTATGAAAGTAATACATTAAAAAAAGGCATATTTGTGGTCATTAAACAAACAGAAAATCATATGAAATACCAGTGGAATGAAAATAAAAAATCACTCATTAATGTGGTACATCCCTCAGTCCAAAATGAACTCTTTAAAGGACAAAAATACACATAATTAGTCCAATAGTTCAGTGCAGCTGACTGGGTGGCCATTTTCCCTCCCAATGCCCCTATAAGGCTGAGTCTGTTTGGCTGCATGGATGTCAGACAGCAGGAGGAAGCAACATGGCGCTGGTGAGTGTTGTCCGTTGTGTAAACATTTGAGAGATGATGTGAAGGAGTAGGACTGTCGAGTGTGCACCGTCAACTGAACTACAAACTGATATAACTCATAACTAATCATTACAATACTTAACAATAGCTCTGATTTCTAAAATGATGATCAATAGTAGTAAATCTCCACAGCTGAAATCCTGAAAACTGAGCCTCCAAAACAATCATCCCGAATTCCCTGCACAGCTTTACAGATGATGACTGATCATAACTGCTGTTTTTAGGATGCACCTTTATAAACGATTAAGCTCTGATCAAATGATCAAATGCATATCCGTGAATCAAGTTGTTTAGCATGCCTCACCTTGTCGAATGAGCCCATTTCAGTGTTGTTCACGTAAAACCCCCAAAATGAGCTTTTGGCATCCTGCTTGCTTTGCATTAAATTAAACAGCACCAAGCCCAGAAACTCATTTCATGGCACATTCCCACTTCTACTGGGTCAATATGGAACGTTTCTCTGTACTGCTACTCTCAGTCCTCCAGCATGCTCACAATTTATCATCCATACTTGACCTCACACTTTGCTTAAGAGGCCTGAAGCCCATCACATATGAAAATGACTAAGGGTAATTCAAAATCTGAGATCCATCCATCTAGACATTCATCTGTTTTTTCCCTCGTTTTTTTTGTTTTTGTTTTGTTTTGTTTTGTTTTTTTGGTCTTGGACAAAGCTACAACAAAATATTCCATTTAGACATTTAAAAAATAAAGTAGATTATTCTATTACCACTTTTTTTTGTCTTACAAGCATTATTTTTAGAGGCTATTGATTTTCGCTTTTACCTTTGCTGCATAGGAGGAATTTGCATTAAGGCGTTCATGAATATTTATCTACAAAGAAATGTTTGAAATGCAACCGAGGCTTTGCCCACAGTTATGCCTACATGTGAATGCTTCATATAGTTTTGTATTTGTGTTGTAGTGTTTTACAGACACTAGGCTAAGGATACACTCTGTGATGTTATGTGGTTTTCATCTTTTCCCCTGGAGTGATGCTCAAACTATCACTTTTAATGTTTATATATAGAGTTGTTGGCACACTGTGACTTTAGCGAGATCTTTCAGTGAGTGGTGTGCACCTCTGTCACATGCATGCACATTTTTTTTAATTATATTTTCACAATGCTTTCATTAAATGATTCCACAACGTGAAAAAAGTGTATTTAGTGATGCTACTGAAGAAAGAGTTCAATTGTTTTACCTCATCACACATTTGACAGCAATTCATGAGTTGAATTGATTGAGCTTGGTCTCAGTTTTCATTGTGCGATTACACAGAGGATATTACGGAAAGGCTGTTTTCGATCACAGAGAAGACACAGAGTCTCCTAAGCAGATGGAATTTTTAATTAACACAATGCCACAGACTGTGTTAAAGCACAGGGAGTCCTAATGGGAGCAATCACAAAGTACTGCTGTAATATGTTGTTGATACTCATTACTTAATGTATATGTTGCATCAGCTAAGAAGCGCTTTCAATTTGTCTTTACTAGAGGCTTGAATTATATAACAAATTTAGTTTTCTGATTGCTATGCATAAACATTGAATTCATGCATTTATTCAAAGTCAGCAAAGCTCCGGGCATAAAGAGAAGAGACATCTTGCACCATTTGCGTATGCGCCACAGAGGAGGGAGATTAGGGGGAGTTTGACATGCGGCACAGGGTGTGGTGACCCGGCGGATGACTGTGGCAGAAATTGCTGCTCGCCACGGTGTTGATGTGGGGTTGATGCTGCGAGGTGATGCGCTCGGTATCACCCTGTGACGGCACAGGTCATTACAATTAGAAGGCCTAGGAAACAGCATGGACACGGAAAATAAAACCTGTGGGGGTTTTTCAGTGTCTACAGAGAGGGAGCAGCCTTCAAACAAACCGGAGCCACAAAGAGATCTTTGATTATTAGGCAGAATGAATTTTAAGTGCTCTGTCTCTGAGATAAGACTGACAACATTCAAATGATGCGGCGACACAGATTGGGAAGTTGAAGGTAGTCTTCAAACTTCATACAAAATAGAGTATAAATATGATAAGCGGAGTATTTTGCTGCAGTAAAAACAGACTTTCTCATTATTTCTTCTTATAACCTGCAGGAGCTGTTTCAGTAGACTGAAAGCTGAAAACTGAAAGCTTCGCTCCCTTGGTGTGATGGTGAATATCAAAAACAGGATCAAGACTCAAGATCGACATGTAGTAGACAAAATCAGACCCTCTTATCATCCGTTTGTAGATTTCTGAACAACTATTAACAAAAATCAGTCTTTTAAATAATCATATTGAAGTTCTTTTATCCAGTAAGACTTCTTCAGAGGTAGTGTACTCACGTTTCATAGTTAGAGGAAAGCTCTTTTTTTTTTTTTTTTTGGTGTGAGAAAAGACTGCATTTTGGATTAGTTGGTTCATTCTAGTGTAATCTTTTTCAGTTGGCAGAATAATCACAAGGTGAATGGCTTTCAATGTGTCAGAATAGTTTTTCACAACTAACTCTGAGCTGATGTGGTGATTTTTCCTTTTTATTCTTATTTATGATTCACCATTCATCTTTAAATGATCCAACACACAAGATGAGAAGCACAGTCTCTTGTTTTCAGAGTATTTACTGACTAAATGATCAACATGGAGAAAAAAATTTGATTTGAAATGCGCTTGTAAAATCAAAATTAGGCTTATATTTATATACGTTTATGCCTGTTTTCTCATACACCGACGTCAAGTGTGTAAACGTAATCACCAACAAAGCCTCCAAATTATTTAATGATCAACTTTGAGGATCAGCGTAAAACCAGCCACACATGTAATGCCGCTCTGCTGGAGTGTGAGGAGTGTCCAAGACAGAATCCATGCTCAATAAATATTTAATGGATCAATAAAGTGTAAAAACCTCTTTCTTCTTACTTTTATGGGAGGGCACATGCAGTTTGAATGTTGGATTTCTTTTCCTGGACGCGAGCCTCCGCCGCTCGTTCACAGATGCCCGGCATGTGCGAGCTTAAGAGAGAGTTCCCAGCTCGGAGGTAAACCGAGGGCAATTGCTCAGTGTGAACGCTGTAAAGTAACTCATCAGCAAAACAGCAGCCTGCCACCCCAGGACGGCAGCCTGGTGTGCTCAGGTCATGCTTTTCAAGAAAATTACAATGGCGGAGTGTGCAATCTGTGGAGATTCTGTGGAGCATAATTCTCTTCATCAGCTTGAGCATCACTGAGAGCAAACGGGATCTGCCCCTGGGAGGGCAGGCTGCCAGCGGAACACTGTCTCTAGCTCTGAATTACATCAGGGGAAACGTACAGTTCTCTAAATGTGTTTATTACAATCACTGTTTTACGTCTAACAAAACCTTTGTGACATTTTCTCTATGAAGATACATTTAAACAGCTTTCTTCTGATAATTGTTTTTTTCAATTTTCAGTGAACTTTTAATTTCCGATACGTGGTCTTCAGAGGGGCTGGAGTCGATCCCCGGTCACGTTGTGTGATATGCCTGGACAGGTTTCCAGTGCAGCACCATGCAAACATGAAGACGGTCGTGTTCTTTTGTCAACGAGAAGCAATAGTGAATCTTTTTTCTATCCACCTCCTGGTTGTGATTGGGCCAAGTCTCAGCATTAAGTGTGGGGGACCCGTGAGACTGAATGACTTGGAGTGGCTGCCCACATACAAGTGAGCAGCTCAAGTCACACTTCGACAATGATTAGAGTATTTTGATGAAGGAAAAATGTTATATTCCATCTATTGATTTGATTACTTAACACTGATTACTAAGCACCATATAGTCTCTACTCAAAAACGGAACGGCAGCGTTGTGCAGCCACACTTCATGCATGTGTATGTGAGGTGCAGTTGTGGCAGGTGTGTGCGTCTGCGTGTGTATTTTCCATTGTGAATCAGCCTGATTTAGAAGACTACAATGGCATTGTCAACCCACAGGATCTACTGTGGACCTTGTGATGAGCATTTTTGTCTGAGGCGCATCGCCGTGGTCCATTATAATTTATTTTTAATTAATCAATATATTAACACATTTATAGCTGAATTTCATTTGACCAAATGAAATGATAGCAAATACACAACATGTGGAAACAAGACGGAGCCCATGACTCTGTCTTCACAGCACATAACAGGCACAGACTGATCAACAACACCCCAGCTCTTTTCTTTGTGGCCAAAGTAACCTTGCAGACAAAAAAAAAAAAAAAGCAACTGTCCATGGACATATATGCAATGGTTTTGCTGTGCGGACCTGCAGACATATGACCTTGTTGCTGATCAGGACTCTGTTGGCGTAGTCCCGTGCTGTATTGTTTCTGATTAGCTGTAATGTGGGTTCTGGCATGAACGGACCTAAATAAGATGGGAATAGGTGGTAATGGACAGGATGAGCAGTCACAGAGGTCTACTTTAAAATGTAATTTACTCTATAAATAATGATTGATTTGATGGATTCATTGAATTTGCATGATAGTTTTCATAGCTGGATCTAATTTCTCCTGCAACCCTTTATCCAAATTGTTCTTTTCGGCGCTCTAAATGAGAAAATGTCGGGGTAATGGCGACACTCTTGTAGCCTGACAGAAAGCGATTACACCACCGCTTGTTATTTTGTATTCTCTTTGTGTAAAAACTGAGCCTGATGGCAGGATGCGTGTGACATCCCAATGGGTCACTTCGGCTGCAGGAGGGACGTCATTTCTTTCTTCGAGGCTTAAAGGCTTATGAAATTAAGGACACCGAAACATAGACATGCCTAACACACTAGCACGCATGATCTCCAAGCAGAAAATATTTTTAGCTGACCTCTAATACTTGTATTATGAGAAAACAATTGCTCGCTGATTTCACTCCTGGGGGAGACTCTCTTGCGGCGTCTCACAGCCGCCGCATCACTCACGTCGCCAACAAACTGGAAAAACTTTTGAATGTGACACAAGTTGAACTCTAAAAGTTTTTCAGTCACCACAGCAGCGTGCCAGCTTTTTCCAAGGGACACCGCCTATGGCGCTGAGATGAGTGGCTCCTAGGGTCTGTGATTCTTGTGGAGAAGACACATTTCTCTTACCAGCTTGGCTAAAATTGGACCACCAGATGGCATCTCTGTATCTCTCCCGACACTTGATTAAGATCCAATGCCTGTGGTCTATCCTCTCCAGAATCAGGGCTCTCATGTGGAGTGGAATCAATATTTGATTTCCTCTTTTAAGTTGCGCTCCCTTGAAAATGTTTTCCGCGTGAAGCTCCCTGAGTCAGATACAGATGTTTGCGAGGCAAATGTTATGAAATCATCAGGGGCATCGGCGGAGTGAAAGGATGCACTTTGAGACAGGTGTGCCTGCAGACAACATGGTACATTTACACTGCACTCTGAGTCATTTCACACTAAAAATTGTGAGGGGAAATTACTTGTGAAATTCATCCCACTCTGCTCAACATAGTGTGTATCCATCTATTGCTCATGGTAGATGGAGACGTTGCTCAACAGAGGTTGAAATATATTTAAAAAATATGACTTTCTCATTTTTGTCATTTTTTAAAATTGGAAAATGTTTCAATTCATTACATTTCTACAAAAGTTATGAGCTTGGGGTTGACTTATTTTGAGGGGGCGCCAGAGATTACAACACATAGCTCACAAAAAAACACTTTAAACTCAAAAACTGACCAGTGAAATGCTTCCATTTAAAGTCATAAAATACATGTTGGTGAGAATGTCTGCCATCATTTGGCAATAAGTGATTGGAGAAGGGTTCAGCAGCTTTATTTAGAGGCAGTTTGAGGGGGATTAAGGGAAAACAGACTGCTTTCAACTGTTATGATCTGAAACATTTCGTTTGTGGGTTTCTTCCTTTAGACCTGACTGCAACATGATTTCACCTCCATACCGGTGTATTTCTGCAGATCGCCATGCATTCAGTTGCCTGTGGGTTTTTTTAAATGATGGCGTCATCTAACCTGCTCGTTTCTCATCTGGCTCAGAGGCGAACGGTGCGTTTCTGTTATTCCAGGTATGAATAGTTCATGAATAGTTCATGAAAAGGTCAAACATTTCAATGACGTATATAGTATATATAGACTTGTTTGACGCAATACGGGGTATTTGTCTAAGTATTCATGTATCCTGTATAAAAAATAATGGCAATGAATATTTTATGTTGATCTAAAAAGTTTTTGCATAAAACCAAAATGAGGAATAGTTTCAAACAAGAAGCAAAATAAAGGCTTCACATACAAATGTAGGAAATTAAAATAAAACAAAACATTTATTTGATTTTGTAATGTCCAATTATCCAGGCAAAGGATAATTTGTGAGTCCATTTTTGAAACAGGCTGTATTTCAGTAGAATTCACTCATCGTCTGTTGCAAGTCTGGTCGGTTTCCCTTTACGCCCTGACCTTTATTCACTGAACTCAACATTACAGGTGTTGAATAATTATCTTCACCTTTTCAGCAGCCGGCTTCATGAATGCGTGGGAGACAAGAAACCAATCTGTGATAATATTTGTTCAGGGCAGAGGATCAGAGCTGTCTGTCTGGGACTGCGGCTCCAGCACAGGCTTGGTTTAGCAACAAAAATAACTCTGGGTTTCAGAAACACTGTGCTTTGGATTAAAATCGTTGCTACCTCCTCGGGGTCGTGCAGCCAAATTATCAGTCTGCCGACTCCCAGCTCCACTCTATGACACCTGGCTACTAAAAAGTAACCCATTACGATTCAGAAAACATCCAACTGCTCGGGCACAACTCAGTATTCTGTTGCTTATGGAAGGGAGATCTGATTATATTGGCTCATTAATCTTTTGGGCCATTGCTTCCATTTTAAGATTCCTATTAGTGAATTTGGTGTTTTATGTTTTCATCTTGAGTAATGATGCAGATGCTGGTGTGCCCCGTTTTACAGCCTGATGTGACCTTTTATAACACTGAGGTACTCTGGAATTAAAAGTGAAATTGATGCAGTGGTATAAATTAATTCATTAACAATTTTATTGCTTATTTTCTGAAGTCAGTGCGCACACACACACACACACACACACACACACACACACACACACACACACACACACACACACTCACACACACACAGATCATTTATAACTGGAAGACTTTACTCTGTGTCTTACACTTGGAACGTGGAAGGAAATTGGAGAAAAACTGCATAAACACAGGAAGAACAAGCAAATTCCAGACAGAATCGGTAACAAACCTGGATGCCACGCCCATTCTCCCATGAGTTCTGATAGAGTGCAATTAAGATCGCGTCCCAGCAGTGAAGAAAAACAAGGACACAAACGGCGATCTTAATATTTTTGCTGTGATTTTTCAAGTTGTGTGTTAATGAGCTGATGAGAAACATTTAGACAAAAGAGAAAAGTCTGGTTGTTTCGAAGTGAAGACCTCAGCCGGCTTTTTCAAATAACCCAAACACTTCTGTCATTCCACGAGCGTGTTCCAAAAAAATAATAGAAAGAAAAGAAAAAAAAGAGATTTTCCACAGTGAGAGAGTAAGCTAATGTGAGTTTACACCTTGAGCATAATGTCTTGGATAAACTGCAGGCTTTCGGCAGAGCTGTGTGCTACCTCTTCACTGCTAATGCGACATGAGAGGAAACGGAGGTCAGAGCACTTCAATGGCCGATTTTAAGATGCTGTAGTCGGATACAATGATGGGATCAAGGAAACGAACGCTCACTGAGTTCGTTTTCTATTTACTGCTCTTCGACTGGAGCTGCAGTAAACACGGCATGGTGGAAAAACGCGGTTTTCTATTATTTGACTCATTTCTTGAAGTCCAAATCTTTGTGACAGCCACTGCCCGTCAGACAGAGGTCAGCGCACTTTGTCGGCGGGAGCTGATGTGCAGTCGACTCCATTGTAAAGGTGCGAGTCAGAAAGGTGGATGTCCCCGAACAGGGCAATTACTGATGTGTCTGGTGATTTTTGGACTTTGAGGTGTGAAGGTATAACCGTGACAAGCTATGTCAGGCAAATATAAAACACAGCTTGTTGCACAGGCATCCCATATATTATCTGGGTGATCCCGTGGACATGAAACTTTACTGAGAATCAAAGTTTTCTTGTTTGCGCCAGCCCCCCTCTCCACATTTATGAATACTGATCACAGGGGAGGCATGGGGATTGAGATGATATGCAAAGCTCCAACTAATATAACCTATGAAACACCAGTGACTCAGCAACTATTTCACAGTATAAATAATCACATTGCATTTTGTTTCACCCACAAACACTCCCAGCTATATTCACTGGGAAGCACAGCCAAGACAAACCCCAAAATTATTTCCATAAGAACTTTTTTTCTTAAGTCTTTAAGTAGAGTTGCAATTTATTTTTAGAATAAGCATCCTAAGCAAATTTTTTTCCCCCCACTTGCTGTTAATTCACCACCATTCAGGATCATTTTCTCTGGTTAAGTTACATCTCGGCTCCTCTTAAGTCTTTTTCTTGTCGTAATAAAGATGGGCAGTTTGAGCTGTGTACACATCACAACACTCAGTTTCCTTGAGTCCACGTTTCTTGAAGATGATCTGAACCCAAATAAGCAATTTATGTTTCCCCCAATTATCTAAACTGCTCAGTTGAAAATTACACTCAAAGAAATCACGTATACATGATTGAATTTTCACTTTTTTTTAAGAGGAATACAAAGAAATTAACTCAATAGGCTATCTGTCAAACATCATATTACTGATAATTAGACTCTGGTGTAATTTTTCAGCCATTGTGTTCGTTGTGCTCTTTTTGTGCTTTTCCATGGGTCATTAGCTCGGCTGTTTGCAGTGATTGTTGGCTTCAATTCGCACATAATAGAACAAATACTTCAAAGGTTATGTCTTAAAGGTAGTTTGGTAGATCCCACCAGTCGCAGCCAAGGAAAATTGAGTTGTGGGTGGCATTTCAGAGGTCTGGAGCCATGTTGGAGATGTAAGTCAAAGGCTGTTTGTCCACACAATGGATCAGTTCAAAGCTGGGAGCCCCAGTGGTTCAGGACACATAATAGTTTTTTGTTGGTTGACTGACCATTGATTGCATGTGATTCCCTTTCTTTCTTGTTACTTTCTACCGTCAACAATTAAATTAAGACAGATTTCAAGTGAAAAAAATCATTGATTTTCACTGTTTCGGGGGATTTATTCTAGACATTCAGTGGTTTAAGTGACAGACACAACAGCTCATTAAAACTGCAGGGCTTAAACCAGTCAACTTCAAAGATCATTTCAACATTTTCAGTGGAATTTCTTGTAATACTGGCTCATTTGACACAGTGCCGCCTAGTCAAGGCTCGGATTGCAAGCTGAAAGAGTTCACACAGTGTCTCAGTGGGCTTTTTTTTTAATATTTATGGCCTCCACTATTGCAGGGACCTGCTGTACCATCATTAGTTCAACTGCTAACATTTAGCATGAGACATGACAGCAATACAAGGTACTTGGAGCACATAACACAGATCAATTTGGACCTTGTTAAGTTGGAACCTCTGAAGCATAAGATCACATTTAGATGATTTGCACTTTGCGGAGATGAATTAAAACACTTTAACGTGTCTGACGCCATGCAGTTGGTATGAGATTGGCTTTGATGGCGCCTCGGGGAGCAGAGTGGAATCTACAGTTTAGTATGTCTCTCGAAAAAAAAGCTCGGGGAAAGGCTTATTTAGACACCGTGACACAGAGAGTGAAGTAGGAGGCAGAGGATAAAGAAGCTAATCTTGTCAGCCTAAAGCCTGCTCCTCTTTCTGAATAACACTGCGGTTTGCTATTCTTTGTCCTGGCATTTAAATGGAAATATTATGAGACTTGGGCCTGTTGAGGAACATTTCACAGCTGTTTCCGCCCTGAGAGAAAGCAGACAATTTGGCATTAAGCATTCTGCAAATGCGCCGCATGTGTTTATCTGTTCTAATGACCTTAAGAGTACGGGTATTACCGGCATACTAATCACCTGTGTGTCCTGTGGCACTATTTTGCATTCAAATGTCTTGTCAGGGACGACACACATGGAAGCAATACATTTGTTTTCTTTTTCTTTTCTCTGCGCCTCTTTTCACCTCGCTATCTGTAAATGAAACGCACAACAAACTGCAGACATTCAAAGAAATTGCCAGAATGATCACGGTAAAACAATTCTTCAGTGAACTGAATCTCCTGTCAGCTATAGAGGGAAACGAGAGGAGTACAATGAGGTCGATTTGCAGCGATTAAAGTGTCATGTGAGCGCTTTCCAGTCACATCTTATGGGTAACATGTGCAATGTGAGGCAATTCAAAGACCTACATTTATACCCATTAAATGTCACTTGGCATATGTATGTGCTTTAGCTGAAAGACATAGGCTGGAGCTGCAGTTAGTTGCACACATCTTTTTTTTTTTCACCCCACATTGATAGAACCTACTCCTCTCACAAAAAACTGCATTTTTTGCATTTCATAAATAATATTGAACTTAAACTGTATCACAAATGGGCTTCATAAAAGAGAGGTATCCAATTATTTTCAGAGGATTTTCCAGCTCTGACTGCTGAAAATTCTGCACTTCCAAAGCACGCAGTGCTTTCTCTTTGTTAAATTTATATCGCCTAATATATCCTTTCTGCCCTCTGCATTTCGCAACGTCGCCTTGGTGCAAAATGTAGCTAGTCTAACTGCCACTTTATTACAACAGCCACAAACAAGCGTGGCCAACCACAGATCCATAAAAAAATCACTATAAAAGCAGTACCGACAGAATATTTATTAACCTCCAAGGTGTACGCAGTGGCTACTGATACATGTGTTCCTTTTAAGATACTGCAACATACTCTTTGTCTGCATGTATTATTCATACTTTTTAGGAGCACAATAAGCAGTTGGTACATTTCTGGCTGCCAATCACTGATTTTCTTTAAGTGGTCCGGCTGCTCATTGAGTGGGAGATACATGAGGGTGGGGTGCTCCATCACTCTTCTCCTCTTCCACTAAAAGGCTCTGACATATCTCCCCAGAGGCCCACAGCCAGCTTGGTGCTCTCCGTACACAAGTTAATGGCTGCTGTCACTGCACAACTCATCCATGATAGCCCGCTCAGCAGCGACCCAATTACCAGTTTTTTGGAGACATTTTTGATATACATGTTACAACGTAGCGCTATTATGGCTCGAATGTCACATTTGTGTTCAAACTAAACTCCGCAGTACTGCAGAGAGATGCACAAAAAGGATTTTTTTTTTTAATTTTAATCATGAATATGATATATAAAAAATTGCTATCATTTGTTTCCAGTCATTTAATATTCAGTTTTAAGTTTGTTTTTGCAGAATTATTGAATGAAAAAAATGCAACATTTTGATTATTAATGATAAATTGAGTAACAAATATAAAAAAAAACAAAAAAAAAACAAAACAAAACTTTGCAAATGTATTTTTTCTTGGAGATATATCTTTAGAGCAAAGAAAATCATGTGTGTAACTGCTTTCAGCTTACATACTTAGCTGATGTAGACACTCCAGCCACATGGGGTCGCGGTGGCAATATGGACAGTAGAGACACGCTCTGCAGCTTCTCCTGAAAGGCTCCGAGTCATTCTCAGACGCTACTCGGTGATACAATCTCTCCAGAAAGTCCCGGGTCGACCTTTGCCCCTTGCCCCTTTCGGCCTGTCCAGTACACCTCTTGTGGGAGGTTGAACAGGAGGCTTCCCAGTCAGACACCCAGATCCACCTCGCCGCTCTCCTCTCAGTGAAGCCAGCTTGAAGCTGCATCTTCAGCTCCTCCCAGGACCTTTCACCCTGCCACAAAGTGAGAACCGCAACCACATGAAAAAAACCCCAAACTAATTTCAACTACTTTTATCTGAGATCTCATTCTTTTTGTCAGGACCTCAAGCTCATGACCAGGACTGCGGGTGTGGATGTAGATGGACTGATAAGCCGAGCGCTTTGCCTTCCTGCTCAGCTACAGTCCAGACTGCATTACCGCCGCTGCTTCTTCTAATCTTTTGTTGATCTCCCGTTCCCTCCTTCCGTCCTTTGTGGGTATGATTCAAACTTGGTCAGGTTTTCTTTTTCCACCTAAAGGAGCATGCTGTTTTCTTTTTTCATTTTTGTTTTTTTTTTTAGATTTGAATCAATTCAGTACAGACTGGAGGCACTAGCAATGACGCAGAAGATCAACCCCTCAAAGTGGAGATCCACACATTTCAATAATTTAAATCTAAGTGACAACCCACTAATACTAATTATGCGTTCAATAATTGTATTATATTAATCCATTGTTGTGATGCTAATAATACACAAATTTGAGGATTTCTTACTTGTTCTCCACAACTAAAATGTTTTGTTCAAAATGTGTTTGATAACCAGATGAGGTTCAATGGCAGGTTTCTTTTCCTAGTAAAGGAAGTGTTTTGTTCAGTCAGACAAAGCCTGAACAAAGCTTCCTCAGAGGTCCACACAAAGGTTTCTATAAACCCACGACAAGTCATCTCCTGTTGAGAGAACTATTAAAAACCCAGGATGCAAAAAAAGCCTCACATTATAAAAAAAAAAGGTCACTGATGGCCATTATGCACCCTGGAGAAGTATAATTCCTTATTCCTTTCTGGGAAAAGGACACAGTGGGTGGCGGAAGTACAAAAGCTTGACATCAAGATCAGCAGTTCTGAACCCAGTGCGGAGCTACATTTACCCTTCTCAAACACTGCAATGAGACACAGTGAAATTGGTTTTGGTTCAAAGTAGGGCTGTGAAATGATTAATTTTTTAAACTGTGATCAATCACAGAATTTAGACAGTTGATTGTGAATAATCACATTTTTAACTGCATGTTTAAAATACTGTTGTTTTGTATTTTAAGGTACAATATAAATCATTTCTTATCAGAGTTTCATCATTTTGAATCAAACGAACACAAAGAAAGAATTTTTCCTTTAAGATCTTTTTGTATTTTCTTTCAAAAAATTCCATGAAGACCAACTTGATGCAATGTTTAAGTCAAATACACTCACAGAACTGCCTTAGTCCTAAGTGGCATAGATTCAACAAGGTACTGGAAACATTCCTCAGAGAGTTTGGTCCATATTATCATGATAGCATCATGCAGTTGCCGCAGATTTGTTGGCTGCACATCCATGATGCAAATCTCCCGTTCCACCACATCCCAAAGGTGCTCTGTTGGATTCAGATCTGGTGACTGTGGAGGCCATTTGAGTTTAGTGAACTCATTGTCACGTTCAAGAAACCAGTCTGAGATGATTGGAGCTTTATGACATGGCGCGTTATCCTACTGGAAGTGGCCATGAGAAGATGGGTACACTGTGGTCATAAAGGGATGGACATGGTCAGCAACAATACTCAGGCAGGCTGTGAGGCTGTGGTTTTGCAATGATGCTCAGTTGATACTAAGGGGCCCAAAGAGTGCCAGGAAAATATTCCCCGCACCATTACACCACCACCAGCAGCCTGAACCGTTGATACAAGGCAGGAGGGATCCATGCTTTCATGTTGTTGACGCCAAATTCTGACCCTACCACCCGAATGTCGCAGCAAAAATCGAGACTCATCAGACCAGGAAATGTTTTTCCAATCCTCTATTGTCCAATTTCGGTGAGCCTGTGGGAATTGTAGCCTCAGTTTCCTGTTCTTAGCTGACAGGAGCGGTACCCGGTGTGGTCTTCTGCTGCTGGAGCCCATCTGCCTCAAGGTTTGACGTGTTGTGCGTTCAGAGATGCTCTTCTGCATACCTTGGTTATAACGAGTGGTTATTTCAGCTCGAACCAGTCTGGCCATTCTCCTCTGACCTCTGGCACCAACAAGGCATTTTCGCCCACAGAACTGCCGCTCACTGGATTAATCTATTTTTCGGACCATTCTCTGTAAACCCTAGAGATGGTTGAGTGTGAAAATCCCAGCAGATCAGCAGTTTCTGAAACACTCAGACCAGCCAGTCTGACACCAACAACCATGCCACGCTCAAAGTCACTTAAATCACCTCTCTTCTCCATTCTGATGCTCGGTTTGAACTGCAGCAGATCTTCTTGACCATGTCTACATGTCTAAATGCATTGAGTTTCTGCCATGTGATTGGCTGATTTGAAATTTCCGTTAACGAGCAGTTGGACAGGTCTGCCTAATAAAGTGGCGGTGAGAGCAGTTTTCAAATGCAAAAAAAACCAAAAAAACAAATACATCGCTACAACAGTGTGGTGATGAAAACTCAGTTCAGAGAGAAGAAATAACCTCCAAATATTGAGAGGAAAAAGTAACAGAGCTCTACTATGAGAGATTCAATATATCAGGTCCCTCTTTTATGTGAGTTCAAAAATGAACAGTAGCACCATTAGCAAAACAGTCATGCTAATACTAATTTTAAATAACGGCGATCAACTGAACATAAATGTAGTAAATAAAGAAAAAAGTCAATTTGCTTCACATCACTTTGCATGAATGGTTTCATATTAAACAATGCACATCCCTGAAACACATTAAAGCTTTTTAGGGATGAAGTAACGGAGCAGAGCTGGAATCTTAGAAAGTTGTAATAAGGAGGAAAACTGAAATCTACTTGTTACAGCAACACTTGTGTGATGTCTTTGTTGCACGTTGCGTGTCTCTTCACCAGAGGCTGCAGGTGTCGTCACGGGGCTCATTAGGAACTCCCAACATGGCTGCTGAGCAGTGAGGTGACAGGAAAGTGTCTGTGCTGCTTGTTTGGTTGTGTTGAATCCTTCACACAACTGCCCTGAGCAAACATGTGTTGTTGTTTTCTTCAGTTTTTTTTTTTCTTTCTGTGTATTGTATTTGGTTTTTTTTTCCTTTTGTGTTTGATTGGTTGACTGACTTCTTCCACAGATTTCAAGGGATTATTTTATTCGTTATTAATTACTGAGTTTATAATATCGGTGATTAAAGTTAATTATTGGAGCCATTGTTTCCATCCCTGTTTAATTTTTCCTCATTATCATGCCAGACCTATCATCCCTAAATCATTTAACGGGACTCAGCAAAATACTTGAAATTTCAAAAGCTTAATTGTGATTAAAGGGTATTTTACAACATTAAAAACTATAAGATATGCATTTATATAGAATAAAATCTTCAGAAAATCATTATTCTGACCAAGATTTTTTTAAAGCAACACTAAGGGACTGTCAGTTTTCGTTGATTTTGGCGGCGCCAGTGGACAAAAGCGGTAGTGTTTTGTCTGAACAAATACCACAGTTCCCATGAGGACTAGCGCATGACATCATAAAATGCTGCTCCCAGTGGCATGCAGTCGGACTGAACTCATCTACATTTGTTTCCAGCGGCTGTGTGAAGGACGGATAGCGACGAGGTAATGAATCTAATGGTGGCTAAACAATGTTATATCATGATGTGACGCATGCCGTAAAGCAGTCCGCACATTTGGAGTTTTTTAGTGTGCAGGGTTCCTACCACCCTCCTCACAGCTGCTTAGTCCAAGTGAAAGCAATACTGACGCCCTCAGGCCGTGACAGAGGGGTCATTCAACTAGTTGTAAGTCGATGTATCATCACAAAAGATATTAAAATGTTTTATTAAGGTTGAAAAGTTCCTTAGTGTCGCTTTAAAAAGTATTTTATTTAATTTATTTTTTTTTCCTGACCGGAATTCTATTAAAACACCAATGAACATAACTAGCCTATATAGTGTACTGAATACATAGTAAACCTAAATATAAGCTGCTGGAAGTTTTGGGTGTGTGGGTGAAAAGAGGTTTTTTGTGCACACGTTTTGCTTTTCAAGAATCAAGTTCTGAGACGGAAAAGTAGCCAGAACACCTTTAGCCAAAATGCAACTCAGATCTGTTTCACATTTCCTGAGTGTTTAGCAAACACTCGAATGTATTATGTTATTTTGGCTGTCATGTATTTACAGTTACTAATTTGGAAGAAACAGAAGCGATGTGAGATCTGGTCTCCTGCCTTTCCAAGAGGACTGTGGACGTCTGCAGGTAGGGACAACATCAGTCTGGGTCCATGATGGATTCTGACACATTTCTGTCTGAAATCTGAACTACAGCACAAGTTAGAGACACACGGGACATGTTATTCATTCCCCTGGTGCATTGATGACCCTTGGACACTCGTGTCCCCGCTGCTGATTCCCCTTTTGATAAACACTGACCACTGAAGACTGGGGAAAACACCGCAAGAGCCGCAGCTCTGGAGACGCTCCGTCTCAATCTTCAGTATCTGGACTTTAGTCAAACTTGCTCAAATCTTCACGCTTTCCCATGTTTCTACTTTTAACGCATCGACTTTGAAGCTTTGACGTCCTGCCTGATTTGTCCCACCTAGTAGCCTTGAGAGTGTAATATGAACTTGGCCACTTCTCTTTCAGCTGAACATGAGTGTGTGTGTGAGTGTGTGTGTGTGAGTGCGAGTGTTGTTGGTGTCGTTCTAACAGAAATCCTAGGCTCTGTGACCAAATGAAGACGCTCCAAGTCTGTGGTCTGAATTCAAAGCAATGTGCTGTTGAACTATCTTGGTGCTGCACCTTCAAATAGCTGTCTGGGGAGCCGCGCTGCGCTGAATCAATATCCAGTTAATTTCAGGCCACACTCTGATCCTTCAGCGGCGGCTCATACATACAAGCCTCCTCTCTGGAGGAATACTGTCGATGAGCAGCACGTCTGCTGAAGCTCCGGGAACAGATCACTACGCTGTACAAACCTGACGCTGGTTTATGCATCAACGAGCACAGTTCAGTCGCCAGTTCTTTAATAGCTCATCACTACACTGCACTATTTGTTTTTGGACGTATTGGAATGATTGTAGAGCAGGACATGATCTTTTAATGATGTGTAGTGTGTATTAAAACGTCGACCACAGAGCATAATCCCTGGAAGTGAGATTTGAGACGTTTAGCCAATATATTTGTAGATAAAAGTATTGCAATTACTTTCTCGTAATGTAAAAAAAATAAATAAAAACTTCAAACTTTGTTTGATGTAATAGAGATTTTGGAGACAATCACTGCAAGGCATTTTTATTCCTTCAATCAATATGTGAGCCTTTGTACAAGTCCATTTGAAATTAAATTAAATTAAAAATAGATCCCAATTTCTGTCAAATGACTCTTAAGAAAGGAAGCACTTAGGGAATTATATTTCTTTCAGGTTATTCAATCAGTGAAATCCATTAAGTCAGTCTTCATTGCACAATTCATAGTAATTGCTTTCCATAAGACTGAAAGGGAAGCTCCACTCTCCAAAAACTGATCAGCCTCTTGTTGCTGACACTCATAGTTTAATTCTCTTTTTTGATGCAGTGATATGTTTGTCTTCCGTTACATGGCTCTACAATACAGTATGAAACTTCCTTACAAAAGATGGCTTTGCAAAGTCGAATATTCGGAAATAAACGATAAAACTGAGCCAAAGTGACAACTCGGCATTGGACCATAAATGGGAAAGTAAATGTTAATTAGATGTTAAACATTCTGGTGCAAAATATGGTGAAATGTCCACAAAAAAAAAAAAACCTTCTCCTATAGTTTATAAACTCACCCTGACAGCATGGCTTTGAGGTGAGCTTTCTAGAAATGAAGTAGCTTTCATGGCAGCATCACTGATGCCTCAAACTGGGTTGTGTTGTGTCTTCTACTCAATGAATTTCTTTAGAAATATCAAGGTTTTCTTTGAAATTTTTACCATTTATTTGGTGGTTTGGATGGCGGGGACAGAGCCTCTTGTGGGCCGATTTCGAGCCACAGACCTTATGTTTGATACCCCTGCTTTAACATAGAGAGGGCTTTGTGACCTTCATGAATCTTTGCCCAGGCCATGGCCTACATAGATAGTCATACATATTTACTTACAACCACATAATCAACCTTTGCATTTGTGGAAGTTGCATTGATAGTGCAGGTTCGTCTTGTCCATTAGGCGGTTGGTCGTCATACAGCCTGATAACGGCACATCCCCACCCAATGTTCAGGTCAGGAAATATGCTGATCCCCATGTGACATTTAGACAAATGTACCACGGCCACATCTGATCAAAGATGTCCTGTCAATATTCATCAAGCCGCTTTTTAATAGTTTTTAGAAGCATTCAATCATTCAGTTTTGTGTCCACGCAGCAGAATTTGAAACACCATTTTTCACAGATAATCTCTCTGCCAAGTCAGAAGCACTTAGCCATCTGTTCTTCAATCTTAGGAGTGTCATCTTTTTTTTTTTTTTTTAAAGGCCACAGCACCATCGCTTTCTGGTACGGCTTTTCCTTTGCCTTCCAACAACTGCTGCAACTGTGCTCTGGCTTATTTTCTGTGGCTTCCTGATGGTTTTGTATTCTGAGGAAGCCTCTCAGTCTGGCTTCAAACGGAGCCAAACTCCTTCCTAACATGTAAAATATCTTAAAAAGCTAAAAAATCTGTTGACTTCTATTTTGCTGAAGGCTTTTTTTTTTGCCTCCATTCTAACCATTAGTTTAACAGACTATTTCAAACTCTTTAACCCTCATCCCAATCATCCAGAACCATGTCATTAGAATAAGACAAAGGGGAAAATAAGCTCATTCAAAAATGGCTACGAGAACCAAATGAATGATCATGTTTGGCAGAAAATTAACTCTGAGTGATAAAATGTTGCATTATTTTGGTTCTAAACTCTATAAGACAAAGTGGTCATGTGAATTATGAAAATGTCATAATAACAGATGATGTTTGCAGATGCTCATCATTGTACCAAAAAAAAAAAAAAAAATACTGCAGCGTCAGGGTGACTGTGTACGGGGAAAAGGTTCTGTTGATTGATAATCTTTGAACGATATGCATGGTGCTACAGAGGCTAATGGGGGGAAGCAGGAAAACAGCAGGATAGGGGAAAGGAGCAATTGAAAATGATGAATCTCGCCCAGCTGTTTGCCAAGGCAGGAGGCTTCTGGAACTATTGTTGATATGAAGACGACTTGGATGTCATCCAGCAGGGCCCACTGTTATTTATGACAGCAGCAGGAATCACTCACTCATCATCAGGTGGGGAATAGTTTCCTCATAGTAACAGCAGAATTACCTGAAAGCAAAAACTTTTAGGAATTTTAGCTGTTGGTTCTATTCCCATTAGTTACTGCTGGTTTTATTTGTGTCCCTGAAAGTTATTGATACAAAACCTCAGCTTAAGCAAATGCTGCAACCTTTATTACATGAGGCTGGACAGTGGTGTAGTGGTTGCTTTAATTACTTTGCAGTCAGAAGGACTTGGTTTAAGTTCAGGCTGAGCCTGGTGGAGTTTGAATGGTCCTACAGTGTGTGTGGGTACAGAGTGTGGGTTTTCTCTTTATATTCACATTTTCTGCCACAGTCAAAAAAAAAAAAAAAGAAAAAAAAAAACATGCATTAGATGCTGATTGTTGACTCGAACTGGACAAAGCAGTACAAGATGGATGGATGACTATTGAAGTATTTCAAAAAATTATGTGTTTGCAGAATTAAGTGTAGACACAAAAAGTGAATAATTGCGAAAATTATCAGCAATATCTACAAAACAAGTGCACTGCTGTAGAGCACTGGCTCACGCTTCATGCTGTGATACAGTTGTGGAAGGAGCTGAGAGGCGGCCCAGCACTGGCTTCTCGTAAAATGAGCTCTGAAAGAACATTTTGTGAGGCCTCTCAAAGCTGTGATATAACCTTAACCTGAGAGTTGTAACACTAGTCCAATTCAGCCTCAAGTAAAACACCACAAACGTGGAAAAAGCAAAGCATCCCTCTTATCTGGAGCTAGAATGTAGTTATACACAGCAATGCTCTAATGTTTAATATGCAGACTGAAACTTTGAGTAATTTCAAGAAGTGCACGTCTTGTGCAGTTATGCATGATTGACTTTTTCCATTTTTTTATACTGTGTGAAGCAGCAGCCATTAGTGAAACAGGATACTGAAGAAATGCTAGCAAATAGCTTTTTGAGAAACCTTCAACCATAAAAGCATTTTTCAGGCTTATATCCATCTGTTGTATGATTTGTTTGTGCTTCTCATCCAAAGTGTTGTCCAGAGGTAACAGCGTTGACATACAATCTACGAAGCACCGGGGAAAGTGAATTAGTCTGCTTTCTGTTGATTCACTGGTCTGACGGTACGGTTCTGTAACCCAATCATGGGTTGTACGCTCGTACAAATGCGCTTTAGCCTTTCTAAACAAGCTTGGTATTTTGGCTTTATTTAGTTATTTAATATTGGGGAAGTAAGTGATTACCTTATTGCATCTTTACTTGTGAGACAGATTACAGACGGAGCTGGGACTGACTCACGACCTTAGTTTTCATTATCTTTTCATTTATTCCTGGCCCACATGTTGTTGATGCTTCATAGTAGTACTTTATCTCATTTTACAGTTTGTTTTTGCTGAGAAAATTAAATATTTTTTGAAACGACTGATATGATATTAAGTAGATCTTCCCTTTTAGTTATTCATAAAACCTCTTTGCGTCTTCCTTGCAGCTCTGTAAAACTCTTATCTGTCTTTTTTGGGGTGAGGGTTTTTTTTTTTTTTTTTTTTTAGGTCGTTTTAATTGCTTAGAGCAGCATACCCAGCATTAGCAGCCGTGGTGTAATCCTGTCTCTAAGCTTAGCTTCTTCAGCAGAAGTTGCCTTATATTACCCAATGCAGATTCCCTGAAAGCTAAACAGCACTGTTGATCCATAATAATACAGCTTTAACCAGAAATCCCTGTGAGCCAGCAATTTATTATGCTCCTTGTTACACTTTTGCTATCGCACAAGTAGGCAATCACGCCCTCTTTTACACCGCTGCAAACAAGGGTGCCTCAATTACTCCGCTTGTGTGGTTTACTCTGAAAGGTCGAGATATCCAAACAGTGTTGCCCCATCCTTGTTTTTGGAGTCTTTCTTTAAGTGTAATTTGTAGGCGTTTTGCCACAAGTGCTCCGTCAAGAGATTTATTGCTTTGTAATTGGAGTTGACTTTTTTTCGCGTGTCCAAGCAGTCGTTCTAATGAATATAGTTAATTTTTTTTTGTTTAATTAGCCAAAATAAAAAAAAAGAACATTTCTGAAAATGACAGTTTTTCTACCGTATGTGCATTAAACATGAGATTTTTGATCGTCACTCAATCTCCGCAGCGCTTTTATCATGTAATCTTACTGTAAGTTTTCCATTTATTGTCACAAAAGAAAATCGATTCTGTTTACAAGAAGTCTCTTAATGCCCAGCAGCTCAAGTGATGCATTAGAAGTTCAAGACGAGGCTCTTGCTTCCCCTGTTGCATCGGTAAAGGTCAGAGAAATATCTGGAGTCCTGCAGCTGATCTGATGTCTGACGGGTTTTGTTTTTTTTTTTTTTTTCCCCTCCTTATTCTGAGGATCACAGAGTAAGAAAGGCCAACCTTGTCAGAGGAGAGGAGATACAAGAATGAATCCTTTCAGGTGAGACTAAATAAAGAACTGGAGATGGGCCAAGGACTGAAACTTGATCCCAAGCCGATAGTTACACAAAATAAAAAGAACTTGACAGTGAATTCTCATGCTTTCTTTTCTTTCTGTTTTTAAAGGGGATATGCTAACCTTGAATAGCAAATATTTAAAGGTTTTCTTAACTGATTGTGACTCACTCGAATATTAACAGCACTGCTTTATGTTTTCCGTCTATTCCGATGTTTAATTAATGTTCTTGTTATTGCTCTGAATTCATTTCCTGACTTGGTGGTTTTAATTCTCATTTGTGGGATATTTATGCAAACAGAGTAATAGTTGTATGTAACTTATCTGTCGTATCGTATATCTAGGCTTCAAAAAGGTTGTGTATTACTTAGATCGGAAGGTTACAATGAGTCAGAAATACAGAGGCACGGATGAATCAATGCTGATTGACTAAACCAACAATTTCTTTGTTAAAAAAGAAAATAACACTTTATGTACACTATATGCTGTATACATTTTGTGTGCTCAAGTACACATGATATGAAATGTGCACTTGCCACCACCATAACTCCTAGATTGAATCTTTGAAGGGAATAAAGCTTTGTGCTCACTGATCGTTGGACTGACTTGTGCAGTCGGTAATCCATTCACTGACAAGATGCATCAGAATGAGTCAGAGATTCGTCACATGAACTTCTCCGTCTGCACAGTAAAATCCTCGGCAATGTTTAAGAACTGAAGAAGATAAAGTTATCACTTAATGCATTTTTTACAGCCAAAAAAATTTAAAATGAGTTCAGTCATTGGGGGATAAATAGTTTGAGAGATTAGAAAACATTTGACGGTCGGGGAAAAAAAAGCATGTGAGACACTGAATCTAACAGCAGCCAACAAAGTTTTAAAGGACTGAAAGAAAAACTTCACAGAGAAGATTAAACTTCCTGAAGAGATGCCCCCCAGCTGACATTTCCCCCCTAGAAGGTTGAAGGTGCATAAAAAGCTGCAGAAAAGAGACTATGAAGTCTGACTGGGAGAATAAAAGATGAGATAAAGCCTTGAAAAAAGCCCTACTTGTCCTGATAATGGCAGCTGCATCATTTCCCATTGTTATCATCAGCATTTCATTCAAACCGCGGAAATGCTTTCCTAAAAAAAGAAGGGCACAACCACAAGAAATGCAGTCAAGTTGTCAGCAGTACATGAAAACTAACATTTCACACAGAACTCCAGCAGGTACACTGTGTGTAATGGTTTCTATAAAACAAAAGCTACTGCAGCGCTGTCACAAGATGCACTACACGCGATACTGTAAGGTACCTGCAACCTTTAATGCAGACTGATGTCTTGTTTAAACATTAGTCTCTTAAATACTGTACTGAGTTATGTTCCTCATACAGTGTGGGTAGCTACACAACAAAGATTTACACTGATTCAGAATTATGCTGCCGGCTGAAATTTCACTCAGATTTATCCTTGTTTTTCATGCACATGTTTAGTAGGAAATGCATTTGATGCGTAGTCCATACAAGGTTGTTGCTGCAGTACAAAGACCAAAGAATTCCAGACATCTCTGCTACCTGCAGCTTCCTCCAGCTCTCCATTGGGGGCCACAAGCCGCTCCCACAACAAACCAGAGATGTATTCACTCCAGTGAGTCCCGGGCCAACGCCGGGGCCTCCTCTCAGGTGTGTATCCCTGGTGAACCTCTAAAGGGATGGAAATTTTCTAAAATTTATAGAAAGATATATTCTGAGTTGCTGGTTAGAAATGGTGGATGTTTGTTTCTTACACAGCCCACATTAACCAGCAGTTTCCAAGGTGAAAGGTGCTTCACTGAAGTGGCTCACTGAAGGACACTACACCATTTGAGCTGGGAATTAAACCGGCAATGCTGCAAGTGGAAGTGAACCCACTCTGTTGATTCAGTCACAGTCAACTGTGCTGTTGTGTGTCGGTCATTTATACCAAACACAAAAACCCACATCCTCGTGTTCGATCATACAGGGAGAGCTTTCTGAAAAATGGGCTGAAACCTCAGCGATTACACAGCATGAGTGAAAATGCAGCTGACTGCAGGATGTTGAGGGATGACCTTATTTAAAATGCATTCTTAAGTATTCCTGTGTGCTACATGTAAAAGAGTAATAGAAAAAGCTGGACATTTGTTTGATTGAGCCAAACTGTATCAGAAAATATAGCATGGAGAGTCTGGCCAGACGAAGGCTGTGGTTTGGTTCATAACATCCACAGGACATCGGCCTTAAAGTGGGAACTTTTACATTCCTGGAGAAAAATGTAACACAAAAGCATCGGCTGAATCTGCCACCGTCTCTTATCTGATGAAGAAACCTGCACCGACCAACTGCGTGGATGTGGGGAAACGTGTAGAAAGGAAAGGACTCCCCGAGTAAGACATTACCGCTGGTTGCCTCACACTTTTCCACACTGTATCCTCACACCGGAGCTGCATTTGAAGATATATAGAGTCTGCTTCTGCACAGCCTGTTGCTCACTCCGAGGGAACCTGCACCACCCTCAGGCGCCTTCAATCCTAGTTATGCACAGAGTCCCAGAAGACACTTCCACACCTGAGTCATTCGGTGCCGCCGAGACAGACTCAACCATGTTATCACTCCACTCTGAGAGTGTAACTTTGATCACTGTCACCCCTAGGCATGCTATTAATGAAGTGTTGAAGTGATAAATATGAACTGCATCTGGTAGGCTGCTACGCATTTTCTGCTGCAGACCTGCACACACAGCCCTGGTAGTTTGGCTGAGATTTCCTGAGGATTTCAATAAGGCCCAAAGTACATACGCAGCAGCTTAAAGATTTGGTACCGAGGATCATATCTCACCTTGACATATTTTCCTTTATCCATTATTAAAAGACATAAATAAATGTACAGACAGAAAATCATTTTTGATGAATGAACTGCAGTTAAGTTCTGTCTCAGCTGTGTGCATTTATTCTGCATAAGAACACACCTCAGCTGAGTTCATAAAACCTGCCATTTTAGCATTTATTCATCTATCTCAGCGATAAGGCAACAGGAGAAAGAAACACTTTTTCCATATTTGTTTTTACTTTGTGCAAAGCAAAAAAAAAAAACCCAAAAATCTGGAAAACATAGATTATACAATATAAATGTCATGGAATGTTTATTTTATTATACTGCTGCTTGAACAATGAACTATGCATGTGAGTTTGCGTGCTTGAAAATTAACGCAATAAGCACTAAAAGATGTGGCAAGAAATTCAGATTTCTGGTTTCATTTGTATGAAGAGCAAGAAAAACCCACACAAACTAAAATGCACCAATGTTTTGATGTGACTTCACTTCCTCCCCCAGCTGTCCAAGTGTCTTCTGCCTCCTCATGTAATCACTCCTGGCTTGATGCTGTTAAGATCAGAGCTGTGTCAGGCTGCACCATCTGTTGCGAGACTGCTGCTGATGTTGGGTCTTTATGGTTGTATGTTCGACATGCATTTGTCATGCTGCAGAGTAAATCCAATTCGATGCGCTGTTATATGTGACGCTGTGATGGGAAATGATCTAAGCCATTTCGTAATAGACTGGCTTGATGATTTATTTGCTTTTGATCTGAATGCATTTCGAGCAGAAATACATGCTGCAATGGGGAAAGTGTAGAAATAAGTGGATCTGTTTCCCTTTTTTATACAGTTATTGTACGATCACTTTATATGACCAAAGATTACTGTGTAGGTGAAATGTTATGATGCTTGTACGATCAGAGGTTTGCTGGTTTAGTCCCTGGCCGGGCTTATGATACCAGTGAACTCTTTTTTTTTTTTTGTAATGTCGTCCATACTTGTGGGTGCACTTCTATCCCTCTTCCCCTCCTCTGCCTCGTTAGGAGAGCCTCAGACCCCTTTCAAACTGAATCAGAAATATAATCTATAATAAATCTCCAAAAGTTAAGGACGACAAATGGCCCATTGTTGATTCTCTCTTAGACGGTTGAGGCCGGTCACCCAGCAGGGAAACTGATTCCAGCTTTAGTCATGACCCAAAGTTCAGATCCATAGGTGAGGACGGGGAAGTAGACTGACCAGTAAAGACAGAGGTCGACTTTCCTTCATTACAATATTTTTGTACAGTGACTGCATTATTGCAGCTGCCTGCTGGAATCAGCATTCGATCAGACAATCCCTTCTCTCACTTCTAAATAAGACCCCAAAACACTTCAACCCCTTCAGCTGGTATCATGATCGGTCACATTCACAGCTGCCATAAAAGCTATCGGCACTTTGGCCACACTGTTCTGCTCAAAGACACTTCAGCACATGGAAAGGACAATCTGGAGATCCAACTACTGTTTTTGTAATTAGAAGATGAAGCTGAGCTCCAGCTACCCAGGTGCCTTTTTAGACTTCACACAAAAATAAAAGAGCATCGTCGGTGCATCATTTCTTTCTCCTGGAAGCTTTTTTGATTCATTATACCACAGATTTAAGTCCTCGCTGTATTTGTGGGTAAATAATTTGCCCGTCCATTTTCTAAAACACTTACCAGCTTACCTTCTAACTGTGTGTCTGGCGCTGGGCAAAGGGCAGGTAGTGTGTCATGATTTCACACAGGCGCTTGCCGTTGGTGGAGGTTAATGGAAGCACTGAGAATGAATCAAAACAGTAAAGATGTGATGTAAAACCACAACAGCGAGCTGAAAAGGTGATATAAAGCCCTGACTGGCTAATGGAAACTGCAGAATTGGGTCAAAGTTTTCTATTTTTCCCGGCTGCAGTGTTTTTAGAGAAAACTTCATCACGATTTTTAGTTACTATAAAAGATGAACATTTGTTGGTATTATATTGTTCGCTTGACAAATTTGTTTTCAGCAGTATTGACCAGCCGTCGGGAATGAAATGCAGCCTAAAGTGTGAAACCAACACTATGCCTCTGTCACAGAGATAAGCAGCAGCGACTGTTTCATGGTCCATGAATTTTAATGCTATACTTTGGAGGTAAAGGTCACCGGTTTATGTGGGGGTCCTGCTGCGCTCCTCCGTGTGTATGTTTGTGCATATGTTTGTGTTTGCAGTCATTTTGTGAAATCTGCTGACAGAACAGGCATGGCAGAAGGAGGAACCCTCACATGGGAAGAATCTGACTTTTGATCTGTGAACGAAATCGTTGTGAACATGGGAGCATGCCTGCCTGCTGTGTTTTGGTCATTCCCGGCACTTTGCCGTTAGTGAACTCGCTCACCTCTTCTGCTCTGCCTTTCCAGTTCTATCCAGTCGTCTTTAATCACAGGAGCTCTCGCTTGATAGTTTTAATATCTCGGTAACAGATGTACAGATGTGGTTGGTGAGATAGGTGCTGTGTCATCAGCAATTTAAAAATCCACTTCAGCACAGTGGCAATACACACAGAAACACAGTGGGTGAAAACCACACACACACACACTCAAACATATAAGACCTTGGTCCACAAATTTGATCATATTCTGCTGCATTTTATGCCTTGTAATTGTATAAAACACAGAAAAAGATTATTTCTATTTCAAACATGCTCCTCATTTCTTTGACTTAAGGAGTTTATGGAAGCGTTGAAAAGTGATGCTACATTTTCCTTTGAATTTTAGTTGCAAAAGCCCCATGTGTTCTTTTTTTTTTTTAAATGGTCTGATTTTCTGGGTTAGTATTTCATGATGATAGTCTGTTGTTTTATTTATCATCTCTTTTCAGGAAACCCAAAGTCGCTTTACACAGCAAGCATCCTCAGATCCAGGTAAGAACATGAATAGCAGTGAAAAAGATTCAGGCAGTAGGCCGACATCAACATGAATGGACTTGTTTAAAAAGGTCAAATTTAAAGATGAGATTTAAAAGTGATCGGGGATTGGGTGTTTGTGATATTGGGTGGGAGTGAATCCTGGAGTTGGGGCGGCTGGCGAGCGGCTGAGGGCTGTGGTGAAGTCATGGCGGTTGTGTGCGCTGGAGGGACAGTGAGGCTGAGAGATGAGGCAGAACTGAGGGCAGCTGGGAGAGGAGAAGTGGAGGAGAGCAGTGAGGTGTGGAGGAGCGAGGTGATGGAGGGCCTTGAGAAGAGAGATCTTGAAATAAATACGTTGTTCAGTTGGGAACCAGTGGAGGTCACGGAGAACTGGGGCTATGTGGTGGATGGAGGGAGTTCTGGTGATATGCGGACAGCACAGAAGGAGATCTGATGTATTATATTATGTCATATTCTTGGTTTAAGTGCTATTCTACTGCTGCTTGTTGAAGCTCATGCAACTTCTGTTTTCACCTGCTGTGTAATAAATCTATTTTATCACTGTTGTAGTTCTTGATTGATAGGGCATATGTAGTTCCTAAATCCTCTTTGTGGGTCTCTTCAAACTTTGGTTGCCAAAGTTCATTGCTTCTCTGGCTGCAATATTTCTGCAAGTCGTCATTTTTTCCCATTTTCACAGTGTGGTGAGGAAAAGGCAGCGCGCTTCGCCTGCTGCATTGTGCTGCAGTCAGCTGCTTGGTCTTAGGTCTATTTGCTATTTGTTGTTCACTTTCCTCATTACAACAGTGTGTCGAATTGCAAACACGTTAAGAAGAAATTACTTTTATTAAAAATTGCAATTAAAATCCCTTGTATAAGTTTTACAAGTTTTGCAATATCATCAAGTGAGCTGGATTAAACCCTGTCGTTACATATGTTTGACTCCTCCGGGCTTCGTTCTTTGCTTTTTTTTGCTTTTCTCTTATTTTTCTGCTCCTCCTTGCCGTCCTCTTCTTCATTTTTCGTGTTTTCGTTGTTATTGTTGTGAAAATGTCATGGTTTGCTTTTAAATTTATGTTGATCAACACCTAATCAGTCTTGTTGTTTGTTGTTGCTTCTGCTTGGTATTAATGCCACAAACAAAGGCATCCGAATCAGACATTGCAGGGAATCAAACCTGCAAAATGCACCGATTTGTCTTGTGCCAGGAAATGTTTGTTTCTCGCATCTTCACCCCGCTTGGTCAAATTCCTCCTCTGGCACTTGTCACTCATCCTGATGAGCTTTTGTGTCTGAGAATAGCTTTCACTCCGAGGATGCTGGCATCTGTAAAGCTCATTTTAGGTGTAGGAGTGGCAGCGAATTGTCTGTTTCCACCTATCGGTTGGCAATTTGCAGCAGAACGGCAACGCAGAGGATGAGGTTCGTGCAAGAAGTCATATTCACCTTGTTGTTCTCAGTCACACACACAACCCAAACATCCAAGTTCAATATCCATAGATTATCCTGTTTTCAAATGCAACTGAGAGAAGGAGAAGAAGAAGAAAAAGGAGATCCTTTCACGTCCAATGCCGTCCTTCTCTTCTTCGCAGCGTGAACGTGTGCTCCATTCGATCCTGTAGCTAGCTTTTTAATACTGCTGTCACTACTTTGACTTTAGCGCACTTGACTGCACTAAAAGCCATCTTACAGCTTTGTACTCAAAGCACAAGATGTACTCTCAAATCAATCTTTTAACCCTACACGAACTGATCTGATCATTAGTTTGCACAAGACTGTCGTTTCTATTATTGGTCAAGACACCGAAACTCAGAATCTTTCGGTTCCTACTGTGTGGCTGTATAAGATTTTATCAACAATCCCTTCTCTTTCAGAGGACGTTTTTCTCAAACATGCCCAGTGTTTTCAGCGGCTCAACAGTGCTCTCTGTGAGAAGGAGGATGATGTCGATGTGTGAAACCTCTTCAGCGCCTGCTTTCTTTCTTTTGCAGCTGAGATTTTTCTTGGTTTTGAACCACATCGTGAATAAAATGCTCTGCACTCCGGAGAGGAAGAGACTTTCTCCACCTGTGATCAACAAGTGTTACAATTATTAATAACAATAGAGCATTACTTCATCAATAAAATAACTAATATGATGTTTGCAGGAGTACTTTTCATCCGAAGCAGCTCTCCCTGTAACACTTCCGCTTCTGTTCACAATAACTTTCACATCCCTAATTATCAAGCCCCGGGACTTAATTAATTATCTCAAAACAATTTTCATCACAGGAAAACAACCACCTGAAACTATTTTGAATTATGTATGATACATAAAAAAAAATGACTCACGCTGCAATAATTTGGATTAATCATTGAGGTTTAAATTTGTCACGGAAGAGATGAAGAGTTCTGTTAAGTGGAAACAGCCTCAGACTCGAGAGCAGGACGTGTCAGCTTACTGCATTTAGAGTACAAATTCACACACAATAAGCAGTGAGAGCCTTGAGTTTGTTTTTATTTAACCCCGTATTATTAACAATTGCGGTGTAAGGCCCCCTGAACCAGAGCCTAATCCAAAACAGACAAGTCAGATGAAATAGCAGGTCAAGGTCTGCCTGCATATTCTAATTAATGCTTGTCAACAATAGATTGATGCTCCTCTGACATGACCTTTTTCATGTTGTGTGAAAATGATTAAGGGGCAGGCATACTGTGATTTAACATTTGAGCCAGCATGCAGTTTATTGATTGCGTCTTCAGGTCTGTAATCATTAGGTGCCGGTGCAGCCTTTAATAGAATAAATTCAGTTCCAAGTAAATGCGTTGCTTTTTTTGGTCCTACAGGCCCTAAATGTGAATAATGTAAGAATATTATTTTAGAAAAAAAGTAAATATAAGGTAAGTGCTGCTGTAAGCCTGTTGCACATGCACAAACCAGTTTAAATATGATGTTGACCACTTTACATCAGTTTACGGCTCTCTCTTTCTCTCTCTCTCTCTCTCTCTCTCTCTCTCTCTCTCTCTCTCTCTCTCTCTCTCTCTCTCACTCTCTCTCTCTCTCTCTCTCCGTGTCTCTCTCTCTCTCGCGCGGCTTTACTTTAAGTTTCCATTCACACTCCGAAGACATACCTGTTGGAGAAATCAGACTCATGAAATTGAATTGATTGAAGGTGTGAATTCACACCACAGAAAATTGCATTCTCACTTATAAAGGTGTAAATGAAGTATGTATACAATATATACTATGTATATACCGTGTCTTTATTGACCTGAAGTCAAACTGAGCGATAATGAAATTATCATTGCAAGCTAAGAACTTTATGTTATACTTGTTACAGTCAATCAAAAAAGACAATGCCGTGAGAGTACATTTTCATGTTGGGAAAAAAAATTAAAGCACCATCATGCTGGAAATAGTCCCAATATCCCAGACTGTGACCAAATCCTACACAACATGCAAAACACTGGACCAACTGCATGATCACTGAATTTGTTTCTGCAGTATCAGACCGCCACAAGATCTCCAAGCATTCACTGCTCAGTCACTGCTGCTGTCGTTGCGGTTTGCCTTTAGGCTGAATCGAAATTCACCTTCGAATTATACAACTGGAATATTTCACAGTCTGAAGGTTGCACTGCCAAACGATATACTGCAGACCATTCAACACCAGCTTACAACATCTTTTTGAAAAATAAGAGCATAACTTGTATGTTTTAGTGTCAGTGTGGCTCCACAGCTTTGTCCAGCAGCAAAAGAAAGAAAACTTGTGTTGTGTTTGTTGGGATGCAGGAGGCAATAAGATAAGCCTGAACTGCTGCTTCATCAGTTTAACTCGAGGCTGTTGGGATTATTTGAGTCTATGCTTTGGATGCCTCATCGAATCTTTCATGCAAAGATCTTGCAGTTGTGTTAAACATGAAGGAAATTGGAATATACCAAAGGTGTGGTGTATGTGGGATTATGGGATTACAGAGTCTTGCAACAGACATCCCCTAAAAAATGCTGGCCAACATAAACACGCAAAAAATATGCAAAATTATCATGTTAGCTCTGCTGCTATTGCAGCACTTATTCACAAATACATTGAAGCATTAGATTGAATTGTGTTTTTATTTCTTAAAGGTTGAGGTTTAGATGCAAATAAATAGAAACATTCAGTGCATGTTCTCAGATCTGCTGTGGTTTTGTTTTTCTTGGGAAAAAAAACATATTTTACATTAGGCGTTGTAAAAGCAGGGTGATCTTTCTGGAAAAAAAAAAAGTGGCGATTTACCTTTTTACAGTAATTGCACATATTTGTCTTAAACATCCATGAATTATAAATATGTGATTAATTATTCATCCCCTTCCTTGCTGTGCTAATGTGAACAAAGTGACCTTATTCTTCTTCTGCTTAGACCGTACCTCTCATACCGGGGATGACACTGCATGCTGCCCTGTATAAAACATGCAGTGATTCAAGGATATATTAGTCCCATGCACCACAAGCAAAAACATGGATTTGTAAATGGTGCATTGAAATTGAATATTCATTTGTTTGCTTTTTTTTTTAAAATTTATAAATGAATACAGCTGCCCCACCATATAGCGTTTATCCCCAGTGTCAGCCAGTTGTTTGTCTTCTTGGTGGCTCATGGGTACATCCTCAGTGTATTGATTCTGATTGATTGCTCCATCTATCTCGAGGTCTTTCTATTTGTGTAACTGTCTTGATATTGATCCCAGTTCAGAATAAAACTTTGGAACATTAATAGCTTATGAAAAGGTGAAGTTCAATTTCTGACTATTAGCGCTCCTTTCTGGAGCTGAATGGCGAGGGCTCAGTTTTCCCCCACGGTGAGATGCACGTGAGTCACGGTGAACCCTGCACTGACTCCTCGTGGTGAGCTATCGATCCACTACCGGGATCACCTTCTGGCCATCATCTCTAGGCCTCATTAGCGAGGGCTTATTAGCTGAGTCGGACTATCTCAGCGCTGTACAGATGAAACCAGTGACGAACTGGAGAAAGCATTTGATCTTAGTTTCGCGGTTGGCAATAGGAGGGAAACAGATAATTGGACAGAGCTCCAAGACTGATCTGAAACACCTTTTGCCCCTTTAAAAGAGATAAATGCGCACCGATCTGGGTTTACAGCTGAAACAAATGGCGAATAAACTCCTGATCTTGTTGATTGCAAGAATACGTAGATCCAAATATCAAAGCTCAATAACGTTACAGGTGTATTAAAATGACTGGATCTGTTTTGACGCTTTTACAACAGATACTTACACACACAAAAAAAAGATACCGGTGTGACACATTTGGTTAAAGATGTGACAATATAATTTTCTCTGATGTCCCACATCAAAACATTTTAATGCTTTCTTTCTTTCATTCATTCATTCATTCATACAGTGAGCAACTGGAAAATAATGGAGCATTTCTCATTGGATCATTGTCTCTTTGTGACAGCAAAATTACTAGTTCATTTTTTATTTAAGATTGAGAAGCAATTGTTGGAGACAGCGTCTTCCCAAATGGAGAAAATACATTTTGTCCCAAATGATATAAAAAGAGGTTTCTTGTCCTTTTCCAAATAGTCACACCAAAGCTGCTCGTCATTGTTGCTTTGCAAAAAAAAAAAAAAAAAAAAAATTCATGGAGAAAAACTGACTTTCCTATTAATCCAATTGAACTTGTATGAAAAGAATAATAGGGAGCAAAATTAATTTCATTGAGATTACATAAACCAATGAGTCTGAGTTTATGATAATGGCTGAATCTCTCTCAGTCAAGTAGAATCCCCTGTTTCATTTAGACTGACAGAATCTTCTGTTCTTGGGGGAAATCTCATATCATTCCCAAACAGCAGTACCTTTCACATTTGATTTCTCCTAAGACTTGGTTTACTCTTTACAGATATCTGTTAATGAGTTCTTCTTTGGTGAGAAATGATGTGATGGAGTTGAGGCCACTCTCTTTTGACTCGTGGAGTTTTGCCAGCTACAAAAAAAAACCTCAGATTTTAACTTGAGAAGTCTAACAAGGTGCGAATGTGATTGTGACATGATGAAATCCAGCCTCAGCACGCACGGCTCTTTCTTTGTGTTTTTTGGTGAAGCTGCTCGGTTTGCTTGTTCAGTCAAAGCATTTTTGTCATCAAGTAACGAGAAAACTGTACAGTACGGTGAAACACTGAGTAAAACACTCATATTTAGCAGCGATTATGAAAATACAGTACATTACTTCAACAAATCTATTTTGGCTTTGGCTTTTCTTGAAAAAAAAAAGGTAGCTTTAAAGCTGATACATTAATAATAGCACAATCTGAAGTGGAAGGATTTGAACCAAGACGTTTTCCAAAGTGGTTTTTCATAAACAGCTCTGGTCCCGTGTGCTTGTGTGTGGTGCTTACTGAAGTGATCTGCCCATTTAGGTTCCAGCTGCTTTTAAGGTACGCTCCCGCTAATTTACCCTCACTGGGTTAATTGTAACCCAGCCAGGGAGATTGGAAGCACAATGACATATACTCACTTGTAGGAGGTGATCAAAGTCCTTCTTCTGTCCCAGACAGCCAGACGCCATGAGCTGTTTGTTTCAGAGCTGACGAGCTGAAATGAGGGGGCCGTCGTTTTACACCTCCTATTTCTTGCTCGCTTCAGCTGACATCAGTATGGCACATTTCGTATAGTTGTGCTATGCAGATTTATGCTCAATCAAAAATGATTTTGGTGATGTTTTAAACGTGTCCTAACATTATGTAACTTATTGCTCTAAGAGAATACAAAGCCTTCACCAGCCAGATCAATATTTCTACGCCACGAATGTAGAACTGGGAATTTATTTCCCTTTTTGGGACTCAGTCCAGGTCAGGTAATGGGACACATCTTTTACTCTGGTAGTATATCACCTAAAATCGAACAAAAGCCGATTTATTTACAGGATGAGCAGAGATGTTGCTTTCAGATATATTGTTGTGTAAAGTGCAAATGTTCATGAACAGCATGAAGAAACAAATTATAGAACCTTGAAAACAATATATAGAACCATAGAATTCATGTAAATTTTAAACAGATTAGAATTTCAATGTTTCATTTCAAACTGACTGAGATACAGTTTAAAAGTTTAAAATGTGTTTGGCTCCACTCTAACCAATGGTGAAGCCACCAAGAAGACTTTATATTTTATTTTCTTTTATATCTAATGAAACTTAAAAAAAAAAAAAACTCAGCCTATGAAGAGCAGGAGACATGTCACAATGGACTAATGCCTTATTCTCCCAAAGATTCTCCCTTTTTATCCTATGAAGCTCTAATCTCAATCAGCAAGGGCTCAAGAAGAGAGGCTCGTGCAGAAATAGGTGGTTCTACCGTAGAGCCTGGGGAACATTGTCCTGTGTGGACAGAACAATGTGCATCAGCCCCCCATCAGTAGCCTCAATGCAGAGTGAAATGTGAGCCAAACCAGGAAGGTGTTAAAGTGCAGAGAACCAAACGTTACACCGGCTGGGAAGTCAGGGGATTCCAGGGATGGAGGATAGCAGAGGCTGTGGATGTGACGGAATCATGACTACAGAAATAAACTGTGGGGTGAAAAGTTTCCTGGACAGAGAAGACTGTTTATACTCCGTTGGACAAAATTCTTAATCCGGCTGTGTATGATGTATTACCAAGTCCATCCAACCTGTTCTGCTGGGGGAAAGTGGAGCATATCCTCAGCTGCTGATCAAATGCTGTGGGTGAGAAGCACTACCTTTGGCATGACAACTAATTATTCAAAGCAATAGTAAAGACTACTTTCAGTGAAACTGACTGCTGCAGACACGACCAGCCAGAAAAGAAATGTTACCACAACATCACTCAGGCCAGCGATCTGAAAGAGCATTCTCTCGGATCTCATTGTCCCAAAGAGGACAGTGAGAGGAAAAGTTGCCAATGTGAAGGCGTTCCTGTGTGGGGAACGTGTGGGGAGCAAGTGTGAATGCAGCAGAAAATCCTTCATGGTTGCTGTGGATCAAGAGAAGATCCAACAGGATCACTAATCAAGTTGGGGCTTGATCATCCTTGGCTGGGTCTCCTGGATGAGAGTGGAAAATGCTTGAAAGAGCCAAAACATGAGAGAACTCCCCGTAACGTCACTGATGACGGTCGATGGACCATCACAAATTGATCCATGTCAAAAGTTCACAAAAACGTTGTACAGTTGTGCAGATTCAAAGATGCAGTGATTTCCTCACATCCCTGAAACATACTCTACACTCCATTTCTATGGTCTAGTGCAACACCGCTCTGCTGCTTTTCCTTTTACATTTCACAACCCTGAATAGCTAATTGCACTTTTACAGTGTATTTTAAAGTTGATTTTAACAAGCCAGCAGTAGCTCCTAAACCCACAAAAAGCACACAGCGGGAGTGTTTATACAGGATATTATGGGATGCAGTCTACTTTCATACTCCCAGGAGAGCACATTTCATGTTATAACGAGATACTTTTCCTGTTAGATTTTCTTCATTATAACAGGGAAAACTTTTTCATCCTCCACTAACAAAGTTGCTTCATTGTTAAAAGATGTTGAAAATCACTTTGATGCCAGGGTGGGAAAAGTCAGTTCAGTTCAGTGCTGCCAGGTGTTTGTGGCCAGTGGAATTAAATTAGGTTGAGTCATCTTCATAAATAGAAGATTCACAAGCAACTTTGCCTTAATTAGGTTTTCGTATTTAAGGATCTTATTACAAGCCGTTAAATAGGTAACAACCAGTGTGGGGGGAATGGAAATAGAATATAATGTGAATGTCAGAAAAAGGAGGAAATTGTATCAGTGACTTAAATGTTCTGTGCTTCAAACACAAACAAAATATTTTGGGTTTTTTTTAAAAAATCTGAAAGAAAAGGCCAGGGTCACACAGTGGTGTAGCGGATAGTGCTCATGTGTCACTGTAAGAGAATCTCCAGTTCGAGTCTGGTTGACGATCATTCTCTGTGGAGTTTACATGTTCCCTCTGTGCATATGTTTGATTTCTCCAGACACTAAGTTTTCTTCTCATATTCCAAAAACATGCAGTTGAGGTTTGTTTGTGCCCCTTTAACTTGTCTGTAGGTGTTTGTGACTGTCTACTACTGATGGACTGGTGAGATGTCCAGGGCATTCACTGACTTCAGCTGGGCTCCTCTCTTTTTCTCGAATCCTCAGTTGGATAAAGCTGTATAGACGGATGGAAACGTGTGTTTCCCTCGTGCTTCAATTGTGAAACTTCAGTACACATTTGATTAAACATTACAGAGTTATTGGTGTAAGAATAGAATACATTAAACAATTTCAAGGATAAATGAACTATTTGGAGATGCATCTGCGATGATCACACTAAGGTTTCATTAATTGCATGGATTCCATGTGAAGTGATGTGAATGCGGTTTTACTGTGTTGTGTGTGCAGTCCTGTGTTGAACAGATTTTACAGCATGCATCCTGTCATGGTCCAGTGATCTGAAGACACCGGGGTCAGCAGGGGGGTGTCTGGGGGTTTGGGGACTATTGATGGATTCGGTGACATATGGAAGAAAATAATAAAAGCAAAACGTGGTCAGCGTGTCGGTGTCTCCGCTCCGCCCACTCCACCCCCGGCTCGCCGCGCCTCCAACATGTGTGTGTCTCCCCCCTCCCTCCATGCGCTGCGGTGTGCATTACCACGGACGCGTGCGGGCGGAGGAGAGTGCGCGCCCCTGGATGCGAGCCGCTGAAGTGACTCCACTCCATGTTTTGCCCTGCCCTCGTGCGCTCCGCTCGCCGTGCAGCGCGCGTCTCCGCCGCGTTGGTCTGTCCTCCTCTTCCTCCTCCTCCTCCTCCTCCTCCTCCTCCTCTTCCCGGGAACGCGGGCCAGCAGAGCCGTGCGTGCGGGACAAGTTGTTGGCACACTGCGCTCCAGGTAGCTCCCTTCACACGGATCTGTTGACGCCGGGAGCTGTCGCACTCGCTGGTTGTTGTTTTTTTTTTCTTTTTTTTTCTTTTTCTTCTTCTTTTTTTTCTTTTATAATGGAGACATGAGGTGGACGCATCAGTATCTAAAGTGAGGAGTGATTTATTTATTTATTTTTTCCTCCTTTCTTTTTGAATGGACATCTAACACTGCGCTCACTGGAGAGATCTTTCAATCTGCCCCCCCTCGTTTTTTTTTCCCTTGGATTGTTTTCACACCAGAGGAGCTCGTATTTCTCTGTGAAACATCATTAAGGATTTCACTGATGTATGCGATGTGGAGGCTGCAAGTCGCCTTATGTACTCTGTCGGTGCTGCTGTCCCTGTCATCTGCCGGAGAAAGCAAAGCGCGGAGCTGTAGCGAGGTTAGACAAGCTTATAACGCGAAAGGATTCAGCCTCGTCAATGCACCTCATCAGGAAATATCAGGTAGGAGCTCCTGATCTGTCATCTCTGCGTTTTCCCCCCTCCGTCTTCCCCCCACGTGTCATGTCTCGAAAACCCCCCTCAGATTAAAACACAAAAGGCGATGAACTATGTGATCTTTCTCAAACCTCTGAGCATCTGCCGGAGCTGCTGCTTCCATCCCGCCAGCAATGCGCTTTCATCTGAGGATTCAGTATTCTTTAAAAAAAAAAAAAAAGAAAAATAGAGAGAAAGCAACTATCGTCCTATTTTTGGCAGCTTGTCCCGGTTCGTGAAGCTGACTTTGCCAAAGCGTTTTATTTTTCCCATCGACGTGTTAGACGCTTGTAAAGAGTTAAAAAAGAAAGAAAAAAATCCCACGCATACCTTTCCTGGATTACACGCAGTTATTGCAGAGTGATTCCCCACATTTCCACTTTACCCAGAGCTGAATCACTGAAAACTGACTTCATTTCATTACTTCCAATCCAGATGTCAGTTGATTCACATGTGAGAAATATTCCTTCTGTTTTCAGTGAAAATGTCACTAAGAAAGTTTGACTATATATAAAGTTTGCCATTTATAACATGAAAAGTTAGTTTGACATGAGTGACACCATAAACCCCAGTGACATGCACCTGTTACCTAATTTGCCTTTTGGAATATTAAAAAAGTAGGTGTTCAAAGAGATGAATTCAATAAAAGACACAGTCAGGCATAAAAACAGCTGTCTTTTACTTTACATGGACTCACTTAGATTTTGCATCTCCTTAAGTATCCAGACTATCCAGACTAAGGTATTTTTCAAAACGGGCTGCATACCTGTTGCTCATATTCAACAGAAGATCATGGAGCTTGTTGTGTTGGATTTGGCTAAACAGTGCTGCTGTTTACCAGTAGGGGGCTGTATGCACTCAACATGCGATACTCCTTTTCCAGGGGATTTTTCTTCCCGTCTGGATTCTCCTCAAGGCTACAGCTTAGGTTTTAATTCATGCTCTTTGGTAGAGCAGAGATATGGTTTTTTTTTTTTTTTTATTATTATTATTATGATCTCGTGTGTGGTGGTAATCACATTTATGGTCAAAGCAAGAAAAGAGATTAGTCAGTAAACATCGTCTGCTTCATGAGAAGAAGGAGAAGCAGGGAGACCTGAAGTCAATCCCTCTATTGCCTCTTCCAGACAAAACAGAGATCCTGTGTTGGTAATTGGCAGTGTCAGGCAGTAATGATCGTAGAGCTGCATTATTGTGTTTTAACATGGTTTTGGAATGATGGGAAGGAGATAGTTTTAAGTCTATGTCAGTGATTGTATCTGTTGTGGGAGAGACCGTGTCTTACTTTCTCTATTTATAGTCTTGGATAAATCTTAAAACTGAAAATGAAACACAAACATACACAACATCCAGTGTATATATTCAGAATGTGAGATTTAAAGAGACAAAACTTTGCATCTGCTGTTGTTTTGCTGAAGCAGTAACTTATATTCCATTTATCGACAGCTGAGAAGCAGACGCTTTTAGCAGACTACTCAAATGAAAACTCCAGACAATGTGGGTAGAATAATTAATGTGCAGCTTTTTTTTTCTCAGGCACTTACAGGGATACACTTATTAAAACAGTGCTGTTGCTGTTTTATTATTATTTCATTATTCATCTCGATTTGACAAGGCACTTGAAGCAGGACCAACACGGTCAATTCAGGTGAAACTCTCCTTTCTCTAATATCAGCACAAACATTTCACCGTTTCTATTGTCTGCTGTATATTTAGACTTTTTATTCAATTATTTTCAACATTCTCCAAGGCCGTGTTTCACACTTTTGTTTTGCAGCTGCTTTTATTTAGTTTGACAGCTCTTAAACGGGGTTTGATTTCCCACAGTTGGAACGCAGAGTTTTCGTTGGCCTTGGTTTCCCTGGATGAGATCCATGTATCACAAGAAGGATTTAGGTTCTGTCAGATAATGGTTTGTACATGATTTAGAAACACTTGGACATGCTGTCTTAGTTTTGTCAAGTTTAAAGTGTTTTATCTCAGGAAACACCAACTGTTTGTTGTAAATTCCAGCATGTTAAACAGCCTGTTCAGAAATAATGCAGCTGCATGCACCGCACATACAATTGGATTTAATTTTCAAATAACCTTCACATAAATACAACAGAGGTTAGATATGGGCCTCAAGAGATGGGCTAGTAGAAAGCTCTCAATTATGCCTAATTAGCTGTGCAAATACAAACGTGTGGCGAGCTGCAGGAACAGCGTTAACATTTATCCCTCCATCATTTGCCATGTCATGCCACTGTTATGCCTCCAGATACAAAACGCACAGGTTTAATGCTGCTTGCAGAGGTGGCCTCCTCAAGTTCTGAGCTCCCATTTGCATAAGCTAATTATTTTGACAGCTCTTTGCCTCTGATGAGCTGAGCTATGATGTCTGAGAGCTGACAAATGCAGAGTTGTTTACAGCTGATGCAAAACACAATAGGCTGAGGATGCAATGCATGCTTGAGTGTGTCATTAAAAAAGAAACACACAATCATTTCCGGTAATTGAATCAAAGACTTTATTCTCAAGGATGAAAACGCAGATACTTTTCTTTCGGTTTCTTTTTGTTTGTCTGAATCCGAGTTTCCACTCCATCCCTGCAGCCAGTATTTAAAGTGGTCCCTAAATGGGCCTAATGGGCAGGAGAGTCATAAAATTTATCCACAAACGTAAAGAATCCAATAAACCATCCAGAGTAAAAACCTCTTATAAATGTTTCAGGAATCACACCGGCCTGCTAAGTCGATTCTTTGCAGATTTATTTTTCAAGTCTTTCCCATAAATCTTTTCCTGTTATTTGCCAATCAATGCCTTCTTTTATGTCACAATAAAATAGAATAGATGATACTGATGATGCCAATGACGACATGTCAGTTACAAACTGTGCAGCGCTGCAGCACAACATCCACTGTTCAAGCCAGATCTGAGGTTTGCATGTTCCACCTATGCATGCTTGAGTTTTCTCTCTTGCTGCTTTGGTTTCCTCCCACAGTTCAATAATATACTCTACCTTTAAGGCTGACTGGTAATTCCCAGTCAGTTGGTTATATTACTTATTCCCAATTCCCAGTGAGGGTAAAAGCGATCGTGTGTCTGGCTGTGTGTGACGGACCGGTCCAGGGCGTGTCCCGTCTTCACCCGGAATCCGTCATAGTCCGGGATCTGCTCCAGCACCCTGCTGCGACCCTGACTTTGATAAAGCCGTATTAAAGATGGACGGGCAGATTAAAAAGCAGAAATATTTGGAAGACGGTTCCTAACTGCTTGTGAGAAATGGAGAGATGCTCAGCAGTGCACAATTTCATTCTTACTCTATTCTGTTTGGACAGTTTTAATTAATAATATAGCTTTATTCTGCCATGATGATATCTGTTATGGATTTATTTATTGCAGATGTTGGGTGAATTGTTAATTAGCTGCCTTGAGGAGAGGTCAGCTGTGCTACACACCTCATTACTTGAAGAAAGATACTTGTTTTTGCTCAATGGCTCTTGAGTGCTTCAGCTGGTTTACAGTGCTGGAGTAATGGGTTGCGCAGGGTTATTTATAAAAATCATACTTGCTGTAGTTTTCATTTAACGAGGTGGAGCTCTGTGACTTTCTTCCCACGGATCAGGTCAGTGGGATTGAGCTGCAGAGCAGAAATATACTGTTGTATGTGGGGCTGAACCTGAAAAATGTGTGAAGCCGGCTTCTGGACAGCTTCATTAAAGTCCACCAAGTTGAGTTTGTGATTCCCTTGTACTGGTGCTGCCTGCCTGGTATGTTATACAGCAGTCGACCAACAATGCCGCTCTCCTGCGAGGTTCACCCCTGCGCCTGCATGTCAGACATTAGTTACAGTGTCACACACAGACGATTCTGGTTGATTGTCAGCCCTTTGTTCATAAACACAGCTGCTCCTCCATGCCTCAGCCGGGCCCTGCTCTGGAGCGTCTCCGAGACTTTGCCGTTAATATCAACATCTCCTCACACGGAGCAGTCGGGATTCTCATGGGTGGACGCGGCTCTTTGCTGCAGCTTTCAAACAAAATCGCTCGATGTGCCGCGGCTCCCATTACTGCCGTGCCCACGTCTTGTATTTCCCTTTTCAAGAATAACAATTACCTTTGGGGTTCATCCATAACAACTTTAAAGAATATTATTTGATTTCTCTTTAACAGAACAGTTATTAGCTGTTACACAATCCAGCGCCTTTTTTTCCTCATGTGAATATCTAATACTCAAACTCTCTGTGTTGCCGACTGTGATCTTCACTCGGCTGTTTGTAGGCTGTGAATGTGTGTATTCCCCAACTCCCTTAAACACAACCCAGATCTCAGAGATCTTTACTGTTTGTACTTAAGGGCCCTTGTGAACCTTCGGTATGTGGCGCTATTGTCAAAATTTGTGATTTTTAAAAATAGAAATCCTTGAGGATCTTGAAATACTTGGTCTTACAGCCCTTGTTAACGTTCTTTTTTCTAGGAAACAGGTACTTAGACAGCTTGATGTGAATTTTAAGTGTTATTTTAATATGAACGTCATTTAATAATACAGGTTTTTGGATCTGATTTTCAGTTTTCTGAAACTGTAACTGAGTTAAACCGATCAGTAGCTGATCCTCAAGAATTTAATGCAAAAGCCATAATTTTATGCTCTAACTGTTTAATACACAGCGTGTTGTCTGTCTCATAATTTGATTATGGGTTTGAAATTTACATGAAACTGTCTCCCAGGGAAATGATTGCGCCTCTCTGTTGTTCCGTTTTCTGTCCTCACATTTCCGCAGATTTCAGTAACTTGTTCCATTGATGCGTTTTTAATTCTCCTAACATGTGAGCCAGCTATGCAGAAGACATTACTCTGCAATTAGTAATTTCAGGTCTGTTTGCATGGTAATCACTAATTAATGAAGTGACCTTTGGTTAGAGCTTGTGAATACCGCTGTGAAAAGTCTTGCCCAGCAAAAATCAGTATGAAAATTCAGAGGGGCATTTTTTCAAAGGCCTATTAAGATGCTCTTGGCTCTGCCAAATTGGAAATAAGTCTCCTGCCATCCTGTATACATCTTCAGAGAGAACGGTTAATGAGATGAGAGGGAGATTACACTGTGTGTGTGTGTGTGTCTGTGTGTGCGCTTGTATCAGTTTAGCCTCACTTTGCAGATCTCTCTTCTGCTTTGTCTCTCTGTTGTGGTAGGAAATGACAAAAAATGTTTTGTCTTTCATTGGATGAGACAGACTGTGTGCCTAAGACACCCAAATGAGTTTGATTGCGAGTCGTCCCGCCGAGCAGTTGAGATTTCGGTAAAAGCGATTGTCTGACAGTTGTCTTGACCTGAACAATCTGTCAACCCTCTGCAGGCATTCATGCCTGAAACGCACATGGTCTGCAAGCTCCCCGGAACCGTCCTCAGCACCATGTATGGCGTTTTCTGAGTCGGGTGAAAAGCCTCCCGGCTGGCTGAGGAGACTGCTACTGCACTTTTTCCAGTTTTCAATCAACTGCTGGCCTAAATCAGTAATGGAGGGGGGGGGGGGGGGGGGGGGGGGGGGGGATTAGGAATCACTGCCCTCTCAAGTCTGGAAAGGAACTTGAAAATAAGAAGTTAAAGGATGGATGTGATTGTATGGTGAGGGATTAGAAAAGATACCAAAGGGGGTTGGGAGCAGTGAAATAAATTGACATTCCCAGCAGTACTGAGCATATAGGCATGAAAAGCATTCCCCACTAGCCATGTGTTGACATCATGTTTTCAATGGGAGCTGTGTGAGCCGAGACGAGCCCTGGGGTGCAAGAACGGAGTCAGGTAGAATGTAATCCATCTGAATTTAAGGGATTAGTGATCTGACTTGGTATTTGTGTTGCATCAAGGTATTGCTACATGCTGCCTTTTTACTCTCTGCCTTTCTTGGAAAAAAAAAAATGTTCAGCAATGCTTCTCATGCTAATATCTTTGCAAAAAAAGAAAGATTCTTGTTTGATTTAACTGAGGGAAGTCACATGTGAGATCCCTCCCCTGAGGAAACAGCTTTCCCACTGGATGCTGCAGCAGCGTTGGTGACTGACGTGGACGGGAGAGTCGCGTTATTGTCAACATCGGACATTATTTCTGATATATTGAAGACGCTTTCGGTTGTAGCAGCTGCTGTGGCTTTTCTGTCCTCAGTTGTTACATATGGTGGAGAATAAGTGTGTTTGGTTGTGTTTACTGTTGCGGTTTTTCGTTTTGCCCACAGAGCCTTTTCGCCTCTGGGGAAGAGTGTCTGAATAGAAGTCCCAAGCCTGACACCAATGATAGGGCTCAGAGAGATGAGAGCTTCTCCCCGCTGTGGGAAAACCCACATGGGTACATCATATCGAGGTGTCAAGGATGCAAATACTTCTCACACTGGGGACTTTTTATTTTTGTTTTCCAGACACAGATAAGTACACATGGCTGAGGTGGCTCTCTAAATAAGTCACCCCTCGGAGACGTGGAAGTAAACAAGCATTAAGCACAAATAAACACGGTGTGACAACATTGTCGTGGAAACATCAGTAGCTGTCAACAAATACCAGCATATGTGCTGCCTTTGGTGTCAGAGACCTGACAATGACACTGTTGTACTGTTAAAAAAACACAGACAGACAGTTTCTACCCCCGAAAGGCCTCCGTGGTGGTTTCATTGTAATAAAACCACGGGGGGGTTTTCATGTATCAAAATCAATAGAGCAGATGATTCAACATTCAGACATTTTTTTTTTTTTAAGTACAAAGTCATTGCAAAACATCAGTGGCTAACCTGCAGGTCTTTGAACATTATTCCTGACTCTAAATATAGCGAAGCTTTTGTTACAGAATTCTAAGAGCAGGGAATTGAATACTTTAATAAAAATCCAGACTTTTAAATTGTTTTGCACGTCGAAATAGAAAATCGAGGAGAGGAAAATGTTAGGTCAAATGTTTTAAAAAAGGAGGAGAAAGGTTAGAACTTTTTACAAAAATATGTGAATTCAAATATGCCTTAATGTGCTTCTATATAGCTGTGAAACTTCTTACTGTATTTCGGTAGTTATAAGCTTTTTTATAGTCTAGACCTTTTGAAAATTGAATTTTTCACAAATAAGTCACACTAAGCTGAACATCTTTTTAAAGAAAAATGAAGAAAATCACAGATAGGTAAATTACTGTAAATATCAAACTGAGTAATCTTTCTTTTCTTAGGAATGACTATGCAAAACTTTAAATCCAGTTTACATTCAGTTATATATTCATTTTTATTTCTTACAACAGTGAAGCCCTGCAGAAGATCCCACCATTAGTCCATTGCTGGTCTGGCGGTCTTATCGGCAGTAGTAGGGAGGGCATCCACTGTTGTAACCCTCTTAAGTTGAAAGACAGATGGGATTTGTTAAAAATGTAGTGAGTGTTTAGTGTCTTTAAAACAGCCAAAAGTTTTATAAGTAACACTCACACACTTAAACTCAGAATTGATTCTTCTTTAGCTTTTTTTTTTTTCTTCTCCAACAAGCGATTCTCCCTCTTTTCCAGAGAAAATCAATTAATTCTGTCCTCCAGACGGCAGTAAAATCTGCAGTGTTGCCTTGTGCTCCACGGCCTGAAATATCAGGCAATGTCACACTCACTCCAGACTGAGCAGCAGCCTGTCGAGCGAGTGAAATTCAACTCGTGGCAGCGACGAGGTCTTCTGTTTCATTCTTCTCGACTGCCAGAGGTGGGAGTCTTCAGCCCAAAGAGGACAACTTTCAGGCCTGGATCAATAAGGTGGCTCATTTTTGCTTCTGCAGTCGAGCATTTTTCAATGTGTCATGTGCAAGTATGAACAAAGATAATGTATTTGCTCAAAGCTCTCATTTCTTAATAAAAATAGCTGGATGTTACACACACTTATGCAAAGAAGACAACAAGAAAAAAACATTCCAATCTGATACCCCGTCCCAGCGTATTGTAACGTTTCGTAATTGGTATTCAAGTTCACTTATTTCATTTGAGAAGCACTGCAGTGGGCTGAACAAAAGAGCCCCAACCGCATCTCTCAAGTGAATAGACAATTATGGCTCACCAAGCAACGAGACAAAAGAAAATCACAGTGCCAGGCTTGTAGCATTCACAGTCATTTGTTCTAAATTGTATTTTCAAACAGCAGTAGTTGTTAGTTAGGACAAGACATGCAAAGAAGGCATGCTGTTCCAGTTATAAATTTGACAATTTATACCGATTACATGAGTGCATGACCCAGTTTAGTGTGATCACGTTGGCGGGTTGAGGTGGAGAGACTAATTGGAGATCGTTATTATTTTTATGTTAATGTGAAAATGTAGAGGGCTGATCTTAACCCTGGGTCATATTTCTGGGCTTTAATTATAACATTAAATAATAGCCTTTGCAGTGAAAGGTCTTTAGGGATCTAATGACACTCCCTCGTGTGTCAGAGGTTGGTGTTGTGTTTCTCCACCCCGCATTGCCTCATTTCATTTTCGCTCTATGTAAGGAATGGTATGACTTTCCCTCGGTGAAACAAGGGAGCCTAAATTGTATTGATGACAATGGATCCCATTATAATTTCTCCGTCACGCCGTGAGAGGATATGAGAGGATCAAGCTCCTTTTCTCCCATTTAAATTTAAAGACAGTGCCTTACGCCTGCTCTGAACAACTGCATGCATTTCACACGCTGGGACGGTGGATTTTGTAATATTTTTTAAAGCATAATTTTAATATATATTGGCCTGTAATGAGCCATGCTGAATGTACAACCTGCAAAGTGCCAGAGTATGACATTAGACATCATCTAGAGCTAAAGTGGTACAGCGGGGGTGAACCAACAGATCATTTGAATCACACACCCTTGTGGCTGATGAGAATGGAGCGCGCTCTTGCAGGGAGAGATATGGAGGCTCACTAGGCTCACGCCGCCGACTTGAGTGGGGCCACACAGCGAATCCCCGGGGAGCCCTGCCGTCATGACAAATGTGACAAGCTCGTATAACTTTAATGTCAGGAGAGAAGCAGCTTGAAGTGTTGTCATTTGAGGAATGTTGATGAGGTTGAGGAAGAAAACCTCCAGCCTTCGCGCTTTTAAAAATTCAAGGCCTGTTAAGAGAAAGGAAAGGAGATTTATGCACATTGGAAAGTTCTATGGAGATGGATGAGCTGAGGAGTCTGTGTGTCCAGCGTTTACTTCTTCTGAATCCTTCAGTGTTTTTTTTGTTGTAACTTTCCATTTAAACATGTGCCTTTATGATGTTTCTTGGCACATCCCTGTTCTCTGGATGCTGCAGGGAGCTCCAATCTGAACAGAAGCCAGCCTCGCCTCCTGCTCCCAGAGCCCTGCTGTTTCCTGTCCCCTGTGTAAGCTGCCGGTAAATGAGTGGGCCGGTCATCTCACACCCCGGGGCTCTACCTCGGGCTGCTCAGACCACCAGCTGTTGTGTTTAAGACTAAGTCATGCACCAGTTAGCAGGATGAATCCGGACCGGGAGTTCGAGACCTCGCCGCTGGTCTCCTCCACCTCCTCCGTGGCCTCTGACATTAGACAAACGTGACGAACTGCACGGCGATAAGGAAGAAACACAGTTTCTACAAAACATGTTGAAGATGATGGAGTGGCCTAAATCTTTGAAAACTTTATACCTGTCAATTTCGGGGATGTTAACGGCCGCCATTACAGGCTGGGCTGAAGCGCGATAGCTTCTCTGCAGCAGATATTGTAAATCATGGGACATTGTTTCTCTCTGTGTGGCTGTTTTCATCTGCGAGACGTTCGCCCTGAGAGAGCCTCAGCGTGAAACATTTTGATCCCAGTCTATATTGAATGTATGATTTAAGCGGTTTTCACCAGTATTTTGTGGAGAGGGAGTTCTTTAGAGAACACAAGACTGCGAATAGTTTTCTTGCTGTATTAGCATCGAGCTGAACAAAACGAAATTCTTACTCATTAGTTTTGACTGACAACTTATGACTTAATTCATTAAAAGATTTAACGTAACATAAATTTCTTTCTCCCATTTCCAATTAAATACATATGAAGACATTTGTCACATAAAACCTTTTTTCACATTTACGTTTGTGAAACTAACAAAAAAAGAAAGATGAAAATAAAAAAGACAATTCCAGAGAATACATAATAGAAGATTTGATAAAAATGGCACAGTACCTGGTAAATACGAATTTGTCTGAAAGGTTATACACTACTTACTTACTGATAATGTATAACTGTTTTTCTTCTTCTTTTTTTTCCAGTAAGTCTTATTTCCTGCTGAGTTGGGCTGCTTGATATGTTATTCACACATATTGTCTTTGTTTTTGTGAACTTTCCATCTGGAGGGTTAAATTCCATACCAATCGGAAAAGGATTTGTATAGTTCAGAAACCCTTCGTGGTGTGTGCAACGTCTCTTTTCACGGATGATAAATGGAAAGTCATGTGCCATTATGCTTTATTCCCTCAGGTAACGTTCACTGGTGTGAATTGTGTTTGTAAAATTGGTCACATGCGTTACCTGTGATGGAGGCGTGCAGCTCCACGGTGTGTTGCAGATCTATTTTAATAGACTGGATGCATGACTGAAGCTACCGGCCGTAAGCTCCACTCAAGTGTTTGACTTGTGCCGCGGCTTACCTTTGACATTTAACTCAGAAGTTCTTCTGCTGCACATTGGGTCCAGGTACAAGGTGTTAAGCCTGAGAATAGCCGGGCTGCTCATCTAAGCATTAATGCATAAGAAATTGAGTTAAATTCAGTGAAAGTGCAGAATTAAGTTGTTAGATGGGAGGAATACTAGAGTTTATAAGAAGCTCATGAGGAAACCAGGGTTTCATTTGCCTGTCATGTGCTTTTTTATCATATTTCTGTTGTCCTTTTTTAATAGTTCATCAGATTAGAAAACAATTTTAAATATATTGCAGTCATGAGTCTTTCTAATTTGTAACTATCTTAGAGAAAATACACTTTACTGACTTTATATTCGATTTTCGTCGTAGCAAATGACAACTGAATGGTACAATACTGATCAAGATATTGATTCCATGTTATCTGAGCAACACAAAGATTCTTTTGAATGTGACACACAGAACTCAGGATTCAAACCCTGTTCACATTCCTGTGTTGTTGTTTTTCTTTACTATACAAATGCTGTTCAATCCATGCAATTTTGCTCAGCAGCAACAGCAATCAAGTGTGCCACAATGAAGTGTGGTATCGCTTTAAGTTGACAATTGCTATAATGGTATTCTGGTTTTGGTGTTTTTCTGTCACATAGGCATTGCAATGGACATTGCCTGCAAATCGATGTTTTTCTTTTTCATATTTCCACCTCAGTAATAGCGTTTCATTTAGTTGTTCTACTCTTTCAATCTAAAGCCTGGCTTGTGCTGATCTGTGATTGTGCAGAAATGCCTCCAGTACTTATCACTGTTGCTGAAAATCAGCCGAAGATGTTCAGCTGGAAAAAAAAAAAAGCTTTAAAAATTGGAGGAAAATATCATTTGTTGTCCCTCTGAGAATTCAGCCCAAACAAAAACTTCTGTGTGGTGTGAAACGAAAACACCTCTGTGATGGAAGACATTCTGAACTCACTGAAGATGTAATTAACTCTTATGTCTTCCTGTTATTATTATCTCTCTGCAATGCTCGTCGGTTCGTATTAATGGAAACAAGCTTTAATTGCAAGCTAAACAGTTAACACATCATCTTTATGCACTCAGAGTTCATTTATCTGCATTGCTGTCATGTTTCAAGTATCCAGGCTGTCAGAATTAAACAAGGTTAAAGTTTACATCAGATTTTTTTATTGAAACGATCTGCCACTTTCACAACATGGTGCTGCGTTGCACCGCTTCCGAAATGTTCCACATCTTCATATCGTTGTCACACTATTATTTTTTTTTTTTTCTTAACCCTGGAAGTCATCTGAAAGTTAGACAATTTTTCAGCCATCTCCCAGCTCGGTAACATATGGCTGAGACGATTGTGGGAATTATCTGTGTCATCTTGTTTGGACATATTCAATTTGGGTCTCAAGCCCCAGTGGAAATAGTTGAAAGTGGGTGATTTGGGTGATGGAGAGGAGATCCAGATGGCAGAGCAGCAGTAAGATCAATCGAGCCTGATGCATTTTTCCCACTTCAACATGCAGACAGATGTGATTCAACACAGTAATTGGGTTTACTTCCAGTTCAGAGATTTCTGTTGACAAGTTGTAACACCTTAGAACGAATTTGGAAGCAGGATAGTAAATACCGTTAAGTAGGTTTTCTTCCATTGATTATTCTGTCGTGACAATAAATCATCTTGATCTTGTCAGAGGTTTCAAAAGTTTAAAGAAATGAGGTCGGTGTTTTGACTTGATTGTTGTGATTGACAATTTTGATAAAGTTTTGATACTGCTTTTTCCAAGAAAATAACAGGGCTGCAGCTGATTTTTTTTTTTTTTTTTTTTTTTAATTTTTATTTACTTTGGGATTAATGTTATTCAGTATTTGTCATAATATTGGGGAAAAAATCATGAGAGTAAAAAAAGCACATTTGAATAGAAGAAACTAATTCTTGGATCATCTTGTCTAAACAGATAACTTTTCTTTTGAGAAACAGATACCAAATATTTAATATTTTTGGCTAAACTGCACAATGTCAAGTTTAATCAGTGCATGCATAAACCTGTTTTTTATGCTTATTTATATTGTAATCACTAAAAACCGAAGACCGCCTCAATATTTACTGATATATTCAAGTGACAATGTAATTTCATGACGTCCAAATGGTAAAAATCACCTGACATCACCTGACCTGATTATATTTGTTATTGCTTAGCTTCATTTTGGGGCTACACATGATTGCAAGAGGTGATAAAATGAATTATGTGGTTAATTGAAGGAGAATTAGATTACTGAGAGAGCCATCTGACAGTCGCTAGCCTACTTTCTCTTTGAAAAGCGAATATGACTGAGATTGGAAGAATGCTTCTTTCTACCTCCACAATGTCTTTCAATGCAGGAATCCTTCATTATCTCGATTTTAAAAGGCAACACATCATCTGGAGTATTAAACCAGCTACAAAAACTTCTTTTTCTGCCCTAAGCGGTCTTTTTTTTTTTTTTTTAACAATACAGAGCCTTCACACAGTCTTCCATCTTTCAACAAGCTCTAATTGTATTTGTGAGTGTGATTGAGTTTCCGTTTGCCCTCTAATCTAGGTCATGTCAGCTGAATAAAAGGCCCGCTAAATGTGCCGCAGCCCAAATAAAGAAAGGACAGTCACGGCCCAGATGGGAGAGCTCTCTAAGCTGTACCTGAGTCAATAGATCTCGAAGATAGAGGTGTCAACCTTTCACAGGGAACTGAGGCATCGACAGCCATTTAGCTTTTGCTGTCCAGCGTGGTTTTAGTCCAAAGAAAGTAGATTGTGAACCATCAAATTGCTTTTTTTCCCCCCTATATTTGTTAGGTTAACTTACACTTACCACAAAAGAGTATGGAAACAGAATGCTAATGCATTGAAATTAATGCATTTCACAATAAAAAAAAATAGTTATTTCAGTTTAAAAAAATATGAAGTCCAAAAAAAAAAATAATAATAACAACCCAGCATACTCCACTTGAGTGTACAAACTGTCACTGGCCACTACTTCCTATGAGGCAGTCGACTCATGCTGCGAGACACTTCTTTCAGAGAAATCCTCTGGAAGTCCTGTTCTTTAGAAACGTCAGTCTTCGTCTGTGACACATCATAGATCTTCACTGTGTCAATATAGCAGCCTTTCAGCTCCAACTTTTGGAGGAGAGAGAAGTCGTAAGGAGCCGAACTCCAAACAGTAAAGTGTGGATGGATGTCACACGTGATTGGTGGATGAGATAAACAAGAGCTTTTAGCACACTCAGAATGAGCGATAGCTGCCGTTGCTCGACACTGAGCATTGTTTTGCATGAGAAACAGTGCTGCATACAACACATCGCCTGTGCGTTTACCTCTGGGTATGTGAGGCTTTATATGGGAGGAAGTGATGGATTTCAGACTGAATCATTGTTAAAAAACATGGAAACTAAGTTTGAAATAAATTGAATAGGTAGTGGATTTCACTTGCAGACCTTGTTTAAGTGAATTGAGATGTTATAGTGAGGCTGTGTGTTGCTTTACATGGCAGCTGGGCTCAAAGAGCAGTGAAGAGGCAGCCGTCCAGGGCCAGGTCTGAGTGGGACTGGAGTGAGAAGGTGGTGGCAGATCAATGCTAATAAATGTGATTCATTCAAGATGGCACTTCCTCGTTATTGAGCGTGAATCTGCTGTGGCGTGAAGCCCCGACCGTCAGGCTGCAGTCCTAAGAGCAGAGACACAAGCCCTGATTTAATTGTAAATGTAGGTTACTTGCATAATACCTGCTGTATGGAGTGCACTTAGGTCTTTTAGACTCTTTCTAGCAAATCGTTTTCATGGGAACAAACTTGGAATAAATCTCTCCACAGCAGCTCTGAGCACAATAGATGAGGCCGTACTCTGCAGCAATTAATTTAATTTACTGCATCATTACGTCTTCTTTATGAATTTTCAGCGTGGGTGAGTAATTATTTTTCTTTCTCTCCATTCCATGATATACTGGCTGACTTGGCTCACAGCATTGGTGAGAACGTCCTCACTTTATAAATGCTGGCAAGAGTGGTCAAGAGATGTACCAGATGGCACGGCCCATATGCAGTTTGCCCTTTGGCCAGGTAGACTAATGAATCCTTTTGGGAGTTAATCTGGCATATTAGACCCTCCACGGGCACAAAACTCGCTCTTTTCCCCCAGCAGCCCGGAAATATCTTCAGCATTTCCATGTGACACATGTTTTCAGTAATAGAGACATACTTTTTAAAGTATTTTTCATGTCAAATTACCCTAACTTGTAAATTATGAATAATTCACACATGAGTGGTCAATATTCTTCCCTATGAGAGGCATGAAGAAAATGTGACTACTGTGCAGAGCCGAGCTATATTTATTTCCCAGCTCTGCAAATGAATACATCTCTTATTAAAAATCAGTATTATATGGTTTTCAGAAGCTTTTGTTCATGCAGTGCTTATGTCAAGTTCTTAGAAGTTTTGTCTGAATATGTTGATTGAATATCTAAACTTTCAACACAACAAAGATGGATAAATGCATGAGCGGCTGTGGATGAAATGGGAAGGTAAAGCTAGAAATACAGTGTCATTATTATCAAAATAGCAGGTGCAGTGATTACATTTAAGTTTTTTTTTCAGCTACTCCTGCTTGCTTATTAAATTATTGATAAATTTTTATTACAAAAATGACTCCAATATCATATCACACTAATGGTGAGTTATATTACATTATTGGTTGCATTACAATGAAAATAACCAAAATTATTACATTATTGGCTGGTATTATGCTGGTGGCCATTCGTGATTGTTACATTCCACCTTCAGGATAAAAGCGGCCGCAGTGCAGGTATTAATAAAAGTTAGTTTGATTTGTCAGCCGTGTTTCTCTGTTTTTTCCAACTGCAAATGGATTTCTGCTGCAGTGGAACTGAACACCTTCACAAGAACAGCAAAGGTCTTCATAACAGCTTTCATGGAATTTGTGCTGGTTTCTGTAGGCTTAACTTGAGACTCCGGTGTGGTCAATTTGATAATATCAATAAAGAAAAAAATACAATAGAAATTAAAAGAAATCTTGTGTTTGGAAAAATATGTGTAAATGAAGTGTTGTTGTGGAATGAGAATTTATAGCAGGAAATGTGGCTGTAACCGAGTAGGAGATGGATGGTGAGGGCTCTACATTGACAGTGTGAAAAGATTGCTTCAGCTATCGCGGTCCCAGGTTGGTCTTTTGTCAGCATGCCACTCAGATGCAATAAAACATGGAGATTTAATGGAGATGTATGAGGGCAAGCACAACCTAGGAAATTATTCTCCTGTTTCATCGGCCTATCTCTATCATATTTGACAAGGTTTAAGACTAAAGGTAAGATTATAGTTTTGCTTTTATTGTAATTCAAAGTATATTTACAACTCATTTTTTTCATAACCAAAACTTTTTTTTGCCACCAATATTTCAATATAGCATGATGTAACTGTTACCACTGATTTGTTTTGTTTTTTTTAATCTGTCAATCAGGCAGTAATTCTGTTTTATCCTGTTTCAACACAGCACGGTTTCGGAAATAAATGATATTATTTTAATAAAACAAACTTTCCATTCCATTGTAGAATAACTTTCAACACCCACTGTTAGAAATAGCCTGATATACCCTCCTCTTAACTTTGGTAAAGCTTGTACTGTGACGGAATCGCTCACCGGTGTCCCGTTTGATTGTTGTATCAAATCTACGCCTGACGTGATCCACTACGTCTTAGAGGACGCCTCAGGACCCCCTTAACTGCGGCTTTGAAGCTTTATCCTCAGGTTTTCCTTTGAAGGTTTATCATGAGTTTGCAAAGTGACTGAGACTAATCGGAATTCAACCCGACACCCTGTGACTATTGAGGTTCCACACCTTGTAGCACAACAACATGATGTATAGACCCGCCTGCTGCCAGCCGTTTAGCCCAAGACCAAATGGATCAATTATTGAGCCAACACCGGTCGGGATTGCATGTGTCTGTGCACAAACGTTCTCTATCTGCTTCACTTGGAAGCTTCACATGTGCACTTGCACTGCATTGAGCTATTTGAGAGCACGATAAACAACATGCTTCCACTCAGTTTCGCACCTTTTGTTCCTGGTATGTGTCCATCCTCACTTTATTTTTATCGGGAATGAAAAAAGAAGCAGCAGTCCCCCCCCCCCCCCCCCCCCCCCCCACCCCAGCCCCCCAGCCCCTCCTGCTGCAGCACTATTCATAATAATGCATGAGATTTTTCTTTGACACAATATATTTTCTCACTAAAGCCAAACGTTTAAGAGAATTTCACTTGAAGCACTTGTCTGCATTTTAAAGCCTCCGCTGTGGAGCTATTTCTGCTATTTCCGCATCTTCTGCTTGAGAAGAGGAAACAATCAGGGTTTAACCTCGTCATTCCTCTGTCATTTATGCAAACGAGGAAGAACGAAAGCGAGTTTTGTCCTTTACTAATAACATACCACAGCTTGTAACCTAATAGATAGCATGTTTGAGTGGAATTTAAGTAATGTGGTATCAACAAGGTCTCATAAATCACAGCTTCACCCTACAACTTCCAGTACAGTCTGTGTTCGATCTGTTTTATGCTTTAAAATCAAGCATTCCCACCATGATGTATCACTGTACGTCAGTTGAGTATGTCATCGTCTAAATATGGTTTTAGAAGATTATTGCAATTACATGCTAATGTTTGAGGTGAGTAATTCTCAGGGTTTATTTTCAGCACAAAGAATGTGCACGACTTAAAAAAAAGCATTTTTACACAAAGGGTCTGATTTTCTGAATTCTGAAAAACAAAAACATTCAAAGCTGTGTTTTTTTTTGTTTTTTTTTAAGATTTTTGCTGTATATTGATGAGATGCTAATTAAGTCATAGCAGAAGCTCTTGGAGTTACACACTGTGCCTGAACCCGTTAGTCAGATCTTTTCTGTTGTCATGTGATTAAATGTGGAGCTTTTACACTGGTAAGACACAGCCTGTATCAGTTTACTGTGCCAGAGTTCAAACAATTGTGCAAAAAGAGGTCTTATTTCCCTTTGTCAATTTTCCTATTGATTTAGAAAAATAAAAAATACTGGTTATTTTGTCTTCTGCAACTGTATGTAACCTCATGATGATTCCCCCAAAGTTCTCATCCAAGTGTCGAATTGATTTTCGTAGAAATAGCTTCTTGAAAAATGTACAATAGCACAGAAACTTTAAGTTTTCATATGCATTATACTCAGAAGCTGCGTTATTGAATAAGAGGAACAAAGTCATCTCTGATGCAGGACGGCGGCCAAAACCTTCACTTTGGCATTAATGGAAATGTAAAATGTTGACATCTGTAATCGAGGAGTCCACCGTTGGTGTAATCTGAACTATAACCTCCCGGTTCCTTGTGAGAGAATGTCACCTTTTACATGCCAAAAGAAAGCCTCAGTGGCAGTCGCTGCACTTCAGTTCATCTGAGGCACATCTCACCTCAGATCTGCCGCACGTCTCTGGGGAATCTGCTTCAGTTGTTGAACTGTCGGCTCTGCTGACAATTTTAATGAACCGCTGTTAGAAAGGGTAAAAAATGTGCCGTCCCTTTTGCCTGCCCATTAGCTATGATTGCAGCATATGCTGGCATACGAAACCTCAAACACTCTGAATACATGCTTCTTTAACATCAAGGGATACGAAGTCAAAAGGAACTGAGGCCAAACGCAAGGCAACAGTGAAAAAAGAAAAAAACGGCACAGCAGATGATGTTAGTTCTTTAATCTCTGCATGATCGTACCTTCAGGTCAATCCACTCTTTCTCAATGACCTAAATATTCCTCACTTTGTTAGTTAGCAGATCAGAATGTTCTGCTGCTCAAACATGTATCAAGTCATAATAATCTTAAACATAACATTAGTAATATGTGCAGGGAAGTTTAGGTTCTGTCAGAGGCGCACTGGCTCCTCTTTTCCCCCTTCCCCGTTCATCAGCATCGAGCCGGACCTGTGTGTGTGTTTGCCCGAGATAGTCAGCAATTTTATCTAATTACAATGCTATGCTTCAATCATGCTTTAGAGCGCAGAGAGATAGAGATCCAGAGGGCATAAACACATCTGCGCATCAAAGAAACTGAACAAAACAAGTAACGTGTGATTGCATCTATAAGCCAAACAATATTTCTTATGCCTCGCTTACTCTTGATTAAGGAGCTTTTGAGCTAATGCCAGAATGTTTCACTTTAAAGCCCCAAAGAAGATTATCATTTGTCCTTAATTATCCTGCCGTCTGTAATTACATACATTTAAGTCTTTGATCATCTCGCTCTGGAGGATCCGCAGCATCTGCACTCGCAGCAGCTCAGAGGACACTGCAGTACGTTTATCTGGCTGGCCGTATGATGGACAGCTTTTCTGTGTGCTCCATTTCACAGCGACTTCCAAAGTCTGCTGTCATAAGTCACAGGTAATCCTGTGTGTGAATAATGTATTATACATGTGTGTATGCTTGTGTTCACTGATCTCTGAATCTGCGATCACATTGGAAGTGTAATGAATCATGAATGTGGGCAGACATGCCCGGCTCAAACCTTAAGATACTTAAGTGTTGCTTCATATCCAAAAGGAAACATACTTTTCCTCGATATGACAAAAATCTAATTTCACGTGTGTATCGTTTTGATCATATTCGCTCTTTCATCAGTGTTGTCACAACACTTAGCTGATTCTCGGCTCATCTAAACTTGGATTACTTCTTGTGTGTTAAGAAATGTAACAGATATTTGTGTCCAAAGTGAAGAGCCTCTTCAGGTTTTTTAATAAATATAAGCAGAGTAGTTTTTTTTTTTTTTTTCAGCAGTGGGAAAATAATTGGTTCCAGTGCTCATTTCGCAAGTCATTTTAACAGATGCCACAGACTTGCACTGGGATGGTTTCCAGTTTTCCACCTCACTTGCAGCCATTGATGATGTTAAAATTAAAATTGTGATGTCTTCTTTCACTTGTTTCCTCTAAGTGCTCACATTTTCACGGCTCAGACTTTTTCACAATTCATCATGAAGGCTGCTACTTATGCAGACCGGCAGTAACTGTGGCTCTGCAACAGATTGTTTTGACTGATTGTGTTTCTTAACCAAATGGGATTCTGTATTGAATTGCATAAACAAGCATACTGTACATAACAAAAGGTACAAATGTAGCATAACTTCAACATTTTCTTATTATTATTGTTAAATCAATTGTGGGTTGTTTTTTTTTTTAATCTGTTATTTTATTTATATATTTTGAAACATACAGAAATCCGCAAAATAATTTCTGTTGTTTTGCATATTATTGTAAAAATTTACTGTCATTACGCATTCATGTATTTTACCCTTTGATCTATGGCTTTAATGATTTTTTTAGACGTTCATTCATTATAGTAGGTGGCCAGGTGAAAATCCTCACACACTCTAATATTAAACCACTGTCCTTGTCTTTTTGTTGCATCCATTCCGTCCTTGGAACTCTTTGTATTGAGCCTTATGGGTTCTTTGCACCCTGTCGTCTTGCGAGAATGTTGAGCGTTGACAGTGGTTTCAGAATTGTTCCCGAGCATAAAGCAGCCAGCTAGAGCAGGTCTGATTTCGTCCAGTGAGCTAGAGTCCCATCTAGATTTCGAAACGATCAGTTCCTGAGTTTACTGAAGTAGGCTACTGTTTGTTTTGGTTCTTTAGAAAGATCCCTCATCTTCAGAGAAAACGAGAGCAGGAGATGTGTAAAAATATTGAACGCGGTTGTTGCGTTATTTTTGAATTACTGCTATTTATACCCTCCTGTTTTGTTATCTGTATTATGGAAAGCAGCCGGAAAAATAGACAGCTCAGAAAAACGGAGAGAAGGAGCAACATATCACAAATTCAAAGCCACAACATTATAAACATGCAGCTCACACACACACATGCACGCACGCACGCACGTACGTGCCTGCTACTCACAAAGTCCTATTTTATGCTGGTTTATGTAACAGCGGCATCACAGTTTTTAAAAGAGGAAGTAGCTGAATATGTCATAATATGTGTTTATGCAAAAACAAGCCTGAAAGATGAATAGAGAAGTGCACAACCTGCTCAAGCTAAAAGCACCGCACATTCCTTTCAGGTGTCATTCACACTTAAGAACAACTCTGCCTTCTATTGATTTCTCTGTTTTTTTTCCCCAACCTTTAGTGACCAGCAGTGGTATTCCACCTACTTTGACAAGTTAAGTCTATTTACTGCATCAACAGGAACTTCTAATTGAAACTGACATACTTCAGAGTGTCAGGGTCTCCGATTGCAAGAGAGTATTCTTAGTTCCCATTCACTGGTTGTTTTCCACAGCGAGTGCTGCAATTCTATATCCTGATAAGCACTGACCTGCTGGCCCAGGCCAGTCCAATGTTGTCTCTGCTCAGCTTCAAAAATTTGGTCACACACGCTTTGCTAAAGACAAAATATTATGCTCCTTTAGCTTTTTAATGGCACACTGCTCTTTAAAATGACAGCATACTCATGCCTCAGCCACTTCATTGGGAGTACGTATTCATGGGCAAAAAGCTCATCAGTGGATCGCATGACAGCAACTTGGTGCATTCACAAATGTCGACATGGTCAAAATGGCTTTCTGAAGTTCAAACTGAGTGATGAGAATGGGAATGAAAAAGGTGATGTCGGAGACTTGAAACGGTCGTGCTAAATATTCATTGATATAGTCGGGTTTTCACACACATCTGTTTCTAGAGTTTGCAAAGCATGATCTGACACCAATATCCTTCCCTTTATGATCACAGTGTACCCATCGTCTGATGGCTTCTTCTAGAAGGATTACGTAATGCACAAAGGTCAAACCACCTCAACCATCTTTTTTTTTTTCTTTTTTTTTTTTTTATCATCTTCTTCTTTTTTAACATAATTATGAGCATACTGTACTCAAAAGGCCTCCAGTCAGCAAATTTCAGTCCAAAAGAGCTCTTTGGAATTTGGTAGAACTGACATTGTGGATGTTCAGTTAATGATTCCACAGCAAAATGCTGCCAAATCTAAACCACATTCTGAGGAATGTTTTCAACGTCTTGATGTATTTGTGGCACCAGACACAACAAGTCATGCACATCAGACGTGAAGGTCAGTGGAAAACATACACTAAGACTATGAACATTTATATGTATTCTACATACTTTTTGCAGGATCATTTTTGCTGTTAAAAGCTTCGACCGGCTTCGCACAATTTTGCTTTTTAGGTTTTTCACCAAGTGAAACTTGTCATAGCGGAAAATCAAGCGTGACAGCTGAGGAATGCTATCCGAAGACACTGTAGCCACAGAAACAAAAAAAAAAAAAAAAAGAATCTGAAGAACCACCAAATAAATATTCTCTGCTTTGTTTCATCCCGCTCTGTGCTTCAGAGGGTTGAGATTCTCTGGCCAGGAGGTTTGTGCTTTACTCTGCAGTTATGGGTTTGTGTTGAACTGTTGATGGTGCACCTCATTACCGTAGCTGGGTGCCTCTCTGAGGACTGATTAAGGATTGAGCACGTTTGAGAGTGCCAGCACGTACATACTGCATCTTCCTTGTTTCATTATCCATGCACCGTCCCTTCATCTATAGCTTACTGTATATGTATGCAGAGCACCAGTACGTGTGCCAGCGCCTGCATTGTGTAGCGTGGAAGGAGTTCTGGAGGAATGCCTCACAATCTGAGTCTCGCGTGCGCTATTTCTTTGCTGGCACAGCAGCATCCATTCCGTCTTTCTTTTTCAAATGTTAATAGGTAGTACTCAAAAACCTCAAATCTTTCATGCAGCTGCTTGGCATACTGTTTTCAAAAATCTCTGATAATGATGTGCGAGTCTTTCAGTAGCTGTTACACGCTAATTGACTCATTAAACATTTGCAATAAGTCACGTAATTTTCTGAAGGATTTACACAGTTGCTGCTGTGTTCAGCAAAACACATTTGCTGGTTGCACAGATGTTGCAGCAGGAAAAGAAATCTGGTGAAGATGCACTTTCATACAATAATTGTTTGACAGAGCCAAGCAGCATTGATTGTTGCCATTTTTAAGCAGTATTTAAGAAAGATTTGTCATTGGTTTCGAAAGGAGCATAGCTGGTCATCAGTGTTTTTTTTTTCTTTTTGTAAACTTTACTCAAGCTTACTAGTTTTACATTTTTGACAGTTATTTTTCATTTGAAATGAAAAAGTGAATATTATTTGAAAAAGCTTGATGGAAATATTAGTTATTTTTGTAGATCAAGGGAGACAAATGTTATTTTTGTGTTTTCTCTACTGACCGAAGCAGTTTTGTTCTCTTGTAGGTGCTTTTTTTTTCAATCTGATCACTGAAGTGTTGCCAAAATCATAGAATGCTTCAGCTCCCCCTGTGACCCCAAACTGGATAAAATGTTAGAATACATCTGAGTTTGGGTTTATCCAGTGCTTTTATAATGTCAACAATTTAAAAATTTTCTGTTGTTTTTTTTTTTTTTTTGTGCGTAAATGGGTGGGTAAGTCAATGTTTTTAAGAGTGCAAATATGTAAAAAAAAAATGGCAAATAAGTCATAACATAAGTCAGCTATTCAACAGCATTCCGAAGGCATCAACAGAACTGTAAATGAGCCCCTAACAACTCATAAAATAGGAGTTTGTTCTAAAACTTTGTTCAGTCAACCTTCTTTCTGTCATATTTTTCAGTGTTTGCAGATTTAGTCTCTCATGGTCAAGTCTCTGTTCACCTGAGACTGTTGATTAAAGGCTTTACATTGCCTGCACACAAGAATATCACCTTTTTCTTGATTTCTGGTCAATTCTGTCTCAACTTTAAGTCTTCCTCAGGTTTCTTCTGGAATGTGTGGACATGTTTCCAGTGCCACTGGTTTGTGATGGTCCCACTTTCAGATACTCGGAAACACAGGCTGGGTTGAGCCCAGTTTAAGTTTGATGGTGTTTTGCATTATGGCTGTAGAGAAAAATAATTCAGTTTTTCAGGCTTTGAAATCTTTTTTTTTTCTTTTAATCTCTTTTTATGGTCCAACTCTTTTTACTCAATAAACATACCTCTCATTTCTCACTGAGGCAAAGCTGCATTTGTGAGTTCCTTTTTAATGAGTTTTCAGTGATGTGTGGGAATTTATTTGCTCAATGTTGGTGCTGAAATACCTACAGACTTGTAGCTCAATTTTGAAATGTTGTTTGCTGTGTGCGCTCACTAAATAGGTGTCTCACTAACTTGGTGTGCTTCAGTTATATTGCATACTGTAAAGCAAGGATAAAGTTCTCAAACATAAAACAAACTGTATTCCCTTGATTCAAACATCTAAATGCATAAAAAAACTTCATAAAACCTTTAAGATATGTGTCTTTCTGGGCTAAATACTTGAGAAATGCATGTTGCTGAAATAACATCTTGATAATTCAGCATCTGCCCAGGAATTTTTTTTTTTTTTTTTTTTAACATGCATAAAACTTTGGTTTGCTTCTTAACATGAAGTATCCTGATTCGTAGTGATGTAAAACACTTGACTTTTTGTTTAGAGATCGGCTTCAGTGAGCCTAATGTATCCAAAAGGAATGACAGGTCCTATTGAGTTATTTTAAAACGATGAAAAGTTTATTTTACTTAATCTGTACAGTGTTTGAACTCTTTAACAAATGTGAATCATAAAAGAGCAAATCTTGAATGTTTGTGTTGAACTGTGTAAACTACATCGTAGGGACATTTGTGTGAGGTGCAGCGTGCTCTGATGTGGTGTTGCTGTTTGGCAGTGAGTCACTGTGGGATTAAGGCGATGGCAGCCACCTGAAGCTCATCATGGATAAAAATCTGCATGAAGGGTGGACAGGGAGGAGCGACACGGACACACACACACACACACACACACACACACTCTGGGAGAGAAGCAGCCAGAGAGCAGAGGACTGTGCGGGTCTCGCTGAGTTCTGCCGGCTCACCACAGCCTGCTCCTGCTGCACTCAGGGTCATTTCCTCCACCGCCCTCATGTCCTCCACCCATTGCGCCTCCCGTGCTCCACGTTGGATGACGGAACCCAACTCTCCACAACACCCATGCTGTCCTGCTGCTGTCCCGGCCACACAGTCCTCTGCAGCATGCTCTAGTGCTGTTTATCTCCCAGTGTGCCTCTGTGCTTTTTTTTTTTTCTTCTTTTTATTCCAGGGTGCCACAGTTGTGAAGAACATAGATTTGTGGGATGAGCAGATCTAAATTTCTTCCTTCATGCTGCTTTTTTTGCTGCTGTTGCTACTGAATCTTTTTTGTTTTTGTTTAGACATCTGGAAGTGCACTTCACTTTGTTTAGATATGATTTATACATTTATATAAATAGAGTTGAAGAATGTTGTAGACAGGCATGTAAAAGGGAAAAAAATGAGCTGTTGGACAAATATTGAAGTGTCTAAAGAAAAAAACAATGTTAAGCTTTTAACTTTTAAATGATCTTGACGTCAAATATTCATCCACCCAACCTGAGAGTGACTCCTGGCTGAATGGGGCACTTTCAATTCTTCACTTTCTGTCCAACTTTGTCTACTTTTGGTCTTCTGGTGGTTTTGATAAATGCATAACGCTCCATTTTGTGTTTAACAGCAAACAACACACAGCCAATAAGTAGGTGGTGGATGTGGTGAAACATTAAGCAGCTATAAAGAGCTTTCAGAGGTGCGAGAGTGAGATTAAGAGTTACTTCGATCGGACATCATGTAATCCTGTCTGCAAATTGTGAATGTTCTGGTAGTTTAATGGACGTGCACACAGGAAATTTCTGATGACAATTCAATCGCATGCTATTGTTTTGTTTCCACTGTGTTGTCCTGTCATTGAGTGGGGGAACAAAAATCAATAATTGTAGTTTTATTGCAGCCAGCAGTGCTAATACCTTTGGCTGACGACAAGGCTCAGTTAGTTAAGCCCCTTAAAGCTTCCTCGTGATTCCAGACTATGTAACAAACAAATGTAATTGTTTGACTTGACGTTGCACTTTCTACACCCGCCAGCGTCTCTGTTTCATAATGTTCTGGTTTCAATGAGATGTAACACTGATGTATGTAAGCGATCTGTCGACATGGCAGTGCTTTATGCTGTCTCTGGTATAAGGTCAATCCTGCCTGCTCTATCAAAGTTACTCGCCGTTTCAGATGATTGCAAGTGACCCACAAATATTATTCTTCCCCATTTGTTCCAGTCTGCCCCTCTTGATAGCCTCAGTGATGAGAATCCTACAATCACAGGAGAAGTGTGATCAAAGTCTGGGCCCATCCTTTTGAAAAAAAATCCAAATCCCGTGACAGTGATGTGTGTAAAAATGCCTCTCCACGTCTGTGTCTTCTTCAGGTGAGCACCTGCGTGTCTGTCCTCAGGGATACACCTGCTGCACATCTGAGATGGAAGAAAAGCTCAACCAGCAGAGCAAACTGGAGTTTGAAAACTTGGTGGAGGAGAGCAGCCACAACATGAGAACAACTTTTGTCTCCAGGCACAAAAAGTTTGATGGTAAGCTCCACTCATTGCATTTCTTTTCATCTTTTTTTAGCAAACAGATGCTGTGAGACATATAAATAGTCATCCCAGACACCGTCGCTACAAGTCGAGCGTACTCCAGACAAGCGCTGTCAAGCTTATAAATACAGCCTACTGATGACGTGATTAATAATTACTATGGGTGGTGTTAATAAGACATGAGCACATTGTTTCTGAACATAGCTGATCAGCAGCCTCCCTCTCGGCTCTGGATTCATGTTCTCGCCGTCTGTGGGGTTGCCTAGCTGACGATCGCTGCCGTTTCTTTCACACTCTTGAGCGGAATGCGATTGTTTGATTGACTGACAGCGTGGCGCTATGTGCGCTATGAAGGTAGTCATTACAAATCTGCCCACATTATCACATGAGGAGATGGTCGCTGATTGGCATAAGGAGCAGGTCAAGTCCGCTGATCGGCAGCTGTGTGAACAGGAGGTGTAGTAAATGTTGACCCGGCTGAGTCACGTAGTCCAACCGTCGTTATGATTGTAAGTATAAAAGTGCCATTCTTAAGGGATGAGCAGACTGTGTTGAAAAAATTTGCAAGAGAATCACTGAAGTATCTGCAAGTTACGGGGATTGTTAGCTGGCCTTTGTGGATCTTGATGTTCATGTCTTGTTGCTAATATCTCGACACCTCAGCCGGATGAAGTTGGGGGAGAAATGCAGCCCATAGTAATTTCAGTCAGTGTGAAAATTGGTCACATTTCACTTCAAAAATCGTAATAATGGGTCACTTTCATTGTGAAAACAGTATTTGTATGATTGAAAGTCAATCCGTCTGCACTGCATGAGGACGCAGCAGATTTTTGATGCTTGCGCTGTTGATGAACTGTTATTTTAATCTCTGCCTCCCAGCGGTTAATAAATCACTTTTATTTCATATATAAATCAACAGTTTATCATGAGTATAAATTGACTGGCTTTGCTGTTATTTATAAAACTTGTAGATTTATTATATCTGTTATGCACAGACTGAGTGATCAAAATACAGCTGTAATGTTCGACTGGAGAATGTAGTTGAGACAGTGTATTTGTTCTTTGTGAGTAAATTTAAAGGTAACTCCAACAGAACATGAGTGCCGGGTCTAGTCTGGTCTGGTTAAAGTGCTCTCTGCAGCCATTGTTTCTACCCTGTGAAAGCATGCTTCTGTGGGAAGAACTGTCACTCTGTATCACCGCCGTACCATGTGGATGAGTGAAAACACTTCCCCGCATGGCTTCTGCCTTCATTTGAACGAGACTGCACCAAGCACAGCTTTTAGACTCCTCCCTCCTACTGGGCAGAGATGGAAAGGATCAAAATACCTCGACTTTCTTCAGGTGTCTGTGTTCTTCTTGAGAATTTATTTGAGCAATGAGATTTTATTTTTCCATCCTTCACTCCAATATTAACATTAGTGCTTTAAGTTCTTCCATATTTAAGACCAGATCAAAGGTGATGGTACAGATGGTGACGGTTATCAGTCTGGAAGCTGATGAACTGAGTGATCAGCTCATTGCCTGCTTGTTTTTTTTTTTTTTTTTTTCATTAGAAACTAATTTAGTCTCCAACGTTATGATTTATAACTATGATATACTTTGAATCGTACATGTTTGTCTTTTTTAATGATTTAGTTGGAGTAGTCACACTGGAAAATATAGTTTTGTAGTACCTACAAATTCCAGCTGTTCTCTTATATTTGAGCACCTTCCAGAACTTGTGCTGTATTATTTTTTACTTCACTAATTAAAGTCAGTACTTTAACTTATGGCTCAGAATTATCTGTAATTATATTGAAGTAAAGATTAATTTTTTTTTTTTCTTTTTTTAATTCAGGTGATGTTTATCACATTTTGCATGCATGGTATTTGCTCGAAAACAAATGCATGCAAAAGAAATAGTTTGGAACATGAGAGGATTTACTTCAGCACTGAAGTATAAGGCTTCTTTTTTTATTTTTTCGGAAATATGCAAAGTCGGAATAACTGCTAATTGCAGCATAAAAAACCGATGTGGCTGTTCTACTGTGGAGACATAAGTTACACAACATTTACCGGGTGGTTTGAAATGTGTCGTGAAATATTTTAAAGAATGGAGTGATTTTCTGTACTAATCACACCATCTCACATGTTACCTCATTGCCCATAATGTGTAACACTAGAGACACAAATTGCCTGTACAACTCCATTTCTTACATATGCACATATCACAGATCCACTCAGCGTCACATCCGTCTCCGTGTGTTAACTTTCATCCACCTCATGGGGTTTGAATCATCCCTCATCAATTTTAAATGCCCTCATTTCTGTCCCCAGTTATTTATAGGGCGCTATTATGAAAACCTTAACTTACTTTTTGATTACCGACTGCTTCCTCTGGAGGCCTGTGGATTTTGATGCATTATTGAGCCATCCTGGAGGCATAAACGACTGTAGCACACCCGGATTAAGGTTTAGGTGCTTCGAATGTCCAATCGTCTGGCTGAGGACTCTTTTAACCCGTCGCTCGGTAAGCTTTACACTAACCCAGGGAGACTTAAAGTCCAATCATATTCCAGTGTAATACATGCATGGTGTAGTGAAAGAAACTCACAGCCAGCGATGCTGTGCAGCATTTATTTCTGCATTTCTTTTGCTCGGCAGTGATCATGCTCTCCGCCTCCCAACAGGCTTGTTGTTATTATTCTCCGAAAGTCCTCGTGTTCTTCGCAGCAGTTACCCTTAGGTAACCTGAATTTGGGACCAGAAATATGATAAATATTTGCAGTATTTATGTGTGCTAGAGAGAAAGTCAGGGGGAGGGAGGGGACTGAGATGAAGAGAGAGAGATGCATGAAAGGGGTAGACTGGGAGGGAGTTGCATCACATCTGTTAAAGAATAATTGCGGTGGATGAACCATGATAAAAGTTGCCCCGTGCTCAGTCGAGCGATTTTGAGACTGAAACCGCTCTGCAGAGCGTCTGCGGCTGTGGAAGCTGTCTATTTTTTGCCATTACTTTGATTTCTGGTCTTATATATTTAAGACGTCACGACGTTTCAGACATTATTGATTGAAATAGCAATCAGTCCTCCTCATCGGCCTGAAACGTGCACCGTTTTGCTGATTAGAAATACAAAGGATATCGTAATACCATACAATTATGTCAAATGAATTTATGCATGCCAATTGTCCATGCTGTATATCTTGATTGTCAGAAATACAGCATGAGCCTGTTCAAATCAGAAAAAGGACGCAAAATTAGAGTGTGTGTGCGTGTATGTGCATTTTATATAGAAAAGTATGCGTGTGTGCAATGTGAATATCCAGTTTACAGTTTCTTACTTGCATTTACTTCAGATCAACATAGTTGAGCTAGTTTGCTGTTGGTTGACTTGTACTTGCATCACATCACACCAAGAACCATGTGCATAGTAGGCGATTTGCATAGACTCACTCAAGTATGCATGTGAATTTGCTTACCGAGGCAGTCATAAAAAAGTTAAATATTGCTTGTTGTTACTTAGAAGGTTCACACAATTCTAAATTAGTGTATAAATATATATGTGCTGACTGTATATTGTTTTACAATGTTGATTCAATAATTTTCCAAGTTCACCCGTAAACATTACATGCATTTTCCCCATGTCATGAGCTGTTTTCTTTCAGAAATGCATAATAAAATAGCTGTAAATAAATAATGTTTAACGAAACTTTCTCATTTTTGCATTATTTTGCCTTCCAGCTGCAATATTTCAACTGAAATTGATTGAATTGCAGAAAAATGAGATTGCTTTGTTGTTCCATTTGATGTCGGTGCAAATCAACAGCGTAGATTTTCTTTGAAGAGTGTCTCTAAGAATGTGGGTTTTTGTAGAAATTCCAATCAAATAATTGAGTAGTTAGATCTACATCTCCTGCATTACCATTCTGCTTGTAATTTGCTCTTGCTGTATGCTCATTAGACTCAGTTTACTTGACGCCTTCCTCTTCTCTCGCAAGACCTCGGCTTGAGATTAGTGTGTGGTTGGTTGACTAAAGTCTGAATTGAGCAGCAGTCGTGGTTGACTGAGTTCTTTGATCCTGCCTCAGAAGAGCTTCTCTGCCCGGCGTTGAGTGCCGCAGTGTCCCTCATTCACTTCAACAATCCCTCATTCACACCCAGCCTCAACCAAGACCGGCTCCAACACAACACTCCATTCTCTCTAATCTCCTGTCTCTAAAAATTCACAGGCTCCTACTGGACTGTGTAAGCTGGCAAACGTACACAGAAAGAGAACCACTCAAGTTTTACAGATTTATTCTTCAGCAGCAACATTTTATTTGTGGGCGAATTGGTTTGAAAAAAAAAAATAAAAAAGATAGAGAGAGAGTCTCAGAAGGTGTTTGAGGCAAAGTGGGCAGTTTACGGCCGATACAGACAAACAGAATGACTGACACGGTGCCGTCTGCGCTCATAATGAAGTCACGTTCTGGCAGTCGTGTCAAAGTAAGCGCGTCGCTCCTGTGCATAATACCGTGGCCTCTTTTTAAGCGATGGGAGGACAAAACAAAGCTTTGATGGGGAGCTGGGGAGCGATGAGTCACAGTCAACTGTGCACTTCACAATCCACCTCATTAGGAACACCAGAGGGAAAGATGGCTGTGAAACAACATGTTGTTACATATGATCTAAACAGCAACACGCTTCATTTGAACTAAAGTTCACTTTCAACACCTTTTGTTCCACTTGACCTTGATCTACAGTAGTTTCATCGTACGGTACTTTTCCAGGAGCTCTGGTGTTTGAGATGTTTCATGTCCAATCAAACAGTTCTTGTACTTTCAGGTTCACAGTTATTACTACACTGAGGACAACCTGGTTCACTGGGAGCCTTTAGAGTAAAAATAAGCAAATAAAAGTGAACCTTTCAAATGTAAATGAACCAAATGGTCAAGCAAATGCAGATTGCAGTGTGTTAGAGTCAGCTAATGGCACACACCTGGTTTGTTCTGCGTTTTGTATAAACAAGTCAAAATACATAATATAACCTGGATCAACTTCAACAAGATACTTTAACTATTATTTTTAAACTTGTTTCACTCTTAGACTGACAAAATTATATGTATTTTTTTTTCCTGTTCATACCACATCGCAATGAATGTGAAGGTTGGGTTGTGACAGACTGGCAGAGTAAGGAACTGTCCTTTTTCTCACCTTTGTTTCTCACTCTTCAAAGAAAACCTGGCATTCTGCCTCACAAAGGGAAGCCATGGCGTCGTTGCTTCAGTGCTCCTGCTCTCTGTTCAGGCTGCGTGGTTTCTATCTCCTGGATATATCCAGTGCAAGGTGTTGTAGACCGTACTGGTCACGGATTCCATCAAAATTCATCAAATTCTGCAATTTCACTGGGGAAATTAACACAACATCATGGAAACTACCAGACTTCAAGAAATATTGGAACTGCATCCAAGGTCAGGCTCAGTCTCATTCTATATATGGATATAAGAAGGAAAAAAAAAAAAAAGCTCTGGTAATCTACCAACTTCCCCAGACATCACAAACTCAGAGTCTTTACATTTATTATTCATGTTTGACATTCATTGAAGTACTTACCAAGTGAAAATTTGAAAATGCCCACAGTTCATAGCTGACATCAATTGGTTACATCAAAACAGGATCTCAAAGGTCCTCATTATGCTACGCTCGCCCCACTTCAGCTCTGAAGCTATGAACCAGAATTATAATCACCGGTTTGTCTTCACCACTGTTATATTCTTTCTTAAGAAAACAAGCCATACGTTCGCCTAATGATTGATCAAATTCCGACAGATCGTCTTCATGAAGCTCAATTTAATATGTTACATCTGCACACTTGATTTATAACTTGACTGTGTTTAATTACTCCACGCACCGGCTTCGCTTCTGCGGGCCCAGTACTTCAGTTTGTGGACTGATTTGTAATTCCCATTATCCTTTGTGCATAATATAATAGCCAACATTATTAATTTATGCCATGAATAAATTAAATAAAGGGGGTTACACTTGATGCACAGTGCAAGACTGATGAGATTTGGCCTCATTTAGACATTACACTCTAGTTAAAAGTTTGTCTGCTACTGCCAGCTGGACACTAATTTGGCAGAAATAAACAGTGAGAAATATGTTAGTTTCACTCCCAGAGCGAAAATTTACAGAAAATCCCACTATGTAATACTCCTCAAATATTTCCCCTCAAGAAGACAATATGTGAGTCTAAAGCTGATGAATTTATTGGTGTTATTCAGTCTCAGATGGAATAAATGAAATAGGAAAAAAAAAAAAAACCCAGAAAAAAATACATTTAATTTGATGGATTTTATTGTAAGGTAAAATGAGCCAATCTGCTAATAAAAGTCATGATTGCGGTGTGATACTTGTGAAAATACATTTTGACACTTTTATTGTATCCAGTAAATGTGATCTTAAAGTCAATGATAGGTAGGCCACATTTCAACAGACAGAAAAAAAGAAAAAGTAGTGCTAAAAGCAAACTTTAGCAACAGTAGCTGCGGTTACATTGACCATGACTAATTGGATTAAATGCCAATCTGATTAAAATTGCATCATGTAAACAGAACTATCTGATTAGATTCACCCACGTCTGATATGATTTGATCAGAGGAGTTTATGTAACCCTGTTTATGATCCTCTGACAGTCCACGTAAATGGCACATCAAATTGCTTTTCACTGTTGGAGCTTTATTTGCATATCTGTTGAGTTTCACGCTGTCTTGCCGCAAAAGGCACAAAGCACTGCGTGGCTTTTTCTTAATGATGAAATTCAGAACAAAGAAAATGTTTTGTTTTTTTTATTCCCACATTTAAGGAAATGCAAAAAGCTCGATTAGTCAAGTTGAGAAATCGATACTGCTAAGCTTCCGGGTAAAGCTGGGTCTGGGATCATGTGTAACATCTCACAAATGGACAACATCATGGTGCAAAGCATTATGGGATTGATCCACTAACCAAATGGGATGATATTCCTAGTGGAGATAAACCCGATCTTTGCTTTGTTCAGGGACGATTTGACCTCTCTTTCAGAAATAATACAATCTAAGTGATTATAAGATGTAAACACAGCCACTGAGACATCGGCCTTTTTTTTAATTCTTATTTCACATTTATCAGAAAGAGCAGTTTTGCTATTTTGAGAGCTGGCGGAGCCGTACGCATAACTGAGTGTGAGCCTGCCAAAGCTCACCAATTGTTTGTCTTTCATTCTTGTTGAAAGTTTAAAGCCAACTTTTCACCAGCTCTGGCCAACAATGTCACCCCTCAGTTGAGATCTCCCCTTTCAGGCAGTGTATGGAAATCTCTTCTACTTATAGTAAAAAGTTCAGTCAATAAACCAACTTCTTGAAAATTGCTTGAATAGTCTCATAAAACATTGCGCTGATCATTTTAACTAATTGCGATGCTACTTTTCAAATAAACTAGAACAATTCATTAGCCATTTTGCAACAACAAACAAGTTCAATACCAAACTCCAAATTCCATGAAACATTATTTCATCAGTCCAGTGGCCACATTTTTGACGCCAGTGCTCTACCACTTTATGCCACACACACAAACCAAGCAACTAGAAGAAGACTTCATGGATCATTAAAATATACAGTTTCTGTTTGGAATTTTCAAGCAGAAGTAGCTTTGACAAGAAATGACCTCTAAAATACTTAATAGATGATAGAAACAACAGAAATAAAACCATTTCAATGCCACCGTGACTCTGGAGTCGACGCCTTCCTGTGCGGGACACATTACCCGGGACGTAAAACAAATGTACGGGACACAAAGGACGGCACAGAACACAGGAACCATCTGATGGTACAAGACCTTCATTACACAGGAGATGGCACTAAATTACACCCAGGGCGGGACACCGGCGAGGACCGAGCACACATTGATTTAACCCCCGTGGCTGAAACCTCTGTGACAGCTACATGTCCATTTCTGATGAAATCCAAAACCATGCGGACGCTGGGTTCCTGGAAGTGTTCATAAATAAATAACCTTCTGTTTTGGTGTCCCTGTGTTATCCTAAGTGAATGTCAGGAAGACTGTAAATCCCCGCGGACGGGGAGAATGGGGTCTGTCCGGCAGTGAGGGCCGGTGGCAGCTTCCATCATCTGGCACCGACCGCAGCCCGGTGTCACTTTTGTACTTCAGGATGGATGGCTGTGTGCGGCCCGGGCGCTGTTAACTCCGTCCCACCGGCGAGCTTCAAGGAGAAGCTATCAGAGTCGAGCCCTTTTCCACAAGCTGCCGGAGAAAAATCGGGGCAGTGAGGGAATCTACGGGTCTGGCGCCATGCGGTTCTTTTTTCTTTTTTTTTTTCCAATGTATTTATTGAATTTAAACTTTGTGTCAGATATTGAAACGCATACACTGGGAAAACTCACTTACAAAAAAAAATCCTATCCTCTTGATATTGAGTTTGCTCCGGCTACAGCTGAGATCATGCCGTCTGCTGAGACAGATGAAAAATGCTTCCCCCCCCTCCCGCTAAGGTGCTGATACGGTTCCCTCACAGATCCCCAGTGTTTCATCTCCCTTTGATTTTCATGCATCATTTGAAATCGACTGGATGTGGTGACCGTGAGGTTGGCATAATTTTAGTTTAGCGTTCACTTGAGATGTGACAGTGAGTAATTGGCATGTCTCACCTATAAATTGCGGCAGAGGCGATCTCACATCGGCGGCGCTGAGGGGAAAGACAGTGATTGTTCTTGCATTGTTGATTAAATCATTCTTTATCCTGCTGAAATGCTTTCTGTTGCATCGTGCACTTATCTATTCTGCTGCCGTATCTGTTGAATTTATCATGGATTTAGCTGTTTTTTTTGTTTTTTTTCTCAGTGTGATTGTTCCTGATGATGAATGTCTGAATTTTAAATCATTTGAATATTGAACAATAGGACGGTAGTTTATATGCATGTAGGGCCTCTCTGGCTCAGAAGTGGAGAGTCTTTGTGCGGCAGGTTTGGGGAGGCGTGCACATCCTAAATAATGGTTCGTGTTTTTCTAGGTGAAGCGGTTCATATGTGGATTTTACCCCCTCATTGTTTGTGCCTGTTTTGCAAACATCTACTGTAATTTTCCAAAATTGTTCGTTCAATATGGCAATCATAAGGTGTGTCCATGCCCGCAGTGTGTGTCTGCATGCTAAGCCCATGGCTCATTTCCTTCTTATGTGCCACAACTTCACCGTAACAAAATGTATAGTGTTTGGAGGAATAATTTTAAGTCCTAACATTAATGGAATAGATTTTAAATCGCATAAGGAGAATTAAATTGAAATTCCACACGTTGAATTGTACAATCTTTGAAAATATTATCCTCTCCCTAAATTGCAAAACCACAGCTTTGATTCTGCACACACTCAATATTTAAATTAAAAAAATAAATAAATCTGTTTGCAGTTAGTTATTTTATGTAAGAATTGAGAACGTTGTGTGGACACAGTCATTCCTCACCCAGTTCAAATGTGGCACGCAGATGAGGAATGATTGACCACGTGTGCATCGTGTGACCAACGGGTTGACAGGTGAACCTCCGCCAGAGTTAACCTTCATTTAGAAACTGAAACAAGGACATAAAGGAACAAAACCCCTTTTCTCCTGCACCCCTGTGTCCTGACTCAGAGAGGCACTTCTCCACAGGATGGATTAGTCTTAACGAAGCTCTGTGTGGAAGCTTTCATGGAAGGAGACACTCCAGCAGCCAGGTTGACACAAAGCTGCTTATTCTTGGGGTCACAGAAATGTAATGGTGTGTGCAGCCAATTTGCTCCTTCGCTATTCAACGGGTGTGAATATCATCCACGGAAGGAAATCACTTTGATTTTTCTGAGCCTTTGCTAATTGACTTCTCCAGTGGCTCCCTGCACTGAACTTCGTGTCAGATCTTGGAAGACGTGGAGTTGCCCTTGGCGAAGGTGGCTTTTATCAATATAATTAACTGAGCAGACAAGAGGAACTGCAGCTCTGTCCTGTTTCAGTTTTGGTACAGAACCAAGTCTGAAAGTGGTTGAGTCAGTAACAACTTGGTGTTTGCCTCTTCTGAATTCTTTACACGGCTACTGCTGTCAGATCTGCTTATGCAGGGTTTTTTTTTTTTGTTTGTTTGTTTGTTTGATTTGAAAATATGTTACTGTTTTCAGACAAACTTATGCAAAACAGTCTGGAAACACAATTATTTTAGAGATGCTCATCCTTTTCCAACAGTGTGTTATGTATTTTTACATTATCTTGTGTCCTTCTTTTTTTTTTTTTTTTTTGCAAAACAATGTAATAGAATCAAAATCAGTCTTGTCTCTACAAACTGAACTTCTAATTGTACCAAATAGTTGCAGAATCTTTCAAACAGTATAGTTTTTGTTAATATGATACAAATAGCTTTCTGCAGAAACTGTATTCTTTGAGTTATCGTCGCCATCATCATCTTCTCCATTATCAGTCGTGTTGAGAAGAAAGCATGTGGCAAGTTGAACAACAGTTTCCAACATCTTGCTTTCTCTTAAGTCATAGGTCAAAATCAGACGGCTGTATTACCCAGACTGCATCAGGACTGCTGATAGCTCAGAGGGAGATTTGTGCAACTTATGCAAGAAGCAGCTAATGCAGCCTGGAGGCGCTAACTTTACAAACCCACTTATTCCTCGCGCATTACTCCCAGCTGATCCTGACTGAAGTATCAGATAAACTACAGCGATTTGAAATAATCTAGGAGGCTTATCCTGCCCTATAATGGGTACGAAGACGGGCCTGACTAAAGTCAACATCCAGTCTTGAAATATCAATATGCTCTGTGTGTTTCATTATCAAATCTGCCGTCATTAGAAGGGAGTCAAGAGAGTCATTAGAAATGATTTATTCATGCGTATTACTGGACATGGCTAACACAGAGCAGTGAGCAGTGCGACTGCACGGCGAGTCACAGTGCTGGTTGTGCATCCAGCCGTGTGTTTGAGACGAGCCGTGGTGTGTAGACTCACTGTCTGAATTTCAGTTTCCACACTGTCTGTTAATTGTCAAATGTTTTTATATTAATTTTCTTTATATAAAATGTTTGTATCACTGTTAAAACAACCATGACTACACTGAGTATAGGAAAACCAAGACATTTTATGTTATCCCTAGTTAATTTGGGTATGAAATATAGTTATCATCTCTATTCTCTGCGCATATGTGTGTGACTTCATTACAAAAATAACAGCACCTACTGGTGGCCCAACATGGAAACTGCAGCATTTTTTCCATATCCATGTAAACAGACACTGTTTTCAAAATGTAGCTGTGTCAACGCAAAACCTTTATGAAAATATATGAATCTTTTTTGTGAATATATTATGTTGATGTAGTCAAATAAGGTAAATCTTCAGCCTTACGGTTAGGTGAAAGTGAAATAATGCATGATACATATAAGGAAAATGTTTGGTTTTTTTTGTATTTCAAGAATAAAATGCAGGCCGATTTCAACCAGCAGAAGCTCAGTCATCATTGTAATTGATCCGTGCTCAAATATACACACTGGTGGAGGGTGATGGACGATGTGAAGATGCCATTGAAATGATATAATTGCTTGCAGTGCCAACACGAGCTGAGGCTCATCGGACTGGTGAGAATCCTCTTCAAACACTGATACGGCGCTCCAGACGCTGGGTGGAGGACACTGGCTGGGCTTTGCTCTCTGGATGTTTTGTGCTCAGTTACACTGCACTTTTTAATGACACCCTCAATATTTCAGAGGATCTTTTGTAAGTTTTTTTATATTTTTGAGGGCCACTACCTTCAGCATCTAAATTGAGATTGTGAAAGAGCTGATATGAAAAATAAGTTCATCAATAAAAATAACAGGAAAGATTCACTGATTACATAACAGGTCGCCACGCTGAAATAGCTGAAACTGGTTGTTGTTTTACTGACATCTGCACAGCTATATTTCAGAGCCATTAAGTTTTACGTTGTGTCCATATGTCTGCGCATCCGTCACATTGATGCTGATGTGAATAATGGTGAACAGCTTGATTTTATCACATTCAGCGCAGGTTACTTGAAGAGTGTTTGTTGAACACAGTTTGAGGTCACAGCAAGGTCAAATTTATTTGGATTTTGTGAATATTGCAAACCTAATTGAAGCATATCTAACCGTTTATTGGGCATGTGATCATGTTGGGTAGCTCCTGACTGCCTTCCCGTTTAGTTTATTCTAAACTAACTCTGACGAGTTCATGACAGCCAAGGAGAAACACTTCTTAAAAGTCTTAGAAATGAAATAAACTTTAAAGTATTTTGCCACCAGTTTTATTTGATTTGAAAATGGAAGAAAAATGCCACATTTAATCACTGCAAAAATGAAAGAATTGACTGGATGCATGTTTCAAAACTTTTTTTCCCTGCAAATAACACATTTCATTGTAGGACAGTAATACTGAATAATGTCTGTCAGCACAGATTAAAAAAAAAACCCTTTGAGAAAAATATCCCATTCAGACACAATTTAAAGTTATAAATGGTAAAATATCTGTCATTTCTTTCTTTCAGAAAAAAAAAAAACTGTTCTCATGATAAAAAGTCTTTGATAAAAATCAATCCTTTAAACATAAAACGGAATTTTCTCTTTCACATAGTTTCACGAGTCCCCTATAAAGGGCTAAAGAACCCATGGAATTAAAAAAAATATATTTCTTGTATTTTTTTATATTTGTTTTTGCCAATGGTTATTTTTCTTTTGATCTGTCACCCAGAAAAAAAAAAGTTAGGAAAATACTAACAGACAATCTCAACTTGGGATTGTTTGTTTTTCTTTAAAATGCTCTGAAATCCCTGCTGACTCATTCTGCCCTGGAGGGCTTCCTCAGTTCTGCATCCTACAGAAATACACATTCTACTTTGTTGGGAGTCTAATCGGCACCAACAGCTGGATTCAGATATCAGCTTGAACTGGCCAGACTGACAGCCGTACACTGCCAATGGAAAATCAGACCGTGAACATATCCCTTGTATTTTAATAACTTACATATAGAGAAAATCACAAGGCTTGAAGTAACTTTTTTTTTAAATATTTTTATTGTGTGTAAGTTATAAATGGAAAGTCCAATTTATTTCATACTTGTTGGCCAGAAAAACTGAATTGAAGACACAGATGATATTGGAAAAAACTTTAGAATAAAACAGCCGGTGTGAATCAGGCACGAGAAAGGACACTGTTGTTTTGACAAATCCTAAAGGACGTCTACACCATCGTCTTCAATGCTTGCTTTAAACTGTGACTCATATTGTGACTGCAATAGTCAGACACGTCACACATGTTCACACAACATTGTGCAGAAGATGATCGAGCGTGGGAGTGTTTATGTGGAACAGGTAAATCAGCAAATGCAACGTCGTCAGCCGCCTCCTCTCATTCGACTTCGAGAAACGCTCGGACTCTGATAGCTTTGTTTTTTGTAAACATTTAGATTTCATAATGCTTTCACTGTGTCAGTCGTCACAAAGCCTGGACCTAATCAATGAAAACTGACATTCTGCTGCGAGACTTTCTGTCGGAGGCTGCGTGGAGGTCAGGGGTCAAGATGTTGTTGACAGGGACGGCGTTTCTGCCTGTGTTCTGACACGGAGAGGATCTGTCTATTGACGAGGAGAAAACAGAAGAAACAACTTGGAGTGGAAGCAGAAAATGGTTTGAGGGCAGTATCTTCCCGTGAGAGGTCGCGGGGTCGCTGTTATCTGCTGTGAACCAGATAATAATGACGCTCCGGTAAGCAGTGTAGTGCTGCTCAGTGATCCTGATTGACCTGCATTCAACACCAGAACCATGTTCACTAAATAATATAGTTTCTCCTCAGTTTGTTTAATTTCGATTGATACTGTGCACATTTTCTTCAGTTGGCTAAACATTTAAGGTCAGTGTTCCTGCTTTTCCTCGTGTACGTGCTCAGACATTTTACCATGTTTAGTTTATTTCGAGTTTCTCCGTCTTTTCTGTATATCCCTACATCGCTGTATCCTGTCGAGAGTTGTGCAGATTGAAGCGTCTCAGCAGGCATTCGGCAAGATCTGGGGAACACCCTTTATTAATATTGAATGTACATCTTAAATTTCTCATGGCTTCATGTTTCTGCCTTACAGCATTTATTTCAGAGCGCAAATACGCAGGCGGCGCCTCTTCTGTTCTCCAGTACGACCTTGTGTTAGAAGGAGAGCCGCGTCCGTTTCTCACCGCAGAAGCGAGGTGTGAGAATGTGCTCTACTTTTCTCATCCCTAAAACTCTTCAAGCCTCATTAACTGCGAAAACAAGCCAACTTTCTGCTAAGAGTGTTTTGTAGTGTTTGCTGGAGCCAGGAAGCGGCTGTGCGCCTCGCGGAGGGAGACGGCGCCCCTGCAGGAGCAAGCGATGGCTGAGGTGGACCAGAATAGAAAGAGGTTTCATCTTTTATGTTGCGTCTCATGCGCCGAGTGGCGAGGTTTGTAGTTCATCGCAATGTGAGCCGGAAAAGTATAAGATGTGTGTATATGGTTGGATTAGAGACAAATATTTTAATAGTTTTGAAACAAGATTTATGGAAGGGCGAAATGTGTTATTTTAGTCCGACTGCATCTCTGTGGGGCTCCACTATGCCAGCTACTTCATACAACAAATAATAATAGTGCTTATTTTCATCAGGTGTATTTTTTTTTTTTCTTTAAAGTTCATCATGTTCCCTTTTCATAGCAAACCAGATAAACTGTGCAGCTGGGATTTGGTTTCAATCTGGAAAGTATGTTCAAACAAAGATTTAATATGTGAGGAAATGAATTACTGTTATCTCATGACGTAAGCAATGTAAGTGACTGGAACGTCTGAAGATTTTAGTAAAAAGCGTAAATGTCAGAAAAGTCATGATGATTTAAAAAAAAAAGTGAGATAAGTATCAAATCCATCAGGATAAAACCTCTGAGAAGAAGAGAATAAAACAATCTTGTGTGGATCCTTCTAGACATTTCACACACCATCAGCTTGGCACTGAGGGAAAAATTCAATGAGCGTTTCCAGATTTATTTCATGGACACCATGAATGTCTGGGAAGAATGTCATGGATATCCCCCCACAAAGAGTGAACCTCCGTCCTAAAGGCCAGAGCACTAAAAGTTGTTGCTGCAGTTGTACATAATAGATTCTCACACAATCTATTTCAATATTTCTTACTCGGTTGCATATAAACGACTTGGCTTCTGGAATCTGATAAACACGTGCTTTTCTCTGGAAGTCGTGTAACCTCTCACCAGATATCAGATAAAAACGCTGCTCTCAAGAGGGGAAAATGCATACTTAACCATCCACAGCATCCACGAGACAATCGCAGCAGCGAGAGCGGGCTAGCAGCTCTGAGCCAAGCCGTCACTGGTCCTTGCCAGAACGCTTATCCTGTCTTTCCTCGGTGGAGTTAGCAGGCTTACAGCATGTTTACAGCCTGCAGCCTTTTATAAATGGAGAAAATTAAGATTGCTTACTTCTGTTGTGTGCCAGAGTAATATGGTCCATTCTCTTGTTTCTTTTTCTTTTTTTTTTCTGCCTGTCCCTTACCCTCTCAATTCCAGAGCTATAGTGATTTCTCATCGCATTTTTTTCCCGGCTTTGCCTTTCTATATTGATGCACTTTGTGATTTTCTGTTTTTTTTTTTTCTTTTCTTTTTTTTTTTCAGTTATCCAGGGGGTTTTTGTGGAGAGATTGGCAAAAACTCATAAAAATAGTATTTTGTGGCATAGGGGATGAGAAATGGGTCTGCATGGATGAGATGTAACGCACAAGAAAAATGAAACTCACAAAAGGTTAAACAGGCCAAAGAAATGTCATCAAAATGCCACTTAAACATGATTTGGCCTTTTGGATTCTTTCATCGCATCAAACTTTGTGCCAGCAGTGTGTCTTGAGTATGTGTGAAAATCCAGCGTGGTCTTCTGCAAAGGTCGAATCAGATCTGCCACATAATAGAGCTGGACCTGAAGCAGAAGAAAAACATTTAAACATCAGAAAACATGTTAATTTAATGCTGTGCTTTATCAGTGGAATTGAGCTAAGTCAGCATCTTTTTTTTCCTTCAGCAGGAGTAACTGTTATAATTCCTCCAAGAGGCTGTATTTGTGTTATTCTGAATCCAACCATTAATGAATAATGCACACCAGAAGTGTTACGTCCTTAAGCTGACTGAGAGGCACTGAAGTGACCACCTAATTAAATGTTCCTATGGATTTATACGGCCCTTTCTCAGTCTCCAGCTGCTTTTCAGCTTTAATTTTGCCTTTAGCTTCATTCCCTTCTGTGGACAGTTATGATCCTGAAAATAGAAAGATAAATAAAGTACATTGTTCTAAGGAAAAAGAACACAATACCGAAGTCTTGAAGAAATTGCAGCAATATTAACAAAAACACTCTTCAGCTGAATACTACATTTCATGTTTAGTTTCTGTGATAGAGATCTGATAATGTCGGATAAATTATGTATTTTACATCTTTACTGCAAAAAACGCTGCTGCCACTGCAAAAAAGAGTTTTTTTAACACCTCTGTAGTTAAAAATGTATAAATGCAGAGTGAATGGGATTAGCTTGTGGCTCAGTTAAAATACACACACACACTTTGAAAGTTCAGCAGTCGCCTCTCCTGCTTCAAACGTTGTTACTCCAGACATTTTCCCACCAGCACAACACAGTAAAGACAACAGCGTGGAAACTGGGAACTCTGGAAACAAACCTTCTCCTGCCTACAGTATGTTATTAGTTTCACACAAATCCCAGTTCAACATCAGTAAACCTCTATTAAGACATTTTTTGTTTTCATATTGGCATTGGTGATGTTGCTTTTTCATTGAGGCACACGTGTGTGAAGAAAGGTTTTTTTTTTAGTCTGTAGAGGGTGTGACATTACTCATACGTCGTGGAAAATATAATTTCACCCACTAACAAGCATCTGACACATTTGCAGCTAGAGTCCGCTCACTATATGTACTCATATCAAACCAGCTACTGTATCCGTGACTAACTCAGCTCCACTAATGTCCCCCTCTTCAACACAGCCCATACTAATTAGTTTATGCCTGGCAGTCGTCCCTGTAGCCCGTGGGCACCTTGGCTGTACCTCACCTTTATTTCCCCTCAGATAACCGACATAACAGTCACTGAAAGTGAAGAATTTGGTCCCGGCGTTCTTGAGCCTCGGGCTGATGGACCCTATTCACAACAAATAAGAGGATCAAGCTGCGGTGGGCGAGAGCGCTGCAGTCAGTCAGTACATTAGGGGGGATAAGGACAATGTTTATAAGCCTGTTTTCACCCAAGTTGGGTGAAACTTTTGATTCAGTGTTGTTAGAAACTAGTTAAAACAGCAGCACGTTTTAATGTACTTCTAGTGGAGAACTAGTAGTTTAGTGAAGGACACTTTTTTTTATATAGTTTCATTGAAGTTTGTGCAGTGTTTTGTTAATTTTGAGGCTGATGCCATAAATCTCACTAGTCCACTAAAAGCACTCACTAATGCCTCCATCAGACTGGCTTTAGACTCTCGTCAGAGTGTTTATGAGCTGATTGACATTGAATCAGAGTTCACCCGAAGCCCTGGGATCCAATAATGGCAGAATTTAATTGCTTTGACAGTTACCTGTGATCGCTGTACGATTTGTTCCATCCTCCATAATCTTATCTTAATCTTTCAAGTGTAAGGCAATTAGCCATCACTGATTATTCTCCTGGCATCGCTAATTTCGTCGCGGTGTGAAACTGCTGTTGTCTCCCTCGTATAAGTGGAAGTGATTGTATAAGAGTTTGAGTTGTACAAGAAAGTTTTTTCACGCTACGACGACAAAAGGTTGACACATTGATATTTGATTTATTAAGTACTTCGCTGTTGGCTGAAAAGAGATACGACGAATCTTTGTAATCTCATACACATGAACATTCTAACACACTGATACTGCCGACTGTATTAGTCTGAAAAATGAGGGACGCTGGTAGCGCTGACAGTTTTTCAGCTTTCATTAACTAAATCACTTTCCACACAGAGTGCAACAGTGCACAAAGGTAATTAATTTCCTCAAGGGCAATTATTTTAGTACTTTGAGATAATGACAAGAACTCCTCAAAGTTCAATCTGGGTAGATTCTGTAGGTGGTTTTGAAGGAAAATTATCCTCAAAGGACAGAGCAGGAGTCAGTATTGCACATCTCTGGTGACAGAGTTAATTCAGCATGCAGTATACGTTTATGTGAGAGAACTCTCCGTTCATAGCGTGAAACAGTTCTGGATCAGAAATCCTCACCTTCAGTGAATACTCGTATTCCAGACGTCTTCCCTCCCGCTGAATCCTGTTCAGGGTCACGGGATGCTGGAGCAAGTCCCAGCTTACGATGGGTGATGGCAGGATACGCCCTGGACAGGACGCCAGTCCAGCACAGAGCAAACACAGAAACAGACACTCACATTCCCACCTAGGGGCAATTTAAGGTCACCGATTAACCTCACATACATGTTAGGAAACCAGTCCAGTCCCAGTAATTACGAAGATTCGTTTTCTCTTTATGCCAGTAAATACCATGTTAAATCTGGGTAATGACAGAGATGCACACACAAGGAAGGAGGATTGTGGTTGTTTTTCGGAGTATTACAGCTCACCTGAACCGCAGTAGAGATTGTGTCGAGATCCAGATGAATTGACTATCAGTGTGTGTCTCCAGGTTCCTGCATCCATCACTGTCCACCTGATGAGGTTTTCTCTTTCATGGTAATAAGTTGAACTCTCCTCTATATTGTGTGCTTTTAGTTCAGGGATGATAAATAGAGTTAAGACTGGATTCTTTCAAGAGAAAACAGATGTCCTTGTCTGGGTGTTTCAAGGCACAAATAAATGGCGCCCCATATTTGCTCCCAAGGGCAAAGTATGTCTGATTTCAACTTGAGTTCACTTCTTTTCAGATATTGAAATTCTTGGCACAACGTTTTTCTTCTGTGAAGTAGAAAACCAAAACCTTTAGATATGTTAAGATGTTCGGTTTTACAGTAAAAGGATTTGTCAGAAGGTAACACAACAGGGATTTTTTGGGGGGATACTTAAAATATAATATTTGTAGTGCAAAAGGAGATGAAGACAATTGATAAGTCTGTATAAAAGTCTAGTTTTGTTGCGTACAGCCAGTTTGTGTTCCGTGCTTTTTTGAATGAAATGTTAAATTTGTATCCTGTATTGGGATTGCCATATTTGGCCATAGGAGAAAAAGAAAGCCCCCTTTTTACAACTATATTCTGGTAAATCATAAAATAAGAGTTTCAGAGTATTGGGACCCTAACCCTATAATACATGACTCAATTCTACATTTAGAAATGACAATAAAACAACACGTTACCTTGATCTGATTGTCAGTTTCGGTGTCAGTCTGCACCACCTAATGAAGGAGAGTATAATGAACATCCGGAAAACCCAACTCAGCTATATTTTTAAAAGAGTATTTTCTCATCTGCTCCAAGTCTGGGCGTACACCCTCACTCAATCACCATTTTCGCACAAAGAAAAATTTAATCTTGTTTAACGGCGACACCATTTGACTTTCTCCAAGTATTAATGTAAAGCTGTTACTTCTTTACGACACTGTTGCATACCCTCAAGCAAGTGCATTAGCATTTTTTTTTTAATGTAATGCGTTTGTTAAAATAACGGTGTTCTTTAAGATTATTCACCCAGTAAAGAAACTCTCTGACTTGTTTATCAAAACTAGACTCAGTGCAAAACAAACCCACAACACCGAGGATACAGTCTGTCTTTGGTGTCTTACACAATGACTGCATTTTAGTCTTGTCTTTTTTAAAGTGGACAGAAGTACAAAAAACAATCTCATACCTTAACAACGTTTTGTTCTCCAGCGTAATGGAGTTGAAACTCACATCTTTCAACAACACTGACCTGTGAAGTATAGAAACAACTGTGACGGCGTCTCATTTGAACTTACACGACCCCGGATGCAGCTTCCCCATGACAAAGGTTCTGTATTGGTTTATATTAACTATGAGAGATAAACTGAAATGACTGTCACGTATTTTAATGGGGAACATTCCAAAGCCCCACAATATCACATGATATCCAAACAAAAAAATTTAACCCAAAAGTGGTAACATGATTTCAGGCCACATTTGCCACACATGTGTTGACTGTATGACAGCAACCGTATCAAAGGTGTCAATAACTCAGCGTCGTGGCAGCGTAGGAACACGCGATGCTTGCATTCTGCCTGCTGGATGCAAGCATAGAAAGAAAAAAAAAAAAAACCTATTAGACTGTCTTGTTGGCCTTCATGTTGTCTGCAGACCGCCGATTGTACATCTGCTGTTATTCACAATAAAAAGCTCATGTAGCCTCCACTGGTTTGCTCGCAGGCCTGTCACACCGGCCGCTGATGGGGAGCAGGAGTGATGAATGTGGGAACAGATTGCCTCTCTCTTTAAAAAGCGCTTGCATTCACAGGGAGATGAGACTTGTTGGTTCTGACATATATCAGGGGGAAGATCCAGCGCTTCACAGCCATCCCAACCGCTTTCATCACAACGGCGAGTCGCCATCCCGCAGTACGCGTGTTAATAATCCCCGTTCTCCCGCCCAGTGTTTTTCACTGCTGTGTTGGTTTGCTGGTCTTCGTTCGCTGATGAGGTTGTCACAAACCGTTGACGTTCTGGCACTGGGATTGGATTAGACAATTTGTTAGCACAGCTTGGAGCCATGCTGCTCTCGCACAGGAAGAAACGAGCCACTGGAACAAAATGAGTCTGTTTGAAGTCACAAAGGTTAATGCGTCTGCCAAAGGTTCCACTTTTAAAGATGTCTCCGGGGTGGTATTTAACGATGAGCTAATTGAATGTTAATATGCCGTCTTGCCTCACAGACAAATAATAATGAATATTGTTTTGGTCACATTTGGCAGGGTGGTGCTCGTGCAGATCTGTGCTGTGTGGATGTGGTCGTGCCTTCATTGGAGGCTAATGAAAGATCAGAACCACTTCCCTCTTTTCTTCCTACTCGCCTTCACACTCATTTTTATTCCTTAAACTGTGCCTTTTGGTTTCAGTCATCTCGTGTAATTTACCACCATCCTTTACTTAAAGACAACTCCCTCCTGGTCCCTGCCATCACTCAGGAAGTCTTAAACTATCATTGCCCTGTCTGATCCACACCGGAGGCTGCAACAAATCACTTCTCTTTTCAAATGATTGAGTTTTTTTTTGTGGCAGCTGCTGCTTCTTATATTGATGCCAATGCCGCAGTGCAGGCTTTTTTTTTTTTTGTTATATGTTTATTTTAAACAGTTTTGAATTTATTAGAGCACAAAATTAAAGAAACCGGTCTCTGTGTGTTTGAAAATTAGTCTTGAATGTGAAAGTAAGTCCTTTACCAAATGTAGTTAAGGAATTTGATGGTTAATCTGACAGTGTCAGATATTGTTTAATATTTCCACCTGTTACCTGAACTTGGGTGCACTAGTAACTGAAAATGTTACTGTTAAGCATATTTTATGCGTGTTTTGATTTCCAGGAATCTGTTTTTCGACTACCCATCCACCACCTTCATACCCACCACCATTTATAATCCGGATGCCCAACCAGGCAACGCCGCTGCTGACTCAGTATGTCGTCATCCCCGTAACCTCCCATTCATCAGCAGTGCTTTATGAGGATGTAGTCCTCCGTGTCTGACCCGCGCAGAAATAAATCTCACAGTCGGTAAATCACCACATGTGCTGAACTGATCCATAGCAACAAAACAGTGTGCAATGAAAACTGTAAGCTTTGCGGGTTTGGCAGCTTCGCTGGAGTTTCCAATCATTAACTTCCTTCAGGGAGCCTGTTCAACATGCAGCACCGCTTACAGTATCTCCAGTATGTCGCAGGCAGGATCTTAATAATGCACGTCTGTGATTTGTTCTGCTCCTGAAACAAACAGTTATATTGTCTCTCCTCTTTGGGTAGCTCACAGTGACAGATTGGAATATAAATTCAATGCACGAGGGATCAAACTTTGATGAAAAAGTTCTACAAGTGATCCATGATGCTCTTTGGCCATTAAACCGAACAGTGGATCTTCGTTTGTCTTCAGCCAATGTTGGTTATGATTGTTTTAGTTTAGGGAAATACTAGATTTTCTCTATAATGACAACAACCAAAATAAAATTCATTCATCCGTTCAATATTCATCATGTATCATCTGGTAATTGTGACAATGAATTTTAGTCGAACTAAAATAAATTCACATTTTGGATTTTTAGCTTTTCCAAGTGTGTGATGAAAACAGTGTAACCATTGTCATTCCACACTTATTTACAATAAATAGTATTTTCTTGTTGTTCGCGGCGTGTGTGTGTGTGTGTGTGTGTGTGTGTGGTAATGTTCATTCATTGAGACCTATTGAATACAAATGATTTTTAAGTAACTTACAAATCTGCAGAAGAAACTGGCATGAACATCCACTCATTCTTTATTTCCAGAGCCAGATGGTACCTTTGGATAGCATGGAGCATCTTTTAATACAGCAGATGCTGAATTGTGAAATCTTTCTGTTTTGGCTAGCTGGCTGTGTGCTATTATGTCTAAAAGCCCATTATCCAAGGCAAATATGTGACCCCCCCCCCCCCCTTTCCTCCTCTCTGCTGCTATCAGAGAGCATCAAGTACAGGCAAAGTTATTTCTTTGAGAACAGAGAACAGGCCCCCTCTCAATTCAGTCTGTCAGCTCTCTGCATAAAAGAATTCCACGCTCAACCTTTCCCTGAGATTTCAGCTGAGATTCACTTAGCTGTCAGAAAACAATTGCTCTTTGTAAAAGGCTGTGGCTGGAGCAACTTTAATTTTAAAGATGTTTTAAATGAGCTGCCACCGCGTGATTGATGGGCTGTTAGAAACCTGCCTCCTGTTCTCCTATATCCTACAACATAGGACTTTAATTACGTGCCCGGTGTATTGATGCTGTCAGCCCCAGTGTGATATGCATCATGTGTGTGTGGAGAATGGATTTTACCACCTGGCCGTCAGCGCCGTGGAGTCTCACTGCACACAATGTCATTGGTTAAAAATGCACTGTCATCAGTGTTTCGTGATATTGCCTGGGGATCAAAGCCTTTGGTATTCATTTATTCACTCATCTGTTTGCTATCATTCGTAGGTTAAAGCGAATTTGATTAAGATTGATGTACAATTGCACAAGAACTGACCTACCATCAAATCAATAGCTGCTGTCTGCATGAGTTTTTTTTTTTCTTTCTTTTTAATGCTGACGGTTAACACACAACTCTCTGTGCAGATCAGGAATAAAACATTTTCACTCTGAAAAATCTAATTTAGATTGTCGTCAAATGTCAAGTTATCTTTTTATCTTTGCACTTTGATAGTTTTGAAATGTCAGGAGAGGCAATGGCTGCAGCGCAGCCGACTGTCACTTGGCTGAGACAGGCTTTTATTCCAGCTCATGTCCTGTTGGACTGCTTCGCTCTGATGGACATAAACAAAAAATGATGATACTAATTATTTACAGAGCTTTTCATGCATCCACAAAGTATTTAGTTGTTGAAACATGACTTATAACAATGAAAAAAAGACAATATATCTGAAGTTTACCTGCTCTAATTTGAAAAGAAGATGTAATCAATCAAGCCCAGCATATGCCAGGTGAACCCCTTTGTGAAAGAGTATCCTTTCTTTTGTTTTATTTTAGTTCTGCCTTAAGACAGATAATGAGATGTGATAAAAATCATAACAATAATAACAGTATAATATAATAATAGTAATAAGATATGTAGGGGATTTGTGACTAATCATAGATCAATATTTGATCCCGGAAACAAGATTTTCAGCACTAAATTTGTTAGACAAGTGGATCAGTAGATTAACAGAACAGAAGACAACAAAATCATCTTAATAATTTCCTTTAAGCTCTTTTGTTGGTACTTGTGTATTGTTTGAATATGACACTATGAATAAGCTTATGTTTTCTTATATTGCATCATTTCAAACTGTACATGCATTTCTAACTTGTTGATAATCTTAACTAGTCTTTGCACGCTCATTCAGCCCATTCTCTGCTCTCATTTAAAGGACTTTGCCTTTCGCCAGTGTGACCAGTAACCAGAGAACTGAAGGGAAGTTTCTAAAGCGCACTGAGAAATTATTACATCAATAATTTTCTCCTTTAATCAGACAACCAAAATTAAGGTATTGAAGTTCATGCATACTCCTCAACTGCCTCAAACGTATAAGTTTAATTGTGGAAAACATCAGCGCTAACACAAGGTTTCCTCTGTCATGACCGATGGGTGTTATTGTTATTTTAAATCAGGGTAGTGTGATATTCTTAAATATTTAACAAAAACTTCATCACGTGCTCCCCCTCCTGCCACACTCCAGTGATTCTATCTGATTTTGAAATTGATCATAGGTTTGACTGGGAGTGAGTAAAAAAAAAAAAATCAGTGATGAATCATCGTCTTTGTTCACTCAGAAATACAAATAGTCTTCAACACAGTTTCACAGTTTGCTAAATAAATAATGCCAGTCAGCAGTGATGCCATTGAAACGGGGCTGTCAGGTAATGGTCCCAGAGAATGGTTAATATCTCTCAGCTGCATTGAGAGAGGGGAAACAAGGCCAAACACTTGGAGAGGGCGGATGGACTTTAAACAGTTACTATTCACAGCGGGATCCGAGCTCCTAGATTTATGACGACAACAGATGGGCGTATGTAACGAGATGAACCGGCAAGAGAGCGATACCACAGTGTATCAAGCTGACAGTAAAACATGCTGCTTGGAAATATTGAAGCCTGGGGATGTTTGCCTTCTCAAGAGTCACACACTCACACCTAATCCACTAAACTCTGACCAAGGAGAAGAACGAAATTCCCCTGAGACATGCTACACCCTCTGGTTTGCATCATTTTGGAGAAAGATTCAAACTGCAGCAGGATAATAAGACCAAACGCAGTTCTGAGATCTACCTGAAGGCCAGAAATGACCAGGGAGAGCTGACACCATCTCCCTCATATCAATCCCAGTAAACACTGACACTCATAATAAACAAGAAAGAACACATTTCACTGGCATTACAAGATGGACTTTTCAAAGCTGATATTTATGTTGGTTGGGATAGGCTGCAGGAAGGCAGGATGGGTGTATCACAGCTGGATTTATTGTTATACTTTTCATTTTGCACTAAATGTATGACTAAATTTGAACCAGATGAAAACAAAAGGTATTAAATGTGTGTTACTAAACTTTGTTTTTCCAATAGACGAAATATAATCTTAACCTTTTACCGCTGATGTGCATATTTCACATAACCTTAACTTGGAAGACCATTTATGATATCTTGAGCAGTCAAAAACTCCAAGACAAAGACTGAAATAAAGCTTTTTCTGATATGGTAGTCAGTATGGCGACCCCCAGGACTTTTGTAGTGGTAGTAATGTGAGTGCAGACGAATACTGAATACATTTAACATACATTTAACATCAAGCGTTATGAATATAAGTTAAGTTGAAAGTAGGGGCACTTTCTGAATATCTTACAGCCATAAAATCAAACTCAATCAAGGCATCCTAGTGTTATAAATCTACCAGTCTGCAGCTGTCTTTTTAGATCAATTTGTTACACTTAAATCTTCTATTTTTTACACATTAGATTGTGGATATATGCAAACTCCAAATTACACTGTTCTGGCTTTTAAAATAAATAAATAAATAAAAATGAAGGAATTAGTGGCTAGCAGTTACTTGCAAGTGATTTGTTTGTCACATTCTACATTTCAAAATCCAATGTCCCAAATGCTCCAGAGCTCAGAGGACAGCGAGAATGTCGGGAGACTCACTTTCCTTTCTGTCAGGCCGCAGCCCGACAGGGTTTACTCCCATGAGTCCATCAGTGGGTGAAGAGTTTCACTGCTATGTGTGAAGTCACTGTTCCCACCTGGAGCAACGCCAGCACTGAAAAACACCCCGACTCACTTTGGGAGAACACACATTTCTCCCCTTGTGAATTTTCACTTTACGTTTCTGCTGTATTGCTCTTTTCTTTAAAAAAAAAAAAAAAATCAAGATACATTTTTTTTCTTTCAAATGAGAGTCTCCAAAGTGACAGTTTGCCACGTCTGTGATCTCCTGTCACCACTTGTTCTTTTATGAAGCAGTTACTCCTCGACCGCTGCGAGGCTGTTTGAATTCAGGCATCCATTTGATGCCTTCATTTCTGCATTGCTGAAGCTTTTATTTGTTACTTTAATCAATGCAACAATGGTCCTTGTGATTAAAGAATATGGGTGTTCTCCACTGATTAATATGTTGTCCCTTATCGAGTGTCATTAGGATATGTTAATTCATGACAATTAAGGTCCCTTTGTAATATCTCCCCTTTAACAAATGACTGGGATTCATCAACATCAGCAGACACAAAGGAAAGCAGATGTTTCTGAATATTTAATGAATCAAGCTGGAATATTTATCCAGGATGTTCTCGTGCGAAGGAAATTTAAAGTGTTTTATGAATTGGACTACTTGTTATCACTTCACCCTCATTGTGTTGGCAGGCTTGACTCACTCCGCAATTAATTTAATGTTAAAAGCTTCTGTTACATCAGGAATGTCCCTGTTTTTACACGCGTAAACCAATTCCATTTTTTATTTTTTATCTATTTATTTTATTTTATTTTGTTAGGATAATGTGTGGTAACGTGTATTTGGACTTGTTTCTTTTTGCTTTGTTTTTCTATTTTTTTTAACACTGTGTTTTGTTTTTCCAAGAAAATGTCAAATACCTTGAAATTCCTGGTCTGAAAAATATGTGTAATTGTAAACTCAGAAACATAATCCTTCGAAATGTCAGCTTGGACAAGTTTGGTGATATTAAAAACATGTTGCAGCAGAAACATTTATTCAAGAACAAAAAAAGGCAGTCAGAAAAAAAGCACACTGGCATCGCTGTGTGATTCTGTTCCATTCATATTCTTCTAGCACTGAACCAGAAGATCTGAGACCACAGTGCTGGGGGCAGGGCATATACACTCTGATAAATAAAAATGTACAGAATTAGCACGATAACTACACAGTATTTCATCATAAGGATTATAGACCACATTTGTGTTTTTGTTTGTTTTACTTACTTTGAATTGATAATTTTCAATATGCTCATTAGTCTGCCCAACAGTTGTTGAGCTGTGGACTTGAAGTTTAATTTTCGATCATAACATGAATAACTAACTGGTCAGCTTTTAGTTCAAATTCCTGCAGCTCAACACACCTGCACACTGTTGTTTCTGTTTCTTATTAGAGCCCGAGCTGTACTTAATTGGTAGGTTCATTAGAAACAATAATGCCAAACAGATTTAATCAACAGTCACACAGTTGATTTTTTGAGATAATCTGCTCCTGAAAATCTATAGCTTATATCAAAACTGATTTTGACTCAGGCAGAGATCAAGCTAGGTAATTGGACTACTTTGTTACATGTGAAAAGGCAATTTTTACCGCTTTTCTAGAAATGACGTCTCGGCTCTTTGCAGATGATGTTGTCCTTTATGAGGGTCTCTGGTGCAAAACATTTAATATGTGGCTCTGGGCATCCAGATCATAATCCAGTGCATAATATGTGCCGATAGATATCAGCATTTCCAGCACACACACACACACACACACACACACACACACACACACACACGCGCGCGCGCCCAGTCTCATATTTCTATCCTTGTGGGGACCTTCCATTGACTCCCATTCATGTCTAGCCCCTAACCCTGACCCTTACCCTAACCCTAACCCACACCACAATAAAGCCTAACCCTAAAGAAATGTTTTTGCACTTTTACTTTTTTCAGTAACAACAACATGGTCAAGAAAACACTGTTTCTCCTACTTAGGACCGGAAAAAGGTCCCCACAAGGCACGTCGTTTCACGTTTTGCTATCGTTGTGGGGACATTTGGCCCCAACAAGGATAGAAATACGAGAACGCGCGCGCGCACACACACACACACACACAGCTGGGCAGAAGGAAAATTTACAACTTCCAGTGCTTTCAAGATCTGTTCCTCTCTGTTCAGAAATATATTTGAAAACACAAGCGACACTCGGAAAGAAAACAAAATATTATAAAATGCTATTATCAGATTTGCAAAATAAAATGGAACTCACTGTGAAAAGAAACTAACAGCTGTGTGGCAGGAGCCCATCTCCTCACACAGTCCTCTCGCAGGCTTTGACAGATGGAGTTTTTAATGAAGTTTATTGTTGCAGTCACGTCGGTCAAAGCTCCCCCCAGGGGTCACGCTCCCTGTCTTAGTTCATGGACTAAGATTTATTTTCTTTCTTCTTTTTTGTTTTCAATGTAAGTAAAATTTTGCACTTGTTATTTATGTAGTCACTTTACTGGTCTAATTGAGATCGTATTGATACAGTTCTAAAGCTTCAAAGCATGGTGCAGCCGTCCATACTGTCACTCTGACACTGTTAGTATTGTGATGTGGAGCGACCATGTTTATTGCTCATAGTGTTAGTGATGACAGTGGTTCGAAATGTTCAGTACAGTACATCCTGAATGCCAGTACCACATGACTGAGAAATTCATGTGATAGTTGGAGACAGTTATACCGAAATGGATACACAAAAAACAGTGGCAATCACTTGACCAGCAGGATACTACAGCCTTGAATTACATTTTTTTTCTGACAACAGCTTCCAGCGACTGCAATAAATCTGAAGAGAGAAAAGAGGTTGTTGAGGTAATGTGGTTGATTTTACAAGCAAGGAGATAACAGGACTTCACGTATGGTGTCTCTCAGTTTCACATCACAAATACCAGCCCAGTTACGTTCTTATTCTTCACCTATTTGCACTAAGGTGACTCTACGTTCGTCTTCCTGAAATGAGAAAATCTTCAACGAAGCGGCACCATTTATGCTCCTGCAATCTAAAACCTTTGCTTGTCCCACAGTCCCAAAGTACTCCAGCGGTGAGAAGCAGCTTAAATGGATACTCGACACTGTTAACTTGTAGCTGAAGTGCTTCACTTGAGTTAAGCTGCTGCAAAAACTTGCCTCGTTTCCCATTTGGGAAAGAAATATTTGTGTGGGAAATCAGTGCTGCTGTCAGGTGGATCAAACAGTTCCGATCCATATCAAACATAAAGTTGGGTAAATGATAAAAGTCCTTGAAGTGTCGTGATAGATAACAGCCTCATCTTAGATACATCACAGAGTGACATATAGTTTTATTAACTCTGTGAAATGTCACCGCTGCTTCTTTGTGTGTACAGGGAAATAGTAACTCTCTGAACATCCTCTGGCCATCACACCGACAGCTCTGTGTCTTTCCAACCTCACTCAAAATGCATCACATTATCAGGCTAAAATATATAAAGCATACTAATATTTATGGAAAGCTTTGTGCAATAACTTCCCTCTGGTTATTAGAAGCTGTTAAATCAGTAATTGAAATTTGTCCTTAATTAACTACACCAACAATGATAGTTTCCATTTGTTGGAGGCTGTAGAAAATGAGCCACCATGCTTTCAGCGAGTGTGAAGTAAAATTAATGGGTCACTGCACCGTTTTCTTTAGTGGATAAAGTGTTCTTATCAGAGCAACAGAAAGGTCACCTTTGTTAATCATAATAATTATTTACAGTAATTAGGCCAGATATCAAAGGACCACTTCATTCTGCTCTCAGAGAAAATTGATTTCTCACACCTAAAAACACTTCAAGGATACAACCACCAAGTATGTATATTGTAAAAGCAATTAAAAAAATTGTTTTCAGTGATGACGAGCACTGATCTGTATCGTGTGACTTATTCATTCTGCTTTTGATTGCTGTCAGAAGTAAGCTGATGATTAGTTATTTGTAGTTTTACTTGGTCGATCGGCTGCGAGTTGGCTTCCGGGGTTATTTTACCGTAGTCCTACGTCATTGTTTATGGAGGCTCTGAGTGTCCTGTTGACTTTGCACAGTTCCAGATACTCCAGTATCTGTGTGTGTGGCACAAAATCACAGGGATTCTTGTATTCAGTTCACACAGTACACAGGTTGATCTGTCTGTTCTTTCAGTCTCTGGCAACTGCTGTCAGTCGGTTAACACCGATTCTTCTCTGTGCCTCGCTCATGCATCGGCCAATATTCCTGTTGATCTGAGCTGCTATGATGCCTGACAGGAGCTTCCATGTTGTACGGAGGCAGGTTATCAGTCAGGAGATGGATGGATGGTTCCCTTTGGGGGATCCTTCACTGCAGATGGGTCCCATGCCTCAGCAGCTGGTTCATTTGAGCTGTTCGTCTCTCATGAAGCAAAGTCAGCCTCTTAAACCGGTATTGATGGATCATTCTTGGGTGTGGTGATGTCTGATTCTTCATCTTCGACACTCTTTCTTGGATGCCAGATGTTCTGGAAGGTTACTGTTGTCAGTTCTCAGGTTCACTAGCTGTTGGGCGTCAACATGGTGTGATGTTTCTCTTGTTTAGATGCCTTTCGAGGACTTTTCTGTCTCAGGTCTTGGTGGTCCGACCTCTTGTTAATATTCCCCCTCCATTGAGAATACGCCGCAGCTGTTTGAGTGGAGAACATCCCGTTCCTTTTCCTCTTTGATGTATCTCTTTCGCCAAGTGGCTCGAGCCGTTAACCTCAGTTTAGCAGTTTCAAGTGCCTCAAGGAGGAGGCTTGTTGTATTTTGTAGGTGCCCCTTTATTCACCGAGTTCCCTTTATGGATCTCTGCCAGCTGGATAATTACTCCCCACGCTGCCTTCATCTTAGCTTCTTTCTGTCTTTTCCACGGAGGATTCTGGTTCTTACGGACCATATTCATCTTGTTTTACTCTTCCTCTCCACGAGGAGTCCTGTTGCTTTACTGTGCTTCAGCTTGTTGGTTTCAGTGATTGCTGTTGTTGGTATTGTGTTCAAGGCAGTATTCACTCACATCTTAACAACATAACTTTGTATTTGTTGGATCGCCTTTGTTGACTCCATTTCTCTGTGATGGACTGCTGACCTGTGCAGACTGTACCCTACGATTGTTCTGCAGCCCCCGACCAACCCTCGCTGGATAAAGTCATATCGTAGACGGATGGATAGATGAGTAATGGTAACATTTTGTTTGTGTTTCTTGGCAGCGCAACACAAATCTAAGGGACTTTTTTTTTGTACATTGATTTCTTCATGGTTATCATGTCCCAAACCCAAAAATACTTTCAAACAATGATTGATGAGTCTCTTCAGGAATTTCTTTCCTTCCACCTCATTCACTTGATTTTTCTTTTCCTGTGCTGCTCCTTTTGTTATATATCACGCCTCTGCCCTGGACCGCAGCCTTTTGCAGCTGCAGACGAGAGGAAGAAGAAAAAACATTCTCAAATGGTGACGCTCATTCAGGAGGAGTTTGATTTCGCACACATTTTAAAGTATCGCTGTCATTTCTGTCCATTTAATCGTCAAAATCCAAAATTGGGTTTTAGATTAATATTTGATTAAGTGTTAACCCTCCGTACAGGCTTCATTATTCGAGAGATTTGGATGATGGATGATTCATCAATCAGCATGCAGCCACGTATTGACATATTTCCAAGTATTTTAAGACCCCGAAGGCCGGCAAGTAGAATGTTATCCAAGGTCAATAACTCTCAATGATAATTCCCTGGCCAAATATGTACTTTGGCCAACAGAGAGCAACTCACTTTTTATGAGTTGGCAAGCTGTAGCTGTAATTTGAAGCTTTTCTAGCTTGTTTTTCAGGTCAGAGGTCTTAAACTCACACATAGAACCAACAGTGATGGGTGTTGATTATTTTATTGTCTTTGCATAATTCACACCAAACTTTATTGTAAATACAGTTTTAAGAAAGGTACATCCTTGCTTGGTTGACCGTATTTTTCCTTTTAGTGCTGCATTTAGTTCAGTGACATTCAGCAAGATGCTTCAATCATTCCCCAGAGATGTTGGTCTGTATTCACATGATACTATCGTACAGTAGATGCACATTTGTTGACTGTACATCTAGGATGTGAATCACCTCTTTCACCACTTCTAAGAGGAGGACTCTTGTGAACTTAATGCCACGTTCAAGAAACCAGTTTGTAAAGATTTACGTTTTGCTCTAAGTACCCATCATAAGATGTTTGCACTGTCAATCTGAAGAGTCTTACAGACTGTTAAGTCATCATAGAGATGTATCAGATTTACACTGTGCAACATCAACAACAGTGAAGTTGTGCCGTGCAGCTCTCCACTGCATCATCACTACTTCAGTCTGCAGGAATAACAAATGCACCCTGCGTGTCATTTGTGTACCTGCTGCTTTCTTCCGGAAATACACAGCTCAGCCCTTGTTCTAGTAATGTTTATGTTCAGGAAGATACTCAGTATGGAAGCAGACAGAATTTGGATGTAGTCCAATATTTCACCTCCTTGGAAAACGACTGTTTTTCTGCAGTGCTGGCTTGTTTTTGTCACGTCATCTTCTCTGCTGCTTGTCTTTAAGTTGTTAGTAACTGGAGATTGTAGCATCAATCAGACTTTTTGGTGCAGTAAATGGTTAATTTTTGGACCCTGTTTATGTTGGGCTGTCTATGATCGCAGTGCTTTGACCTCAGCCATCCACGAACCGCCGACTGTCAAACTGCAGACCACAGATTTTAAGCCTTAACCAACTATATTGAAAAATATGTCAGTTAACAGGCAGGTGAACCTGTGTGCTTTCTGTTGAAGTTAGAGAGTATTGACTTAAGTTAAGAAATGGCCATATTACAAAAAAAGAAAATAACATAAAATCATTTAGATGGAAGCAGATACACTCAATGTCGGAGATTATTTAATTTAAGGAAAAAAGCAATATTATCGTGGCACTCTTATGTTTGTTGTGTTAGCTTGACGAATACTGCCATTTACTGTCTTTTTTGTTTGCTAAATCAATAAACACAATGCAATAGAATGAACTGAGAGGGTTGCTTTCAGCTTTTATAATCATAGCAGCTGAGTAGCAAGCATAATTTTCATTAGCCTGTGTTTCTCCTTCAGCATTTGGCAGTAATTATTATCAAAGCCATTCATACAGCTCAAATCCGCTGGTTATTGAATTAGGCTTTATTATCCAATACGTCCTTTGTACCCTGATAAACTTTACTTTGCTGCACAAAGCACTGTGATCTTTTCATGGAGATAGTCTTTGTCAAACTTAAGTCATTTCTTTATGGAGTTCATCTCAGTCTTGAGAAAGTCGTTTAGTTGACGGAAATAATTGTAATGTATTATCTCGTGTCAGGCAGTAGTCCTTTGATTTAGTAATTGTGTGCTTGTCTGCATATGTCCTTAACCTCTGACATGTAATATATGTAATACCAATGCAAAAGACTGCAGGTTCTTTCAGAGTGCATGGATTTGGGTTTAAAAAAAATCATTGTTTATACCACAGTATGTCTGTAATCTTTTATGTGATTGAATTTTCAAAAGCCAACATCTGATCTGATGATTATTATAAATTTCTTACAAAGCTTAAACGTTCCTTCATCTCCTGCTGTTATGCTACTAAATCTTAAAAGAACTTAAAAAGGACAATGTATTATAAACCTTTCACCTGCTACTTGAAGGGTTTTTAATGTTCAATTAATATCATATTTAACATTAAAAAAACATTGGAATTAATGGTGTGCTGTGACTTTATATGTTCACCATCTTGTAAGCACTTGAAATGGTAACACGGATATATTATAGCATAGACAATTCACAGGGGTGTTTCATGACCTTGATTCAAATCTAATTGGAGAAAAGAAATGACAAAAGCCCTGCAGGCTCCTAATATTTAAACAAATGTTGGTGTAATGGGAGATCATTCAGTTGCAAAGAAACTGAAATCAGTGACTGGGGATTAGCGTAACTGTGTTAAGGACAGACTGGACCAATTCAACTTAAAGGACAAAAGGACCAAATACAAGTGAGCTGTAATTCCCGACCACGAAACCAGTGCACACCTTTAAATGACTCGATGTGAGTGCTGTACATTGCTCACGCTGATGGTTTGGTTCACAGTGAAGATTTGCCCTTGTAGTGTTGATCTGTTCAGACGGTGAACTCAGCTGCTGAATGTTTGTATATTTCCACTTGACGGAGTCACTAGTTCATTTAAACATGTCGTCTATGAGGGCAGGACAGCTGTCACCAATCCTCTATCTTTTTCTTTCTGTATTTTATGGAGCTGGAATATTTTGTGTTCAGGCTGCAATTTAAAAGCACTGTTCAGGGATTTTTTTTTTTTATTATTTAAACAAAACAGTCTTTTAATTATAGAACAATATTTCTAATTCAGCTAGAAATATTTGAATTAATTTCTTTCTTGAGCACATGCTACTCCTATATCGCCTCTCTCAACATGGAGTCGGAGGTCGGTGGAGCCAATCCCAGCTGACTATGGGCAAAGGCGGAGTGCAGCATGGACAGGTTGCCAGTCCATCACAGTGAGAGCACAGAGACACAGACAGTCCCACTCCGTCACACCTACGGGCAATTCCAGAGTAATCACTTTATACACTGTGGGAGGAAACTGGAGTACCATCACATGCAGGCGAGAAACTCCTCGCAGAAATGTCTCCAAGCCTTTGGGACTGGACTTAAACCAGGATATTCTGGCTGGAAAGTGAGAGCACTAACCACTACACCATATTACAGCTCTTGCCTTTATTATTGTACAGTAGTACACAGTAGTTGACATGATTTAATATTTAATACCCAGAAAATCAAAAATTTTGAATAGAATGCAGTAATCTCCGCGCATATCTATAATTGTTTGATTATGAAATTAAGAATCAATAAAAATATTTCCTCGTATTTGCTTTCATTGTCAAGCAGGTCCCTGCTTTGCTGTGAAGAAAACAAGATATATATATGAATGGATTAATTTTGTTGCTTGACTTAAACATCATGATCAGAAAAGACAGCTCTTTTGTTAGAGTCCTAGAAATGAACAGCAGAATTAAGGGTGTGATTGCTGTTGTTAGCATTGTAAATGAATGTCAGCCAACCAGAATACCAAACTAAGAGAAGAGAGCCTGATGGCTTATTAGTACGCCTGCCATGTGAAATGACTGGACTGTTTATTTGCAAAGAGAGGTGGAAGAATATTTGGCATTTTTGCAGGGAGAGACGTGTTATGATGTTACCCAACATTTATGTCTCTGCACTCAGGAACAGAGATTCTATTAGGCAGGCGTCGGTGAGACTTCCCCGTTAATTCAGTTTGCTTTTTTTTCTCTTTATTGTTCTCTTTGTCGGCTGATTTAAGGCTGAAGAGATCAAGTCCTCACAGGAGCAAATGAAACACTTGAGCGGATAACAAAGAAGCAGTAACATATTTGCTGGAATGCATTGTTGCATTTCCATGTCCATGTCTGATTAAGTAATGTATTGATTAAAATGTGAACAGTTCAGTGATGTTATTTATACTGACTCTGAAAAAGTAGGCGTATGTGTGCTCTGTATATTGTTGTAGTCATTTCGATCAAATTACAGTGGCCAATTTCAGGTTTTCTCTAATTCTTCTCCATTGATTTACTGAAATGCTGTTGGTGAAGTAGGTCTGTTGTAATATCTGTGTGGGATTTTTAACTCCCACTGACAATTAATGAACTTGTGAGTCAACAATGGGCATTTTCTTTGTCTCAGTCTGGGATTGAAACATTCTTCACATGAGTCACGACGTTGATTAGTACATTTTGTGAATAATATCGCTGTAATTCACTGTAAAACAGAGAACTGTATGATGAGTATTTGTGGTCTGGTCTCACAACATTTGAATGTGTGAAAGACAGCTATGATCACTTCGACCATCATGGTTTCTGTAATATAGGAGAAACACAGGACTGAATCAGAAATACTGTATTTGCATGTAGTGTAAAATTGATTACTTTTGTGAAAAGAATGTAATGTTAAAGCTGGAGCTGAATCTTTTACAAAGCTTTATTTTGAAATGACAGTGTTCCACAGTACAGTCTGCGTATTGAATCAATGCCAAATATGTGATTAGAAATTAAACAGATGTGCTTATCGCACAGTGGAAATTTGTTGCAAGCTCTTCAGATTATTTGAAGTGAATGAAGCTTCTGTAACACGATATTCAATTATGGGCTCATAGGTCAGCGGCCTCAGTGGACAAATAAATAGTTTCAGTGAGAAACGAATGCATCTGGGAATAATGGTGGGTTCACAGGATGATAATGTATATGAGTGTCTGTCTGAAACTTATGAATATTTTGTTACAGTATGCAATCAGAACCTTTGCATTAATCATTCATAGTCCTTGTGGCCCATTATTTCTGCTATTAAATTATTTATGCTTTGGACTGACTTTCGTCACTTAATCAAGTGCCGCCTGTTGGTGGTTATACTCTGCTCCTGTATACACAGAAGTTCTAAAATTTGATGTCAAACTATTGTATGCTTTAATTTAGTTTATCTTATTGGACAAATGTACTCTTTGTGTTGTCCGTGTCATGACCTGTTCTTTCTGTGTCCCCCCCCGCCGTCTCCCCATGCAGAGTTTTTCTTGGAGCTGCTGGACAATTCTGAGAAGTCTCTCAACAGTATGTTCACCCGGACATACGGCAAGCTGTATATGCAGAACTCTGAGGTATTTCAGGACCTGTTCACTGAGCTAAAGCGCTACTACACCGGGGGCAACGTCAACCTGGAGGAAATGCTCAACGACTTCTGGTCCCGGCTCCTGGAGCGCATGTTCCAGCTGCTCAACTCCCAGTACCACTTCACAGAAGACTACCTGGAGTGTGTCAGTAAATACACAGATCAGCTGAAGCCCTTTGGAGACGTGCCCAGAAAACTGAAGGCCCAGGTCACCAGGGCCTTTATTGCTGCACGGACGTTTGTCCAGGGACTGATGGTGGGTCGCGAGGTCGCCAACAGGGTCGCTAAGGTGAGTTTCATTTTTCTTTTCGTTGCTACTTCAGTTGAACTTTTGTTGCACATCTTTTGAGCGCTGTTACATTCTACCTTGAGATACAGCTGTGTGCTTTACAAATAATCTAAATGGTTCATTGCTTGCTGTAGATGTTTCATTTGTAACTCTGGATTACTCTTACTGCTATGATTTTATTATTATATATTCCACCAACTCTGAGAAAATAGTGGGAGGAAAACATTTAACTCACCAATGCAATGTAAATCTAAAGAATTATGTTCCTTAAATGTCTGTATCATCACTGCATCAAACATAATTACTTTTATTTTAGTTTTTTCTCTTTTTGGAGGGGGCGTTTCATCTCCACTTGCTGGAGAGGCCAGTGTGAGATGTTTGTCATGCAAATGGCGCTATTCTCCGTAGACTGCTGCACATTTCATTAGAGTCACCCACAGAGAGAAGGGCTTAGCAAGACGAAAAGATTAAACTGCACGTCCCCTGAGATCGCTGATGGGCTTTTGTTTCCCGTCTTTCTCTTTGCTATTGTCATTTTTGTCATGTGCCTACTCTTTGGGAGGTGTGTATCGGGAAAATTAGTGATATTTTCCGTGCCAACAGTGGATCTGATGATGGCAAGAATGGGTTTGGTCTGTGAAACTGCTTGATTATATTCTGGATAAAAAATGTACAGTATATTTGGAAGCTTTATCAAACGCTGGAGATTACAAATGTGTTTTCAGAGCTTAGTAGATAAGTTTTCTAATACCATGTTAAACACAGGAAGTTATGCAACATTTCGTCGATGTCTAAGCTAAACTAATGTTATATAACCGCAGCTGTTTGCTTCTGATGCACTGTATAGCTGCAAGGTTTATTTTCTATCTTTGAGGGGAAAAAAAAGAAAGAGAGAAAAACTTGCATTAGTTGCTCAGTTTAAGGTATTTAAGCAAGAATTAAAGCAGTTTGTATCTTAAACTTTAACAGTGGATATGAAGGTGAAAGGTGAGACTAATTTGGCTGTTTTATTAATTACTGTCCTTCACTTACAGAACACAATTGAGACTATTTTCCGCTGATTTTATCTTCAAATATAAAAGCTAAAATTAGATGTTTTATCTCTCATAATTTTCCTGATGAACCGTAATGACAGCTTCAGTCTGGAAAGTTGTTGGCCTTTCCAAAACATCCTTCACCTGCTATTAGAGCCAAATTCTATAAAAACTGAAGTTTTTCACAAGTTCAAACATCAAGTCTTAAAAAAAACGGCCCCGGACCTCAGCAGCGATAAAAATCGGTTTTGTCGGCTTTTTCGCTCTGCGCTTGCTGTCCTTTTGAATTCAACGGGGGAGATAAATTTTCAGAAGTACAAAGAAGAAAGAAAGTAGGAGCAGGAGTGAGAGGGCAAAGAATAGACGAGATATTCACACTTTGAGGGAGAACTTTCATCACTTTTATGTTGGAGGCTTAAATCCCAGTGTTAAGCAAAAGCAGATCATGGAAGAAGAAACAACAATGAAAGTATAATAACTTTATGAACACATAAATAAAATGTACTTTGACTAAAGATGCACAGTCAAGACTTGGAGAGCTAACAGTATATTCCATTATCCGATCATCCCATCTCCCAGTTTTACATGATTGATCCTAAGACATCTTTTTGCAATGTTTTGTTGCCCATCCAGAAAGAACACAGAGTTTGTTAAACTGAAATATGTAACACTTTAATTTCTACAAATGAGTTAAAAATTAAATACACATGAATAACAAAGTTGAATAGGTACAAAACCGTGTAAAAAAAAATGGAAAATACATTTTAATTTATATTATTTATTTAAACTAAATCAATCTTTAAACAGTTTAATAGTTTTGATCAATGAGACGTTCATTTTTTTCCCCATTGTCTTTAATGTATATTGTATAATATGTAATGATACGATGAGACCTGGCAATATATAAAAAAGAATAATTTAAGGCCTTTTGACTTTTCTTCATTAAAGGAAACAGTTGTCAGCTTTGATTAATATTGTATGAAAATGCGTACGGTCAGCCTGACTATGTGCAACCCTCCTCCTGTTCCTCTTGCTCTTCAGTTATTATGGAGCTCCAGGAATTGTGCAGCCATGTTTCATCCATGCCTTCTCCTCCCCATACCCGACTGCCATATGTGATCTCTTTTAATGCTCGTGATGCCTTTTGGGGTCTCCGCTGAGCGAGCTCTCCCCCGCTCCTCCGTGGCACAGCCTTTTCAGATGAGGAGTTAAAGTGGCCACGTCCATTCATCTGTCCTCGGCCTAAAAGGCCTCCCCAGTCTGGATCAAATCCCATATTCCCTGCTTCCTCATCAATTATGAAGTGGAGCCAGGAAACAGCGTGGCACTGCTGAAGGCTGTCAGGCTGGTGAACAACCGAGGAACTGAAGGTGAAAAGTTGCTTGACATGACAAATCACCTTGACCTGAGGATCACCCCTCCAGTATCGGCGGCTCTCGGTGACAAAAAGCCTCTCGCATCTCATTACAGTCGCCTCAGAGTGCATACCCATTTCAAAGTCCTCCCAGTGTTGTGTTCAATTCTACATCCATAAATAAAAAACAGCTTATTATGTTTCCCGGCATAATGCAGCGATTGTTTTTGTATCATTGCTGCTACGACTATATCTCCATAAACCAGTGTTTGATCTGACGGTCGTGTGCGTCGTTCCAGCTGATCTCTTGTGAGCTGATGAATCCACCTTCACGCCGAAGTGTTGTGACAAACACGCCATCTGTTATGAAGGTGTTCTCTGCTTATTGAAACAGCACAAAAAACAGAAACTTCTGTACAAGTAATAATATGATGATAACATAAATACAAGCGGAAGGCCTGCCAAAGTATGAAAATATAAGCTGATATTGCCGATGTGAATACGTGTTGCTTTCAGTCTGCTGCAGGGAACTGACTCAGCAACAACATATCTGAAAATATTTTGATAAATGATCATTATTTAATGTCTTCTTTAGTTCAAGCTCGTGATTTTGAGGTGATTGAACTCCTTTGTGCCTACTTCAGTTCGACACATCCCTGAGTACCGATGGCGAGACCATATGTCAAGCCAGGAACTGCTCGACGGGGCTGAGAGGAGACGGCCCGTCTGCCTGATCCGGGACTTCCAACTCCACTTTTACAGCCATGTGACGCTTTTACGCAGCGGGGCTGTGGCTCGCCAGATTCCAAACTCTAAAGATCCCAGTGGTTCGAGGCACCGGTGGGACTACTGACCATGTGTATCGCGTTTGCAGCAGATGGAGAACCATTTGAAGGAATGGTCAATGGACCCTGCTCATTCCTCTGCAAAAGCTATTAGGGACCCAGCAGGGTAGAATTGAAGGGCAAGCACAGCAAAGTGCCCAGTCTCCCCCATCTGACCGCTACTTACGGCCTGGTAAATGTGAGGATTTTTAACTTTGTTTGTAAAGATGCTACAGATGAGCTGCTATCCATCCATCTTTCCTGCTTTTATTGAACTTAGAGCCACGAGTGGCTGAAGTCTTTTCCCAGCTCACTCTGGGTCAACAGCAGTGGAGACCACAGTCCGGTTTTCAGTCCATCACGGAGATAACATGGAAAGAGTCAACATTTAACCACCATAGTTATTCACTCCAGTTAGCACCAAAGCCAACATGCATGTTTTTGGACTGGAAGTTTTCCAACATGTCTGGAAAAAGCTAAACAACAACAACAATAAGGAAATAATAAAGTAGGTCCTGTTAACGTGAGGCAAGGATGCTGCTGAATACTCTGAGAACCCTAAAGCTTTATTGTTGAGGATGGGGAGCTTCAGATAAACCATCTATCAAGTATTGTTGATGCTAGGGATCTATTTTTAGTTTTATCTTTTGGGGGGTGTCAAAAAGTGCCCGTTTGTTGACCTCTTGCAATGATCTGCAAGAAGAATTATTAAAATTTGCAAAAGATTTTGGTTTTGTTTATGTTACAGTTCTTGAACATTTATTTGTGAAGTGCCCTATTTGTAAATTGTTGATTCATGGGGGAAAAACAAAAAAAACAAGCATTTTTCATGACGACCCGTGTGTGTGTGTGTGTGTGTGTGTGTGTGTGTGTGTGTGTGTGTGTGTGTGTATTTTTCAGTGTTGCTGTGACCCATGATGATGCTTTGACAATGATGAGCTGCATAATGACTGCTCGCTGCTGCTCTGCACGCAGCGCAGTTGGAACAGGAGAGATATCTCACTCCATGAAATGGGATTGCACTCGACTTGCACTGAACAGTTTCCTGGACCCCGATCCTGGATTAAGAGCAGAATCTCTTTGGATTACAGTTTATGATGACCATTAAGAGTTTTATCCAGAAGGTACTTAAAACACAGTCCTACCATATTAAGACCTGCTCAGAGAAGATTGTGAGGATTTGGGCCTTTTGAACGGTTTTAAAGTTCAGGCGTTTACAGCACTTATCACTCACTGTGCATATGCGTGGCGAGCCAGCCTAGTCCGTGCGGCACATTTAGTCGTGATGGTTGAAGGAAGGAGGGTATTTTGTACGGAGGGATTTTGTTTCCCCTGATGGCTTGTACTGCTACGTTGATCTCATTATACACTCGTTTCCAACCACGAACTGTCAGATAATTTCAAATTTAAGCTCCAAGGCAGTTTCTAATCTTTACACAACATTTACATTAGATTAATGTCCAGCCAGATTACTTTGCAGGCATGCAGAGAAATATCATCATCAGTTCCATGTGTTTTTTTTTTTTTTTTTGGTTTTTTTGCTGTTGTTGATTTTCAATAAAAGTCCTTTTAGGTTGTTTGGTTCAATGAACTCCTTAGATTACATTAACACATTCACAGTTTCAGCAAAGTACTGAGTGCACTCAGCATCAAGGTTACAGAGAATAATAATTGGTGCTAAATTGATGGAAACACCCTATCAAATGACATTAGTGCTGGGGTTTTTTTTTTCATCAAAATATGACCGAATCTAATTTATTAAAACCGTCAATCAGCTTAAGAGAATAATATCACACCTTTTATTTGCGCTTTTAGCTTTTATTATGCTAATTTATTGTCACAGAGCCAGTAAGTGCACATGATTACTGTGTCAGTCAGGCACTGCTTTGTCTCACTTACCAGCTGTACAGAACATGTCCTCCATCCTCATGTTCCTGAAGTAGTTTAATGTTTCTGCACTTAGTTTTGAAAGAAGAAGAAAAAAAAAAAAAAAAAACTCTCTTCATTCAAACTTCACAAAGAAAAGATTTTACTTGCTGTTTTGTTGTTGTTGACTGTCTGGTTATTTTTATTTTATCAGAGCTGTGGGCAGCTAATTTGTCTCCTCTGTATGGAGGATAGCGGCCAGTTAAAGCTCTTTAAAAATCAAGCAAAATCAATTTTTTTAAGTGTGGATCCTGACTTTTTTTTTTTTTTAGCAGACATCCCTTTTGAAAAGTCAGTGAAAGGAAATAGCAGGTGTGCTTTGATGCGCCCCGTGTATCACTGCATGCCTGATTTTACCTTTGTTGTGCCGGTGGAATAGGCGTCCTCGGCATCCCTTACAAAACTGCAAACAAAACCAGAGTCACTTTATTTTTGTATGCCAAAGCTGTGAATGTCAAAGATAGAAATTGCTAACCAGCGGTTGTGTGAGCAACATATAATTACACAACATGAAGAAAAAGTTTCATTTTCAATTTTCTGTCGCTGTCCAGAAGTTTGTGGCTCACACATTTCACCTGTCAGCTTTTAATTCAACATTTTGTGTTAAAATAATGGCATGTCAAAATAGGGAAATTGTTCCCCAAAGGAGCAATTTGAAGCAAACAAGTCTGAGTCAAAACCGTGCAAAAAGAATTAATGTCTAAATATAAAAACAATGCAACACTGTGAGAAAGAGAATGGAATTAATATCACTGGGAGTTCTCGGGAAATGAGGAGTTTTTTTTTTTTTTTACGTATTTTCTTACATGTTAGGATCAAACTATTTCTCATTTGGTGAAAAAAATAGAAATTGAGGATCCAGTCATGGAAACGATTCTTAGTTGAAGATTAAAATTGAATAAGAAGCAAATAAAATTTAGATTTGTGTAAATAAATCAAACCCAATGAGGAGCCCATTAGTAACAGTTAGCTTTAATTCGGCAAAGGAATGCCTGCTTGTAACAAATATTGTGTTAAAACAAATCATATCACTAATCAAATCACTAATATTTGAGGAGGGGAAATGTCTTAATGACATAAAGAGATGAGAATGTATTATATAGTCCTTTATCTGATTTAGCAGTCTCATGCAGCTCAGTAGCTGCATATTTGATGAATATGGCGCACCGCCTTGTAATGAACCATAAGAACCTGACAGCAGATTCTCCTCAGCCCATATGAGTCACATCCTTTTGAAAAGAGCAGGGTCAATCTCTTTTTTTTTTCCTGTTAAACTCCACTCATTCAGATACAGCAGACAGTCTCTCTCTCTCTCTCTCTCTCTCTCTCTCTCTCTCTCTCTCTCTCTCTCTCTCTCTCTCTCTCTCTCTCTCTCTCTCTCTCTCTCTCTCTCTCTCTCTCTCTCTCTCCCTCTCTCTCTCTCTCCTCTGCTGGCTCGCAGCTCACACAGCTTGCTGGGAATAAGGCCTCAGCCACAGTGCTGTGACGGCAGATGGCAACTGGCTCAAAAAGCTTGGCACGTCATCGGGAAATGTGCTGCACCAAAGATGTCCTTTTTAATTAAAAGATTTTGATCTGTGGTGAACTGCAGAATGTTGGAAAAAATGAAAGACGGCATGTGGTCTGAAATACGAGAACATGATATGAAAGGATAATAAAGAAGTATACTGGATACTTTTGTCACAGTATATGCTGCCTTCTATTTATTACTGAAATCTCTGAACAGTTAACCGGTTCTCTCAACTTGACAGTGAATGGGGAGACATCTACATCATAACAATAAAGAAGAAAAGTTTGTTTGAAATCAAGCAAAGTTCTATATTAAGTTTTATATGTTCCACAAAACATCTTTCAAAATATTGGTTTAATTTCTTGAAATATGTGACATTACACTGAGGCAGCCTACATTATCCTTTATGACTGCTTTTTGCACCTTGATTTAAAGTGTGTGACACCACATCTTTATTTAACAAGCACTTAGAGAAGGCTGTCAGCACCAGTGTTGTGACATTTGTCCAGAGGTTTCTTGGCAGCCGCACGAGACGTGTTTGCCCCTGACATTAAGGCTGGGCTGCAGACCTTTGGAGTCAAACCGACAGAGGGTGAGCGCTACACTTTAATCCAGGAGGCAGCAACGGCAGATGGATAACAATGCGGGCGCGTGAAGGTTTTCTGCCCACCAGAGGAGGCGAATGGCTGACGGGACGCCGCGCCGAGCCATCGAGCAGCGTGGGCTTAGCTTTTAACGTGTTTGCACTTGTCGGGGTAAATTAAAGAAACAGTCCCAACTGCTGCCGCAGACATGCCACATAACATTGTACATGTCAGGCTAGATCAGCAGGCAATCCCATGCCTCAACAAAGACAGACACTTGAGCTGACTCGCTGGGTCGCAGGGGCCCGCCAAGTACCGCCGCCTTGTTTCTTTGAGGCACAGCTGCTCACATGTGGATTATTCTGTCAGTCTGGGAAATTCATTGATTTGACAGCATCTGATTTTAGCGCGGCCTCTCTGGAATTGTCTTGGCTTCATCTTATATTTAACATGCTGAGGGGGAGGGAAACTAAAGTTCACGCAGAAGCACAGAAAGGAGGTGTGATTGGTGAAAGTACAAAGTGCTGCAGACCATGTTTTATTTTCACTGACAGCTTTGGTGCTAAAGTAGTGACCAAAAAGTCATGTTTTTTAGTCTTTCTTTTCCTGTCATAAGCAATGCCATTACCAGATTTCAGCTTCTCCGTTGTCCATGTCGTTTGAAATAGTCACCTTGCACAGCAATATAGAGTTTGTTCCTTTGCTACATTCTTGGAATTCATTCTTTAACATAGTTGCAAACCTTCATGAACTCTTACTGGACTTGAATGCTGTATTATCTCTCCAACAGCCGACGGTCTGTCAGGCATTGTTGTCACTGAAAAATAGTCAATGCAGTTCACTTATATTGCGTGTTTTGCTTTTTCCACTCATCTAACAGCCCCCAAAGCCATTAGTCACATTCAGCACACACATTCCCACATCATGCAACACGCTCAGTAAAACCATCCATCCAGGAGCAGCCTGGAGTTTATTGTCTTGCTCAAGGACGCTTCAAAATATTTGGAATTGACTGTGCAACATGGGGACAATCTGATTCACTCACTGACCCAAAGCCACCCCTGTAGGAACAGCTTACTTGTGACAGTCCTTACAGTTCAATTGAATCAGACTGATCTTATTTGTGGGTCTTAAATAAAACCACAAATGAACACCTGTCTTCATCCACAGCATGACAGCAGATGGCATTTGACTTTAGCTGTCACTAAAAATCTTCACCAACTTTTCTGATTGCGTCTCTTGGAGATTTAATATTTATCAAGTTAATCTATTATTTGTCTGAAGTGCCCTCCTGAAGTATTGCCACCTCTCTGTTTGAAGGTTTGGGATTGGATCCACTCTGTGGCCTTTCTGAGTCCATTCTCCCTTTCACTTTTGGAAATCTCACTCTAGTTTCCTTCCATAATTTAAATTTCTGCACTTGAGGTAAATCAGTGGTTCTAAAAAAGCTCCGGGGGTAATTATATGTGTCGGTCATGAACTGCTGTCATGAGACACAACTCAGCTTAAACTTTTCCCCGCCAAAGATTGCATTGAAGTTTCATGCATGGCATGTTTGCATTTTCCATTTGCAACTATAAACATTGAGTGATTTTTTTTTTTTATCTGCCAGAACTTCTTCCAAGTATCTCAGTTTCCTGTTGTTTGAATTTCTTAGCGTTTACTTGTTTTTTAAGCCTTTCACTGCCAACAATGCATGGCATCTGTCAGCACCTTGTGTGGATTCATATTAGTATTCGCTGCTCAGGCCCCCCTTTTAATTTAAATGTGACTGTGTTAAGGTAATGAAAGCCATTTGATTGAGATCAGATCACCTTCACAGTTCAAGAAGCAGGTTGAGAGACCTGTACAGTCAAGCTTGTTTCCCATGTTTGCAGTAAAGTTTTGGCCTTTGGCTGAAATTATGCCATTACCTGTAATAAAAATACATTTACCCAATCAAAGTGTTCAATTAATGGTGTGGTATGACTTGGAAGAGTTTTGATATCTTTTCAGGATTTTTTATTTTTTTTCCATTTGGGCTTATTATTCATTTATTACTGGAATTCACCAATGAATTCTATTCTGATTAGTTGATAATTCTGCTCTACAGATGTGCTGAATTAATCTAGAGTTAGTCAAACTGATTGTCTGCCTTTATGAGAATAATCAAACTACTCATTTAAACATCTAACATTAATTCTGGCATTATGTCATCATCTTCAGTGTAGTTTCTCAGTATAGTTGCGTGTGCTTTGATAAAAGTATTAAATTTCACTGACAAACTTAAAACAATGCACTGCATAAAGGGTCACCTAACGCTGTAAATGTCTACAGTCCGTCATATTCCAGCTGTTTTAAACTGTGTATATCTGACTGTAACATTTTTTCATTCACATCTATTCATAGAACGTCCTATTTTGACGCCAACTGGTTGACGAGATGCAAGACCTTAAGGAAAGTTTTGCACAGATTTGTGCCAGCAGCCACATGTTTTCTCTTGGCAGCAGATGGCCGTCTGATTTGCACAGTGACAGATCACTCATATTGCCATTGACACTAATAGCTGTGGAATTGAGTGGGGACGCTGGGGCAGCAAAGCACACTTACATCCATGTCCAATCAGTGTGAGGCAACGCAACCTGTCACAATAATTATGACAGAACTATTGAGACAATTTTTTGGCGACAGTCTCACTGTCCCACCAGTGTTCCCCTTGATTGGCCTTGGTAGCTCGCAAAGTCATTGTCATTTCTCACAACTTCATTACTGGGTGGCACAAAGCAATTTCCATCGTCTGTGCTCTTCCCACTCTGTTGCCCCTAAAGGGAGTTCACACCATATGCGCCTGACAACACCTTGTCGGATAGACAAGGTGATGTCTTCTAAGAGTCTGGTACAGTTGTATCTCATTACATCTGTGAGTGTTGGGTTTTTATTGTGATGATTTAGTTATAAGATGCGTTATTGCTGATATTGAATTGCAGTGAGTGTAATAGCTCCTGACCGTAACCTTTATTGAGGTGCAGTTAGAAACATGTGAGGCTTGCTTTATTATTGCCCAGCCTCACTGCATCTAACATGACTTTTTTTAACCTCAATAAAGTTTATGCTGACACCAGAAGCAGACCGCATTTTCAAGTTGGTGTTTTTAAGCTATTGGCTAATGAGACAATCAAGTCATGCTTCACCCACTCTAATTTCTTATGTGCGATTGCCCAGGTTCTTAATAAAAAAAAAAAACTTAAAAACCAGAGGTGAAGTGACAAATATAAGCTTGACATTTAAAAATGTAATTAAAACCCTACAGTTTTGTAAAAACAAAAAAAAAAAAAAAAACAAATATGCTGTATATATATTTTTTATTTTATTTTTTTATAGTGAAAGGCTTTGACACTGATTTCCAGTGTTTACGTGCAATGACTTGTATTTATAATGCAAATTCGATTTTGCCACTTTGAAGATCAGTATTCTCCAATCATGAAAAATTCACTTGCACTGTGCACATTGCACGCAAACACACGCTCTCCATGCAGTGCCATAGCACTTAGACATGAGATGAGTAGATTAGTGTTTTAATCTTGCTCTGAATCTGTAGCACCTCGCCTCCCAGCCCTGTCCTCAGCCTGCTGTGAAATATTTCGTATAGTCGACTGTAAATAAGTGCTAACGAGATTATCAGATTAGCCTTCATCCGGGGCGCCCGATGACTGCTGGGCACAGTGACTGCAGTGATGTTAAAGTCCCTGTAAGATAATTGTGTTAGGAGGCACCATTTTCATGCAAATTTTCCAAATGCTCAAAAAGCTCAAGGGCAAGTTAAAATACTTTTCCCATTTGAAATGTGAAATACAGTCTTTGGTTTCCACTAAAAAGCTACAGTATGTACAGTGGTGCAGAAACTGATCTATAGTTAAGAAATTTAAACAGACTGTTGAGAAAGTGGGCCAACTGTAATTGAATTGACAGAAACAGATTAATCTCTGAGCATTTTAGCATACTTTGTCATGAATAAATACAATATATTATCGTCCTAATTTGAAGAACAATGGCTTTAAGTTGAACAAACACTTGCAGTTATTTGCTGATGTTGAGAACATGATACAGTCCACAGTATCGCTGCCACCATCACTGCTACAATAGCAAAAAAAAAACCCAACATTTATTAACTGTGTTCCAAAGTCATGCTGCCAACTTCTTTTTGTTTTATGATTGTGGTTTGAACTGGATTCAAAGTCCTTGTTCAGGTGCATTGACTGTAGGTGGCTGAGCCAACAGAGAAAACCTCAGGGACGCTTTCTCCCTTTCACTGGTGTGGAATTTTGTGAGACAGAGTCAAAGATGAGGAGTCAAGGTTTCAACACTGCACAAAGAGGTTTTTTTTTTTTTAGAACTGCAAAGGATGCAGACACAATTTAGCTGATTGAGAGCAAAGGTGTCTCTCCGTATAGAAACCCAACCGAGCTCTGCCATTGCTTCAGCCAGCCCAGTTTATATAGACAGTAGTCATGAAAATAACATCTGTTGTTTCTCAGATCAGAGTTTATAACTCATTTCAACTCCATTCAATGTCAGAGCGGTTGTAATCTCAGTGTCTCGGGAAAGTTGAAACCCAAATATGATTCGAAGTCGAAATATTCCACATCAGTCACTTTGTAAATACACAGTGTTTATGCTCGAATCGGCATGTGGATTAATATGATTCATGTAGGTTGATAGCAAAATGTTACATTTAAATAATCCCCGTGATGAATTAGGATACTGGCTGTAAAAATTCTATTCTCTTAAGTACAGTAAACTATATAAGATGATATAGATCCCACCCTACAAGGGTCATGTTTTTTCTCCCTGTTATGCTTTGGCTTTCAGTTTGTGTGAAAGTAAAGATTTTTGGTAAACAAGAGAATGTTCTCTCCCAAGCAAACATGGTGATTGGCATGTATTTGGTTTAGTTTCTCCGTCCAAATGTGGCGACAGCACCTGTCGGTTCCTTCTGTTTGTCTGCCTGTGTCTTGTCCGGTTTTCTCTCCGTCTGTTTCATCTGTATCCGTCTCTCTGTTTTCTTGGTGTTTGTTGCTCTGCGTCTTTGGCAGCGTGTTTGGCTTTCTCCACAGCCTGTTCTGTCACTGTTTGCTCTTCTTCTTTTTCTTTTTTTTTCCTCAGCTCCCTCCAGCATTGCCTGTGAGTCACACGATGTGGAAATTATGTTATACAATGAGAATAGGGACAGCAAACAGTCCAAACTCACTGATTATAGGCATTTTACCAGCTTTTTGTTAGAAATAGTATAATTATTATTAGCATTCCAAATAATATGGTCAATGTAATCTGAGGTCCATATAAACAATTTTATTAGCATATATAAATATAATGTCATATGATTTTTGACATAGTTTCGGCTTCCATTAACTTCCTGTTGGTTTCCACTGAGCTCAGCTATAAATAGTATTTCTCCAACTTTAACCCTCGCTGAGAACAACCCAAAACTCCGTCTCCTAATTTTCAATTCAGTATAATTCACTTATTACAACAAATAGCGTTGCAACATTTAAGAGGAAACACTCCCGTGGAAGAAACCTCTCAGGAGGCGGCATCTCGTCTGCTGTGCTTTTCAAGGGGGTTAGAGGATATTAAGGTGAAAAGATAGGACAGAGAGGACAAGCAACAGACAAACAAGCGATATCAGTCCCGCTGTAACAGTAGGGGAGTTTGTAATTTTACTTATCTGGACGTCCTTCTTATCCCTTTGTCTGCATGCCTCAAGAAAACAACGCATGGTCTTACTCTGATCTTAAAATAACCTTACCCACATTCAGCCCATAAGATATGAATTAGTCTGCAGTCAGACTGACCCTCCAGTATTAATGAAAAAGCCAAACATGCATACACACAAAAATTATCACGATACGATCACTTGATTTTATTTACTATGATGCTACAGAAAGCGCCCCCACGGACGGTTTTCATGCATGTCAGCTGCAAAACGTCTTCCGTCATCTGAGTCTTGTTTGTGAAATATTTCCCATATGTTTACCACGCTCCCAGAGAGATGTAAACAATTTACAAGAACATGTACCAGCAGCTGACGTGCATCGGTACGACTAACAGCGAGCAACCCAGTTTAATGGCCTTCTTACAAGACTTTGCGTGATGTCAGTGGCAGATTGCAAATGTCAGAGATGCTTCATTTGATCCTTGTTGCGTGGTGCCAAAGCAGCAGTCGAAGCAAATGCATTAGCAGAGCTCATCTCCACCCCGACCCCCCCCCCCTTCTCCCTGCTTCTCGGCCTCATTTTATCTCATCACGCCGTCGTTCTCTCCCTGGGATACGCAGGTGCTGTGGTCATCGTATCAGGAAAATCAAAGATGAACTAGAATGTTACAAAGAGAGGACCGAAGGTGGATCCAGTGTCACAGCATCGCCTCAGATGTTGACATGGCTCTACAAAAGTGCACTAACATACATTTTTTTTTTCTGTTTTCTCTCACTTTCATCCTTCTTTTTGTCCTCTTTCTTTCATCCGTGATGCATTTTTACCACCAGGCTTTGAGCTGTCAGTCTTAGCATGTCGGGTTTTCTTTATTTCAACAATATCTCTATTCAGAACAGTATGAGTTAAAAAAAAATGATGAGACTCAGGAGTAAAACAAATTGTTTTACGTTGTTGTATTACTGAAGCTCAAGCTATCATTTTGTCTTTTCTTTTCTGACCTGATTTGCTTGGTGAAGGGTGCATTGTTTTTTCTGCTACAGCTGAGCTTATATAAAAGGTGTTGTGTCTGCAGCCTCACTGACCAATCTGCAACCTTCTCTGCACACACACACACACACACACACACACACACACACACACACACACACACACACACACACACACACACACACACACCAGCAGCCTCCAGAGTGTTTGCTGGACAAAATCTAAAGTCAAGCATGAATACAGAGGCTGACAGGCCAATTATCAGATGTACTCTTCGTTCTGGATCCCCACCTCTGAAGGGAAGCAGATGTGAGAATCCTGTCACTTTCACTCAAGCTGGTACAGTGACATGGCCCAACAACACACAGCCTTCAAACCAAATAGAGATGGACAGAGTTGTAAACCTTGCCTTGTCATACAGTTCTGTCTGGTGGGTTTTCATATTTCAAGCCTCCGAGGAGCTGATCAAGTTCTGAGATGTTTGTCAGAAGTTGAAATGTGTCCAACTCCCCTCCACCCTGATGTTTCATTGGGGAATCACATTCCTTGGTATTGATGCTGTGGCATGTGGTGGTTTCTCTGGAAACTCCATAATGTTTTGTGAGAAATATGGTCAGCTCACATGTGGTGGGCAACATTTCAATTTCTGCTTAATTCAGGGAAATCCTGCATCATATCCTAATAGTACTACTGATTAATGAGCTTGTAAATGTGACTGAACAGCATTTCTTTGCTTTGTAGGTGAATATAGTGCCAGCGTGTGTCAGAGCCTTGACCAAGATGCTGTACTGCCCGTACTGCCGAGGCATGCCCGGACTGAAACCCTGTCACAACTACTGTCACAATGTCATGAGGGGCTGTCTGGCAAACCAGGCAGACCTCGACGCTGAGTGGAACCTCTTCATTGGTAAGATCCAAATCAAGTGTCCTTGTCCTCACGCTTTCTCTGCAGGTGTCCCTCTCTGTGTGCAAACTTGAACTTGTATTCCGAAGTCTGGATGTTTCCTTTCTGAGGCAATGTGTTTGTATAGTCTCGGTGGGAATTCAGTAGGCTGCGCCGCGTTAGATTCAGCCTTAAAGGATTTACAGAGACAAAACTAAAATCTTATTTGTGCAACCATTTCTTCTTTTTTTCCGTCTGAAATGTTGTTTGCTATTGCTGGAACCCTGGCATGGTGCTTAAAGCTCTGGTCCCTGCTGTTTGGGATTGATAAAGGAGAGCAGATCCTAGGCAAACACATTTTCTATAGTGTTTCCAGCTGAGCTTGGTGAGTAATATAGCACTTCAGTTCAGCTGCAAGTAGCTGGCTGCTGTAAGCTCTCCTGTTAAATGGATACCAAGGAGGCACATGGAGCGTTCCCTCTGGATCTTTTGTAGGCCGATGCTTTATTTGTTATGTACCCCAATCCCACACTGACACCCACTCTAACATTTTTTTTTTTTTTTTTTTTAAGTGGGGCAACATTTTTAAGAGACATCCCTAAGGACGGAGTGTCAAATGAACTGCACTTCTAAGCGTTTGCCTGCTTTGTGACAGGCCTGTCATTCGAGAAACCATCAGATGACGTACCGTTTGTTCTCTCCACTGGCACGTCTGAAGTCTCAGATCAACACGGGCCCCTGCGCACTGAATGAGATGTCGCACAGCTTTATGACATGTGTTAAAAAGTTAGTGTCTTGTTCGGTTGTGAAGAGGCAAATCTATTGCCGCAAAGGGACAATGTGCCTGACAGTAATGGGAAAAGCTGTTGTTGCAACAGAATGATGAATCTGGTTAGACCCGAACACCCTTGAGGTGTAGAGAACGCCGATTTTAAAAAAAAATAAAAAATTCAAGCATTTTTGTACAGACATGTTTTGCCCCCCCCCCCTTATTTTTTATACTTGTAGAGACTGTTGTTGAGGGTGTTATAATTAGAAGCATGTAACCCAAGAGACATTTATTTTTTGCCATGAAGGGCTGGTTTTTGATGTTCCTGACATTTTGCATTCATTATCTGTTGCTAAACAACTTCGATTTGCTTACCATGCAGCTCACAACAAATATTGATTTGCTTTTTTAGAGACAACTTCTAAATGTACCACGGATCTGTTCACACCATTGAAGCATCTTTTAGCTCTTGGAATTTATGGATCGGGGCCTGTATACAAACGTTGTCATCCTTGCAAATCATCTTTTATTAGAGAAGGTTAGCTCAGAGGCAGAAGCTTTTATTTTTTAAGAGCCTCATTGACATTTACCTGTCTTCTTGGCTCATGCTTAAATGCTACCATTGATGAAATTGATTGGTAAAACTGCAGGAGAAAGAACGCTCAAGGTGTTTTTACTTTGGTTTTGAAATTCCACAGTCAGGGAGGAAATACTGAAACACTTATATTCAACTGAATGTTTGAATTTTTTTTTTTCTTTTTTGTGATCAAGGTTAGTTGGAGCTCTGTAGAGTGGGGCTGTGCACTAGAAAGCACTCAGTCAGTTTGAGGACACTCGGGTTTTTAAATATGCTCCTGCCTGAAAACAGAAATGAAGATTGACTAATTGTGATGACGCTTTAAAGGATGCTGAATATTGAGCTGCCGACCAGAAAGGGAAGAGGAAGGCCAGTGAGGAAGGACATGCCGGCAAATGGTGTGAGGAAGGCAGAAGACACACAGTATCGGGGAAACATGATATGACAGCCCACCATGGAAAAAAAAAATCTAAAGATAAAATAAAAGTAAAAAAGATTGATTAGATTTAATTCTTTTTTTTTTTTTTTTTTTTGTAAATCAGTTGTCAATTTTCAGAAAAGTAGGAGCTGCAAAAAATGTGAAATCTTTGCATAAAAATAGAACACAACTTCAAGGAGCTGGCCACTTATCAAAACAAAAATAAATAAATATAGCATCACTTTTTAAATCCACAACACCGAATGATCCACTAATCTGCTTTTAACATTATTTATTTTTTTAGTGGCAGACATGGCATGCCAAAAAAAAAAGGTTTGTTCATACATAATCATATTAAAGTAAAACACTCCCTCTCTTGTTGCTGTACATGCTGTTTTACTGGCTCATCATAAAAGGAAATTATTTCTGTCATTAGTGACCTGCCTGGGATACCTGCTGCTTTCTATAGAGCAACGGTGGCTGTAATTATATGGAGAAAGACATAAAAAAGGCAGGCTTCTTTTTTTTTTTCCTTTCTCTCTCTCTCATAATGACTAAACGTAACAAGCTTTATCCCAAACAATTCTTGTCTCTTTGATTTGTGTTGCTGGATAATGTCAGCAGCTCACTGAGTCAAACGAGGTAAGCCTCTCTAATGGAACAGACACTAATCTTGTCCAGGCAAAGTGCACGTGTGCTTTAAACGTCATTTTAGGTCATCTCAAGTCTTGAACAAACATTCGTAAAATAAATAACATGACTTATATAGGCCGTAGCAATTTTCTCATGTGTATTGAAGGAGTTTCTCAGTATTTATTTACACAGTCTTGGCCTGAACATGAATTTTTAAATGGCCATTAGATAAATATTCAAACTGCAACAGCAGCAGAAATATAATAAACATGTCTTTGATATTAAATAACTCTCAGGCAAAATGTGTAACACAAACCATATCAAAGTAATTCTATTTGGCTGGGTTTCTTTTTTTCTTTTTTTTAGATCTTTCAAATCTGTTTATCTGTCATCAGTTTGCAGCAAAACATTAACAGTGTCTCATGCTGAAAAGTCATCAAGGTATATGATTGTGCGCTCATTGATTTTTGTCTTTCTCTTTTTAAATTCTGTCTCTAAATGTATCAGTGGTCCTTTCTAATAAACTATAGTAACTCATTGTATTAAATAGGAAATGGGTATGAGTAAGGCAGATGAACTAAACATCTGAGTGTCAGTGGAAAGGATGCTGCACATGTTTAGCAATTTTGTGTTTCTGCCCTAAAGTCATAAATCGGTATGGAAAAGTCAATTTGGAAGTTATATCAGAAAGCAAATCAATGGCAGCGGAGGCTCAGGGGAATGAAGCATTAGTGCAACATTTTAATGTTAATTGGAAGAAGCTAACTTTATTTTTAACTCTCCTCTAAATGCTCTGCAAACGCATTAAAGCATCACAACAGTAATACTGCCGCAGTATAATGACTTAAAAGCTACACTGCCAATCAAGAATGCTTACTAGCGTGAGTTGTGATGTCCTGTAAATCCTTGGCAATCCAACCCACCCAGCCACTGATGGGCACGTACATAAACACATGAGCAGTTTGAATATTAAGATGTCATCGCCGCAACGTGACTCTCCTGAAGAAAGAAACAAGCGCGCTGCTGCTCCTGAAATCTATGCCGAACTAAAACAGCACTGACCTTGGTGAATACGTCTATGTAAACTACATATTTCTATGCAGAAGAGTGATCACAGCACCATGCCCTGCATTCAAACTTAGAGTTACAGTAGGGTAGTTTTTAGACTTTGTGGAGGTTACTGTAAAGATTTCATCCCTTCCAAGGCTGTGAAAAGACAGACTGCCAGTGAACAATGAGCATAAACCTGAGGGAGGATGTGATTTACCTGCTCATGCTAGTGCTGAGTGACTTTACGCATCCTGTGTGTGTGTGTGTGTATATATGTGCGTGCGTGTGCGTGCAAGCGACGTGTGTGTTCAGATGTTCGTGGAAAGAATTCACAGTGTGGCCATTGGATTATACCACACCATCAGTCACCTGCCATCATGACAAATTTACCCAGCTCCGCGTCATGACAGACACATCATTATCATTTTTCTTGTCAGCACCTTGTTAAAATACCCTCGGAGAGACGGAGAGAAAGCGAGACAAAGAAAGAGAGAGATGGGACCCATGCTGTTGCACAAACACGGCTGTAGTTCTTCAGGCTTTCCCTGTGATCAGTGCCGTTTATGACAGGCAAGTGGCATCACTCAAACAGGATCCTTTCAGCCACTTGTGGTTAAAAATTAATGGAATGCATTAATTAACTTCTCGATAAACCCTCTCCCCAAACAGTAATCTTCCCGTCTTAGCTTCAGGCATGTCAAACTTGTCAGGCTTTGAATTTTAGGCAGGTATTACGGTAAGTTCTTAGAGCAAGAACATCTTGGAGGATGTTGCTACTGCATTCAACAAATTGTCTCATCATTTACTGTTAAAGGCAAATTGTAAGCAGGAAGCTATCGCTAATGAGCTTACATTAGTTTGTGTGTGGCACAACATCCAGTGTTGATTTTTTATTAAATTTAGATGAGCACGTCCTCCACCCAGCCCGGCTAACCTTACCCGACTCTGACTTGCAAGTGGCTGCTGCAGTTTGGCCTTCAGTCGATCGATTAGAAACATATTTTTTAAAATTTATAATCAGCTATGCAATCATAATCATGGCCTTAAGCTCTCAAAACAATCAAATGTGATTGAAACTAAGCTACAGTATTATTTTTTACTCCGCCTGTGGCGATAATGTTGGCTGAAGTACAGCCTGATGAAACAGTTCAGTCAGTTAGTACACAAAATTGACCTTTATTTTCGAGAAATAAATAGCCCGTGTGGGCTTACCTCAGGGTTGTTGTTGTAGAAATTAAATTAGGAATTTTAAGAGGTAAATCCACTGGCATTATCACTGGGGGTCTTAGGCCACATGTTGGTCAGTCGAATACAGCTCTGAAACTCTGCTGTTGGTGCTTTACAAGGCGGTGCATCCTTATCTGCAATGCTAATGTTGTTAGCAGTGAATTGCTAATTTTCAGAGACACACATTGTTTTTGTAACAGCTGCGGGGGCTTTATCCACTTCTTGTTGCTTGCTGCTATATGAGACAAGTTGTTACTATAGAGTTTTAATTATGCAAAAGCATAGGGACAGTAATTAGCTGTTGTTCTTTAAGCAGTGGCCAGCAGTGATCGGCTGTGATCACAAAGGTCAGAAAGGCATATGATGTTTTGACTTGTGGCAGGAGTTATAAAATGACTTATTTCGCTTCAAAAGATTTACAGCAGAAAGTAATTAGTTTTCTCACACTGAATGATTTCCAAAGACTTGTGCATTTTTGTTCTCGGTGTACTGCGCTGTGCCCGTGAACATATTTTTTCTCCTAATTAAGATACAGGCTTGTGTTGTCCTCTGTTGAGTCCTTTGACACCACAGTGTAAATGATCCTCATTGATTTCATTCGCTCATTTCTTTTTAATTGCATGGATTGTGTCCCCATGTAAGAAGATCTTCCCACAATTCCCCAGTTCATGAAAATTCAAGCCAATATGTTTTCCTGTCCTCTAAGAAGCAATATCTTTAAGTAAGGGAAGGAATAAAAACTGTCAATAGCTTTGGTCCTAAATTATAGATATAGATAGACCGTTTCCACAGTATTGTCTTTGATTTGTTGTTAACTGTTGTTAATGTCCAGCGTCCTGAAGTTCAGTGGTTTCAGGACTGTTGTTGCGTTAGAAAAAAAAAAAACAAAAACAAACAATGCATCTCTAAGATAAACCTGAGATGTTTAACAGCCACACACACACACACACACACACACACACACACACACACACATACAGACAGACAATAAAACTAAGCGTGACGATCTCAGTGAAAGACATGACGGGAACAAACAAGCGGGCTGGTTGGTTTCTGCCTGTCGTGGAGTTGATGGCTGAATGACTCACTCAGCCACGTGGAAGCAATTTCCATATCTTCGGTCTCATCAGGAACCAGAATCTTTTTCCTTGTAATTGCTACTGACTGTGCAGGATCTGCAATATATTTATTTTCTATACATCCAGTAGAGTGCCTACACAGTGACACTTAACCAACTTTTTACTTTTTTTAAAGCTATTCTGGGTTAGCAATACTGATATCCAGCTATGTTTTATTCAGTCAAATGTATTGTCTGCACGTTCGAACTGTGGTTGTTGCTGGATTTCCATGTAACTGGAAGGCAGATTGTTATTCTCTGTCAGATATTGTGTTTTACACAATGGTACATTTTATTGTACTGTATTCTGCAGCCTAATTAAACCGCACACACCTAAAGGGATACTTCAACACGTTTCGGAAGTGTGCTCATTAGTTTTCTTGCCAGTAGATGAGAGGCGAAAAGATTGATGCCACTTCCATGGATGTACAGTTAGGATAAATGTGCAGTGAAATGAGGAAATTGCGAGTGCATCTCTGAGGCCATCTGCCTTGCAACATCTCCAAAACCCACAAATTACTGTATTTTTTTCTTATTTGTCTAATTCATTGGGAAAAAAAAAGAAATTGTCCTCTTCCAGTTTGCATGTGAACGTGCATTGTAAGTCTCTCTCTGTCTTTTCCTCATACTAACTTAACCTAATTGCCTGACGGCAGTATCTTAATATTTAATGGCTATTACGGCATCAGTCTTCTCATCTAACTCTCTCAGAGAATTGCCACAGTTGCCAAACTGCACCTTTAATGCTACTTACTCTTACCCATCCTTGACAGCACTGATTTCTTATTTCACGTTTCCTCCCTCTGGGCAGCTAAGCGTTTGCTTTTTTTTTTTTTTTTTTTCCTTCTTCTTCTTTTTTAATTACTTTGTGACATTCAATTTGCAGACCTGATGTTACTTTGCTTGAGACTTGCTGTACTTCACTGAGATATTCATCACAATGAACCTTACATCTGCTTTACCATCTTAGGTTTGTTTTATTGCATTTCCTACATTAGTTTTCTAACAAAATCTTCACGTCTTTTTCTTCTTCTTTCTTAATGTTGTTACTGCAGTCTGTGGAACTGCCAAGTGGCTCGTGTCTGTGGAGGAGCTTGTGCGATCCAGACATACTTAAAAACCAATAAAAATGGTGGGGGGTGGGGGGAATCATTACGAGATTGCAGTGCTGGTATTGAGCCACAATCCAGTTGTTAGTGCATTTGGGGACTCCCCAAAGGTGGACGGCTACGTTGTCAAGGTAGTTAAAGTCTTTAGCAACTGCTTCACCTCTTGCAGCTGCACCCTTGATGGGAAAAAAAAAAAAAAAAAGCAAATGTTACAGGAAACTGACGTCTTTTTGCATAATAGTTTTGGCAGGGTTTTTATGCAGACAGGACTGTTTAAGTGAGAATGAAAGGTTGAGTTTTGTGAGTTTTATCAGCACGAACAGGCGCTTTCCCTTGAATGTCTGAGTGTATATCTCAGGAAAGATGCTGGATCACTGTCAAATCCGCTGGCGGACACTTAGATTATTTCTTAATTTCCACCGTTGAATATTTAGCCAGTGAATCATATGAAATGCTGGCATGGTTTTGTAGGCTTTAGTATATAAATATGCTTCTGTATCGTCGACAGCCACAGCAGAGACACCTATCTGTCGTTGCAGGTCTGTGTTTTTATCCGCTGAGCTCTTCAAGGGAAAGCCAATGAGCACTCACAGTAGTCTTCTGAGACAGATATTAATCGGTGGCTCTACACGCTCCTCTGTGGGAAACTCATTGAGCATGGGATGTTTTAAATTACCTGCAAGCCTCCTAGTTCTTAATTATTGTGAAAGTACTCCCTAATTTAGCATTACACCACTTGAAGACAACTGATGTTACAAATCCAATTTATTTAGAAAAAAAAAAAAAAACAGGCCGGCATTGATGCAAAATCATTTTTTTTTTGCAGGCTCTTTCACGTCTATGCATCTGTAGCCGTTGCTGCCGAGAAATTACAGTAAAAGCAGCGATAGGTGGAGAAAAGGAACGAGACAGCAGCAGACAGCACATCAAAGAGCCATACCGTTGTATTTAGGCGACGCGATCCCTCACTGAACAAAGTCGGTGGAGCTTTAGTCTCGGCTTGTCAAAATACCAAAGCATGTAAACAAACAGCCGTGCGTCCATGCGCAGTGACGCAACGCCGTCTTCCCATCAAGGAGTTACTCTCCCGAGATGCAGCAGCAGAGGTGCTGTTATCATTTCAGAATGAGGCTCTGTTCACTGGCCAACGCCAGCCCTGTCAGTTTGACATAATAATATGCCATTCCTTCCAAACCCTGGTTCGATACTGAGCAAATGGGGTAATTATCAAGGAATTAATGCTCGGAGTGATAAACTTTTTGGTCATCATAATTAATCACTCAGTTATACTCAACATTGGAAAGTGAGGGCCTGTGAGCTACAGCAAGCCAGTTTGTAAATATAATCAATGATTCGCTTTACTGATAAAGGGAGGAGGATGGTCATTTAAATGCATTTGAGCCAGATATCAATCGAAATCTCCCCAAGTTACTCTATTTCTCAGTGAACTTTTAGGAAAATAAATATCTAATACCTGTATCTTGATTTATAGGCATTCACAAAAATATTTATTAAGTTATTTCACTTTTTCAAGCTGTCTGCAGCACTTAACTTACAAAACTAACAAATAAACGTATCTGTTTGTTGGGAAGACTGTTATAATGACCAAAACTGCACATGTGTAATGATTGACAACTTAATAAAATGACTATATTGGAAATATTTCTTACTGTGTCTCTGCTTGAGGTATTGAGCCGTCATTCAGTTATTAGAGTTATTTGCAACAGAGGTTCATTAACATTCTAATAATGTGTCTGCTGTCACTGTGTCACATATGATACCTGAGTTCATCATATTCTAGAGCCTTTTCGATCCAGGACAAAACTGGGAAAAAGAGGGGATTTTCAACGGGAAAAAAAACACATTTTTTGTTATTATTTACACAACCTTTTACACCACCAACACAATCAGTAATGATTTATTCATTTTGCTCAACTTATTTTTCATGAAATCTGTAATTGTCATTGAAGTTACCACATATAGTCGTTTGTCTAACAAAGACTTAAAAATAGTTGCTGTGTTCTCCATCGCTCCCAGCAGGAAATCTGAATTTGGCCTTCTTTTAGAAACTTTTGAAACTTTTGCCATGGTCCCATGATGGAACTTGCCTTTCCTGATCTATACTTTATGCCCATGCTCAATGTAGTAACCAAACCACACAACAGTTGTGTCTTTGGATTTAAATAGGAGGCCTGAATACTTATAGAAATGTACACAGCTTCAGACAGAACATGCAGTAGAACAGACCCACTGCTTCACCTTCATCATCACCCGTGAAGACATGTTTTGAAGAATTGCCCAGTTTTATTGCCTACGCACAGATTCCTCTTCCCCTGTAACATCTGTGGTCAGTTCATTACAGTTTAGAGGAAAATGTCACATTCCCGCGCTGTTTTTATTACACTATTTTAACATTTGTCTGGAGCATGTGGCGAAATACTGGCGATGGAGTAATCCGCTGTCTCTGGCAATTTATGAAGGGTGTCATCAACTTCTATTGTTGGATACATTGTGTTTGTGTGCGGACATTTTCTCCAGTTTGCTCTGACAGATGGTGAAAGTTACTCTTTCAATTTTTTATGGCTGCAGCTCTGAATCATTGGGCAGACTTGTATTTATGGGAACTGGGTTGCAATTTTCTTTGCATTATGTTCATCATTTGCAGTCGAGCAGAATTATGCCTCAATTATTTCATATCAACACTGGAAGGGCAATTGCTGCAGTAACAAATTGCCAACAAATGATTATTTGAGACCCGTAGCCGAGCCAAATTCTGGAGTTGAGAAGGCTTAGGTGATTTCACAATGCATTTCATTTTGGAATAGGAATTACCACTTGACTACACATTCAAACCATTCAGCACTTCAGGTGGTATTTTACTTGACATCTTTGTCACTGAAGAAAAAAGCCCAGACTTGACTTGTAAATTATAATAGTGATATTCCTTTTAATTTTAAATAACAGGTCACACGAGATCAGTTCAAACACACTTTAAATCTGACAGTTTCTGTACTTTGTTACTTCTGGTTTGACATGCTTCTTCTAATATCAACACCAAACCAGTCAGTCTAAAGCCAAGTGAAAGCTTGTGTGGCGTGAAATAAAATCAAATGCATTTTCTTTGACAGTAACTCTGCTCGCAGGCGGTGCACAAAAAGAAAGATCATTAGCAATGTAGATTCACAGATACAGTGTTTTCTTATGAGTTTAATTAAGTTGAATCAATGCTTTTCATCCATTTCGTCTCCTTGAAACCTCATTTAAACTTTTTCATGCCTCCAAAAAAAAAAAGGACTAATCTGTTTTAATCAGTTCTTGTCAATAAATTTGCAAATTATGTGAAAAGAGCAAGAGGATGTTTTCGGTCATTGTTATTCTTCTCACTATTTTAAAATGAGCCATTTCTCTGCTATCATGGGAAACCAGGCAGCTCCAGTGTTGTAACAGGTTTTGTAGGTCGCTGCTCAGGATGAGTCTTGTGGTGTGTGACCGAAGCTGTCTGTGATTGTGGTTGTATTTATTGATCTCTCCAGCACAATTCACCATATCTACATTTAATTGATGGGGAAGTGACCAAAAGTATAAGGAAGCAGATAGGAATTCCTGATAATCAGGGCTGCTTTTTGTCTGTTTCTCAACATGTTTACATCGAGGGTATTGATCTGTCAGATTCACACATGAATGACTGCTGCGTGCTGCCTCAAGGGACTCTGCAGGTAGTTTGCTGGAGTCTCTCCAAATCCCTGCCTGAGAAATAGAGAGAGCTTTCCATTAGAAAATATCCAAGCATTCAGCCTGAAGGCAAAAAAAAAAGATCTGGCACCATGCAGCCAGCAGTAAACAATCATGCCAATAGAGCCGGCTGTGTCAGTCGATAGATGGATGGATGAATGGTGATACGGATCAATTGTTTGTTTGTTGATACCTGAAGCATGTGAACATTTTCACCTTTGCGTGAAGCATAATCAATAGAAATCCCCAGTTGTGGCAGTTGCAATTAAAACACGTATAAATCCAAATAATAAACTGTATGCGCCCGACTGAAACATTATAACATGCTCAACAGCTTGTTTACACAAATATCATGCAAATAATCCCTCGATCCAGTTTGGCGTGGATCAAATTAAACTCAAGCAGCTACTGGGATTACACAATTTATCTGTTTTCTGAGGTTTTTGAAGTATCTTGGGTTAACTCGCAATGTTCCATACATCTTCTGCTTCTTCCAAGGGGGTCAGGAGAAATGGTCCATCACAGCGAAAACACTCGTAGAGATTCACAAATCACAATCTTTTTTGCAAATCTTGAATCATATCTTAATGTGTTTTGCTTCAACATGACAGTCAAGTCACCTGATGGACATGTCCTCCATAGTCACCACATCTCAGAGAAATGTAGCATCTTTTGAGATGTGGTCAAATTAGAAATTGGCATCTCGGGTTTGCAGCCTGTGTCCATGCAGTGCTGTAGTCTGATGCTATCATATTAATATATGTATGCGTCTGTGTCATTTTCCATTTGTCTTGTGTGAAATATATGAACATTGGAGGTTGTTCTGAAGCCAAAAGAAAGTGTAAAGTGATGATTGGGAGGCGTCCCTGATGTTTTGATCCGTCAGAGATTTACCTCTAAACAGTCCATGTACCAAACTTTCATTATTCCGAATCCTACTCACTCTGTTAAACTGAATATACGTTGTGTAATTGAGGAAATATAAGGCAACATTTGGAATGCATGGCTCCCAACTGTAAAGCTACTTAAATCTTTGAATCTTTCAAATGGTCGATTTTGATTTGATGTGGTGTCCTTAAAAAAAAACAAAAAAATAACAACAATTTTCTTTCTATGTCGTTGCACAGAATGGCATCTCACAAAAGAACGTTGTGTGTTTCGATGGTGTATTGAGGTAATTTCCTTTTGCACCAGCCGATTGATTTGCTTTGTGCCACGACGGAATGATAAAGGTTGGGCCAGTGCCACAAAGAGGCTTTTTTGTGCCTTATCTTTACTTTGGAGTCTCTCTTCACGCCCATCTACAAGCAAAAGAAATTCGCTCCATCTGCCGTTTGTTCTTTTCTGTTAAACCACAATCACACCCAGGCAGAGATTTGTTCACCACAGTGCTGCAATGCATCCGCAAAAACCTTTTCATAAACAAACACTGCTTCTTTGGTGTAAATCGTGTGCCGGCCAATGGTTCTTCAACCTCTTTCATGTCTCAAACCTTCTTCACGTTGAGGCAGTGCCTCAAAACATTGAGTAGCCATGACGACGGCTAAACTCGTTTTCGTCTTTTTAACGAGTTTGGACAGAGTACCTCGTGATCATGTTTAATTCTATTACAGCGAGACAATGTGGCTGCCATGAGCAGCGTAATCTAATGAAGAGCATTTCAGTGCCAGTATCTCTGGAATACAGGCGTGTTATTTTTAAAATATGGCGGATTACCAGAATCCCTCTGATTTTGCAACATAACTGCATAAACAGTTGTACATTCTTTATTTTCTGTAAGTGAAAGCTCGTGGCTGCTGTGTTGATGAACTGTGACGGACAATGCAGTGCCTGGAAAGGTGAATTCAGCTGTAAAAGAGACACCAAGTACTCTTGGCAGCATGTTTGAGCTCCTGTATTCATATATTCACGTTTAAACCGTGAGAGTCCCAGCCAGCGGAAAGTTTCCTCTGAGCCCAGGTCTCTCCAGGACTGCCGACCTGTCAGTGTGTTGTTCACTGAGAGCAGTGAATGTGATGAGCTGTGATTGTCGTGACCTCTAATGCGACCACCTACACTTATGTGTGATTATGTATTCTTTCTGATGGCGCCCCGCAGCCAAGTACACTTGGGGTGAGGCAGGTGAGAGTGACAGCGCCAATACAAAATAGTGTGTTAGCATGCCCGAGGTGCGCTGACCAGGGAGCAGCTGGCTGAGGCAGACTGCAGGGTTCTTAATTACACAGCCCTTTAAAAGTGTCTCTTGTTTATTTAGTTATGTATTGCCCAACTTTTGGATTTTTTTTTTCCAAAATCAATTTATTATTTGGTGATCAGTCATGAATGAAACTGGCACAGTCTTTTATAAGTCTAATAGTCCCCAAGAACGTTTTTGTGATGCTTATCATCTACAACCTCTGCAAGTTTGTCTTGTAGAAGACGCAATCCTGAAATAAGTAAATACATTGTCCTTGATTCATCCAAGCCAACTGAACAGTCATTTGTTTAAGACACAGTCACATGTTTAAGATAAATTTTGTTATTAGTGTAGTGAAATTGTAACATCATCATATGGCCAGATAATTCACTTTTTTGATTCTTATAATTACTTGAAAACGGTTCTGTTTTTTGTGCTTTACCTTGGAAAGCATTTCAAAGAATTTATTTATTTTTTTTAAATATGAATGATTTGCAGATTTTAATGTCCACACAGTGACTGGGATAGGATGGCGTTCTGTACTGACATCAAAAATCGTGAACAAAAGTTAATAAGCATAATGGATTTTCAAGGTAGATTTTCAAGTATGGCAATAAATGTGCAGTTTGCATGTTCTTCCTGTGTGTGCATGAATTTTGTCTGGGTATTCTCCTGTCCAAAAACGTGGTTGGTGTTTACTCCTCACTCTAAATTCCCAGTATATGTGAATGTCAGTGGTTGTCTGCATTCACCCTGCAACGGACTGGCGGTCTGTCTCGGGTATAAAATGCCTTCACCCAAATCCAGGCGGGATCAGCTGAAGCTCCCGACATCCCTGTGTTGGAAAACAATCAGTCTAGAAAATGAGTGAATCGTGTCTGTAAACTGGAGGTGTGTTTGACTCGGCATGTTCGTCCTGTGAGGGATAGGAGTCCTGCTTTGCAGCCTGATTTTTAGCCACTGCTGTAAGATTCAGAGGTCTCTGACTTAGATAAGACAGCTGTAGAAAATGAATGGCGAGAATTACTACAATGTCATGTGACATTTTGTATTAAACCTGGACTTTTGGAAATTATTATCATAGATTTCCACAGCATGCTTGGGTTTATCAATTTTCTCAGCATTGAATTTATTCAGAAATTTGTACTCTTAACATATTCGCTTCATTTTGCTTTTTTTAGCTGAACTTTCAGTAGTCTCGGACTCATGTCAGCTAATACTTTTTCTCTATTTTTTTTTTTTTTCATTCATTCAGTTTGTAAAATAAGCTTGGGCTCCTATTCATGTCTGGGGAGATCAAACCCATCTTTAAAAGTTTTTTTTTTTTTTTAAGACTGTTCGATCTTAAAAGAAAAAATCTTGTATGTGATATTATTTCTGTGGTTATTTCAGCAGGTTGAAGTAGCCCTTTCTCACGACGATTCATATGGCTGACTCAGTTTCAGAATCCATCAAATATTCATTAAGCTATATGAAAAATAGGTTGTCAGAACCCCGCTGAGGATATCATTTAGGTCTTTGGGTCTTTCATGGAACGAGCAACAGAATTGCTGCCAATTTCTCCTCTACTTTCATTGAATTCCATTGAGGCCTCTTTTTCCTATTTTTTTTTCCCCTCCAAAGGCTTTAGAGCAGTGCTCTGCTAAACATAGGCAACTGAAGACTTCACAGAACCCGGGTTGGCCCCCTACAATGACCTCCAGCCTGCCACTGATGGAAATCTAACCAAGCATCACGCCCAATTTGAGACTCCAGAGTAAACAAACAGGAGCGCTCTTCAAAGACACAGACACCAACAGACCCAAAAGAGGAATCTATCTGTCGCTCTGCTCACTCAGCACACTTTAAAAGCAGAGGCTCAACATGCACAGTTCAGCGGGAAAACGGTCTCTATTTGAATAACATTTATACTTAAAATCATTTTCACTTCTATCACATTTGATAGAATTCATCATTAAATAGTGAGACTTCTCGCCTTTTGAGGTGAGTTTTTGGGGAAATTGAACATGTTGCCAATAACAGTGTTATGAAATAGCGAGATGATGGATACACAGACACCAAAGGAGATAAATGAGATTTTTGAGTTTCTGTGTGCAGTTTGAATGTTCTCCCAGTGCATACCTGAGTTTTCTACACGTATTCTTATTTCTTCTCAACATCTCAGTCTCAACCAGATTCTCTGTCTTCCTCTGTTTGTCCAGTCATGGACCCTCAACTGTGTCAGTGAAGTAAAATGCTTTACAGCCAAAGTCTGACGGCGTCATGCAGCGCGGCTTGACCCTGCAGATAAAGTGATAAAGAAAATTGATGTTTCTGGGAATATAAGCTGAAATTGTTTGATTTATATTAAAGTTTTCTGAACATAGTTACTGTGTGCTTTGGCATAAAAATATAGTAGTATTCTGAAAACATGGTGATGCACACAGGCTTAAATCACTAACAGCCATCATTCAGTATCTGTGAATCCGTGGTGACTGGAAAAATTATTACGATCTTGCATTGAGTCCTCCTTTAATTTGTTAAGCTTGGCTAAATTCATGTGGACAGAAAATGATCGATTCAAATGCAAATCCAGATAACATCAAAGGAAACTGCTGAACTGATGGACACATTTTTCAACAATTGTTGAAGTCATAACACTTTAAAGTGATCTGTCAAAGTCTAAGCTAATCAGTTGTATGATTTAGAAAGTAGGTTTACACAGTGATAACAGTTGAAAGCCCCTCATACCCCTGTTGTTAATTGATCTCTAATCCACAATTCACATCAACAAACTGACCACGTATCTAAGATCTGCCTGATATCCTGGATCCATTTCCTTTTAAAATCACCCATTAACCACCACGGAACATCAAATCCATGTTTTGAACTGTGGCAGGAAACCAGCGTTCCTGTAGAGAACCCCTGCACACAGAGGAAGCACGCAAACTCCACTAAGAAAGACTCCTGACCAGACTTCAACCATGGATGGTCCTGCTGTGAGGCAAGAAAACCAACATATTTGTAATAACGGAGGTCTTGCAAAACTCTCCAAAACTGGGGAAACCTGGCAAAATATTATGAAGACTTGATTATTAAGTGTCAGTAACAGTTTAGGCATTTGATATTTATGTGTTTAATTCTCTCCTCTCCTGGCTGGTGCTTTCTCTTCCCTGCTCACATGTCCTCTGACTTCCTCTTCATCAGGCGGGCCAGCTTTATATCCTGCCCTGTCGATTGCCGGTGAGAGGTGGGAGACTTTATGTTTCTCGGGTCTCATGACAGGCACTGTGAAATGGCAGCCCGAAGGCAGGAGCTAAACGCATTCTGCATCGACGGGTCAGGACTGTCTTCAGTGGTATTGGCTTCCCTCGGCGCCGGTGTGTTGCACTGTAATTGTGCGAGTCGTACCTGACCTGCCCCAATGATCTGATTTGTCAGTTTTACAAGACTCCTGAGCGTTTTTTACCGAGCAAGTTAAACTTTCCACACAATGCGACCAATGCAAGATAATAAAAGAGAGTTTAGCGAGTTCAAACTTAGTTAAAGTTCTGCGCTGCAGTCACTGTTGTGTAAAGTACGCCACTTCAATACTGAGGCTTTATGTTACTTCTCTTAGCTGCCACTCAGTATTGTTTCCATTAACTAACTTTCGAGGAACCTTTTGACCACAGCAAAGTCATTTCAGTTGCCAATCATACCTGAGCCACGGGGGGTTTTGGACCAACAAACGATCAGGAGTCGGGTATTTCCAGGCGGTGTTGACAGATGACCTCATTTGTCATTTAAGGATGAGGACTTCCTGCCCCCATTTTAAGTGCTCTTTACTCAGACACTCACAGCTCTGTGCTGCTGTTTTAAAACTGAATTGTGAATTGGCGTGAATCAAAAATGAGACAGAAACAGAGAGATGGTCTGTTCATAGTCTGATATGAGATTATTTTTGGAAAAGTCACACAAAACAACTAAAACTTTTGAAATTCAAATCATAAATGAAGTTTGAAGTTGCTGCTGCTTCACAGAGGTGTGATATTATGAAGGTTTTCAGTTGCCAGAAAGTAATTTACCAGATCAGATGAAGACGTGAGAACAGCCCAAATCATTATTTTTTATTTGCTGCTTTTATGGTTTTTTTTCAATGGAATATATTGACTCCCAGAATAGAATGCAATAGAATAGAAAAGAAATACTGTATTTTTCCCAGGGGAAAAATTGTTGACATTGTTGAATTTGTTGCTTTTTACTGTTGTCATACATGAAGGCATTTCTGGAGTTCGAGAACTGCTGTGATAACTTTCAGCATGAGCCGAAGCATTATCTTAGCATTCACTATTTCACCTTACTCCTCCTTCACTGGAGGAGTAGTGCTTCATTATTTCAATAAGCTGAATCAATCCTCCTGAGAGCTGCATGAATTAAGCTCATTATTTTAGCATCGAGTATGATTGCACTGCCGTTGTCTGCCTGTTTGTCGTTTTCGTCTACTGTTTGTTTGCATTCTTCTCGTCATAATTAGATCGTAAATCTGCCTCGATTTGGATTCACTGACATCCGGATGCCACCAGCTAACTGATGCCACTATTTAGCTTAATGAGTGAGTTGGACCTGCACAGTGCTGACAGCAAAACTATAGCTGTGCAGCTATGTACAAATTATTCAGACAAGCCCAACTGAGGGAGATACAAGTTACACAAAGTTCAATTATCCATGTAACTTTTATTTTCTGGAAGAAGTGAACTGACTCACATACCTCTGCTGAATTAATAACTGTAATAAAGTACTTTTTTTTTAGTAGTTGCCAGAGCCTGACTTACATATGGGAACAGACTGGGAGGAATAATCAGATATTCATTTGATTGTCTGTTCTACTAATAATAAACACAGTCGTGACTAGGTTGAGGATAAAAAAAAAAACACAGTTTCTCTTTGTCGTCATGCTTTGGATCAGTCTGTTGGTGTATTATGTATCAGGAGCAATTCTGGACAATCTTTTGGCAGTTTGTGTTTTATGCAGTCACTTTGCCAATGATTTGAGCCTTGGCTTAAAGCAGCAGGGATGGCGGAAGTCTTTTTAGCACCGTGTAATCACTGTAGCTTTTTGTCACAGCCTCCAGACTTAAAGGACACTCATTGTCTTGCATTCAAATTTGATTTGTGATCTAATGATTTGCACATTTCCTCCGTTCATCGTGGTTTTTCACACCCCTGCAAATGTCACAGCTTCCAGTTTAAAGATATCTTCAACCGTCCTTCCTCCCACTTAACCACTGGTAACCCCTCAAACAAGACTTGCTGGACTTTTAATTAATTTCACAGAGATATGAAAGTTCACTGTAAATATCAAATGCATTTCATTTCACTCCAGACTTATTTTAGGGTGGCAAGATGAATTCTATGTTAATATTATGCTCTTTTGAAGAAAATGAAAAGATATGAAGTGTCGATTCACACGATAGCGCAGTGCGGTATGTAACCCCGTTTTGTCCCGGTCTGGAGGGGGAGGAGACAATCCCAATTTGAGTGACAGGCTTGGTCAATGGGCAGTCATCGACGTTCACACTCACATCAGTGGGATTTTTAAGATCAGGACTGAACAAAATTATCATCAGATTGTTGGAGAAATATGTAATAGTGTAAGCCAGAGAACAGCTACAGAGACACAGGAAGAACATGCAAACGCCCGGGTTTTTAGTATCGGTAGCTCTGACTTAAGGGTGGAGTACAGAGTTTGAAGTCCAGATGCAGCATTCAGGGCATCAAGGACATTTACCATAAAAACGATCCACGCCTGCTCTGCAAGTTGCACTGGCTCGGTGTTGTGACCTCAAGTACCGCCTCTGATCAGGACGTCTTTCAAATTTTAATATTATTAACCTTATTTTAGTTTTACCTAAAATATAGTTAAATTATATGTATATATATATATATATATATATATATATATATATATATATATATATATATATATATATATATATACATATTTATGTTTTTTTGTTTGTTTTTTTTTTGTTTTTTGTTTTTATTCATTCAAACAGTTCAGAGTAATATTGCGAGTGAATGAATGGCGCTGGTATCTCATGCTCTCTTTAATTAGTCATCAGCATGTTTACAAATGGCTGACATTAATGAATAAGCATGTCGTGAACTCAGTACATTTATTTTCTAAGCACTACTTGCTGCGGCGCAGCATACTTTCTCCACCTCTTTTGCATGCTGTTCAAAGAGAATACATACGGTGCTGGCAGGATCCTTTGTGTTTGTAATGATTGCATTTGAAGAAGACACCATCGCGTGTACTTTTCATTATCCCCATGCAATGGGCTGTCCTGCAACCACCGGGATTTTTGCATTCTCGCCGACACTGAACACGCTGACATGTGTGCATAAGCAGAAGTAGCAGTGTGTCCATGTGAGTGTGGAATACTTGTGAACTGATGTGTTGTGTGTGTTGTGACAGATGCCATGTTGCTGGTGGCAGACAGACTGGAGGGACCCTTCAACATCGAGGCGGTTATCCAGCCAATTGACATCAAGATCTCCGAGGCCATCATGACCATGCAGGACAACAGCATGCAAGTGTCAGCCAAGGTACTCGAAAGAGAAGGAACTTTCTATTCCTTTTTAATTAATATTCATGTTAATTCATAACTAATGGAATTATTTGCATGTTGTTGTTGTTGTTTTTGTCATATGATTCTAAAATTGCATTAGCGTCTGATTTATTTAATGCACATAGTAACACGTCAGTAGATCTCAAATATCCTTTTGTTTGCATTTTTTTAATATAATGTAGCTTCTTCTGTTGTGTGATAGCAGTTTCACTGAATGATGAAATATAGATTCAGCGTTTTAAGAAGATGGTGACAAACTCTGACACATTCCTCTCCCCCACAAATCCTCATATGATTAAAAACAAAGTTCTGTCAAAAAGTGATCATATTTAAAATCTGTTTTGAGCTGTTCCTTGCATGTAAAATTTTCTTAAAGCTTTTTTTTAATTAATTTATTTATTTCCCAATATGTAGTGTAATAATACTGTATGCGTGTGATAATCAAAGTATTGTGACGTCTACATCAGGGAGACACAAGCCGTCAACGCTTATAATGACATTTTTCCCCTTAAATGTCAAAAAAATGTCAGCAGTAAGTTAATGTAATTTCTTAGAGGCAGTTTAATTTGGTCTCTGAATGCTTGTTAGTGTTTTGAAAATGGTAATTATAAACAATCAGTCTGTCTTTTCTGCACCATGAGCTGTGTTGTTGTAAAAATACAGATTGTCAAATCCAACTTTTTATTCTGATCGTTTGTATTCTGGCCTTTCTTCACGCCGGAGACACAAAGGTCGGTGTAAATTGGATGTCACATTCTTACCCGTATCAAGAGGGCTGCAGTGTAAAATTTAACCTCTTTTCTATGCGCTGCAGGATTTCCCTCTGCAAGGGTGTGCTTGGCTCACAGATTGCCCCGAGATTACAAACTTTCCTCACATTCACATTTTATCTATACGCGGCCTTTCTCCCGGTTTCGTACGATACACCAGCCACCTTATATCGCTCCTGCATCACTGCCGCGAAGACCTGAGGAAAACAGCTTTGCTTCTGTGATGTACAAGATATCGGAACTGTAATCATGGTGAAGAATTGATGAATATTAGAGAGAGGACATCCTCTTGTCAGGACAGCCAGGCGGCGCATTAGAGTGCTCCATCACACAGCGAGCCGGGGACCGGCAGGCGGCCGGAGAGGAATGGTAATGAGCTGCCATGTTTGGAGGTGTGTTGTTTGGGCCCCGAAAGCCTGTAGAGACCGAGCCATCTGAAAACAATCTGTTGCACACAATGAACCTCAATAAGTTACACATTGATTAGTGCACTGCTCAGGTGATAACAGATCTGAACAACCATAAGTAACAAACCTTCAGGGAGCATCGCAGGAAACTTTCTTCAAACATGTTTCAGTTCTTTTCAGGATAGTTCTTTCATTCTTTCACTTTTTTTTAATACAATATGAATAAGAAGGAGATTTAAAGTGATTTGAATTGTTTACTTTCTTGTTGCTTCTTTTTGTACATTTAAAGTTTTATTTCCTTGTTAAAGCTGATGTGTATTGACTTTGTGGTAGTGCAACACAGACGGATGGTTTCATGTTTGAGATTTTATTTATTTATTTATTTTCCAAATTGCTGTGTCACTGTATATAATAGTGGCTTTCCATTGCAATTGAGTAGAAACATATCGGGGGTTCATTCCCTTTTTCCCACCAATATAACACTTCCTGTAAAAGGAGACTCAGGCTTTGATGGACAGCATTGGTTCCAGGCTGGCTCTATGGAGTTTTCTGTCTCAAATCACACACCCGAAATGGTGCTGCGAGCAAATTGACAAAGGCTTCTCAAGAAGAAAAAAAAAAAAGCCTCAGTGGTGTCAGCAAACTACAATTTTTCTACAATCAAAAAGGATGTGTATTCTACAAAGAAATTGACTCAGCTACAGCTCAGTTCATGCAGCGTCAAACTACTGCAGACAGAGAAAGAAAGTAATTAAAAAAAAAGTTTCATAATTATCAGGAAGGTTTGTGTTAATATTGGAAGCCTTTGTGCTTGCATGCTGACTGCAGTATCTTCATCTCCTGCTGTTCTTTTTTGCTCTTCAGGTTTTTCAAGGGTGCGGGCAGCCGAAGCCGTCAGGAATCGGCAGGTCTGCACGGGGCATCTCCGACGTGTTCAGCGGTCGATTCAGACCTTACACCCCAGAGGAGAGGCCGACCACGGCGGCTGGAACCAGCCTGGAGAGACTGGTATGGAGAAAGATAATGATGATAATGGGTAAAAAAACAATAGCATTGCCAGCAGGAAAAAAAAACACCACTTATTCCATAGCTTCTAGCGTTCAATTAGAATTGATCATATTTTATCAGTGTTACTGTCAGCTACTTTAATTCTTTCACTGTTGGTCCAATTTTGAGAACATAAGGTGTAGAATATAAGGATATCAGTGTTGAAATGTAGGGAGTAATAGTAAAAAGTCAGTAAAAGAGTGCACACTCAGATGAAGTACTGAAAAAGTCACTTAAGTGCAGTAACAAGGAACAAACATTTTGCCACCTAAAAATAAATAAAAGCGTCCAAACATGATATCTATGAAACAAATCTGATCTCAACCAGCAACCCATACTGAAGACACTCCCTTTTCTCATATTTTCCAACAGCTCACCTGAGTTTTGGAGCTTTTGAGACATTATTGGTGGAGTCAGTGTTGGTGCAGGCATGCTGAGCTTCAGGTCAGCTTACTGGGGCTTAAGTCCAAAGGCCAGAAAAAAATAGAGGCATGTTTATGGAGTCCATGCAGCCCGCGGGTGCTGTGTGACTTCCACCATTGCTGCAGTCAGAGTTAAAATCGGTCAGATTCTGAACTTCTCTCTGCTTTTGGTTTTTTTCCAGAATTCACAAAAATGCTTGTTTTTCACGCACCAGACACAGACATGTCGCTTCTTCTTCTTTTTGAATACAAATGAAACATATTGAAAAAGAGAAAAGACGTGTTGCTCTTTATGTAACCCATCAGAGCACTGTCACTGCTGGGAAGTAAATTACCCATTACATACTTCAAAATGTATCTTTCCTCAAAAACGGGCTGTATCTCATCCCAGAAGTTACATTATGTCGAAAACAGAAGAGACCGCAAACTCAACATCCACCCACAAAACTTCAAGTTGATGAAATATCCCAAGACAATAATTGAGGCAATAAAAGGTCTAATGCACCTCCTTCCTTTGTTACTGAAACACAGTGCGTGGGAGGCTGTCAGTGTCAAGCTTCAGTGCGGAGCAGCAGAGAGGCCTTCAACTTGACATCATGTTAAAACCGATCTCACCTCAACCAACCACTGGGTTTTGTTTTGTTTTGTTTTTTTCCCTTCTTTTGCCACAAAGTTCGTGCTGGTTTGATGTCTTAATATGCTATATGAAACCACTTAAATATGATATTTTAGGTATCATATCAAAACATACCTGTCAAAATACATGGAAAAAAGGTTTGTTTGCCCCATAATTCATTGTTAGATATGAATTTGTTGAACTATAGTTAAAGCCAAAGTGTAAAGTGTAAGTTTTGAATTATCCCTATATGTTTATTTCTCAAAAGCACTTACATAGTCTTGAAAGGAAGTGGCGTGGATTAGAATTGATTTTAATAAGAGTTCACTGAAAGACAGCTTGACTCTGTAAAGACATTATTAAACTAAATGTTTTACGACATGGATTTTTCCTCTGGCTAATTTATCTGAACACTGCTTCTCTGTGTAATCCTTAAATTAGCCAGCAAATGCATTATTGTTCCCTTTAAATAAAATGTCCATAATCTTCTGCTGTTGAAGTTGTTAAACAGGATTAAAATGGGAAATTTGAAGCAGCAAAGTAATTCAAGGACTCAGAGAAACCTGTGATGTTAACTCGGCGAGGACGGTTCATATTCTCTGCTTTAATTCACTGTGTTTTCATATGTGGGCCTCACTCAAAAGATTAAACAAAATACATCTCTAAGTACACATTAAACAGGGTGTGTGAGGAGTAGATACAAAAAGGAAAAAAGTACATTTATAGAAAATTCACTGGTTTCAGTATTTTTAATAATTTATGCCTCTGTGCACTAAGACCTGCTGCTTGTGGAGGATTTGAAAACCTTCCCCAGGATGAGACTTACTCACATCTCACCCAGCACCTGTAGTTCTTCATGTAAATTTATGAAGCAGATTAAGTATAATACTAAAATATACATCTGTAAGTAAAAAAAAGATGAGCTGATTTGATTGTACCGAATGAAGAACTTCTTTTGTTGAACCGCCTCCGACTCAAACCCCAACTTTTCCTGTCCTCCGCGTTCAAGTCTTGATTCACGCATTGATCAGATTTGATAGCAGCATATTTAAAATTGATTTCAAAGTGGACAATTCATTGTGAATAAGATGGTGCGAGGTACTAAATCTCATAGGCTGGCGAACGGAATATTTCAGCAGAACCATTTGTCATTTAACTTTTTGCTTCACTAACTAATAGACGTTCTTCTGCTCGTATTTTCTCTCTCAGTCTCTCTATTTCTCCGATGTCCAATTAAATCACTTTCTTCTTCATTTCTTGGCTGCTCCCAGAGGGTTGTCTGGAGGACAATGCAACACAGCGTAAGCTTTCCATTCCTCCTCTTACCTGCACGGAATCATCTGTCTTGTGGTGTTTTAATCAACCTGCCCATAGTGCTTCACGTCTTTACATTATTCAGTGTGAATATTGATTGCCTGTGTGTGACACGGCCATTTATTTATTTTATTTGAGTTATTTGGTTTTCTTTGTAACCTTGCCCGCAACTGGACGATAAAACTAATGGAGCAGATATTTGGAGTTATATCTCGCCGCCTCTGAGAGGATTTCGTTGTGCTGCTCGTGTGGTTCATGGTTCATGGGTTTACAAATGGCCCGAAAGCAAGTAAGGTTGTAAGTTTGAATCTCAGCCAACCTCTGCCTCCTGCTTGAATTTTATAACTCCTCTCTGACTTTCTTCCAAGTTTTCACACCAGTGAAAGACTTTGGGTGATTGGAGAATTGGAATAATCTGCTCTCTAGGTGTTGACCTTGTTGTGACCTTGAGAATGATCCGTATTGCAGTGTTTCCAGGTCTGAGAGACAAAAGATCAGCTCTAAACCGGCCCAGTGTCGATCAAAAGCAGCAGAAAGCTTTTAGCATCATTCCTCAACCACATTCTTCAATTCTGCCTTTACCTTCTCTTTATTTTGTGTATTTTCTCCTTTTCCCAACTTATCCAGCATCATGTTTCTCTTCCAGGTTCCAACAAGAGAGCTATTTTATTTATTTTATCTATTAGAGTTATTTTGTTTGTTTGTTTGTGTGCAAAATGTACAACTCACAAATAAAAAACATTAACCTTTAACTTTCTCCCATAACAAGCTTGGATAATCTTATAGCTATAGAATAGAATAGAATAGAATAGAATAGAATAGAATAGAATAGAATAGAATACTTTATTGATCTCACAATGGAGAAATTTACCAGTTCCCAAAGCTATACTGACATAATAAGGGCCAATCCCAATTCTACCCCTTACCCCTACCCCTTACCCCTACCCCTATGATATGCGCGTTCACGAGGCTTAAGGACTATTCCAATTCTACTTTTTGAATAGGGGTAGGGGAAAGGGGAAGGGCTATTTCACCCCTTTCAGCGAAGTCTGCATCGATGCTCCCTATTCTCTTTAGGGGTAGGCAGAGTTTTGCATTGGCCAGAAAAAAAACAACATGGCGCCCACCACGGAGTCCCACAAATGTAAGCTTGCTTTCTGTATACTATTTAAAAAGCTATAAAAAGTGCATTTGCTTCACTGAAATTTATAGATATACTAGCGTGACAGTGTCCCAGTCATGGATTAACGTTTTAGCGCTGCGTAGCACCGTTTCCGATCGTAAATTTATAACTTCTGAAGAGCACTTATCACTGAATTAACGTCATCTTTTATCTCGTTTTTAAAGTAGTATGTTTGACACAGGGACCCCCGATGAAACCCGACTTCTGATTCAGTTTAGAGGTGAAAATGAAGAAAAGTTTTTGAAATAAATATACAGCGCCAAAACACATTGGGAGTAAGTTTTATTATTCGTCTAAACTATAATATGTCAGTAATAAAATGTGTTTATATAAATATATATGTATTAATTTAGGAAATTCATAAAAGAAAATGGCTTGGAAGGGGAAGTTACAGCCCAGCAAGCTTCAAAAAAGTGGGAGAACCTCAAAAAGAAATATAAGGTAAATAATAATACCATTATTAAAAAAACAAAAGTAATTTCTGAAGTAATTTCTATCATTTCTAATATCCATAATTTTGTGTTGTTATAGGACCTGAAACATGTAAAATCTGGCTCAGGCACAGAGGAGGGGGAAACCACTGCTGCAAAATATTTCTAAAGGGGTATCCCAATTATTAGTGCTGCAAAGATAGCCCTAGACCTCAGCCCTATTCTAAAAGGGGTAGGAGAATGATAGGGGTAGGGCCAAGGGCTGAGGGGTAGGGGAAAGGGGTAGAATTGGGATTGGCCCTTAGTCCTTTTGCTTCAAATTGTTCGTGGTTGTTTGAGATTTTTTTTTTTTCTGCATCGAGCCACTAACTTTTCACTGCATCTTCACTAACTTTTCTAATTATTTTTTATGGACAATCTCTGAGGTGTCATTGGGCAGAAATTCTTACCACTTGACAGTTTCATTAAATTTTAATAAGAAATTAGCAGGCATTAGATATTAAGACATTAAACAGTGACTCGGCAATCAGACACTCTTTGCACACTGTGAACTGTCCGCATACGATCGTTCATCGCAAGAATACAGCTCATTTTGGTCTTTGCAGCTGGAACATGCTGCATTATTCAAGAACAGGATTGTATGTGTGCTCCCATTCAAAAGCATGTCTTTTTTGTGTGGTACCTTCTGCTTTATTGCAAGCAGATTGAGATAACAGTGCTGTTGCTCAGATCATGTGTTTGTGGACACTGATCTCTGTGGTATGAAAGCCTTAAAAACAAAATACAGCAAGGTCTTCTGTTCAGTTTGTTCTGTGTTTACTTAGCAAAGACGGCATAAACATTACATTGCCAATGACTTCTCCTGACTTCAATTCACATTCATTTAGGGAAGTGGTCGCAGACTGCAGCTCGGCTGCAGGACTGTCTTGTCATTATCTGTGTTAATTTGATTTGAAAGGGACCACTTCGCCAGACAAACAGAGCAAAAGGTTTTCTAATGAAAAAAAAAAAAAAAAAAAAAAAGGTGTGTGAATGACTGCGAAGCTCTCTGTCATCATTACTACTGAATTAAACAGGAGTGTTATTTGTTGTGTAATCCACTCCATCGTCTGGCCCAACGCTGATAGCTGCGAGGTCTGTGTTGGCGGGTTTTATTATCAAGAATCCTGAGAGTCGTCATGACCTCATGTTGACAAAAATTAGCTGCCAATACAAATACACGTTGGACTAAAAGCGCTGCCTCTTCGAGCAAATGTTTGGGTGCGTTTTGATGTGATACATACTTCTTTTTCCACCTCAGCAGTGTCACGGTGATATTCGCCTTTCCGTGTTACTGATTCATCAATGGGACTGAATTGTCTGCTACTTAAAATCGAAAAGAAACTACCTTCTGGAGTCAGGCAGGCTTCTTCCATTGTCCTTTTTTTGTGTGAGAGAACCATAAGAAACATCACAGACAGTAAGTGTTATTTATCTGTGTCGACAATGTACTTTTTTTTTTTGAACGCTGTATTAAAAAAATGTGGAATTCATGGCTGCCGAGGTACAAACCGGCGTTAAACTGGGATTTAGTTTAATTTACCGCACTACAGCGGTAGCTCCTGTGGTTACATGATACACATTGTGGCTCTGCCAAGACGCATGGCTCTGGAATCTGTCTTTTTCAGTCAGTTCATTCACCACTTTGGCCCAGACTGAAATTCCTCCACAACTCTTCACAAGGATAACATTTTTTTTTTCTTCATGTTCATGACCATCAGAAGAAATTCTGGTAAGCTGCATTTCTGACCTTTTCAACCGATGTCATTGAAGCGCTGCAGTTGAAGCCCAAGGTGCGCCTCGTGTTTAGTTTTAACAAAGAAACACTTACATGGTAACTGGGCGAGCCGAGGGAGGGAACATGGTAAACAGTATACATACTAACTATCTGTAGGCCTCCATTAGCATTCATCTCAGAGCGCCGCTGAGCCTCAGCACAGCCTCGCGGGGATGCCCACTCGCCTATAGACTCTTATCTTCACTCTACAAAAGACCGCCGTTAATTTGAAACGGTGATGAATCGAACCGGGGAGAGAACGGGTGGCTGCGTGTGGCGTCTGCGATACGTTACGCTGATGGGGATTTTTTAATACTCTTCCCGGTGAAGATTTCATTCCCGTCCCTCCCCGTCTGAGCAGATTCTCCACCATGTGTTCCCGTCTTCATACTCATAGTGTGAGAAGTTTAAGAATAACTTTCTTCTTTGGATCTACAGCATTTTGTTTGTGTTGTTTATGTAGCCAATGATAAGCAGATGTCTGATGGCACAATTCTGAGAGAAATCGTTCGCTGCTTCGTCGGCGCCAACTAACATTGCTGACAGGACTTTACTGTCAGTTTCTCTATTACACAAATGCTCATTGACAAAAAAAAAGAAAAAAAAAAAGTGATGGATGTCCTGAGGGTAATTTCAATATTGATTCATTTTGCTAATTTCTGAAAATTTCAAGCCTACAAAATGGGTTGTTTGTTATTGAGCACGATTGAAATGGGGATGCAGTTGAATAGAAAGTAAATCAGTCATTAGCGGTGGCTAGGCCTTTCTCCACGCTCCATTTCACATTGTTTCAGCAGAGCGCCAGGAGCAGGAAACGACCTGGCAAAGGCCATTTTTCTCAGGAAGGAAAAAGCGTTAAATAAATGATCAGTCTTTTATTTCTTCAATCAATCAGCGTAATCCCACATTGATAGGCACCATCTATGTATACTTTACTGCGCCGCTGTTATTACTGCGAGGACGACGCCGGCACTATTTGGAGAGGGCTAAAGGGTTTAATGGAGATTTAGGACAACGCTGTGCGTCGAATGCATGAAAACAAAACCCAGAGTGGAACATCCTTTAGCTTTCAAATGGCTGTCGGTAACACGGGTCCCTCGCGGACGTTCCCTCCTGCCAGAGCAATCGGTCATAAAGAAATCGCTCCACCCAACGCAATTGTACACACAACTGCCAATTATGACCGATGGTGAGACAGCCAAATTGGTTAGATCCATGAGTCATGCCATAAAAATGGATCCAGTTACAGCTCTAATGAAATCCTGGCATGTAATGCAGATCTTTTCTCTACAGTTTTTCTCTTTAATAGCCTGTGTGGATCAGCAGGCAAAAAAGAACAAGTGTTAAGAGCAGTTAATCGCCCTGGCATGCTAATTCAGAACACTGCGCCTGCTGAGCTAATGTTTTAGCAGCAGTAACAACCATGGGGCATGAGCGCTGTTGGAGTTTCTAAACTCTGTTTTAGATTGAAGTGGGGAAAGGGATTTTTTTACTTTAGGTTGTCAGCGCCGGGCTACTTCTTTATATAAAGTTGTTATGGCTGATTAAGCTACTTAGAGGGAGAAATTGGTACTTATAGAAAAAAAAAAATGTCTACTAAACAAATGATTCTGCATTTAACATGGAAGGGTTTTTTTTTATTTTTTTTATCATTTTGTTTTTGCAGTTTTTGCCTGAACAGTCCTGCTGTGGGAGCGCTTTCACGATACATTTCAGGCTGTTTATAACTATTCCAGACACAGGTAGGCAAGCCCACAGAATCTGTGCTGAGAACAGTCAGAGCCGCAGATTGATGCTGTGTCCCACTTCACCTCTATTGTTACAGCGTTTTGTCTATGGGAGGGAAACCACACAACCACATTGTCACAAATTGCACTGAAGTTTTTTCGCGTGTCAGACTTTTGTACCATCTTGTTTTGGTGGCCGTAGAGGAGAGGGACTCGCTTTGGTGAAACTCTTTGTTTGAAGCCGAAAAGAAGCAACCGCTGAGTGCAAAGTCAGTTCAAAGCCGAGAAGGAGAGCCTGGAGTCATTCAAAACATCTCAGTGGCCCATTTCAAAGATTCACCCGCTACCTATTAATTATGAGTTTGAAGTGACGGGGTAGTCTGAACTGGGCCGTCGCAGGATTAACCTCCATGGTTTAATAGAGGGCAATGAATCCTACTGTCCGGAGGCAATCCTGACTGTCAGATGTGATGAGAATCTGACAGTGACTGATGAGTAATCAACCATGCTCGCTCAAGAGAAACCTGCCAGTGAGAATGAATTAGGAGTAATGCACGTGGACAGACACAACAGATCAATGTGGCCACCTTCTAACTTATTAATGTTTAAGGGCAGCCTCATTACTTTTTTTTTTCTTTTAAATCATTAAATCCACGTCTTCCTCCACCTGTTTTATTTCCTCCCAGTTAATTTAGGACACTTAGCTCTTATATCTTGCGCAGTTACCCTTTTATATCTTGCCTCGTAAGCTTCATAGTCTACTCATTTCATCTGCTAAACCCAATCCACAGTAGCCTAAATACGTCTGGAGCCTTCACTCTTTCCATTACTTTCATCCTCTGCTAACTTAGCAGGGCACACACTGACATCGCAGCTCATATATTGAGTCGTAAAGTAATCTTCATGCATGTGGGTGTTAGGGGATTTCATTGATGTAGCTTTTCACAGTTGGCCAAAAATGTAGCTTGAAATGAAGACCGACTTACACTCCTGTGTCAGAATGTTAGTTTCTGCTGAAGAGGGAGAAGTCGGGCCAGACACCTATTGTGGTGTGCGGCTGCTTGGGAAATGTGCTCAGCATGGGGCATGCTGTAGGACCACATGCCAGTAAATTACAAAACCTCGGAGATGTTACATTTTCTGGGACTTTCTTTATCCTCTGCTTTACTGTTCCACATGCTCTTTCAGACTTTGGGCTTTTGCAGGGCTCTGATCGAGGAAGTCGTTACAAAATCTACATTATATTGTACGAATTCATTGGGACAACACCGACACAAGCTGTCAGATTTCCAGTAAGTTATAAGCTTCAATTGTAAGTTTTAAGCCTCCCCTATGTGGTGCAAAAGAGCTGCAGCAGCAGCTGAGTCAGGATGATGCCTTTTCCCAACAGGAATCCTTTTCCCGTTTTGAGATTTTGAAGAAAATAAATAAATGGGGGGATGGAAGTTGAATTGCTCCATTAAAATACAAATTCCTACACTTGAAGCTACACTACAATGGAAACAAATTTCAAGTATATAGAATGAAGTGGTTTCATTTGAAAAGTTCATAATGAGAACAAGGAGAGTTTATCTTCCCAGCCGTGTGGAGAATTGTAATTTAATTTCTGCGATCTTGGGCCTCATCCTCCAACAGTTCAAGAACCCCTGAGTACAAGGTTTTCACATTAAGAAAACTTAACCTTGTTTCATATTTCAGGAGTGTTGCTGAGACAAGCAAATCTGAGATCTTGTGAAAAGTGCCTGTCCTGCATTACAATCATTAACTTTTAACTTCAGCCAAAACGTTCAAAATACATAAAATGTCTTGGTTGTCAGGAGACCAGAGCATTTTTTTCATTTTATTGGCGGTTCCACGATAAACAGTAACTTAGGAACACTGAAAAGAGATCTGTCTGATAGAGTATCTTCACAGCCATTTCAGTGTTATATTATGAGCATTGAAATATCCCATCAAACATCTTGTACTCTGTATGAATAGATCTAGTAAACAAGGAAATATGCTATTTACTAATAATAGTTTTTTTTTTTAAATGTTCAACTTTTTCTGAATAATGTCACTGTCCGTTTTTTTTCTGAGCACACGCTATCTTTAGTTTCAGTTTAAATATAAATAATTTCTAATCTGAGGCTAAAATTGGTTCCAAACTGGTCCACTAAACCTGGCTGATGCAGCCTCTGAGCAGCTTGTCGGTAGCCGCTGCCAGGAAGCCACAGCATGCGTTGGAATCTGCCTCCCAGCTCATCATCGGGCTGTTTAGCCCACTACTGTTTCCCCTGACAGAGTGTGGTTATCAAATGTGCTGAAAGATAGAAGGTGTTTACCTTGATTGAACACTGTGGAGCCATGCGAGCTAAATTCATCTCCATAGGTAGGCAAGCAAGCCGAAATAAACCACCGTTTGTCGAACAAAATCCTATTTGGAGCATTATCCAAAGCACTGAATCACAAAACGCAGGACCATTGTCTCTGAACTAAGCTCACCCAACTGCTCTGAGCAGAACAAGGAAGTGACCATTCATGTTGCTTCCCCTTGGAGATTTCCCTACTTTTTTTAAAACCCGTCTTAGCAGTGCTTTTTATAATTTAAATCCCCCCCAGTGCCGGGAGACCGGTTCAATCCACAGCACCATTAGTGGGGTCCTAATGGTGTCCATGTGACCTAAAAACTACAGGACATTGAGAATGCTGCAGTTTGTATATTTATTTATTATATGTTTTTTTTTTTCATAGTTGGTTAATATAGACATCCTGTCCAGCAGTGCAGCAGTTTATGTTCCTGCGACGTCTACGCTAGCTTCAAAATGATCAGTGACTGCTTTCCCTGTAACATTTTGAGAATCTTCAATGCTAATCCAAGACCACTGCATTGTTGGGGTCGATGTGGTCTTACGTTTATGGATCTGGATTCTCTTGTCAGGCTTGGTGGAGCTTTGCCTCTTTTGCAGTGTCACTCTGTGATCATTTAGATCTAAGACTCGAGTGATTAAGAAATCCATAAGTACCAATTTCTCTGGGGTCTCCTCTATACAGGGACACTTTACAGCATTCATGTTTGATTATTAAAGTTGCCTGTCTGGGCATTTTTTTGGTGAATAATATTATTATTACCAGTATGCAAAGGATTTAAAGTCGTTTATGAAACCAAGATGCTTGAGTAACTTTGCCTTACAAAGGAGCATCTGTTTAGAAAAGTCTCTTTTCCCAAAAGGGTATGTTTACCCTTGGGATGGGACACAAAACCAGCTGCGTATGACACTTCCATCTGTGCTTACATTAGTCAGGTCACGGTTTGTTTAGCATGAATGTGTTGTGCAGATCCTCCTCTGTGCCCGTATTTTTTGAAGTTCATTGTTCTCCTTTTATAGCAGCACAAATTAAATCCATCCTCTGTAAAATTGTATTTACTTTGCAAGTCAAAGCCAAAACATGAATTTGATTGTATTTTCTTTTGTAGACAACCAGGAAAAACTGTAAGATTTTCAGATCAATAGAATTATTACCAACATGCAA